>NC_081250.1:149399881-149999881 GCF_030490865.1 Poecile atricapillus | reverse complement strand
CGGCACAGGGCTTCTTTGGGGATGTTTAGGGGAGGAACACACAAGGTAGCACAACAGAGAGCTGCAGGTCACTGGGAGAAGAATAAGCAAAGGCAAAGAATGGAAAAAGGCCTTAAAAAGTCCTTTGTGACCAGGCTTGGCTGCATGGAAACCGCCAGGCCCCTGGAACAAAGGGCGGCCGTGCCCACCAGGCCTTTGTGACCCGCATTGACATCGTGCCCAGAGGCCATTGTGACATGGGTTTGTGTCGTGACTGTGGGGGCAACAAATCCCTGCAGTGGTCACTCTCAGGAGAGCAGCTCTCTGAGGAGGCAGCAGCTTCTCTGGAGGCAGCAGCTCCCCTGGGTGATTGTGGCCAGTGTTCGTCAGAGCACTCCCACAATGTGGAAAAAAGAGGAGGCAAATGCCCATGACCAGCCCCGTGAGGGGCAGTCACTGCTATCCAAGCAGCAAAAGGTGAGGGCTGGGGATGGAGGGAGAGGCTGCAGTGGGACCTGGGGGAAGCCCTGGGGCACAGACAGCCAGGCCTGGCACCAGGCCACGCTCTGCAAGGGAGCCAATGATGGGATGGCTCAGGCACAGCAATGACCCAGAGGCAACGAGCACAGCTGGGAACCCAGCCCAGCCTGGCTGCTGTGGCCAGCACCTGTCCTGGGGCCAGGCCTGGGCTTGCTGACACGTGGGGGACACCGTGCCCACACAGCCACCTCCATCCCACTCCTACCCCTGCTTCCCACAGGTGACCCACAGCCAGCCACAGGGACCACCGCAGGTCACCTCAACAGTCAAGATGCCACGAGGCAGTGTCACACAGACACAGAGACTGTCTGTGTCCGACTTGCCGCCTCTCCATGGCCCTCCATTGCCACTGGAACCTCCTTGCCAGCTCAGCCCTCAAATGCAAAGAGCAGCCTCTGCGAGGGTCGAGCTGCCCCCTCTGCCAGCAGCAGCAGCCTCTGGGTCTCCTCCCAGAGGCACAGCACGTGTTGTGGGCTCTGTGGCCAGTGGCTACCAAGAGCTCATGACACCTTCACCATGGGGCACTCTGGCTGCTGGTGGGGCCTGGGAAACACCTTCCCTGGCAAGCAGAACCGAAGGGTTCTGGCATGGGTCAGTGGCAAGGCAGGGCCATCGCCTGCCACTCGTGCAACCCACACACGGCGTGCAGATCTGCACTGGGAGCCAGCCGGCTTGGCAGCACCTGGGGCACTCTGAGACAGAGGTGCTCCTCGAGCTTCTGGAAGGGCATGGTAGCAGCACCTGCAGTGATGTGTTCAGAGACCTGGGCCCATGTCTTCGTGAGAACAGGCCCATCGAGTCCACCCAGAGAACCACAAAGTGGTTGAGTGGGCGCCAAGGGGCAGAGGCACTTCATCGTCCAGCCAAGCAAAGTGCGCATCGCAAGCAGCTGTGCCCAGAGGATGACGAGGCTGTGATGCTTCGTCTCTGTAAAATGAGTAAGCAGCTGGAGGAGATGGAAGACAAAGTGTATGATGTGATGTTTAGAGACATCTTCTCCTCCCTAGAAGACAAAGAAAGCCCCGTAAGGTCCACATGCATCTCCAGGGATCCACCAAGCCCCACCCTGAAGCCAGCTGTAGGCCCCTCGGACCTGCACAGTGCATCCAGCATGACGGAAGATGCTGCAGGAGAGACACAAAAGTTCTCCCAGCTTGTGTCTCTTGACCAGTTGTTGGCCGAGCTGGACCCTGTCGCAGACAACTCCATGCCTTCTGATGCTCTCGTCAAGGGCTCCACAGGAAAGGCAGAAAACAATGCAGAGACTGCACATCCTGACCTGCTGGAACAGCTGTGCTCTGTCTCTGGGGACTCGCCATCAAGTACCCTTCTAAACCAGGTACTGGAAATACGGGATGAAGAAGAGCTCCATGACAGAGCAGCGGCAGGAGAGATGCAGAGTGAGCCAGAGAGCGCGCTGTCTCTCCCAACACAAGAAGAAGAAGAGGAAGAGACAGCACCAGCGGCAGACGGTGATCCCTGCAATGAGGGGCACAGTGAGCCTCTCCCCATGGCTCTTCACGAAGAGGCAAAGATGTCTCTGGTTTGCGCCTCGTCTGCTGAAACCATGGAGGAGATTGAAGTGGAATGGCTTGAGGCTGGCTGTGCCCAGGCCACCCCTCCCCAGGAAGAGCCCCGCAGGGCTGGGGAGCCGGCAGGGGCTTGCCCGCTGCCTGCCCAGCCCCTGGCACGCAGCGCTCCTGCTTGCCCCGCCGGCAGCGCAGCCCTCCCGCAGCCCCCGGCCCCACGGCCATGGCGCTCCATCGCCAAGACGGCCCGGCGGGCTCTGCGCCGGCTCTTCTCCTTCAGCTGCCTCAGGGGGCAGCCGGAGGACTGAGCCCAGAGCCAGAACCAGGAGGAGGCCCTGAGATGCCGGCTCCCCCTGAGAATGATCGGCTCCCAGTGGCAGGGCCGGGTGGCATTGGCACCCCACCCCAACTTTACCCCTTCTCCCCTTCTCCCTCTCCCTTTTCCCATCCCTATCCCTCTACCCCACATTTCTTGTTAAATAAAATCCCCATTGTTTCTTTCCCTTCCCTATCCCTCTACCCCACATTTCTTGTTAAATAAAATCCCCATTGTTAACGTTGGTAGATGGTCTCTTTGGCACCTTCATTCACACACAGGCATCTCTCATTTATCACACCTTAACAGGGGCACACATCTGCACACAGCACTTGAGGTGTGGCCTCCCCAGGCACAAAGGGACAATCACCACCCGGGTCCTGCTGGCCACACTGCTGCTGACACAGAAGCCCAGGAGGTCACTGGCCCCCTTACCCAGCTGGGCACACGCGGCTCATGTTCTGCCACTGTCGGCCAGCACCCCCAGGGCCCTTCCTGACGGGCAGCTTTCAGCCACTCTGCCCCCAGCATGGGGCACTGCAGGGGCTTCTTGGGATACAAGGGCAGGACCAAGACCTTGCTCTTCTGGAACCTCACCCTGATGGCCTCACACCATCAATTCAACCTGGCCACATTTGCTCGCAGAACACTCCTACCCCTCCAGCAACTCAACAGTGCTACCCACTTCGGGGTTTTCACACTAGGACATTATCCAATGCAAGGGAATGCAGCCATCAATGCCAGTACCTCTCACATCCTAAGTGAGCACTCTGGCAATTGAGGTAATTCCCATTTTGGTGAGCAAAGCTCATCCACATACTTTTCCTTGTACATGAGTTTAAGGAAGAAGTGAAAACATAAAACAATAAATTCTACCTCAGGCCCAGCCTATGCAGTCGCTTTTTCACTGGTAGAGTGGAAAATGGTGTCCTCCCTGCAGGAGCCAGGACACCCAGAGAGGGTCTGTGTTGCATTTGGGTGGGATAGAGCTGAGCTACTTTCTAGTAACTACTATGAAGTATGTGAGCAAATAATGAGGGCAAGAGCCTCCCAATCTGCTCCCACTCTGCCCAGCAGAGTCTTGGGCTTATCCTCACCTTGAGGGACTGTACCTGGAGAGCCCAAAGTGAGGGGAAGATTAATTGCCAGGAATTATCTTACACCCCTGTACCAAGGGTAGGAGCAGGGGAAGCCTTCTTGATCCCTTCCAGCACTATGGCAGGATGAGACCTGGAGAGGGACAAAAAGCAGAAACCTCTTGGGTGCTGTTGTTCCTTTAGGGTGATCCCCCTTCTCTGCTTAGGGTATGTGACCCATCCCTGGCCCTGGGAGTGGGACTCGGTGATTCTTGTCCAAGAGAAGCAGGTCCCTGCTTAGGCTGGGAGCAGGGTGGTGGGCCCGGGCTGGCTGGAGCATGCTGTGGTGGGGGTGAGGACAGTAGAGCTGGCTCATTCCTGGAGCTGTTGCTCATTACAGAATAACCCAAACTGGCCTTGGAGTGGTTCAGAACAGCCTGGAGAGTAGCTGCTCCAGCACTGCCTCTACATCCCAGTTTGGACCAAGAACAACCAACAAACCAGTATCATCCCTCCCCCATGCCAGTTTGCCCAAGTGGGGCCAGTCCCTGCATTCTCCAGGCTTTGCAGCAGCCGGAGTATCTCCCATCCTGGGGAGTGGCACACTGTCCCCACATCCATTGGCACATGGTCCCCGTGTCCATCACCAGCCAAGACCTCGTGCACTCCCAGCCCCCCAGCCCCCAGCAGTGTCAGCCTGGCTGTGTAACACTCATTGCACTCAAAGCTCACTGGGGACATGGGCTGTGCCTAGGGGATTTCATCATCTTCCAGGTAACATCCCACATCCCCTCTCACTGGGGTCCCATGTGCTGGGCAGCCCTTCACGTCCCAAAAAAGGGCTAGGGGCAGCCATCCAGCAGGGCCAGAGATGAGTTTCAGCAGGGAAGTGAGCCAAATCCTGGGGACAAGAGTGGCTGGTGGTAGCATTCTGTGCATCTGTGCAGCAGCATCCCTGTCCTGACAGCTGGGGTGGCACAGGGTCACCCACTGCTTCCATGACCAGGGGACCTGTGCCAAGACACCAGGGAACGCACCATGGGGAGGGAAGGAAATGCCAGGAGGAATCCTGCAGGTTACAGTGGCAGACAAAATGGATGCAGACAGGTTAGGAATGCACATCAGGGCAGGAGGATGGGTTTAGTTCCATTTGCTTCCAAAAGAACTCAACTGGCACTGAAGGAAAATGGGGTCTGCTCCCATGAAATCCCCCAGCAGTCTGTGAGCACAGGCTGGGAGGCAGAGGAAGGGGCTGTTTCCTCCCTCCCTGCATGGCCCTGTTGATCACAATAGATCACAGCCAGCACATAACAGCCTGAATATTCAAGTGGCTTCCATCTCCACGTCTGGGTTATTTCTGGAAGCAGACACTGCCATCCCCTGGTTTGATCAAAGAATCACAAAACAGCTCAGGTTGGAAGTGACCTACATGGATCATTGAGTCCAGCTCCCTGCTCTACACAGCGCCTCTAAAAACTGGATCACAGGACCAAGAACACTGTGGGCTCCTGGCAAGTCTCTCTGCTCCCCTCGGGTTTTTCAGGTCAGGAAACCAGGAAAAAGAAACAATAGCAAAAAGGAGCTGAACAAACATTAGCCTTGAGGTTTCCAAGAAACAGGCAACATTTCCCTGAGAGAGAAGAGAAGGGGATGGCAGCAGAAGCTGGACATAGAGCCTCAGACAGAGGCTGACCAACCCCAACAGCAGCACAGCCTTAGGGCCAGAGAGGGATGGGGTGTGCTCAGCCCAGTTACTCACAGCCTCTCTTCTGCCAGGGGCAGCTCCTGCTCCCTTTGCTGAGACTCAGAGAGGCAACTACACCTGATAAAATCTCAGCTGGCAGTGGGGCAGAGACAGGCTCTGAGGAGCTCAGAGGGTCCTTCACCTGTGCCTTCCCACCACCAAGAGGCCCACAGGAAGTACCTGAAACTCTAGTGAGAACTGAACAAGACCTCACAGTGCTGTGACTGCAGGTCCATTACCACAGCCAAAATGCTGGAGCAAAGCTGAAATAGTCAGTGAGCACCTAAAAAACAGCTAAGAAGAAAAAAACAGGTTTAAAAGGTATGCCAGGAATGAAAATCAATGAAGACAGCAACAGGTGGGCAGCAGGTTGGTGCAGCTGGTTCATTTCTGCAGCCAGGAAAAGTTCATGAATAGCCCTTGTGTGTCTTTGAATTCAGTGAATTCCTGTCACTTACTAAGAAGTCTGATTGAGCCAGGGGAGGAAAGAAGGGACCTGAATGTCACAGATATGGGGATCAAAAGGGGACGTGATACAGCAGAAGCTTTCAGAAAGGAGAACATGCAGAGAGAAAACCCCATTAGGCAATTATTCTTTACAGCACACAGAGAGGATGGAAATCAGTGCTATCATTATTCTAGAGTATCAAGTTACACAGGAAAAAGAACAAAGTGCAGAGGCCAGAGTATCAATATAGTGTTTAATATTCATAAATAGATACAAAAGCTAAAAACATAAAATTTCTGTTACCATGATATGATAAAAACTTTTATCAGCAGAAATATTATACAGAGTCACAAAATTTCTACTCATAATATTTTCCAGTTGTTTATACCATTCTATTTAACCCTACACTGGTTTATATTTATTAAGAAAAGTAGCAGCCCATTTTGTCCATCTATTTACAGTCCTTTAGACACTGTTTTCCACTCTTCACTGATGTAGATAAAACTATTGTGCACAGATTTATTGTTTTAGCTGCAGATAAATGTAGGAAAACCACTCTGCATCAGGCACCAATCAGGGAATGCTGCTCTGGAGACTCTTCCAGGCTGCAGCCCCTGGTGCTCGCTCCACAGATTGGGAAGGGTTACAGAATTGTGCAAAATTTAAAAATTAAGCAGGGTCTACCCAAAAGAACAACAGTTCTTCTAACTGCAGAAACAGGAACAGAAGGGAAGAGGGGCAGAGGTTGGTCTGCACAGGGACTGAGAGGTGGTTCCAAAAGCAAGTATAATATATACAGAAATTAAATAAATTAATGCTTCAGATAAAAAAGAATCAGTTTCACAAACTGTTCCCAATGCCAAGTGCTGTGCATTGTTTTCTAAGAAAAAATACATTTAAAAACTAAAATATTCATTGGAAATACCTTGCTTCAGCTGGAGGAGCTTTCAGTGCTGTTGGGGAGAGCCTGTCTGTGCCCACATTTTAAACAAAACAGTCCCAGAAATCCCACCAAGGGTAAGGGACACTGTCCACCTACAGCTCTGAGCTCAGAAAGATGATCACAGTGACAACTCTGTAAGTCCCAGTGCACCTGGTTTTTTCCTTTCAGTGTCCTTTTCCACCTATTACAGGCTATAAAGACATCATCAAATCCTTTTTTTAAGCAACCTTGCACTGCTGAGAGAGACCTCCCATGGAATTACTGAGCTGGCTCTGGTGTTCCCAAGGCAGGTAACCCCAGCCCTCCACATCACCTCATGTCCAGTTCGAAGAGAGGGACCTGTCTTCTCCCATTTCTGTTCCTCAGCCAAATGTGCAGGAGCAGGACAAGGTGTGAGGGGAGATTTACTTTGATTTCCATTTTTTATAACACAGGGATGGAAACCAAATAAATACAAGACAATAACACTGGCAGGTGGTTGAATTAGATGCAAAATGCTGAAGTAAACACAGTCCCAGGTCTTTGCCTTTCCCCACAGGAGGCAGACACATTTGGAATAGCGTGACTATCCGGCCTTCCAAATGGCAATCTTCCCTTCTTCCTTCCCAGAGCCGCTGAGGACGTACCTGTCCTCTGCCGAGCACAGCGCCTTCACCGCATCGGCGTGGCCGACCAGCTCCTTCTCCACACTCTTCCTCTCAGCACTGACCACGTAGATCTTCCCTTTGCTCTTGCCCTGCAGCCTCCCACTGCTGCCAACCCACAGCTGGGGGAAAAAAACAAACCCACAGCCATTTTCTCTATTTCACATTTCAGTCCAGGATACAGTCAAGGAGGTTTATGTGGCACACTGGTACAGTGAGGGTTCCCTCATGCTTGGCTGGAAAAGGGAAACATTGAAAATTTCCTCATCGATATAAATAAGGGGCTTGGCCTTTTATACCATTGCTCCTGGCCCCCTCCAGGTCTCATCTCAGCTCCTGTGGCATGAGCTGAGGGCTCCTGGTGGGTGTCTCTGCTCCCCTCTGGTTCCCTCAGTTCAGGAAACCCTCTGTGCCCCATGCTGGAATGTTCAGCTGCTGATCGTGCTGGCACTGGGGCTGCTCTCCCCTACCCCTGTGTAAGGCACAGTGTGCCCTTGCACTGCAAGAGCAGGGAAAATCCAGGGAAGAGAAAAACTGTCAAGAGAAAGGAACTGACTTTGCTGTTGCATGAGCAAAGATCAGAAAATGGATTGGGTTGAAGGGGACTTTAAAGATCTCGTTTCAACCCCCTGCCATGGTCAGGAACAGCTTCCATGAGACAAGGTTGCTCAGAGCTCCATCCAACCTGGCCTTGAACGGGATGGGGCAGCCACAGCTTCTCTGGGTAATCTGTGTCAGGGCCTCACCTCCCTCACAGGGAAGATGGAAAAGCCAAGCCTCCTTAGGTTGGAGAGAAGGCAGCTAAGGGGCCTTTACAAAAGGTTTACAAACTAACAGAAGTGCAGATAAGGTGAATGTAGAACAACTGTTCCACCCTGAAATTAAGGAAGTTAGGGACATGTGGGAACCAGCAATAGTTCAGTTTCACTGAGAAGAAAGTACTTTTCTGTACAGAGCTGGCAGTAAAATTCATGAACCTGCTGCTCTCCAGGGAACTGTGGCACCAGAAAGTTCAAAATGAAATCAGAGCCACAGAGACTTGATCAAATAATAGGCAATAAAAGATATAGGCTGAGGTTCCAGACAGAACACATCCCATTTCAGACAGACACAGTATGCAGGATGGGTTTCTCTCCAGTTTCCTAAAGAAAAGTAATGGCTTGTTTTTAATTAAAGCCTGTGACTGACATCCCTACCAATCTTGTTGTCAGCCTTTGCCAGGCTGCAAATTCACTGTCCATAACTTATTGCTGTGTAGAGGGAACAGGAGTGTGAATGGTGGCACAGGAACCTGTCACCAGTGGTGCCCCACCAAGGGTCAGTACTGGGCTCGGTATTGTTTAACTTATTCATAAATTACTTAAAGAAGAGAAGAGAAAAGAACCAAGTTCTTCAGCAGAACAAAAGAGAGCTTAATGCCTTGGGGGTTTCAAACAATCCTCTCACTCTCTTGAAACAGAGGTTAAATATGTCAATCTCTGCCTTGGGGAAGAATATCCTAAAATGATTTTCCATTTTAGTACAAAATCAAACCAAAGGCTGAATACAGAGAAAACTTCCCTATTCTATTTTAAAAAAATAATTTTTGAGGAAGGAGGAAAAATCTGAGAAAAAGATTCCAGAAGTTGCTTTCCTAGCAACTTTTAGCTATTACATTATATACATTAGCTATTTATTTGCAAAGTAACTCTGAATGGGCCCCTGTGGTAGTAGAAACTACCAGTCATTTGCACAGCTCCTGATAAAAGCAGGAACACAGAGGCCAACAGTGACAGGACACAAGATGCTGGCAGGAATCCATTGGGTCCTTTGGTCTGTCCTGAATTAGGATGTGGTAACTAATCAAGGAAAAGGTCATCTACAAAAACAGGCCAATTAATTGGCATTTGTTGTTTGTCTCGTAACCTTTTTTCAAGGCTGTCTGAGAGAAGCCCTGAGATAAAATATCAAAGGACCTAAACTTTCAGTTCCTACAGTTTCCTGGAAATGTCAATGGCTAATAAATGTCACACACATTTAATTACTGATGAGGGATGGCTTGCCATCCATTTTGGGGTATACCTTCAACACCCATTTGTGTTGGGCAGTCTTTAGCTTCTCTGATTTCAAAGAGGAATTCCAAACCTTGTGTACTTATGCACCCACCCAGTGAGAAAGCAATGACAGCCCATGATAGCAGCAACAAACAAAACCTCAGTAAAGAAATCCACAAGAAGCAAAAGCAGCCCAGATGTCTCTCACCTGATTTTTAACTCTTATCATACAAGTAATCTCAGAGCAATCCTGAAGATGAATCTTTTGAGGTGTATTTGAAAGGTCTTTGGTGCTCCAAATATACAGGTCACTACTCCCGGAGTAAGATGCCCACACTTCATCTCTCTAAAGCACAGAAAGATACATTTAAGCACTGCTGACTATGTATGAAATGTATCAAAAAATGTATTAAAAATGTATCAAGATAACCAGAGCATTTAATGCCACATGGTTATGACATCATTATATCATGTTATGACACATGGTTTAAACTGTATCAACAGAGTAAGTGCAATACCTCGGGAAAGAGCTGGAAGCCAAGAAAAGAGGAACACACATCCTTCAGATGGTGTTCGATCTTCATCTGCGGTTGAAACTCATGAGTTGACACTACAAGAATGCAACTTCTGGTACCTTCAATATTAAAAATACAGCGTTAGTAACAGAAGTGCCCACTTCTTCCATCTCTACAAAACATGGATGAAAAAGCAAAATAAAATGGAACAACCAGCAATTTGTTTGTGGCAGCACAATTGTCCTGTTTCTTTATGTGAAGATGATTTTTGTAATTATTATGATTTCAGGAAGGGACTTACAGCACCACAGTTGGTCATTATGAAGCTTCATAGAGGTGAGATTTTGGCAGGGCAGCTGAAAGGCATGGTTCACTTTGAGAGTGCTGATGTTCCAAGCAATCACCATTCCATCTAAACTGCTGGAATATGCTTCACTGCCGGCACAGATTAAAAAAATAAGTATAGTGTGCTTTCATGTTCAGAAAAGAGTGCACACACAGAAGAGACTTACTTGCAAAATAACCAATTTTACAGTAAGCCAAATAATGTTCATTTTTTAATTATCTTCTAGATTATCCTTTACAAACTCTGTAACAACTAGAAACACTGCAGGCTGAGTGTTCAGTGAATGAGAGCACATTACATCCTCAGCAAAACAAAACTTTCCCTATAATTTTTCTGAACAATCTTGCCTGATGGATTTTCTATTGAGTTAGAACAAAAATATCTCAAACTGTTCTTCTTTGTTACTGCACCTGAGAAAACAAATTATACTATCCCTTTTCTTTTTACATTTAACATTTGTTAATGTTAATGTTAGAATGAGCAAACATTTTTCAGAAGGTTCCAACAACACTTAAACAAATTCTGCCTGAAACCCAGTTACACCTGCTGTACCACTGACAGACCTATTGACCCTGCAGATGCTTTTCCCATGGGAAGACAGCAGGTTAAGACCTTCAGCCAGCACTCTTCCCAGTGCTACCAAAAGATCAAAAGCATATTGCCTGAACAAACAATAATGTATTATTTATTTTATTATCAGGCAGGAAAAATCCAGATGCATGCTGTAAACATGTAGTCAATGACATGCTCAAAGCAAAAGTGAAGTGGTCTTTAAACTGCATCTGTATCAATCCTTCACTGGATGCTGCCAGTTCCTGGCTGTTTTCATCCTCGTCCAAAAGAGCATTCCTTTATCCTCTTTGCTCCAAACTACACAGTGCTCTTTATTTTAAAAGGAAATTCTTAGCTGACATACACAATATGGGAACTACACAAATGAGCTAAATGAAGACTTTATTAGCAGGATAAATCCTCCCATTTAAAATAATAAATTCTTTCAACATCTAGGAAAATCAAATTAGATCTACCTGGGTGTTCCATTCTTCTTGTCCACAATGATGTCTGTAACATCAGAGCGATGATCATTCAGTTGCTTATTACAAGACATACTGTGGGTGTTGATGATATAAATAATAGAGTCCTGAGAACCAATCCACACTTGACTCTGTTCCACCATGACCATGCAAGTCTGGGGAGAAAAAGCTGAGTTAAATGAAGCCTAGAAGAGAAATCAGTCTTTAATGTAGCATGGAAAGGCTGTATTCAGATGCTACAGTTTGCTGGTGATCACTGTAGGAGATCTTAGACGACCTTTTTCTCCAGTGTTCTATCCTTTGCTCTATAAATAATGAGAAGACAGATCTCTTTGCAAAACTTATCCTTCAGTAAATAGGAACAATAATTTATATTAGGGACTGACTAAAGATGTGCTTCCTGGCCCAGACGAAGTAAAAGTTACAGATGAGATCAGGGGAACCACAGAAGTTAGTGTGCTCCTTTCCTCTGGATTGGAAGCCAACCTAATTCAATATATCTACACTTCCTTCTTCAGCTAAAAGTAGTGTTTAAGAAAATACTGTCTCTGGAATGTCCTTCCCCTCCATCACAAATTCTTCATTTATCTCCCTCCAGCCATCACTTGCCAACTTTTTTTGTCTTCTTCTGGGTATCTGACTCTTCTGGAATTCCATCTTTCCTCCACCCAGCTCTTCACCATCAGCTTTACCCCTCCCTTTTTGACTCTCTCCCACACTCATCCAGAGCAAGCTCTCTTTGCCCTTTTCCTGTGTGTTCTCTCTACTGTGTGTTTTTCACCCAGGCTGTATGCCTGGTTCAGATCCCCTTTTCACAGAGTTACTCTTTCAGGTGGTCTTTCACAAAGCACTCCCTTTCACCTGCTGGTGAGACACTTTCTTTTAGAGCTCTATCGCTCTTTCAGTAGCATCTGCCTGGTTTCCTCCCACCTCTTCCCAATCTCCAGTTCTTCAGTATGGGTGAATTTTTATCTATTCCTATGATTCCCCTTCTCGTCTTCTCTTTGGGTTAATTGTCTTTTATTCTTTCTCCTCAACTGCTTCAATTCTGCTTTCCTGCCCCAAGAACCCATCAAGCCCTCCCAAATCCCACCTATCACGTCTCATCAGTTGACTTGTTTTATAAATAACTCACTTAGCCTCCTTTCAAAAAATCTCCACTTTTCCAGGTTAACTGAAGCCCAAACAACTCAACAACTTTAAACAAACCATGTGATTTGGGGTCAGACAGGCTACAGCAACAAAACCACACCCAGATGAAGCAGGAATTGTGATCCTGTGCCAGTCTTACCAGTTTAGAGCGGCCCATTTTGAAGCAGTGTTGCTGGATAGACCAGGTAGAGGCATCAAAGACCACCACCTTCCCCTCACTTAAAGCACACCAGAGTTTTGGATGAGCATTGTCCAGTCTTTCTGAAGGGTCAAGATGCCCTAGAAATAAAGCAGAGAAGATGAGAAAGGTAAAAGAAAACAGTACTTTTGGAGATCTGTGGGAAAGCCATTATTAGGCAGAGCAGGTGGGTAATGAAATGCATCTTCTGGAATTTACATCATCAGTTATTGACTGACACAGTTCTCACAATGCATTTGTGCTTGTTATTATCTATTTGCTGAGTTCACCCAATGATTTAATCTTACACTCCAAAGATACTCAGAGCAGAGATAATTTCTTTCATTGATTACTAAGAGCTCAGCTCACTGAGATTGCAGGAAGGCTTTTAAAACCTATAAACACAACTAAAAAATCCACTCACTCTTGTCTACTCCATCAAAGCCTCTCATACCATGAAGAAAGAAAAGCATCACTGAATCCAACACCCTCCACACTATTCCTTGCACTGTGGTTCAAACTAACTCCCCCACAGGACTCTACTGAAAAATAAAAACCTAACAATGAATATTGATCAATGGGGGAGCATCATCCATCCATCCACCCAGCTCAGTAAGCGAGCCAGAAATCTTAATGAGAAATCAGCCCATTAACACAGAATTGAAGTCTGTGACAAGGCACATGTGCAGAGAAAGGCAAATTAAGACACTGAAAACTATGCCTTGGAGTATCTTAATATGCAACATTACAGTTCTTTTTAAATTATTTTTCTGGTTTAGTATTCAACACACAACCAATCCATGTCAGAATGTGAACACATCAGGCAGACATAATACCAGGTGTTATAAGATAATGTGCTTTATAGGCTAATTAAAGCTGGACTACCCTAAAGAGAGCAATATATCACCTTACCTGGTGTATAAAGCAAGACATCTATTGCCTGTGGAAATGTCTCACCAGCTGAGGGGTTGATCTTGTGCTTTAGTGTCTCTGAAGTTGTTTTGGGGACCATCATAGGCACTAAAATAGATTTTAGAAGGTAATGAAGTGTACATTTAAGCCTGAAATAGAACTACAATTCTTATGAGATAGCAATCCGACACCATTCATTCACATTTCTCACTTTTCTTTCCCTCTAGCTTTAGCTGAAAGCCCACACCATTTGTATGAATGAATGAACTCCACTACCCAAGGAGTCTGAAAAACCAAGACAAAAACACAGCATCCAAGATGGAGACAGAAGCAAAAACCAAAACAAAAAATGAAAAAAAAAGGGTGGGGAGAATAAAAAGAAAAAAAAAAAAAAAGAAAAAAAAAAAAAAAAAGAAAGAACAAACCCTAAACTTTGTACTTACTATTAAATAAATTGCATTTGTGAAAGTACAATCAGGCTAATGTATTTTTCTATTTCTACACATAACCAGTTTGAAAAACAGAATATGCACTGAAAGAGCAGAAAGAGATGATGCAATACCAACAGGCTTTGTAGCATTGCTGTGACTGACCTTCATTTTTCATCCTGTCAAAATAAGACAGTTTAGAGGCTGCATAGATGCTTTTGGAGGACTGCAGGGCACCAACCACAGCATCCATCAGGAGAACATTTGTCAGCGCTTGCTGGATATACTGAGGATCCTAAAGACAGAAGTCTTATTGTAGTTTATCTCTTGCTCATTATTCTTACAAGACACCATGCTCAAAATCATAACACGTGTCATGCTTAGCACAAGCACCAGAGAGTTGCTGCCCTGCAGCACAATTCCTGTCACTTGCTGTCAGATCCCACTCCCACATGCCATGTTCCAAGCAAGGTGTTGGAGCAGGGAGTCAGAAGCCAGTGTTACTGTAATACTACTTCAGATCTGACACAACCAACAGGATGTGCAATCAAAACCATATAAAAAGAGACAGCAGACACAGGATGGATACCCATTTCCAAGCTGAATCTTTCTTCATGGGAGAGAAGCACCATGAAATTCTAAGATTAGTGTGTGAATTATTTAGAACAGAGACAGAAAGCATATTCTTCATATTATTTGGTTACAAATTCCCATATTTATACCTTGTGATCATATGCCATTTTCTTTCCAGCCCACATTTCTTTTACTATCAGGTACCAGAGATCACACTCAGTTTTAAGGTTGGCTTCAAAGACTTCTTTTTTAGACAATGTTTTAATCCTCAGAGTAGGTATTCTCAAAAGAAGGAAAGCTACAGTTGTGCTCTTAACATCCTGGAAAGTTACAGGAAAGAGAAAACAAGGACAATGTACCCAAATAACAGATAAGATTCAGCACCCAGCCCACAGGACAGCTTTTTCTAATTACAGCTGATTCTTTCAGTTGTTCATACACACCATTAAGCAGAGCTGGATTTATGAAAGTAAGTTTAAACATCATCATACAGCCTTGGCTCCACAGTGGATATAAGCTGACCCACTGATACCTCAGTCACATGAGCACATCTAATACTCATGTTATTAAACTTATCTACTCCATATCCTATGTGCTGCACTCTGCACATTTCTCTGAGGTTATAACCTCTTGATTATCAGTCATGAAATTTTTAGTCCAAACTCCCAGACTTCAGCATTGTTTCCTACTCTTCTTACTGAAACTTCATGTTGAGAGCCAGCTCATTCTGGAGAATGGGACACAACCTATATCCACAGGCATGCCAGGACAGAAGGCTGATGCTCACCTCTATATCCCTGAAAGCAGCAATGGGGACATAGCCAGGACGGCCTCCTTCAGTCAACAGGAACAAACGCTTCTGGGTCAGAGCTATTTTCCCTACACCATAGTTGGTTTTAACTGAGCAGGATAACTTGTAGACACATTCATTTTTATCTAGATGCTCAATTACTGCTGGTGGCAGATTCACCTCTTGAGCTTCTGCTTCAGTTTCTTTCCAGTAGTTGTAGAAATCTCGGAATGTTTCAGGATCAATTTGTTTCTGCTGTCCTAAAAAATTTTTAAAACCCCTTTAGTGTGAGAAACTATTACAGAGATTTGTACAGGAAGATGGGTTTAGAAAGACAGTAACTGTCAAATTGTGCCTCTTTGTTGTGCATGTAAGTATAGACATTCTAGGCACATGTCCCCATCCCAAGGTTATCTCAGGCACTATCCTGAGATACCCCCATCAAGGTACAACCACTCCCCACTGAGTAAAACGTGTGACTAAAGTCACTCCAGCTCCACCTAAACATAAAGGAATAGGATAAAAGTGAGTTAAGAATGGGAAGAAGTTAGAGAAGACTCCATATAAATTCTGGGATCAGTCAACAAGCTGAACCTGTCTTCTCCCCCATAGGATCACCTACTGGGTAACAATCATACTCTAGGGCACACCAAATCATTATTTCAAGCTGGCTCTTACTGGGGATTAGAGCTTGTCCATATAATGCTTTGAAATAATATATTGCTTAAAATGTATTTTTGCAGTCAGGTACTACAACCAGCAATTCTCAAACCTCTGATAATTTTATTAATAGAGAGTGTTCTTCTTTAAGCTGTTAATGTGAGTCCTGTAAGGGTGCTGGTAGTGGGTAAAGGACACCCAGGAAGGGTCTCTCTGTTTGGCAGGTGACCCTGGACATTGACCCTAGCCATGACTCCCTCCATGCAGCAGCTGCTCAGTGAAGCATCCCCACAGTGGAACACTGACACACTGCTCAGGCACATGGGGCTCAGCTTTCCCAGAGCACTGATAGATCAACCCACACGAAGGGTTTGAGCATATCTCCCTTTTTTGTGTGACATGCTAAATAATAATCAAAAAACCCCCAACCACCTTATACTCACCTACTGTCAGGGCATCGAATAACCGGTGGATAGTGTCTATATCCCTGACAATCCCAGACTCCTGAATTCTCTTCACAAAGTCATCCAGCTGCATGTGTGTTTTTGGCAATTCGAAATTTTTTACATGGTCATCTATTTTCAGAACTTCCCTTTGTTTTTCCATCACTCGACTTATCAGCCTCTTGAGCTCAGGTTTTCGGTCTGCCTGCAAGCGCTCCGAGCGAGGCAGGGTCTCCACTATTTTTCTTACAAGATCAGTAGGGAAAATTCTTAAGTCTGTTTTTTCTAGGTTCTGAAAGTCAGAAAGTGCATTTAGTAGTTTCCCTTGCATCAAGCTAACAAGGCCCCGGAGGTAGAAGTACCTTGCCAGCAATGCGGAGTTCTCGGGGGGTAAGGTACTGATAGCTTTGCTGAGGTGGTTGAAGAAGTCTGTGTAGTAGGAGTGAACACACTGGAACATCAGGGGAAAGCGAATTTCAGGGATTTTGAACGTGGTGATGGATTTAGAGGGTGTTCTCATAGCTAGAAATAAACCACAAGAGAGTACATTGATCAGGGAAAGGAGTAGAAGTGTAAATATGTTCACAATCAGCAATACTACAAACAACAAACAGAATCCCCATCAACAGCAACAAGTAATTACAAGAAACAATAAGGATTACAGCTGTGCTAGGGACACAAATACATTTCTGTATCTATCACCCCTATTATGAGAATATTCCCTAATCAGATAACATCAATTCTGAAAAAGTTTTTAAAAAGAGGAAAAAAAGCCCTCATGGAGTTTTTTCCAAACAGAGATAAGCTTAAACCTGTGTATAAAGTAAAGGTAGTAGAGAACTGGACTTGAGGTGGGTAAGGACTCAGGAATCAATTCTCCAATATCAATCCCACTGGGACCAATCACTCTTTTGTGGTCCAGCAAAACTTACACCAGACTACAGACTGACTTCACAAGCAGGGGGAAGCACAGGCAGGCCCCAGCTCAAAGTGACTGAACCCATCATTTCTTCCCAGCAGCTGACAGTATTTCTGTGACAATTACTCAGTGACGTCACCCCAAAGGACAACAGAAGTGTCTTTGTCCATCACGGCCTTCCCTTACCAACATCTGTTTCTACTTTTCGAAGTGAGGAGTTCCTGATGGGGCCCTCTGGCAGTTTGATGTCCTGCAGGTTGGGCATGCTGATCACCATGCGCCGACTGGCCTTGCGCTCGGCGCTGATTCGCTTGGAAGCCATTTTCTCTATCGTCAGCCGTCTGGGGGTGGCAAACATCAAATCTAACCTGAGGAAAATAAAAATAACACATTGTGTACTGAGTTCTGAAACTAGTATACACACTAAATTACTGCCTGGTTTGGTTTTTTTTTTCTTTTTTTGTATAATAGTATTAAATCTACAATTTCAACAGCCATCTGTTCATGTAACCCTTTTACAATAATCATAATTAAATGAGTTAACAATTAATCATAATCTTATTTATAGATTTATAGATATGGATTGCACATCAACAGAGTCAAAAGGACTTTTATCACTGATACCAACAGAAGATTCAAAACCAGAATTGGAAATGAGAAAACTCTACCTGTCCTCATCAGACTGGGTACTCAAGTCAAGCCGAGCAAAAGCATCCATCTTTCTGTTCAGACGAGCTTTAAGGAAAGAGTGAAACATGTAGGTCTCTAAAACCTATGAGACACAAAGGAGTTAACAGTGAATCTTTTATAGATTTACATTTTTATTAGCATGTTTTGCTCATTTTTATTACCTTTACACATGCAAAACTGAGACCTTGCAATTTAGCAATCACAAAAATAAAAAGATTGAAAGCTTCAAATGAAAATTAATTATGTTTTCATTCACCTTCTGGACTTCGATGATATTTGCTTAGTGGCAAACAGTAATCTCAAACTGCCCTCCAAGAGGTGAAACCAAACAAAAATGAGAAATACTGAGCAAAACAGAGCTACAAGTTTAATATTATCTTTTCTACTTAAGCCAAGTACTGATAATACTGTCTGTGCTTCGGAATAAGAATTTTCGGGCAGTCTAAATTAACATTATGTCATCATACTGAAAAGATAAGTGAAACATCTTTTCTTCTGGTAACCCCCAAAATTGTTCCTGCTCAGGTAATTATTGTCATCCAGAAATAACTTCTAAAAGGTCAAATTGCTACTGTTAGGATAAAGGACACCACAAAAAATGCCAGGTGTTAATTAAAAAGAGGGAAAGCCACCACTTCTCATCACTGTAACAGTTAAACAAGATGAAATTTGAGATTTGAGGCAATACAACATGTCTATTATATAAATGTTCAAATGCCTCTTACTAATCCACTTGCAATGTACAGTGTAAAACAGTAAAATGTAAAAAATCTCCAAAAGCATTAGGATTCCCAATTTCCTGTATTCCTCCAGTAGGTGGCATATTTTGCTAGCAATTGTATGCCCAGGAGATTCCAAATTTTAATCCTATCTAATGGATTTTTTTTTTTTTGAGCTTTCTTAATACAATTCCAGAAACCAGTAATAACTACTCCATATTGTGTTATTTTCTAAGATCCACTTGAAAGCAAACCTGCCACTTTGCTATTTGGTATTTAAGTGAGCTGCTCAAAGCTCTTCTTAAATATGTACATCTGAGTTTTAAACTAATACTAAATTTCAATTCATAAAATTGCCACCATTTCATTTTTAGCATTAAAAAGTGATGCTAAAAATATTTTAATTCTTTTTATTAATCTGAAATCCTGGTCATAACATTTCCAATCAATTTCTCTCCTTAGGATATATTAAGAGGTTCCTTCTAGACGGTTTGTTTTCAAGAATGTTTACACATATTGGAAGCTTTATCCAACAAACACTGTTTCTCATGTAGGATTCATCACTTTACCTTTAAATTTCCAGATATTTGCATTAATCCTAAAATACAGATTTATTAAGAACAGATAATCACAGCACTGAATTTACCTTTTTGTAGAATGGCTGGTCTCTGATTGACCTTGTTTTCAGAAATTCTTCACTGTTAAACACTCTGTGTTCATAATTTAGATGGTCTTTTACCTCCCTGGATACAAAAATAAATAAATAGATAAATCTTCTTGGAGATTTGTAAGCAAGTTGTACTTTTGCAATAGCAGCAGCCCACTGCTACTACCAGAAATATTCTGCAGCATCATAAGACAAAATAGAAATGTGCTGCAGCATCAGAAGGCAAACTCAGTTTTAATGAACAAGTCTGGTTACTGAACCACAGAAAAAATTAAAATTTTTAGAATAAGGTAAGCTATCTGCTGCCAAATTCACTTACACTCTGTGAGATTTAGTAAACCATGAAGGAGAACCTGTGCAAATCATGACTTAGACTCCAATCCTGGAATTCCATTTACATACACAGTTCCTGAATCACACACAACCCACTGGAGCAAAAAAAGACAAGTGCACCTATCACGGGCAATTTGAAAGATGTGACCTGACCTCACACTGTCCCATCACATTGCATCTGTAACAGGCACACGAAAAACAGGGTTCTTACTACATCTTGTTAACAGTTTATCCAACCATATGGGGTGAAGAAAACGTATGGTCAATAAAAGTATATAGTTCCATGTAATTCTATATAATTTAGCACTGTCTGTTAAAACATGGAACCTCCACACACACAAAATCACTACAATGCTTTGCTGAAGACAGAACAATTGGCAGCACAAGTGCATCAGAGAGTTACTTTCCTTCACTCCTGGATGCTGGTAGAGTTAGAAGACAGAAGAAACAAGGCTGAAAAAAAGAACAAAGAAAAAGTTTGAAGAAAAGGAGAAAGAAAGCAAAAGAATCAACCCCTTTTTGATACATATTCTCTCTTAAAGAGCAAAGCATCTGTTCATTTTTTTGCAGCCAAATGTTTAGTGCATTAAAGACTTCAAGCTGTTATGAGCAAAAATGCATTTCTCCTCATCTTTGTCTGGAATTATTGTTGCCAAACACTGAAATCCACAAAATCCCACTGTGGAAATAAATGCATTTCAGTTTCCATAATAAGCTATCTGTAAAGGCCCACATCCAGCAGCTACTGTCCCTCTTGGAAGGTCCAGACACTTGCAGGAACACTCCTTAAGCAGATCCAGTAACAGACACATGGTATTTAGATGCTAAATTAACTCAGCACTTTCTGACTGAAAGTATCAATGAGCAATTCAATAGCTGATCCAGAGGGAAGCACCACCTCCAGCAAGAGGCCACACCACTGTTAAAATGCCAGTCCCAAACACAGCCAGTATACCACATTTCTTATCACAGAATTTTGGAATACCCTGAGTAGGAAGGGACCTACTGATCATTGAGTCCAGCTCCTGATCAATTGTCCCTTCTTGTGCCAATACTTTGTCCTTGATCTTAAACAGCTCCTCTCCCTCCTTCATTCTCAGGTGTTGCACTCTTCAGGTATCTCATCCATTCTCAGTCCAAACACACCTAGGTGTTCTGAACTCTTGTTCCTGCTTTCAGGTCTTCTATCCTGTCCTGGTTTGAATTCATGTACCTCTAACAAGAGTGACCAAAACTTGACTGATATCCCTGCTGGGCCCTAAGCTTTTCCAAGGACTGCACTTCTCTTCCTGAAATCTTCCTACAAAAGACAAGCTCAAAATCAGAGGAGTTTTATCTAAGATATTCTAGCAATGTATATATACATCAAAACATCAATGACTCATATTCCATCAGGCTACAGGACCTCCTTCTCATATTCCCTAACAAAACCTAAGCTCTAAAAAATATCTATAAAGTAAGACAAAATGAGAATATTTTCACTCATGCTTAAATTGTCTTAGCCAGTACCACATACTCTTACAATAGAAAGTACTACACCCACTTACCTGAAGATATTAACAATTAACTGCAACATGGTTTGCTGCACATCCATGTTCAGTTTCTGCTGCCAAGCCCTTCTGTGGGTTTGGAGCTCACCAAGGTCTGTGCTGGCTCGAAGATGGCAGAGCTCCAGATCAAAGTGCAGCTGCAGACCTTCCACTCTACACACAGAAGAAAAGCAGTAACTTACATCCTAACACAAACAATATTTTTCATACCTTTTTCAAAAAAAAAAATCTAATTTAGGCCCGTGCATCTTACAGCTTGAGAAGTGCAAGATTGATTTACAAGTGCTGACAAGCTAACAAGATTCCAGAGAGCCCCACTCAATTAAATCACAGTGCACTCAGTCTTTGTAAAGTTCAGAGTAATCTGTATCAATAATAAAAAAGAAACAAGCATTCCCATTGTTGCAAAATAATTTCGTGATTATGACTCCTTAAAGCTACTTCTACACTAATTAATTGAAATTTTCAATTTGCTCTTTTTTTTTAAAATACAGTCGGGTTTATATGAATGAAATAATATTATAATAATAATAAATCATACAAAATAAAAAAACTTGGAGCATCAAGCATGATTTATTCACTAAGAAACACATCTTCAAGATCTTGTCACCTTTTTATGAAAGTTTCTGCTGCTTGTGCTGGAACATCTGGAATCTCAAGTTCCTCTTCAACCATCTTTGAATGTGAAATATCTCCATTATCTATATTAATTAGAATTAAATCTTCACCTTCCTTTTAACAAAAGAAAATAGAATGACGATACATATACTTATATTGTAAACATATTTACTTCTCATTTACATATTCCTCAGACAATTAATTTCATTAAGGAGATAAACCAGAAAAGGATTGAAATTTTTTCCACAAGTAGAAAATTATATGGATAACAAAACAATTACATTCAAGAAAAATAAATGTAATTGCCTTAACAGATGTTAATCCCAGTACATAAACACTTAGTAATCTAATATGCTCTAGTATGGAAGGGGACAAATGCACTGCAAGTAAAAATTAAGAGTGGTAATGGTGTAAAACATACCGTGCTCACTTCATCAAAGTGATCAATATGACATCCCATGAGGAAAGATGTTGGAGCCATCACAAAATCCAGCATTTGCCGGGACAGAATAGGCACGAAAGTGTGCTGCCACTGAAGAGGATGAAGGTACAACATAAAGCATTCAGCAACAAGTGTCAGTAGAGCCCAGTCAGAAGCGAAGAAAACGATTCTCTGCTCAGTCAAAATACAGGTCATAATCTGGAAAACAAACACAGAATGTTACATATTTGCAAAGAGGTATCTAGAACACAGTAAAAATGCAAGTATTTCATCTGTTTGTGAGAGTCAACCTCAAAATTCTCATTTTTAGTAGCTACTTTACAGATTTATAAAATGAAACAATCTCCATTTCAAGATGCATCAGCTGCACCATTTAGGATTTGAGGTACTTTTATTCATAGCATGCACGTGTGGGCAAAACCCAAAAAAAAATAAAGCAGAACTGCCAACTCTCATGACTGAGGCTTCTTAGAGAAAGTGGCTCAGATAATACTGAATGACCTTAAACAACCTAATTTAACTTCACAGGTGGCCTTTGAGCAGGAAATTGGATCAGGAAACCTACAAAAGGACACTCCAGCCAATACTATTGTGAGAGTCTGAAGCACTGAAAAAATTCAAACAGCTCTTTGTATTTTCTTGGCTTTCTACACCATTTATACCTTATTTGTACAAGTGCCAGATGTCATCAGTTCTTCCCACAGGCCTCTTTCTTAAACATGAAAAAAGTTCTTATAAATCTTGTAGAAATGCATATAATGAAAATTCAAAATAAAATCTGGCATTTGGCTTGGTAGTTACATCTCAAAATATATTCTTACAAAATTTAACACCTATTTCTAAACCACAGGTGAAGAAATGCAACATGCTAATCTAATCTGGTCTGCAAATAACAGTTTATTGTGCCACAGCTCTAATATCAGAACTAAGACTATTCTGAATTCCTGGGTTTATAAAGTTTTTTGAGGAAATAAACATCTTTATTTTTTCCTAAACTTCAAATTACCAGTACTGTCAATCTCTAAAGCATTTTAAAGTATGAGTTAGTTTTACCTGCAGCACCTGCTCTGGCTTGAAACACAGCAAGGGAAGATGGAGATCCAAGTCAATAATTGGACTGTCTGGATCCTCTCGTGAAGGAATTATTATTTGAAGGGGTTTCATATGAAATACCTGTAATAACAGATGGTCTCTGTTTACTCCTTAATGAAAGTGTTTCCACAGCAAATTTAATTCAGGATTTTAGTTCCAACTACAAAATATTAACTTAAATCAAGAACAAGAAGACAGGTATTTGCATAATGCAGAAAAAGTGAATAAAAAGAGAGGGAAATATTCAAAGACATAATAACTAGTTTGAAAGATTAATATGGACTTGCCTCCTCTCATTCTCATAGGGTGATTGGCCAGTAAAATTTTTTTAGAAACATCTTTTAACAGAATTAAACTTGCTTTATTTTAGGTGTTTCAAAATAATTTAATTTATATTTCTAGATACAACTGGGCAATCAAAACTGCTAATAAAATTCATAAATAAAACAGAAAAAATATGAACAAAATAAATGAACATAGGTTGTCATGCAAAGAAAATAAAACAAGTCAAAAGGAACAAGGTCTCAGTGTTTCAGATATTTCAGCTCAAATCTCTGGGGGTTGGGTCCTGCACGTGCTGCATATTTCAGCACTCACAGCTGGTTTAGCCAATCACTCAGATATTTTCCAGCTATGCTATTTTTCCTCCACTCCTAACCCCTCATCCCAGGGTCAAGGAAAGCAGCTAAGGAGAAGGCCATAGCTGAAGCTCTGCTTCCCTAGAAGCAACTGCAGTAGATAAAGTGTGTGCTGAAATCACTGACCCAGCTGACATTTGCCTTGACTTGGGAAGGCTCAGAAAGCAACAAATTCACAGCACTGAATACAAATGTTGATGTGAGCTTCCCCTCTCAGCTTGGTCTTACCCAGGCAGCAGACAACTCAGCATTTCATCCACTGCACACTGTTCTGCTTCTCCCAGACATCATCTCAGACCATAAATAGTTGGCATGAGCCAAAGCCTTCCCAGAGGAGTACTGAAAACTAAAGAACTTGACTGGTACGCTGGCACTCCAGCCTGAACCCTGGTCACACTGTTATTTTCTCTACTAATGTATAGCCTGATTTTTAAAACACAGGTATTGACATCAGTTTCACATCACCAAGTAATCTCTGACCTGACACTCATGAATGTCACCCAGTTTATTGAAAACAGCATCTCAGTATCTTAGAAGACATGATGTTAAAATCATTATGAAATTCAGGAGGAGTAATTACCAAGTGGAGTGGTCCTGGTGGTGGGCTGGGGATTAAAAACAGCTTTGCTGCAAATTCCTTTATGTGCTCCTCGACATCTAAATCCCTGAAAGGTCGTAGCTGCACTAGTAAGCTGTAATTAAATGATAGGAAATTACTTATCAATAGTAACATGCAAACACAAAAAACTCTTTCGGCTGATAATCTAGAAAAAAATTATTAGGAGTAATGAAGCTATTATTTCAGCTAATTAATTTCTAATTTATTAGATACTTGAGCAGCTTCATTAAATTTTAATGATGCTGCTGTGTCAGAAGCCGAGTTTTTTTGTATTCCCGTGCATAAAATACTGCTGCATTATATCCATCAGAGGACACAGCACAGTAGTTTGATGGCCAGAGGAAACCATGTGTGAGGTGAGATGGTGAGGTGTAGCTCCAGCAAATGTCTTTTATAGAGACTGATTGAGGAACCAGCGCCCACAGCTGCAACACTGCCTTGGTGTTCCTCCCTTCCCAAGCATCTGACACCACTTTTGAGAAGGAAAACAGCAGCAGAGGAAAAGAGAGGTTGTAGTCCTGAGTTTGACTGTAGAGGAATGTGAAGCAAGAGCCACATTTAGCTTAAGTCTTAGGCCTGTATGGACACTGCTCTTTGCTGTCATTCCTGCCTAAACAAAATATAAGAACATTTGTGCAAACCTGCCAAATGTTTCTGGTTTAAAACTGTATTACCCTAACAAAGGTCACATGGTTTATATTATACACCAAATCAATTCTGGAACCTTTAAAGAAACACACTATCGAGACTGAAAACGATGAACTCCCACAACCTGAAATGTAATAATTACTGATTTAGACATTTGTGGTCACAAAGGTGTTTTGTTCAATAGAGGATACATTTGTACATTTATAGCAAAAACCCAAAATCTTTACAAAATCAGAAATCTAGGCCTGCAAATCTATATATACAGAAACTAGGAACTGAAGATGGTTGTCTTCTCCCTTGAAGTTTTACTTCAGTTTGCAGTTTTACTGGTTTCTTGCAGAACACTTGCTCTTCAGGAAGGAAGCAACTGAATAGGTCAAGAGATATATAAGGATCCAGGACACCCTATTTGTGTACAGCATTTAGCTTCCAGAAAAAAAGCATATTCAGTCATATATTATATATATTGCACTGTTAAATGAATTATTTAAATTCACTATTTTCCTATTTGAAGAAAGTCCTGGTCTATTACATACATATTCCCAAAAAGTCCATCAGCTCTTCTGATGCTGCTGGTCAGGGTGCAGAGAAAGGGGAATTAAGAATTATCAAAGAAAATCAGACAGTAGAACCAATAGTTTAAACAAATACTCTGTCACACTTAGTGATGCCTCAGATTTGGCCCAACAGAGTAAGCAGACCTGTTTTTTTTTTTCTTATCAAGACATCCAGTAAACCTCACAACAGAGACAATGTGACTGAGAAAGAAGCAGATGTACAGAGGGGACAGTCATAGCTCCCTAATCAGGACATGGTGCCCATTAATGCAGCCTAACAGCAGCTGACAGCTCTGCACTGCAAATGTCTGCAGAAATAAATGAAGTAATCTCTGAAACACTCAAGTGGAGAGCTAAGGAGTTTATGAAGCTTTCATTACTGTTATTAACTGTCCACAGACAGGTGTTTCAGAAAGCAAGAGCAGCTCAGAATAGGTCCTTTGTACTGCCTCAGTGCTGGGAGCTATTTGTACACTCCCACCTTTTCTCAAGGCAGCTAAAAGGATGAATACACAGGTTGGAAGATTTACTGTTTGAATGGAGCCTATTAATCCATCCAAGAAAGGAGTTCATCCAGGAGATTACTGCCAGGAATATTTCACTTTTCATGCAGTATAACACATACCACGTGTGCGAAGTGCCAAAACCTCTCAAGTTAAATTGAACCTTTTCAAAAAAAGTAAAATAATCCAACAGCCATTGTGCTGTGAAACTGTTTAGGTGCACATCTACTTGCTTTGGAGAAAGGCACACACACTCCACACAAAATGTTCTGGATTTGGAAGAACTGTGTGCTAGCAATTTGGAAATTAGTTATAAAATTAATGGCACAGAATACAAAGACCTTCTTTATTATGATGACAGCTTACAGATTCCCTTGCAGTTCAAAACACCTACATGGATTTATAGCTTGATGTTGCCTGTTCATCTCAGCTTGGTTCAGTTTTCAGTTGTGGTTTCTACTCAGCCACTTGAAAAAGTTTAGGAACCTGGATTTTATCTAGGAATACTTATGTAAAAAAAAATACTTTTGATGATTGTTCTGACTGAAAATAAGTACCACCTCCTCTATAAGCATATACTCCTATATGTACAAACATACACATACACCTCCTCTATAAGCATATACTCCTATATGTACAAACATACACATACACCTCCTCTATAAGCATATACTTCAACATCAAATCTCAGGAGCAACAGCATTCCTGCACTAGGTATCACAATGAAAGGGCTACACACTAGAAATAGGTGGTTCAAGGTGCACCAGTAAGTGCTTTCAGAACTCCTGACTGGAGAATGATTAATCAGTTGAAGCATCCTGCAAAACACCTCTGCAGCATACCAAGGACACAAGAGTGCTGTTGAAGGTGTTATTATTTGTTAAGTATAAGAGGCACTGCTACCTGAGTACATTCAAGCAATGAAAACATTTAATTAGATTTTTAACCCATTGGTCACCTAGTGACACACAATAACTCCCTTTCTGGTTTACAGAAATACAATGTTAGTGCTTTGTAATGTCCCAAAAAGTCAGAACATCTCCTTCTTTACAAGGCACAACACTCAAAATATCGCATAGAGGTCTTGGCTGCAATTGTTTATGTTGCATTTAGAACAGCCACACACCCCAGCAGCTGTTTCATGCCACATAGAAATATTTCAGTAGTACAACCAAAATAAGGAAAACCGGTACCTCTCCACCCCTTCCCTTCCCTCCACCCTCCTGTACTGTGCCACAATGAATTGTTTTTTCTAAAAAATAACCAAGACATCAAAACCAGAAGGGCAGACATTCTGAAATGAGCCATTAAATATTATCACGGAAAAGGAAATTTTTAAAAATACAGAATAAAATTGAATGAAAACCTAAACCTAAACTGGAAAGCTGAGTTTCCAGTACCGTGGGAAATGCCAACACCAAATTCAGCCCTGTCACTGGCACTCCCCCACCTCCTTCCAGTTACACACACTCCCATCTCACAGATGCAGCAGCAAAAAGGAGAAGAGCTGTGCAGCTGTGTGAAAAATTCCCCTGTTAAAAAAACAGGACAATACACAAGACTAAGAGGGAAGGTTATTGTCCTGTTGAACTTCCCTATAATTATTCAACTTTACTAATCACTTTAAGCTCAGATTGTAGGGTACTGATTAATCTGAACTCCTCTCAGAAACCAGTACAGACTCAAAAGAGAAAAGCCATCTGTGGACATCAATGCTTTAAATAGATGCCAAACCCTACTATATGTGATCAAGGCAGAGGTGTTTGATTATGATTTTTAAATAATTATAAAGTTTAAAATACCCACCTAGAGGCAGAAGCTGATCTAGAGGATTCACTCTATCTGGTTACTGTCTCCTCTAAACAGATACAAGAACTGGAAACACTTTCACAACAGCTGGAATTTTCCATGGTTATCCTGAAGATTTTCCCACTTCTCCCTCAGTGGACTCTTAAAATCCATTTGCCAACTGACTGCTTCTGCCAGCTCAGAGATGTCTCACTTCAGAGAAGAAATTACTCACTTATGAATACTTTACATAAACCATTGATGAGTACTGTAACTGCCAAGCTGAATCTATACTATTTCCCACCCAGTGGAAAGCTGGTGTGAGCTGAGCCCTCTCACAGGTCGAGCTCACAGTATAAAAGCAGCAGGTATCCCACGATAAAACCTGGATGGAAACAGTAGCCACAGCTGTAGTCATAGCTGGAAAAGTTCCACACGCAGATTAGCAGTGAATTGAGATCTGAGACTTTTCAAGGCAGCAGTGAATCAGTTTCTGCAATACCAAGGGCTGATGTAATTCACTTAAATATAAAGGGGAGTGGGGGGAAGTGATCTGGGCAGGAAAGGAAGAAGGAAAACAAACATTTCCTTTTTATTTAATTGAACATTTATTTTGATTTCACACTGACCTGCGTCACACTGACCTGTGCACACCCTGTTTCCATCATATTGAAGTCCCTTGTCCACATTAAACCCCTTCTCTAATGCTTTAAAAATGACAGAGCTGAGGTACATGCCCTTAAAAGGGCTGCCAGAGTGACTAATTTCTGATCTCACAGCCTTTTTCAATCAATGTCTAAAATTACCAGGAGGAAGGCACTGCTTTGCTCCTCCAAGGCTCTCTTCATCAACCCAGGGAAAGCCATTCAGTGCTCCAAGAAGATCCAAATCCACAGCAGAGGGTGGGGAAATGAGTGCTCAGGTCTCACTTGGTCTGGAGGAAGGTTAGGGGCTGGGGATGCACCTCAGCTGGTACCCAGGGACTGCTCCCTTGCTCATCTGCTTGGGATACAAGCAGCAGCAGAACAAAGGGGAAGACTCAAGCTTCAACCTAAAACCCCAACATCTTTCAGCTTATGTACAAGAAGCAAATACCTGCAACTGGATTCAGATTTGACGCTAGAAAACTTGACTAAAATTTAGTGAAGAAAACCTCTTCTATCTTTGGACAATAGGTCTACAAGTGAAAACACACAGTAACGTCCAATGTACACAGACAGGTTTCCCTGATGTGAGAAATTTTAATCCAAAATAGATGCAAATAGATCTTACTAATTTAACAATAAAGTAACCTCAAAATAAGTGAAATTATATAATAACAAAATAGATCCATGTTCACTTATCTTTTAAATCATCTATACTGCAGAGCATTTGATTGTTTCAGTGTTAGAATCCTAAGAATTTCTCTCTTAGTTCTACAACACCCAAGTAACCACTCTACTTCCTCAAGTGACTTGGATTATTTCCCTGAAGTGTCATTAACTGCTTATTAATACATATATTCATGTTCTTATGACATTTATTTGGTGCATTATAAAAAGCTTTTTGTGCTTTGAATTTTCATAAGGGTGGCAAAATTACAGACAACCCTCTTCTGAAAAAACCAATAATATCTGTAAAATATCAATTCCCCACACATTAGCAAAAAGCCCCAAAGAAAATGAAGACAACATCATAACTAATTCCCTTGGTATACAGAATTTGCACTTACTGTCCGGGCAACATTGACATAGCATTTCTTCTTCTCCTCTCCCACGCAACCTTAACATAAAACTAACCATTACTTTAGCATCACACAGCTCCCCTGACCACATTAAGCAAATTCAGGTATTAAAAACCTGCAGTCATTTCCAGCAGAAACACACAGGGGAGCAAATCTTACCAAGAGAGGCAATCCTTGAGGGCACTAAAATATGGATATCTGGATATAACACAAACAGCACAGGGTATAAAACAGACAGGCATCTTCCCAGTCTGTGCAGATTCCCAATGGCCCTGCCCATTCGAGGAGGTGGAGCCATCCTGCAAGAAAACTGCACGTTAACGTCTTTATGTTAATCATGACTTTATGGCTGAAATTTTCTTAGGAACCTCAGAGATGTGATATCCAATTCCCTCAATATTTCAAAGGGATTTGGATGTCTATCTCCCTTTAGGTTTTCAGAAAAATGTCAGCCTACAAGACTTCACATGTATTAAAAAGAATGTCAGCACAAAATGTATTTAGAAAGAAAATCTTTCATCGTTTGGAAAGAACAATCTTTACCAAAAAAACATCCAGGGGATAAAGTCTGCTCCTAAATATCCAAATCTTCTAAATGAAATCCATACAATTTTTCCTAATGCAGTGTGTTACAAAGTACTTAATTTAAAAAGGCAATATAGAAATACAATTTGTCCTGTATTCCTTGTAACATAAAACACACCTGTTACCTAATTTGATAAATTAAATCTCACATTATTTTCAAAGTGCTATGCTTTTATATATTTTCATATGTTTTATGAGAATAATGAGTTAAATAACATACTTGCATAGACTGGTAGTACTGTGCAACAACACCATATGTTCTGTTACCACACACATCAGTGAAGACCAGGAAATGGATGTGGTCCTGTTTTGATTCAGAAGTTACATAAAGTCCTCCTGAAATGAAGGTAGCAACCATATTTTTAATGATATATTTAACTACAGCTGTGTGAAAAACAATTCATGACAAATCCTGCACATTGCCACTTCATTGCAAGAGAAAAGTTTCATTTTAAGGTATTAAAATGTAATATACAGTCCACTTGAACTAAAGGTTGTTACAGAGGCTGAAGCTGCACATTACTGAAGAAGTAAAAATGGAATTATTCTGCGCTTTCAGTGACAAAATATAATAAATGGGTTTAAATCACTTTTTTTTCCCCCAAGATATTAAAAAGGTCTGCAATAATGACACACATATTAAAATTTCTCCAATTAAACCTGAGGGAAATATTCACTACTTCAGGTATCAAAACACCAAATGAAAACTGAGAGAGTACTCAGCCATTTTGGGGTGTAAAATAGTTTTTCAAGTGTGTGCATGTTTGCACTTCACTCAAACCAAGATTTACCAACAAAGGCTAAAAAATAAGGGCTGAACTATGGGTCAAGAAATATTTACATTAAAACAGTTCTTAACAAGAAGTGTGAACCTTCATGTACCTGGGAAGCAGAGCTGTGGCAAAGCAATAAGATCAATGTCCTTTGGAACTGTCACATCTTCTGTGTCAGAGGCTTTCTGCTCCCCATTGAGGCTCTTGACATTTTCAATCTTGGGTCTCTCTTTTTTCTTTCGGAAGGACCGGCGTTTGCTTTTATTCAAGTTGTTACCAGCATTAATCACCTGAACATCATCTCTGCTGATAAAGGGAGGCACAAATACAGAAAGAACTTCTGGATCAAGGGGAGGAAGATTTTTGAGTCTTCTTTGAGTGCCCTATAGTAAAAAAAATGACAAACAAAACAAACACTAGGTTGACATTCATCCTGATATGTGGGGGTTTTTTCATAATTTTTAACCCTGCTTTTTCTCTGCCCCTAAAATTGTGGGTTTAGAATATATTTTTCTGCTTCCTAAAGAATTGACTTTTCCTTTTAAGTTTTTGTTTTATGCACATTGATGTAAGGAAAATAGACATTTTTAGCAGGAAAGGAATCCTTCGTCATTCAAAATGCCCCATATCAGTATTATGCCTTTGGCAAAAGAAACTAACAAGTATCAAATACCGTATTTCCTCCTTTTCAGTGATAAGATATACTTAAGCTATACTTAAAATAAACACTGACAATAAGAGAAACCAAGCAATAAATAAAGAGAAACAGCTGAGCCTTTTAGATAAGTCTTTGTTCAACTTCAGGAAAAGCTTCCTTTCAACTCAAAATAAATAACGTGCACCAAAAAAAAAAAAACCCCAAACAACACAAACACAGACTTTCACAAGACAACATTTAACTTTATAAGGCCATTAACAAAGCACAATTAAAAACTACAATCATTGCTACAATAAACACAAATTTAAGACACTGAAGCCATGAGAATTCCTCCATATACTGATGTCTCAGTGGAGCAGGCATCCCAAGAGCACATATAAAATTACATTTTTCGCAGGCAGCTTTGCAGAGTATGACTGGCCCGAAAGCCCTCACTGCCCTGCAATGAAGAGCTGTGGAGGAAGTTATCAGAGAGATTTCCTTGTACTTGGGAGCACTTTTTGTATTCTTGACCATAAAGTTGAGCCAAGTAGCTGCATTTCCAATTACTTCACTGCAATTTTAATTCTTCCTGCAAGGTTAAAAAAAACAAGTACAAGCTTTGTTTAACCAACGGATATTTGGAAACAGGAAAGGCGAGCCCCACTGGTAAAAAGTTGTTTCGTTTTCAACTTTTTACAAACATCTTCAAAGTCAGATGAGGTGAAGCACACATGCTGCTTTTATCACCAGATATGATGCAAGATGCTCCTTGAGAACCAGTGCTGGCCTCACCCATCATTTCCTTATTTTTTTTTTAAATAGCTACAACATTGAAAGCTCTGTTACCAATCTTCCACTGTCCAGGTTTTGAGACAGAAATCTCAGCTCTTATGTCCCAGCAGATACATCCACTAATAGGTTTTTTTTCCACATTTGAGCATCCTAGGAAAAATGTGAAGGAATGCTTCATGATATATTAGTTATTGTATCTTAAATTCCAAAAACTACACCGTATTTTTAACAGGATACTCTAAAGAAACTACTTCACTAAAAATAAGAAGTGACAATCACATTTTTAATAAACAAAGAGCCTGAACTAGAAGTAAATTGGAGTGGAAAAGGAAAGTTCAGGTAAGTATCCAGTGGGATAGTAAAAAGATAGCAATGACTTTAAAAAGCACATCACAAAACGGGGTACTGAGTGCCACATCCTCGCATTCTAAGAACTTCAAGTGATGTTTCCTTAGCTGGCAGCTGACAAAGGCAGTGAAGAAACTGGAAACATAGATAAATTCACCATGATCACCCTCAAGCTAACATGCAGCTGAACATTTCAGGAGGAAATTAAGAATTAAGGCTCAGCCCTGAGGCTGTTATGCAAGAAAAACACAGACGTACTCCAACAGTAGCAATCTCAACTTGGCAGATCTGCCCCGCTGAGGTTTTCATACAGAGTTGCTTTGACAGGGCAATTCCTGACTTACACTGAGGCATCTCTGTGCTCTAAAGTGCTGGATGGCAGCCAGTGATTTAATGGCCTTACAACCTAACAGCTCCTGAAATGGCAGATCCTTGATGTCTTCAACTACTACAGAGACATTACACACCATTTTTCCCACAGAACAGCACTGTCAGCACTGTTGCTGACCCACTGACTCAGTCTCCAGCATTTGAGTCAGCTCATATTAATGTCTTGGCCAAAGTTACATTTTCTTACTCCTTGAGTTCAGGGGTAGTGAATAGGTAGTAAAAGAACAATATTCACTTGTTTCTAAATTTTAATTATATTTCTTGTTTCTAAAATTTGAACATTTTATCTTTGCTGCTGCTACTGTTATCTCTTCACTTTGAAATACTTCCCTTTTGTAGCTTCTTGATACCAAATCTCCTTGCATCATACATAGCTTCTTACAAACAGAAGTAGGGTATTTTATCCTGTCCCCATTTGCTGATGGTGTTCCTATAACAGTGCTGCTGTAAAGGACACCGGTACAAGACAGACTTTTACAACGATGGCATTATTTAGACACAAACAGTAGTATGTTAAAACCACAAATCAGAGCATGATTTCAGCTATCTGGTGTTTCCTTGAGCTGATTCTCCTCACCACTGAAGAAGTTAATTTCACTTTGAATGTAACGGAAGAACTAGTTTCTTTAACAAATAATTAGGCAGGGAAAGTATGAAGCCTCAGAAAAAATTGATTAAGCAGGACTATTAGGTTGTAGTAATACAACAAAAGGGAAAGGTTTTAAACCAACAGAGGGCAGGTGTAGAATAGGTATTAGGAAGAAATTCTTTATTGTGAGAGTGGTGAGGCACTGGAACAGGCTGCCCAGAGAAGCTGTGGATGCTCCATCTCTGTAAGTGTCCAAAGCCAGGCGGGATGGAGCTCTGAGCAATCTGCTTTAGTGGAAGGTGTTCCTGCCTCATAGCAGGGACATTGAAACTGGGTGATCTTTAAGGTCCCTTACAACCCAAACAATGGTAGGATATCTCTGCAGATTCTTGCGCAATTCTTTGCTCTAACTAATGATAAGGTGGAGATTAGGTTTGGTTGCACTGGATTTCATCCAGTCAAGTTTCAGAAGTCCCTTTGGAAGGAGACTCTCCCTCCCTTATGCCTCAGCCCTCAGCGCAGCTTCTTCTGGTCTCACTCTTGTTTGCCAGCAGCTCTCCAGTATAAAGATACCCAAATGTGAGACAGTATTCCAGATGTGAATTCAAGGGTTTTGAGTAATAACAATAACACTAATAACCCTTTCCCTTTGCCTATGAGCCACAGTCCTGATGATGCAGGCCATTTCACAGTTACTATTCAAACAATCGCACAACAGCTTGGACTGGGAGGGACCTTAAATTATTATCTCATTTGAATCCTCCTGCCACGGCAGAGGCATCTTCCACTAGACTGAGCCACCCAAAGCCCCACCCAATTTGACCTTGAACACTTCCAGGGATGGTGCATCCACAACTTGCCTGAGCAACCTGTGCCAGTGCCTCACTACCTTCACAGTAAAATTCTCCCTAATATCTAATCTAACCCTGCCCTCTGTCACTTGAAGTTGTTCTCCTCTGTTCCATCGCTCCATGCCCTTGTCAAAAGTCTCTCACCAGCTCTCTTGGAGCCCTTTCAGGTACTGAAAGTTCACAATAAGGTGACCCCAGAGCCTTCTCTTTTCCAGGCCAAACAGCCTCAACTCTCTCAGCCTTTCCTCATATGAGAGGTGCTCCTCTAATAAACTTTGTGGCCCTCCTCTCGATCCAACCCCAAGAGATCCATGCCTGTCCTGTGCTTAGGTCCTCAGAGCTGGATGAGCACTCCAGGTAGAGCAGAGGGGCTGAATCTCCTCCCTCACCTGCTGCCCACACAGCTTTGGATGCAGCCCAGGAAATGTTTGACTTTCTGGGCTGCAAGTGCACATGGCCAGGGTATCTCCAACCTCTCATCCACCAGCACTCCCAAGTCCTTCTTGGCAGGGCTCCCTGCATCACCTAATTTGTACCAAGAGTAGGGACTGCCCTGACTCAGGTTCAGCACCTTGCACTTGGCTCTGATTCCCAGAGTTCCCACGGATTCCCTTCTAGAGCTTTTCCAGGTTCTTTTCACTGCAACAAGCACACACTGCTGACTGATGCTCAATCTGATCACACCTCATTTCTTTCAGGCACCTTGGCAGCCAGGGAGGCATTACAGAAGCAGGAAAATTTGTTTTGGTGGTTATGTCTGCATCAGCAGGGCCACAAAGCATGAGACAATCTCTCTATCACTGACTGCGGTGGGCAGATACAGAACCCACCAACGGAATCTGTTGAAGATCTGAGTGAGACACGTCACAGACAGTTTGCACATGCCAAACCAAAACCCAACTTTATAGCTATAGATAACTTAGGAAAAAGAAGCATCACTTCTGTACGTTTCATTCTTACAAAACACACACTTCCAGTGCTAAGAAATCTCTAGCTGAAAATAGCAGCCTTTGATCTTTTCACATTTAAATCTCAGAGTGACAATTTTCTTGGCAATAAGGATAAGCAATGGATGTCAGCCCAGAAACTTCTGTTTCAGGAGCTTCAGTGGAAAACTGCTTTTTTTTTTTTTCCTGGAGTCTGACAACGGGTCATTCATCTAAAACCTTTCTTACTTTGGGGGTGGGTTATATCATAATCCCATTGACTACATTTGCTTTATCACTCCATGTTTCAATACAGTTAAGAATGCACCAACCCACTGTGAAGACCACGATTTGAAGCACTGTCAGGATTTTTACCCACTGTTTAATCTGTAAATATCATCAGAGATCCACTGCTTTCATTTGGAATGTCACCTTCTCTCAGTATTTTCTTTCTACAGTCACTAAAATTAGCCATAAAAACATATTCCACTCTCCTCACGTAGATAGTGCTGCAAAAGGAAAAGGAAGTGGAGTAAATCTGCAGCTTGCCCTAAGATAGTGACTGAAATCCCCATTGTCCAACAGCTTGCAGGGACTTTACTGAAGTTCATGCTGACAAAAGAAAGGACTGCTTTCTTTGCTGATACCTTTTTGTATCTTGAGCAAAGGAACAATTCAGAAACTGCAGTGTGATCCGAATATCATAATAGAATGGCTTCTGCTTTCTATAGCCGATTCCTTATTTGTTGTTCCACAGGTTTTTTTTCAGAAAGCAGTGAGAACAATCTAAGCAAATTGAATAAGGGGGGAATAGGGGAATGAATAAGAAATTCCCCTTCCTTTGGGTTCACTTCTCACACTTCTGACAAAACACCATGTACACACTGATTTCAAAAGTCTGGTACTGACATTTAGGAACTGTTTTCGCATTCTGAAGGTGCACATGAATGAGATCCTGGAATGTGAACCTCTGCTTGGCTGTTATCACTTAAGAAGCTGACATCAGCAAAAGCCGTCTCCTGAGTGAGTGAACAAGCAACAAGCCCAACAAAGACTTCTTTATCTAATGCTATTAGAGCGCAATCAAATTCAAGTTCAAGCAGAGCAATTGAGATCCCTGGGAGATGTCTGGGGTTTTTTTTTGCACGTGCTGGCACTACAGCTCTTCCCATTGCGGGGCAGCTCGTAGGTATGGAACAAACCCATCTGCACACTTGAACCAAGCAGAACCAGGAGGAGGGCTGTCATTGTGAGCCCACATGAGAATAATTATAAACAAATTATAAACCACATAGTCAAAGTAGTAACCGACCCATAAGCTCCTGCCGTATCCAAGTGGTTCAGGTTACACCAAACTCAGAGCACTTGAGCTCACGGGGATTTAGATCTCGTGTTTTCCTGAGGATACAAGTTACCAGCCTTTATTCTTTTGCTTTTCTTTCCAGCGGAAGACAAGACGTGGAGTAACACCCGGTAAAGAACGCATCGTTAAGCGTTTTGCTGTTCCTGCTTTTATAAACCTATAGTGAGTTCTCCATCTAAACTCAGACCTTTGGAAAAGTGCAGCTACCTCAAAACGCTATCAAATTCTCCCTGCTTTGCTGACGTTCGTCTGTCAAAACAACTTTCTGTTGGGATATTTCAGCTCCATGCGCTGACAAACCCAGCCCCATACACTGGCACCACCCGCCCGAACCCCGCTCACCTGGAGCAGCGCCCGCACCCGCTCTGTGGGCGCACCGACCAGCAGACAGATCTCCAGCAGGCCCGAGGGCAGCACGTCCTCCATGGCACAGCCGGGACAGGGCGGCTCCTTCCCTGCAGGCAGCGGCTCCTTCCCTCGGGACAGCGGCGCCTTCCCGCCCTCAGCGCCGCCGGGGCCCTCCCCGCGGCCTGGGGAGGAGCGCCCGATGCCGCACACGGGAACCCTCCCCGCCCGTCATGACTCTGTGCATTTTGATTGGCTATTATCCCTGTCACTCTAAGGAGATATGACCAATCAAAACGGCGAAAGGCGTGGTGGGCTGGTCGAGGGCGGGGCTTTGGGGCGAGAGCGCTGAGGTGACGAGAGGCTGGGAACTGAGGTCTTCCGGTCTGAGGTGCTGAGGTCTCAGGATCGAGGGATGAAAGAGAAGAGGTGGGAGCTGAAGGGCTGGGGTTTGAGAGTTGGAAGGAGGAGGTGCTGGAGGACGATGGGCTCAGGGTTGAGGGACTGAGAGCTAAGGGGTTGAGTGGCTCAGGACTGAAGGCTGAGGGACTGAGGGCTTAGGGTATGCAGGGCTGAGGGTGCAGGGCTGAGGGTGCAGGACTGAGCGGCTGAGATAGCACTGGCTCCGTTAAAAACTAGTGATGGGATTGGTGATTTACAGCCACGTGTTTTCCATGTTGGCATAACTAGAGACTATAAAATTTGCTAGTTTTAAGCAACAAGGTGAGGACCTAATTCAAACAAGAGGAGTCCCCGAGTGTTGCTCCCCTGGAAATGAAGGCTGGATGGGGTTCTGAGCAGCCTGGCCTAGTGGACGGTGTCCCTGCCCCTAGCAGGAACTTGCAACTAGATGATCTTTAAGTCGTCTTCCAAGCCAAAGCATTTCGTGATTCTTTCCTCACCTCGTTTCACTGTCTCATCGGATCAGCCCCTGGGAAAGACACTTCCCGACTCAAGGTCGAGTTAATTTTTCTCCACGGGCTGTTTGCCCACAGGGGCTGAGGTGCCTCAGGGCTGCCTGTCACCCTGTCAGACGTGGGTGATGTCATGGTCAATGGCTTGTCAAGCACAGCCATTCCCTGATTTTTGCTGCAGTGACTCAGCAGGACTGTGTCACTTCAGCAGGACTGTGTCACTTCAGCAGGACTGTGCCACTTCAGCAGGACTGTGTCACTGCCACTACACGGGAGTTTTCTCTTGGCGTTACCACGGGTCACAGTTTCAATAGACTGTAAGCACGGAGCTGGTGCAGGCTGTGTGGTGTTTCCCCTCTGGAGCAGCAGAGGCACAGCACAGGGAACTCCGAGGGTTTTTCTTGAGCTGCTTAATCTAAATACACCATGAGTCACTCCGTATGTATTGGCTCTGTGCAGATCTTCACTGAATGTAATTCCTCCTGGGCCGGAGCATAAAGTACCCGAAACTAGAGATCGGTTTCTCTGAAACTGGAGGTATGAGATAAAGTTTCAACACAACCACAAACATTTTTTTGTGGACTAGGGTTCAGGTATTTTAAATGCAAAAACATTCCCAGTCTAAATGGTTCTGGGATTTCATGAACTTCTTGACAGTTCAGGGGTCAAAACATGTTTTCTCAATAAGTATAAAAAACAAGGTGATTTTTTTTATTTTGTAGGGGTTTTATTATCTAAATTTTTGTGGTATTAAAGCTCAGGATTCTATGGTCTCTGGTCGTCTCAGGTTTTGAGGAAGACACACATCCAGGATACGGGAAACTCTGCATATAGCAGTGACTAAAAGAAGAAAATTCTTGAAAACCTGGAAGTTTCAGGGATCCCTTTTCCAAAGTGGTAGAAGAAGATCCAAGGCTCAAAGATTTATATTCATTAACTTTGAGGTCATAAGGGATAGTTAAAATGATCTTGTTTAGCTGTATAGCCCAGGTCACATAATCAGAGTGAGTCCTCTATTAATGCTGTAACTTCTGGCTGAGGCCATGCAATAGGAATTGTTAGCTGTCACTGTTAAATGTTGGGCATCTCATTTTTAGTTTCACTTTTTAGTTTAGCTCTTTGTCACTGCATCATATTATATTGGCTGTTGCTTGAACAGACCTTTTATTGTGAAAAGACTTCTCTCTGCAGGGTTCAAGGTTATTAATCTCTATTTCTAAAAGATTATACAACTCATATTTTTAAAACTCCTTTCCTGATCACTTGTGTGCATCTTTTCTTAAAAATTTTAAATTTTTGTACTATTTTTGAATTAGGAGCACCAAAACCAAAGCTGTATTATTGCTGAATGCTCAGTGGTAAATCACATTGCTGTTTCTGACTGATATCCCCACCTAATTAAAACATAGACAGACAGATACATGAATCATTCAGAAAGGGTGTAGTGTTTAATTAGTTATCCACTGCAACACAGTACAGTTTTCTTAGGGTTATTACTTCCAACATGACAATCCTACATCTTACATTGCTTGACCTATGACTGTGACCAAGCATTTGACCATATTATAAGAAAATTACAAATGAACCAAGGCTATTAAGCAATTCAGGTCACCCATAGGTAATTAATCTGTATCATGATTATCTTCTGATTTCTCTGATATCTGCAATGATAAATACTGGATGATTCTTGTTCATAATTAATGTAGCCCTCAAAGCAAAGATACGGTGAAGTTATTATCAAAACAGAACTCCAAGATGAAAGGTACTAATGTTAATCTGGTAAAATCTCAAGAACCCTGGAAGCAGGAAGCCTGCTGTATGGGATCACTGGTAAGAGACAAAAATCATTCACATAGAGAAGAATTCCTCTGTGCTAAAAGAGATTTTAAGAGATAAAAGAGTTGAGAAATTTTCTTCCTAAGAAAAATTGTCAACTGAGGAAGAAATGCCAGCTTTTAATATATGTTTTCTTTTTTGAAGATCACAAATACAGTAATTTTTTTTTATTTGTTTGTTTGTTAACTCTCTGAGGTGGTACTGGGCTGCTGAATGCAGAAAAAACTGCTGTTCTTGATATGTCTTCAGCATGGAAAAGGCTTTATCAGACCTATAGGGCCATATCTGAATAATTAAAGATTCTCTTGGTATCGATTCTAATTTACTTTCCAAATAGAATGTTTCTGTTTTAGCCAGAATGTGTCTGTTAAGGGGAAAAAATAATTTCACCTGTTGTGTTTCTTTGATGTGATCTCGCTTATAAAATAACTGGGTGACTTGTTGAGTTTTACACACCTACACTGCAAACACCTCAGTCCTGAGGGATGTGGGCCAGATGAAAAGTCAGGACTCTGAATTTCAGGAGAGCAAATTTTCTGCTCTGTAAGGAATTAGTGAATGGCACCCCCTGGGAAACTGCTCTCAAGGAACTGAAAAGAGCTTGCAGCTCTCTGAGAACAAAATTTTTTGAGTGCAAAAGCGTTTAATTCCCATGTGTAAGAAATGAAGCAAGGAGAGCAGGAGAATGGCTTGGGTCAGTCAGGACCTCCTGGTGCACCTGAAGTGTAAGAAAGAAATGCACCAGCAGTACAAGAGACAGGTATCCTGGGAAGAATGCCGGGACACTTCCCAGATACGTAGAGATTGGATTAGGAAACCAAAGGCACAACTGAAGCTGAATTTGTCAAGGGATTTTACAGGTATGTTGGTCAAAAGTTGAAGATTAAAGAAAGAGTCCACATCTCCCCTGACACACTGGCATCCTGCAGAGTCTCACCATGATGGGTATAATGTCTGCAAGAATTTTCATTTTGGAACTGAATACAGACATCATTTGTGTTCTGCGGGTTTATTGATAATTAAATCCCTTTCTTGAACTTATGTTCAAGCTTGTGTCACAGCAGTATCTGTAGGTGAGAACTGAAGCTCAGACCACTGCTACCTTCCACTGCCTGGCTCACAGGAAGATACACTATCCAGAGAGGTGATGGTTGCCCCACCCATGGAAATATTCAGGTCAAACTGGACAGGGCTCTGGGCAACCTGATCTAGCTGAAGATGTCCCTGATCATTGCAGGGGGGATTGGACTTGGTGACCTTTAAAGGTCACTTCCAACCCAGACTATTCCACGATTCTGATTTCTGTGTCTATGCTAAGCATGACTGCATAAATAAGAAATCTTTATTCTGTCCCGTAAGAACTGTGTGTCCTAACCAAAAACAGCTTGACCTGTGCTGCTCTAAAACATATCAGACAACTGTTTGCAGTCTGGAACTCCATTTAAAAACATCACCTCTCAGGATTTTAAACTCTTTATCTCTAAATACAGTCCTTATGTTCTTATCATCAAGGTCATTCATAGGGTGGGGGATTTATTTTGAACACCAGTCAGGAAGTCAGGCTGACATATTCCCTCCAACATTAGCATTTCTCATTTTATATTCCTTCTTCCAGAGTAATGTAGCAGGAGACTTCTGGGAATCTGCAGAGAAAGATCTTTACTGACAGACCTAACATTTCTTTCATTCAGGACAGTTCACTTTCTAAATTTACACTGAAATTAGCAACCAAGCAACTACTGACTATGCAAATCAAATCAGGATTTTCAAATTAGGGCCCTGCTCAGACTTAAAATTCCTCTCTCAGTGCCTCAGAGACTTATTGTCATTCTTAATAATGCTACAAAAACCTACTGTGAGAATTCTTTATTGTTGCAGGTGTTGTCTGACTGAGTGCACTCACTTTGGCCTCAAAATTATTCTGTAAGAGATCACAGGTTGTGTATAAACATGCCAGAGGCGAAGGAGGACAGTTCAGATATCTCTGCACCTATTAACAGTTTCATTTGCATCTTCTTTCTTTTTTACTTGGCTTGTCTGGTTTGTGCTGTCACCATTTATGGTATTACAGGATACAAATTTTCTGCAACATTGACTGTCATTTGTCGTGCATCTCTTTAAGAGTACATGGATGTGTTTCACTGGCATTACAGAAAAATGCCAGCATACAGCAGGTTTTACAAATTGTCAACATGTGGGATTTTTGATCTCAGCTTGAACCTGCGCATGTACTGGAGAAGTCACCTGCTGCCTCCTATTTCCTCAGCTCTTGACCTATGGAAATGTACCCCCAATTCAACTTTTTGTAGGGAAAAACACCCCTTAAAGCTTAGATCCCTGTGATTTATCCATATGTACCAAAGGATTTTGTCATGTTTCTCTGTCACCTCTGAAAAAGGCAGAGCATGTACTAAAATCAGGCAGCAGAGGCCTGGAGCTGTGCTGTCTCCATCCTCAGAGGTTTTCAAGAAGAGACCGAGGAAAGCTGTGAGCAAACTGGCCTGACTTGACAGCTGACCCTGCTTCGTGCAGGAGGTTGGACTACAGATCTCCTGAGGTTCTCTCTGACATGGATGATCCTGCCATTCTCGGGGGCTCTTTGTACTAACACAGCAGGAGGGTTAAAAAATTGTGTATGAAGAAAACAAGATGTTAGAATTGTAGCAAACAAAATAGGGAAAATCCTCAGCCAGTTGTACAGTCAATGACCTTTCAAACGAACACAGTTTTTCTGTGATGGGATAACTGAGTCCCAAGGAAACAGCTTTGGGTGTCAATGCAGCACTTATTTCTCATCACCTCTATATTTCTGATAAGGATGCTGGCAGTAGTTTTATTTTTTAAAGAAAAAAAAAAAAAGGAAAGTCCTAGGAGGGGAAAAAAGGAGATTAGCTTTATCACAGCCCCCGCATCTAGGGAGATGTAGCAACACAGAGCTGTCAGGCCTTGGCAAAGAACCAGACTAATGTGAGTGCTCTGAATATTGCAAACACTTTGCATTGTAGATACTGTGAGATATTCCCGAGGCTACAGAAGAGCTTATTCCTGAATCTCATCACTCCAGGGGCAGTTTTAGCAGTGTTTTATTTATGTGGGATGCATAACGTGTCCCTCAAATATGACTGGCTTAATATGACATTTATTATACTTCCAGTTCTTTACCATCTGGCACAATCTCGGGCAGCCAAGGAGAATTTGCAGCTGCTTTTTATAGTAGCATTAAAATTTCATAACATTTGTTCTTTTACAGCATTGCTGTAAGAGAAATGCAGACTCAGAATTCCTGAATTGGTGGGATAAGGGAGAGAAGAGGTCAATTAGTGCACAAAGATTGTCAATCAGATACAGAAAATAAAATTTCAGATAGACCAAGTTTTGTGTAATAGCTTTTTGTATACATCACTGCAAAAAAACCTTAAAATACATCAGCATAGATATAAGCATTCATAACTATGAACTGCTTTTTGCTTTTTTTCATTTAATAAAGTATACTTGCTTTTTCTATCTGGAGTCTGGGGAATCTCTTGGGATACTCCACTGTGTTCAGAAAAGATCTATCAGCAGTTTCATAGCTCAACAAAACCACTGTATAGTAAACTTCACCCTTAATTAATTTCAGCTTAGCTCAATGCATAATAAAAACCAAACACTTTCCCTCTTGATTTTTTTGTAGCAGCCCTGACATCGCACTCATTATGAAAAAACAACATATGTAAACAAAATTACCTTTGTTATATAAGAAACAATCTTCTCTAAGCTGGTGAACTGTTTATATATGAAAGGGTTTTTAATTTTTAAGTATTCACATAACAAGGCTGTTGAAGATTAATCCAGGCTTGGATCCAACCAGAATAGCTATCTTATTTCCATGTAAAATAACCAGCTTCCAAGTTACTTCTGCTTATCTCCAGATAAAAAATGCTTTAAGAACCACAAAAAGGCAGCACAGACCAAGTATCCTTAGAGCAGCCTAATACAGAGAATTCACAGGTATTAGCCAGTGTGGCTGTGGCTAATGTGAAACCATCCTAATTTGTCAGGATTCCATGCTGCTGCTCCTCATTCCTGCAGTGCTGCATTATGGAGCAAAACCTCATGAAAATCTTTTGTAAGCACAGAAGGGACAGAACAATCTGACATCATTGTATCCAAAGCTAGGAAGATGTGGGCTAGACAGATGGACCACAAGGTGGTTGAAAACTGGCTGGACCATCAGTTTCAAAGGGTTGGGGTGAGCAGCTTGAAATCTGACAGCTGAGTGAATGGCATTCTTCAGTGTTTGAAACAGGGCTAAAAATACTTGGCATCTTCACCATGGATATGGACTATGGGGTGAAAGATGTCCTCAGCAAACTGTGGATGCCACTGTGGATGAAGGCTGAAGGGCAGAGCAGCCATAAGAGAAGGCTAAGGAGAATCCAAGTGCCATTCTCCTGAAGAGGGGTCATAAAGAGGAGCAACACAAACTCAGAGGCATACAGGGGGAGCACAAGAGACAACAGCTGAAAGTTGCAGCAAGGGAATTTTGATTGAATACAAGGAAAAAAGTTTTCACCATGAGAATGATTAAGCATTTCAATAGGTTCTCCTTCTTTAGAGATTTTTGAACCTTGGCTGGATGAGAAGCAGAGCAACCAGATCTAACTTTAAAGTTGCTGCTTTGAGCAGAATTGGATTAGAGACTTCCAAAGGTCCCTTCTAAAAAACATTTGTCTTAGATTCTATAATTAAGATTTAACAGTGCAGCAGACAGAGAACAAACTTCAACTATTTGCATGGCTAAACATATCGTTTACTTTTAGGTGTATTGGTATAGCACTATAAAAGGAGTGTATTTAAATATTTCCTGACATATCAAATATAGTAATTAGGCACGTGTTGCTGTGTCATGTATGACTGAAACTGGGCAGAACATAACCTCATAAATAATTAACTCCTGGTTAATCACATGTCAGCTTCTACAGTGAGAGCAAGGAGGATTCTGCACCACTGACTTTATAGAGAAAAGGGAATTTGTACAAACACTACCCAATAGTCTGTGCTTGTTTTCTATGTTGCACTTATAATCTTAAAAAAAAAACAAAACAAAAAACCCCCAAGTTTTGGGTTGGATACCTTAACTGACAACGTGTCCTCACTGTCTTGTTTTCTGTGGTTCTTCTTTATTCCTCCATAATGGCTATTTCAGTTTTCTGTAGAGCATCCAGTTAGTTGGAGAGCAGAGAGAATATCTCACTTACCAGGGTGAATTATTCATCAAAAATATTTTAAGAAATAATTTTTAGAGCAATTAAGGCTTCTTTTTCTGGCACAGTTGAATCTAATCTTATTTTCCTTCTTTCAATTTATTGTTCTTTGGTGGTTTTGGAGAATTTTTCAGAGTTGATTCACCTGTAATCTTCTGTAAGAGAAACCCACTAAAATACAACATTTTACACGAGGAAGTAACATAACCTGACATAAATGGAAATGACTGAAAATTATAAAAGATTAACCTTATGTTCAATTTTAAGGTGTCAGAAAGAGCAAACCATTAGTGTCATCTGGCCTTCCTAGTGCAGGATGATTCTCCTTCTGGGTGGCTCTTAGTTTTCTGTATTTGTAGAGCACACACAACACCAGGAGCCCAGCTTGGTTACCTGCCAAGTTATAATATGTCACAGGAGTGTTCATGGTGACTGTGGAAAAAAAAGAGAGTTCTTTTATTTTATTAGGAGTTGTTGTGAGGGCAAAGACAGTTAGTGGAGTGGAAAAAGACTGTCATATGATTTGGGAAAGCTTTCTCCTAAGAGAAGCTGTGACTCAGAAAACACTTCTCAAAGCTCCTCTAATATTGCCCCCAATGCTGTTCACCTACTGAGAGTAAAAGGGATATAAAATAAAAACATACAGAATTATAGTTTGTATTAAGTAAGTTTGTATGAAACACTAAAACCAGATATAGCCCAAGCTAGAGTTTGAAATAAATTTATTAATACTTTTATAGAGAATGGTAATTACTTTTCTGTCCTGGCTAAAGAAAACCCGATTGTTTTGAGTTTTCACACTGTGCAGACTGAAAGCATAAACAACGTTTTCTTATTTGTTATGGTCCCAACTACATTTTTTGTATCGGAAAGTTCATTGCTGCATTCCTAAAATTAAGCTTTCAGTCCTATTTTTTTTTTTTTTTTTTTTTTTTCAGGATCAATCCCACACAACTCATTATCGCATTGCAACCTGAGACTGGAAATGCCTGGGGGCGGGAGGCGTTTCTCAGAGTGGAGCTCAGTCATCCTGCAGAGCAGGGCACCAGTCCAAGGCTGCGGAAACAGCACAACAATAACCGACTGCTTTCTGGTATCTCTGTTAAAGTTCTCCATTGTTTTAAAGGAAAACTGGTTTACGTCTTTCAGCAGATTGTGTTTTGGCCCCTTCACAGAACATGGCTGGAAGGGATATTAATATAAATTGTGAATGATGTACATCATTCTGCATTATCCGTGTTGCACCAAAGGAGAGGTGATTTTTAGAGCATGTTAGGAATGTGCAGTTTGGCACAGCCATGTGAGGCATTCCCTTTCAGACCTTTCTTCAGGCACTGCAAGTTTCTCATAGGTCAAAAAGCCAATCATACACTGATAGAATCCATGTGTCATTGATGACCATAGTACATGCTGCTCATAAAAGCTGGTTCAACAAAATTTCTGGTGTCTTTCCTGTCTGTGGCTATAATTACATGAAAGCAGCATTGTTTAATTGAGAAAGCACAGCAGTGGAGTTCATAAATGAATCTACAAACAGATTTTCCTGAAAAGTCTTTTCTTTAATTCATATTTCCCTGGGTTTTCTCCCACATTTAACAAGATTTTTCATGCAAGCTTTATTACAGAGATTTGCTGCCAAGATATTGCAGCACCACTAGACAGATGACTGACTTGAACAAGATACGATCACCTCTTCATAATGACATGCATGATTACCCCTGCAAATCATTCAATTATGATAAAGATTTCAAATGAAAGAAAGTAATTTATTTATGCACTGTCCAGAAACATTCAGTCTCTTGTGGAGCAAAACGTAAATCTCAATATGGAAGTCTTTAGAGTAACTGTAACAAGACCAATCAGCTAACCAGGAAGAAATCAAAGACCTTATTATTAAAGCAGTGCCAAGAAAAGTGCTACAGGGCACTGTGCTGCAGTATAGAGTTACAGTATGCCATAAAGGCTGCATTTATTTCAATATTAACATCTTAAAAAGCAGCAAATTTTGCTTGGGAGACTGCAACCCTTGCGTTTCTAAGTGATCTGGACCTTTCTAATTCTTGTCAAATAACAGCCAAGCCTTCTGTTTTTCAGCACAGCCAAAAAGCAAACCTTAAACATAAACAGGATTGAAGCTTTGGCACTGAGTGGAATTTTTAATTCAGCACTAAGCCAACTATTGAATTTATTTTTCCTAGCACCTAAATACCCCATGGGGATTATAACACCACTGATGCTCAGTGCCCCACAGCCCCATGGCACAGTCTTTCCTCTGAAGAGCTTACAGAACCCACAGCCAAGCAACATGGGCTTGTTTTGTCTTTATTCTGGGAGTACAGATGGCATTCAGTTCTGCTAAGTTAAAATAAATATCAGAATTTAAATATAACAACCACATCCTCCAGACAAGTGATTGCATAAATATGCAAAGTCTGTGGCCTTGCTTTCATATTAATTTTAACTGCATCTCACTTGCATCATCAGGCAAGGTTTTCTCCTTATTATCTTTCACTACCTGTCTCATTTCAGACAGCAAAGCCAACTCCAACACATTCCAACTCTATGATAACAGAACATCCATGGCTATCTCTGTAGCCAATAGCAGAGCTCTGAAATGGTGTGCTTACCCCTCCAGTTGCCAGCAAGGAAAAGGAGAAGATCCATGAGATGAAGATTCAAAGGTTGCCAGTGCAACCGCTACTCATTTCTGCTTTCACATGCTGTTCAAGGTAAAAAGAGCTTGCCCAGCTCTTCACAGCTTTCTCATCACATTTCTAGCTCAGGTCATCTCATTCATTCCATTTCACATGCCAGGTAATGCTTAGTCTCAGCCAGGCATCTGCTTGCACTCCCTAGGATGACAGCGGTCTGGTTGCCTGTGATCACAATAACCCTGAACTATGCACACATGAAAAATAGGGGTTTTTAAAGTATCCTCTGGTTTCATTGCTCAACATTTGTTAAGGTTGTTTTCACCCTGTAGCTAAAGCACCACTGAAAAGCATAATGGAAATGCCCAGTGAATAATTTTGTCCTTTGTCATATACAAGACCTTTTCTGATTTGCCACAGGGGAACATGCAAGGTTTCTGTGAAAGCAAAGGGTCAGGATGGAGGCTGAGATCATCAGGTTTTTCAGTTATAAAGAGTTTACAGAGTTTCAGACTGCCTGACCCTTACCTTTGAAAATGGAGCTCTCAATGGTTCCTACAGAAGTCATTAGAACTTGTACCCCAGTGGTGCCTAAAGCCATCAGGATCCAGATTTTGTTATATGCAGTATAAACTCAAAGTCTTTCCCCTAGGGAGCGTTTTCTCTCCATCTTTCCTCACCCTCATTACATATTCTGCCCCAAGGCAGAATGGAAGCAGTTAGTGGTAGCTGTAACATGACTGCTCTCATGTGAACACATCTCACTGCAAACTGTGGAGATGCCAATCTCCACAGATTTCTCTTCACATTTACAATTTTGTGACATTCAGCCATCCTCAGTAATGGTTAAGTCCAAATTGCAAATTAGTCTCTAGTCTCTCCTCCTCCAAATCATCTACCCATCCAGTTTTAATTCCTTCTAATTGATAAAGAGAGGTGAAATTCCCATTCCTGGGCACCCTGCCTAATTTCCTAGTCAGCCTTGCTTCAAGCAGGGGATTAAGCTAGACACGTCCAGAGTTCCCCTCCAACTTGACTTTTCATTTGATCTTACATTTATAAGAGATGGTGTATTGAGTGACCATGTCCAGATGATGTCAGTGGAAGAGCTGCAGGGCTGGTCTCTGTGAGAAGAGGTCAAGGATTCCTCTGTGTCAGAGCCAGTTCCAGCCAGCTCCAAAATGGACCCACCACAGGACACAGCTGAGACAATCAGTTACACTGGTGGCACCTCTGGGAAAACAGTTAAGAAAGGACAGAAAATCTGCACAGCAGCTGAGAGGGGTGAGAAAAATGTGACAGAAGCAACACTATAGACGCCAAGGTCAGTGAAGAAGGAGGAGAAGAGGTGTTCCAGGTGCTAGAGCAGATTCTCTTGTAGCTCATGGAGAAGACTGTGCAGGTTGTCTCCCTGGAGACTATGGAAGACCCCTCTGGAGCAGGTGGATGTACCTCAAAGGAAGCTGCAGCCTGTGAAGAATCCATACCAGAGACCTCTGAGCCTGTGGAGAGGAGCCTGTTCAGGAGCAGTTTTCTGGCAGGACCTGTGGCCCATGGGGGACCTGTGTTGGAACAGTCTGTTCCTTAAGGTCTGTATCCCATGAAAAGGACGCACATTGGGGCAGTTCTTGAAGAGCTACGGCCCATGGGAAGGACCCACCCTGGAGAAGTACATGAAGGATTCTATCATGTCAGAGGGACTCCACGCTGCAGCAGGGGAGGAGTGTGAGGAAGAAGGGGCAGCAGAGAGGACATGTCATGGGCTGACCACAGCCCCTATTCCTCATCCCCCTGCATTGAACAGAGATGGGCAGGGGTGTAGAAGAGTTTGGAAGAAAGAAGCAAAGTTTAGCCTAGGAAATAGGAGAGAGTGGGAGCAAGGTATTTTCAGCTGTGTCTTTTCTTCTCACTATCCTGCTTTATTTTTAATGGGCAATAAATTAAAATAGTTTTCACCAAGTCTGTTTTGCCCATGATGGTAGCTGGTAAGGGATCTATCTGTCTATATCTTGACCTGTGAGCTTTTCCATCCCATGCTTGCCCTCATCCTGTTGAGGAGGGGGAGGGAGAGCAACTGGGTGGCATTTGTCAGCCAGCCAAGGTCAAATCCACCACTGCAGAAACTGAAACAATAAAACTTTCAGTTGTCAATTTAAATTCTTTCAATTGTCAGTTTAAGTTCTTTGCTTTCATTGCTGATTTTTTTGGTGAATAAATACAAGCTTGATTCATGTAACACAGATGATTTCTCAACAGGTTAAGAAAAAACAGGAACCCAGTAGCAAGGCAGTACTAAAGGCTGGCAAACCACTGCAAACTGATTGGTTTCACATCCACAGGTGAGCAGGAGTCATTGCTATCTACCTTCCTCCACTGCAGCTACTTTCTTTTTAAGTTTTAGTCCTTTGCTCTCACTAGTGTCCACTTTTTTTCCAGAAGCAGGAAAAAAATTACTTCTGGTAGAACTGAAAGGAATAAGAAAAGTAAAGCTTGGAAAAAGGCTGCACACATTTACTGTTGAGTACTGTGCAGCATTTATCTTGCGTGTGTTGATGAAACCTGCTTTGAATGTTTCAAACTGGGTTCTTGCAGATCAAACAGAAACAAAGCTCCCAAACCTCAGCAGCTACAGAACAGTTACAGGCCCAATGGCAGCTAAGGAATTAGCAATGCCAAGTGAAGAATGTCACAGTGGATTTGCAATTAGATATTAAGAAGAAATTCTTTACTGTAAGAGTGGTGAGGCACTGGAACAGGTTGCCCAGAGAAGCTGTGGATGCCACATCCCTGGGAGTGTTCAAGGCCACGTTGGATGGACCTCTGAGCAGCCTGGTCTAGTGGAAGGTGTTCCTGTCCGTGGCAGGGATTGGAATGAGATGATCTTTCCAGTCCCTTTCAACCCAAGCTCTTCTGTGATTCTATGATAATGATTTTCCTGGGAAAGAGAGGGGAAATGCTGTATGCTATTGATGCATTTATATGACAGATATGACAGCTGTTTGTGGCACTCTGTAAACATGCAGGCTCTTCCTGGAAGGAGACTGCCTTTGTAAGGGTGTGCAAACATCCTGGATGCAGATCATAGAACTGTAAACAAAGGTCCACTTTTGACTGGTAGTATGGGGCAATGTGGTATAAGAAAATGTTTGTTACTCTGTAACCAGATAATACCTATCTTCCAAGGCTACCCACAAGTAACCAACTATGCAAAAGCTGGCAACAGGTAAGGGTGTTCCACAGCCTTTGAATTTCTGAGCTTCACTGCCAAGTAGTTTTTTATGTTAGCAGGCCAAAGCGAGTGCTCACTCCAGCCTGTCATGCTTCAGGCCTGTAGATACTGCTTACACCCAGCAGGATATAAAGATGATTGCTAAGGTTTGAAAGTGTACTTCCTGTTTGTAACAACTGTGGAGCAACTTAGACCAGCATTCAAACTGACAATGAGATCAGACCACTGAACAGAAGGAGTTTAGACTAGATTTCAGCTTGGATACTTGATGGTTCCTAAAGATTGATGTGATAAATCTCAGATTAGTTGTTCTAATAGGGGTATAGAGATGCCAAACATATGGGAAAATTGCAAGTTTCTCAAGAAACATTTGCATGTCTGCATCTTTCTAGCTACTACTGATGAGGAAAAAATCCCACGCTCAAAGTCATCTGCGCATTCAGTGCTTAGTCTGTCATTGGAATGACTAAGCAGATGATTATGAAGGGTTTTTTCACCTTTTTGTTTTGACTGCTAGCAAGTACTAAGACTGGCAAATGACTCTGCCTGAGAGGTCAGGTCAAAGTTTATAGTTCAGATGGACAAAAACTAACAAGCAGTATTTTCTGTCCCTGCCAGCCCCCTCGTTAAGTAGAACATGTGTTCAGTAGCACCAGCAGCATTTTCTGTATGATGCACAGTAATGCTGTTATTTGGTTCCTCTGGTTTAGAAATGAAATAATTCTATCTGCCCCTCTCTTCACCATATCTCCTGTCTGTAATATCACAAGGGAAAAATCAGTGTGCAGCTTTCTTCTCCATCAGGCAAACAGTGTTGGTTGCCATCATGCCTTGACACTCAGGACCTGAGCTGCCTTCTTGTTTGTTTCACATCTGTGCAGATAATGGAGGTACAGTAGCTCCACAGGATTTATCTTATCCATTTTATTTACCTTGTTCCATCTGTTCAAAGCAAACAAACACTGTGAACAGGGCAGGTAAAAGGCTGAGCTAGAGGTAATTACCTCTGTTATATTTTATTCAGCTAGTGCTCTTCAAATTTAATAAACAAGGAGATCTTTCAGGCACAGATGAAGAGTGTACTTTCTTCTTTTATTCTTTCTTTGGAGTTTAAGCACATCCTAAATGGAGGAATTTCAAAAGTACTTACTGGTTTTGACTACGTTTTTATATATTGAGTTTGAGGTAGCTTAATAGAAATTTTCAGAAAGGCTGCCTCTGTGACTGTGGTTTCAGCCGATGTAAATTGGACATGTACGGCCATTGTGGTTTCTTGGCAGCTGAGGACATCTCTGAGGAAACTTCAGGGAAAATTATTTACCCTTTCTCAAAAGAACAGAAATCAGATAAAATGCAGTTGAACCGCAGACTTTCCATCCCTTCTCTTCTGCTGCTGATAACAGAGGAGAAAAAGCTACAATTATTTGTTCCTGCAGGTGTGTGAAATCAAAGTCCTGTTTTCTCCGAAGAGTCTGCTTGGAGTGAACTGTTTCCTATAACTGAGCTCTCGGGTTTCCCCCACCACAAAGTACTCCTTTTATCTTCCTTTTTATGTACAGTGTCTTCCAGCTGAGAAAATCCCAGGTCCTTTTGTCTACAGCCACTTAACTCTTGGTAGGCCTAGTCTCAGATTCCTCTGGAAAGCTGCCTATTTGATTTTCACTGAGACTCAGCAGTCCTGTTTCAGGCTTCACAGAGACATTAAAAAAAAAAAATATTACTTGATAAAATACCCCAGCATACGTGTCCACAGCCACAGAGTGAGCTCCTGTCTGAGCTTGCCTGAAACTAGAGCTCAGGACTTGTTAAATTAATTTAACATCAGTCTACATAGATCATCTAACCCATCACCTCCCTTCAAGGACAGAGAAATACTTCCCATGTTACAAACTTCCATTCTGGTGTAGGGTGATCAGACATATAATTGTCTGGAAGAGGAAGAATGCTGTTCTTCTACAGGCTCCAGCTCTGAAGGTCATGAGGAGAAGGCAGGAGTCATTTCAATTGGTAATGACAGAAAATATTCATTCAAATACATTTAGTGTGTCAAGTGGCACTTTAATAATCCTTTGAGGGCAAGATGGACACAGCTGCAGGCAACTACTTCTGTCTAGGCAGGAATAGGGCATGGAGGGGTCACATTTGCTCAGGCCTGAAATATCTTGCACAAATCACATTAGAAAGATTTTTCTAAAGGCTTTTTGAAAAAGATCAGATTTGACAACCTCAAATTCAAGTCTTTAAACTAGGACAGAGAAAATCTCATAAGTTTAAGAAATAGTAATAAGCAAATCTTTGCAGTAATTCAAAAGGATACAAAACCTGGAGGGTCTGTTTTCTGGGAAATGTATTCAAGCTGCTGTTACATGTCACAAATAACTGTAACTTCATACAAAGCCTTTTTCAGAGTGGTTCTCCCAGTTGTCTTCACTACAGACAGCAGATGAAGAAGTGTTCAGGGTCAGTGGGCCATGTCAGGAATTGCCCCTGAGGAGTGTTCTGAGATTAAAAGTCAGAGTTCTTAGACAGTTATTTTCTGTTCCAAATAATAGTTTCAAAACCAAATTTTATGTGGGTTTAGCTACGATGCTTCCTTCATTACGGTTCCTCACTTGTGCTGAGACGGGCTTACTGCTTTGACAGGAACGTGCTAGCTCTAAGTCTTACTGTGTATTTTTGTTCTTCCATGCCAACACACATAAATAGCTCTTTCACCCTCAGTGAGATGTCTTTTACTTCCTGAAATCAACACACACTACTGAAGTCAGAGCAGCCACCAGTATTTCAGCCCCTGAAAATGAAAATAAAACCCAATCTGATACAGCAGAGGCTGCAATTGCTAAAAAATTCCTTTGGTAGTTTTCATCTTAATGATTTTCTTTGCTGATATCAAAAGGTTATGGCCTAGCAGCTTCCAATTTCTGCACTCATTGCCTGGCTAAAATCATGCTACCTTTTTTAAAAATTATTCTAAGACTTTTCCCTGGCCTGATTCATTTAACAATACTCTTCAATGGTATTTAAACAACTTAGACATGGTCATGAATTAACCTTCATAACCTCCATTACGAATTCATGGCTATCATACTTACTACACAAATTAGTTACTGTTAGATGTTCAAACAATCAATTTCATGCTTTCTCTCATGCTTTGGGCTTACAAAAATATTTACAGAGCTTTCATTAGCTTTTCTCAAATCCTTCATTAAAATTTCTTTTGCAACAATAGAGAAGCCTTGGCAACAGCTCATAGCCTGTGCTGGATGCCTATCACACTCATCAGGATTTCTTCACCGTTGCCTTAAATTCCCCTCCATGACTGTATCCATCTGTTGTTTCATGTCTTACACCTCAAAAGCAATTTGGGGCAGGATTAGCTTTTCATTTCAGTTTTTTATTGCTTCAGTCACAATGGGATCATTTTCTGTGACAGAAATTCCAGCATGCAACATGCACAGCAGTGCACAAATGGGGAAGACAGGGAAAGGCAAAATGAGTTGCTTAAAATATCCTGTGAAAGCTGGGAGTCAGGGCATTCATCTTTATGTGTTTGCATCCTTTTTCTCACAGCTGTCATCCTTCTCATTACAGAGGAAGTCCAGGCATTCTAGAAAGGATGAAAAATCAAATTAAAAAAAAAAAAATTACAATGGATAATTCTAGGGAAAGAGAAGACTTATCCAGTTTCCCAACAGCTCATAAATACGAGCCAAGCTCATCTAAAACGTGTCATGGGTGTCTTTAACCACTAGGAGCCGTATTCAGACCATCTCCCGCCTGTAACGGATCTGACAAATTTTAGCATTTAGGTCGGGAATAGAATCAAGGAATCAGAGAATCGTTTAGATTGGAAAAGGCCTCCAAGATCACTGAGCCAAACCAGTTACGATCTAACACCATCCAGGGCTTCCAGGTGCTGTAATCACCTACACCTCATTCATCTCTGTGTTTGGGATTGCCCGGGAAGGCTCAACATGTCCCAGCCTGACCCGAGTCTAGAGCTTATGCTCTACTTCCAGTCTGGCTTTCCTCGCTGTCCCAGTGCAATGCCATCACACCCAGCACAGACAGCCAGTAGTGGCAGAGCTGGAGGGAGGGGAAGTGGTTCTGCTAAATCTTACACAAAAGCTTTAGGCAATATTTTTAAAGAGGGTTGTAGGCATTTCTGGTTCTGGAGGGGTTTTTAGCTATAACTCTTTTCCGGATGTCACTTCAGCTAAAGAGACAGTTTCATTTTCACCCATCGTCTTTTCACAACACTCTGGAGTGGTGGCAAACATAGCTCGGCTGGGATTGTTAATTGCTGTGGGTTAATATACCACGTTTTTCCTTCTGTTTGTCTGAAAACCTGATGACGTTTGGCATTTGATTGTTTTCAATACTTGTGCTTAGAATATTCCCCCTTGGGGGATTTTGCACTCCTGTGATATTCACCACTTCAAAGTTCAGATATCCCAAATGACTTTTGAAAAGTATGCCAGGTTACCTGCAGAATGATTGGAGTCTCTCTATCCGCTGCCTGGTTACCAAAGGCTTGAAAATATGAGAAGCTTAATGAAAAAAATCCTGATCTCTGCCACTTTCCTCAATTAAGTTCTGTCCAGTGTGACCAATTTACACCCACACAAGTCTGCAGGACAATTCACAAGCTGGTATAGAATTCAAAATCTCAAAAAATTGTTTAGAAGCTGGAAATTTTATTGGAATTTTGCTATCCGAGGCAGTCAATAATATACAAATTTTTAGATATTATGAGTATGACTTATCATCTCAACTTCCACAGCCTTGGCTACACTGGCCACCTCCCTGGAAACTGAAACCCATCATCTCATGTTTCCCAGACTACTACAAATGTGAACAGGGAAGATTAATTAATTGACACGTCAAGAGATATTTCATTTCTGTGTGATGCAACAGAATTGCAGAGTTGTGCAGTCCTCACATAAGAAGCAGCACTCAATGAGCAACTGAATAACTTACAGATGAAATTTGGTCCCATGAGGTTTAGAGTTCAACAGGTATGATCCAAACACCACTTGCTACAATCAGAGGTATGAGAAGCAGCAGCACTGAAGGCATCTTTAGTGAAGGGTGTGGAAGAGAGTGACCATTGTGTGCTGTTTAGATGTGGGTTTGAATCAAAGTGCTTTGCAAATCTCTGATTAGAGGGCTACATTTGGCTGTTTTTCTAAGTAGTACATTAATTATTTCAATCAAACTGAATTTGCAGCATGGGGTGGGGACACACTGATGGCCTTTTCTAAACGGAAGCAGTGACATAGCTGTACACCGAATTTTTCTAAACCAGCTACAGAGAGAACTCTTCATAGCAACCTGCAAAACCTGTAATGTACATGCACGAGTAATTTTTGAGCACCAGCACCAGTGAATCCTGGTTTTCCTGAAGATTTGTGCCCTGATTGACTGACTTCCAAGCAAAATCAAGTGAAGGTTTTCCCATAATAGCAGCATCTACAAAATATCCTTCCCACATGGATTCTCAAACAATGCATGAGTTTGCAGCCTTTATTTTACTAGCTATGCTTACAGGTTCTTTGTTTTCCTACCCATCTGCCTGTATCACAAAGGTGGCATGAACTTCTGTACAGCGTTTTGCCCTTTTGTCTCATTTGACTGAAAACAGATGTAAATATTATTAGCAAGAAGAGGAAGGATGCGAAAATCTATCAGGTGCCATGGTTCTGCAAGTCTCCACAGAAAATCAATCAGAAAATAAGGAATTTAGTTCCAGCCAGCACTGGAGAAAGACAGGAAAACACAGCTGTCATTAGACAGAATGAAAATGCTCTGACAGTGAAAAACAGCAACTATCTCACTCTCTGTTCAGGTTTCTTTCTAGGTAGCACAAAATAGCCAAACATCTCTGGAATCCAGTGCTGAATGGATTTTTTTGCTCAGCTTTCATATGCTGTTGCTGTACTCAGGAAGCACCTATGTCTTTATCTGATTGATCTTCATGTTGAAAAGCAAGGATCGATAGATAAATTTGCAAAATATGCTTTTTATTTCCCTGTTTAAACAAATTCTGTTGAGAGGGCATTGAGAGAAGGGCTGACAACTTTGTGGAGACACACAAAAGCCTCCTTTGGCTGCATTCCCAGTAGAAAAACATTCACTGTTATGATGTTAATTGTGTCACGCACATCCACACCTTTTGTGCTTTTCCAGGAGTTAATACTGGCTGTTGCAGATCCAGCTCTGGTGGAACAAGTCTCCCTACTTTGCAGGGTTAATGTCTGCAGACAAGTGCACAATCATTTGTTTCTCCTCAGCTGCAGGGACAATGCAGACATAGTTATGTGCAAACAACTCCTCGCCTTGTAGGCAGCAAGTCACATGCCTGACATTAAGTGTAAATCATGTGCAATCTCATCTCTGGCCCTTGTCCAAATCCCTGCCTACCCTCCCATAGCTGAATGTACAGCCTTAGATAGCACAGAATACCTCAACTGAAACTCTCCTTGGTTTTACTGGAGTACCAGACCATAGTTGCTTTGGTCTTTATAGGGCCATTGGTGGGATCAGCCATGTGGATCCCAAACTACACACAGAGGGAAGTGCACTCAAACATTTTACTGCATTACTACACCAGCTTCTCACAAAAGTTCAGAGACTTGCTACACAGCCTTGGCAGAGCCTGGCCCCCATGGCCTGGTAGTTGTGGGTAGCAGGTGGCCTGAATTGCTCTCCTGAGCTCAGGGTGCCCTGTTATTCCATCTGTCACTGCCACCATAAGGCATGTCCACATCATGTAATACACCTGCCATGCAGGGGGAGCTGCCCAGCTGGGGCCGGTGCCTGCTTGCAGCTTCCTTCAGTCCTCTCTTCTCTGTCCCCTGGGTCACTGAGCAGAGCTGAGCATGGGTTTCAGCTGAACCAGAGGAAGCAGCACCTGAACAGCAATTAGGAAGAGTTCAGTGGCATCCCAGCCACCCCACTCCACCAAGTTCTAACCCCAGGGTCTCCTAAAGCCTTTGACGCTTGTCTAAAAGTCTCTGTGGCCTTGGGATAGAGGTGTTATGGTGTGACCAACAGGGCCAGGTTTAATCTGTGACATGAACTCAGCCAGAGCAAGCAGGTGGGTGAAGTCTTTGAACTTATATATATTATACTAAAGTTATAATTAAATATACACAATTATAGCTATTTAGACCCATTCTAGAAGGTTGCTGAGATCTAGCTTTGAACTGTGCTTTACAGTCCAAGTGCTGTTTGTGCACAGCCCACATAGTGCCAGGGGCCAGCACAACACTTCACTTGGGAAGAATTCCCTACAGGCTCCCCTGGGAGCAGAGGTTGCTTGTACCCATGGCTCAGCAGAGCATGAGGGCAGCTGAGTGCCATCCCCTCACTTGACAGTCTCTGAGATGTGGATACTCACTAATTTAAATATCCTGGCTAAAGATTGTAGCATTTCAGATATGCTTTCTAACTTCAAAAAAGCCACACCTGACAGCACAAATTAGTCATAGCTAAGGAAAACCTAAGAAAATGCACTAAAATTAGAGCAAAGACTTGGCTCCCAGGAGAGACCAGTGTTTTCGTTAGCTGCAAAGTAAAGATAAGATTTTTTTAATGTTTCCTATTTACATTTTGAAAGCCAGAGTTGCTGGATATTCCCTTCAACTAGGAGCTCTTGAGTTGTTTTCCTTGATTTCTGTACTAATCACTTCTCTTCTGGAAAATTCACTTCAAACCCATGTCTGCCTTCCAATGTAGGGAATCTTCAAGGATCCAAAGGAATTATTTTTGCAACCGTGTATTTTTGTATCACTAAAACATTTTCCTGCCATGGGGGCCTGCAACAAAGTCCTTGCTGTGACATTCTTACCATCCAAGGTACAACAGAGAAGGAAAACTGGAGGGAAATATCCCCTTTGCAGGTTGTGGGGAGCCCTTGTGAGCCAAGCCATCATACCACAGATGCACAAATGCCAGACATGACCACCTCTCACCACTCATGCTGCCCTGCTGCAGCTGGAGAAGAATATTTTGCCAGGAAGGAAATCACCTCCTCACCCCTGGTGGGATTTCACCTGGTATGCAGATGGCTCTGGTGTGATGAGAAAGCCCCACCACTTCCTAAGCAATTCCTCATCCCCCCCCTGTACCAGCAGCAGCTGCCACCTCACTGCTTAGGCTGCCACGTTTTACAGGGAGCAAAAGGCTGCTGGGAAACTCTCACAGCCCTGCCCAGGCAGCAGAATCTGTGGGATGAGCAAGGATCTGGCTACAATAAGGAGATCATAGGGCCTTTATGGTCCTACTCTAGCACTCTGCCAAGAAAGAATTTTGCTGAGTTATGTTCAGGACCACTAATTAGACAGTTTCCAGATGTTGCCCAGAGAGGGACAGTGAAAGTGAAGGAGGAAAGGAGGTGGTAGATTTGGTATATTTATAAAAGGGAGAAGTTTGTTTTCTGACAGCTGGATTGCATTTAAACATCTTGGCAAAATCTTACCTTAGCTTCAAAAACACACTTTACTACAAAGTGATTGCTGCTACAAAAAAAAACCAAAAAAACAACCCACTGGGGAAATAGGTTGGATTTAATACAAATATTTCAAGTTATCATTCTAGCAGAGAAAGTGAGAAAAAAAGCCAGCTTAAAATTTCACATTGTCTTTCCCATGAATAATCCATCACTGTCTATCACATGCTGTGCAGGTGGATGGGAAGGGAGGAGATGAGCTCCTGCTGGACCAGCACATGAGAGTTCAGACTCAGAAGGAAGTTCTTTGGTGTTATGGTACATGGAGGCAATGCTTAGCCAGCACTGATGTCCCAAGAGCACAGAAAACCACAACATTTTCATAACAAAAACAGAATTGTAGCCGTGAAGGAACAATTGGTTTAAAGGGCAGATAAATTAAAGTTTGGCCATTTACCTGAAGCCTCATATCAACACATTAATCAGGTGGGGAGAAAAAAAGAGATCCCAGAGTGAAGGAAGCAGACAGTGCCAAACCCAGGTCTATGAAGATAAATCATCACAGAGGAAGAACATGAATATTAATTTAGCAATTAATATTAATTTGTGTACATGTGCTTTTTAAGAGCTTGAGATAAATCCCATTTGAGATGCATTTAGTAGAGTCCTGTGCAGTACTGGGGAATTTGCTCCTGAAATTCAGGGTTGAAATCAGAAGCACTGTGTTCATACATACAAGAACCTTCAGAGATAGGTAGAGTAGATAGATAGATAGATAGATAGATAGATAGATAGATAGATAGATAGGTTGATTTATTGATTTGCACTTTGGAGAGACGGCAAGCATGGCCTGTAATAGCTTTAAATTGCTTAAATGTTATAGTGGATTGAAAATATGAGGTGAGGGAAATGGACTGGTCAAGGATGAATGACTCTGGACCAAAGGGTTTGAGTAAGGTAACTGAAATTAAGGATTTGAGTGAGAGTTCCTGAGAAGACACTGGATCAGGACAAGAGGTCAGGAACTGGCAGATTCTGAGCATGGCTGTCCTTTCCATCGCAGCTGAGATGGCAGTCTTCTACTTGATCTGTTGCTGTAAGCATTGGGGTTCTTTCCTGGTGACAAATGTGTTTCTTTCTGCCCACTATGAGCAATTCCCTGCTAGTAGCATCCTGCATCACCTCTCATGTGGCTTTCGGAAAGATGCAGCACTTGATGCTTCTGGTTATGAGCTGCCACATGACTGCAGGAGCACCTTGTATGGACTGTGTTGAAACACCTGCTAGACCACTTGTCCCCACCTCCATCCTTTTCCAGGCAGCACCAGACCTTGCCTTTTGTGTGGGGATCCTTTGGCACATGGCCTCCCTCTAATTCCTGCACTGTGGAGGGAGGTAATTTTTTCCTCTCCTTGTGTCCCTTTCCTCTGCATGCACGTTGCTGCCTGTTTGCAGCAGCAGTGTTGGATACCATCACCGTGAGTAAAAGCTGGGAGACTACCAGCAGAGGAAACGCTTTGAAAATGAGAGCTCTTACTTCTGTGCAGAGGAGCAGGCTATTTTAGGAGCAGATTGTGTTGGAGATACGGGCTGGGATGGGACTACTGAGCAGCTGAGGGAAGTGCTGCTGTATCCAGAGCTTCCCAGTAAGCAAGGTGATAGACTTCACATAAAGAAACCCTCCAGTTCATAAGTTCATCTCCTCTTTCTTTGTCTTAGCCTCTGGACTCAGACATGTGGTTTTCCCAACCACAGAGACATTGCTGGTGTACAGCAATGTAAGAAACCAAGCCCACTATTTGCACCTTCCCAAATGAATAGAATTTCCACACAGGTTCCAAATTACAGCAGAAGGAAAGGGCTGTCTGGCTGTCAGTCTGAGGGCAGCACAAAGGAGCATAGTAACACAAAATTCCAGCAGTCCTGGGCACATGTAACAGCATTATTAAGAAAAAATCAGTCCTGAGCAGCTCTGAAGGAAATAAAACCCCTTTATCTGCCTGAGATTCACTGATTCCCCCTCTAACTGCAGCTCCCCAGTCATTTAAATTACATCTGATAATTAAACATGCTGTGAAAGCAGCTTCAGTGCTTGTCAAAGCTCTTTTGAGTTTCACCAGAGATGATTCATCTGAAGCCTTCAGTTCTTAAATTTCTGGTATGTGGTCTGTTGGGACTGGCAGGGCACATTTGTTTGTCATCACCTGAATCTCAGTACACAGGTCTTGCCTGCTGAGGAAGTGGAGTCCAGCCTGCAGGACCCAAAAGCAATCCCAGTAGCCTGACCTGGTGTATGATTCTCCAAGCTAAATCTACGAGCAGGAGGAGCTGCAAGCCAGGCTGCAGAGCCCTGCAGACCTTTGTCCATCATTGTGCTGAACGGTCGCTCTGAGAATTACCTGCAGATTTATTGCCCTTCACTGTAACTTGGGACGAACGTTGCTGTCTCTATTCTCACAGAGATTTACAGCTCATTCTGTCTAGAAATGGGGCTTTTTTTCTTTTTTAATTGAGTGATCTGTCTTTTGGGGAAATATTTTATTTTGTGCTGCATGTTTCAAGGTCTTTCACTGTGTCACTTCCACTTTATTTAGCCAACCTGTCACACCAGCCTTGTGCACTCCCTGCTCCACTATCCATGGCAACATTCATGGCTTGTACATTTATTTTTCCTTTATGCAGGTCCGTGATTCTTCCCAAACTGACTCTAGAGACTGGAATGTGACCCTAAATTAGGACTTGTCTACATGAGAGACTTCCAGAGATTTTGGGATAACTCCTCTCTGTGGAAAGCCTTGCTGTGGCATACATGCGCATAGCCAGGAATTATACCATGGAGCTGTCACAGTTCAGTGTGCCTTTGTGCCACGATAAATTAGGATAAGCACTGACTCAGGAAAAGTCCTTGGCTATTACTGGAGAAAGGTCAGTTGAGAATTGTGTTCACTGTGTGGCCACATCCAAAAAGCAAACATAGATGAGGCTATATAAAGGATGGGAGGAAGGGTTATATAATTCAGTTACACAATGTATGTGATTGCTGTCATCAGAAGACAGTCTTCAGTGCTTGTTAGTCTGTTTCAAAAATAAATAATGGGATTGGGGAGTTCAGGGACAAGCAGTGCTCTTACAGCAATGAACAAAAAACATAAAGGATTGGAACCATTTATCTGGGAAGGAAGGATAAGATGTAATAAATCAAACTTTGAACAGTCTAGGACACGTGGATTAAGAGTGTCTGTTTTCCCCTTTCATATAATAAAAGAGCAAAGTGTCATTCAAAGAGATGAGAAATAGCAAATTACAATTTTACAGCAGGACTTGCTCAACATAGTTACAAATGAGAGAGCACTAGAATTTACTGAAAACCCAAAATGTGAGAAATCTTGATGTGGTAACAGGAACATATACAGTTACAACACTGAAAACTAAAAATTTAACCCCCCCAAAACCCAGAAGGGAGACAAATGCTTTGGTATCTATTTTATACAGGGAATTATATTACACCATCAGGAAAAAAGAGATATCAGGGTTTGTTTCCACCCTCTACTGATGTCTCCATTAATAAACACTCTCAGAAACAAGTGATGCCACCAAATGGCCATGGGTCTAACAGAACAGTGATGTCTGTGTTCCCAAGGAACAATAATAGTACTGAGGGCAAAGGAGCTGCCTCTCATTACCAGAAATGTGTAACGTCTGCCTATTGTGCCCTTGCTGATTCTTGACATGGCCATGCACACTAGAGCCACTGTTCAGAAACAACTTCCAAATATGCCAGTTCAGCTGGTGAAAAATATTATGTCTGAAAAACTCGGATTTGGTGAACTTTTACCAGAACTGAATTCCAGCTGTGGTTGCCCTGGAAACACTGGGATGCTTAAGACACCTCATCTCAGGGCAGCTTTGTCCAAGGAGTTTGCTCAGTGCTGAGGCTCCTCTCAGTCTCTGCAGCACTTTCCAGGACATTGACTTCAGTTTGACTCAGCAGCTGCAGGTTGGGTCAGATTGCTCCTCTCTGGAATTAATACTGGTTCATATCCAGCCCAGACCTTTGAGCTGAGTTTTCTTAGTTCCAATGAGCATCTGTGCCATATGGTAGCTGGACCTGACTGTGGATTCCTCATTCCCCAAGGTGTTCACTGGTCAAGCTGGCAAAGTCACAGCACCCTGCCACATGACCACCTTAATTAATCATGATAATTACTGTTTATTTTGGAGGGCCTTCTACTCCAGAATTTCCAAAATGTTTTTCTGCTGGTTTGATGGTCCTGCTCTGTGAGGTACTTGATACCTGTGACCATAGCAAGTCACTTTAACTTCCACATTGATAGAATGAGGTTAACAAGAACATCCTGTTTCACCGGCAGAAGAATTCAGGATTTTGAGATGTTCAAGCTTAGAAGAAGCTGTAGACCATATCTAAATAAAGTATCTAAATAAAGAGAATCATGGAGGAAATAAAGGTAGAGGAAAGCACCAGAGTGAAAAGCTTGTCTGTCCTCCTCATTTGCTGCCAGGCCACCCTGGTGGCACACCAGCCTGAGGCCACCCAGGGGCAAAGTGGAATTGGAGACTGTCTGCAGGCAAGGTTTCCATAGAAGTGTTTCTGGTAAATGCATTCAGACCAAGTAGTCATTAAGACTGAACACAAGCTTTGCTTTAGATTCTTGCTTTCTCAACCTACCCAACCCAACATAGGCTTCCCTGTTGTTCCCTTAGTAACCAGTCCATATGTCAGGATACTTAAGATTATTATGTATGAGGTAAAAAAGTGGAGTTTCAAACAGTAGTCCATGTCTACATCATTTGGTCAAGAAAGTCAGAGAATTTTCTCAATTTCTTTTAATTCTTTTACATACATGGGAGGAAGTATCTGTGGACTGAAAATCATTAAACTGTCATCTCTGCTGTGGATTTATTGTCTGGGTAGAGAAAGAGGCAATTACAGTTAAGGGAATGGTATGAAAACTAACTGCTTCTGAATATTTCTTTCCAATTTTAATCAATGTTAGATATAACAGCAGAAAAGTCAGTGTTTATATTTAATGTCTAAGTTCATAACTCTGCAAATTATAAAGTTATTTTCAGGTAAAAGCATTGATAGGGAGCACATTCCACATTCAGGATGAATGGCTAAGATAAGACAGATATTCATGCTTGATCTTTCATGCCCTTGAATATGCAGGGAATGAAAACAGCATCACACTCCTCCAACTAGGTGGAAATAACACAGCCCTAATGTTGAATCAATTCACAGAATAAACCCTGTGAATAGCTGCTGAGGAAATCAATATGAGGAAATAGTGAACTGAACATCTATTCTGCAAATGGTCAAAAAAAGGAAAAATAGATTATGGCTGTCCTGGTTTTGGTACCTCTGGAAAATCTGAGCCTAAAATCCCCATCTACATTAACAAACTAATTAAGAACCAAGTGGGGAGATGGTGAAGAAAAAAAACAAAGGAAAAAATTGAGAATAAAATAAAATAAAATAAAATAAAATAAAATAAAATAAAATAAAATAAAATAAAATAAAATAAAATAAAATAAAATAAAATAAAATAAAATAAAATAAAATAAAATAAAATAAAATAAAATAAAATAAAATAAAATAAAATAAAATAAAATAAAATAGAAGGATGATGGAGGAAAGCTGGGCAGCTGCAGATAAGCAGTAGCAGTAGAGATGAGGGAAGTAGATGTTCAAAAGAAGAGGGTTCAAGGCAGCAGGTGGGGAATAAGTCCAACATTTTTCTTTTTGATACAATATGGGAGTGCCAGCAGGAAGTACCCTGTAAGAGAAAAGTTTGTGAGATGAATAGGATGAGACCTCTGAGAAGGTGGAGGGACAAAAGTGCCAGAAATAGAGCCAAATGTGACTGATGCCTAGATTTTATGTCCTATATAGCACAACCCTTAAATTTCACCTGCTGCCCTCTCCCTTTTTGACAAATGGCAGATTTCCCTGAGGTGATGCAGTCTTGAAGACCCAAAGAGCTGGAAAAATACCTTGGATACCTGTGATCTTGTTTGTGATAGAGGAAGGATTCCAGGGACAGCATGACCAAAAGAGGAGGACAGGACGAAGATGGTTGAAAGGAGTGAGAGTATTCAGAGGTAATGGAAGGGGAGGGTCAGAAAAAAGAGAAATGTCACGGATGAGTCAAAAAAACAGAGTGTAAATAAAGGTTTGTGCTGATGAGAGGAGAAACGAGGCTGAGAAGGAGAGAAGGAATAAATGACTGTTCTAATGTGAATTAAGATGACGTCAGAAAGATCGTCTGTGTATTGATGCTTACACAGCAACCAGTTTATCCAGGCTTGAAGCAGATAATTGATACCATCCTTTGGGAGCTGCCGTTCATCAAAGCCCTTTAGTGTAACCCCAGAAACCACCAATCTCTCCTTGCCCTTAATTTGTTTTAATGGAACACTTTTCCTGCCTCTTCCTGTGTTTTTTAGCAACTCCTTGCAACCTTTCTTTATCCTCAGCACTTGAAGTAAGTGATAAGCTGCTGGTAGCCTTGCTTGTAATTTGCAGTTCATTAGAAGTTCAGCCTGCAAGGACAGCATTTGTGTGCAGGGTGAATTGTTGAGCAGATTGGTCTGAGCTTTGTCTCTGCCAGCCACTTTAAGGTGCCACCTAATCCTGATCAGTGAGCACTCACTGGGGTTTCCTGCTCTGCAGCTCTGGTGTTGGTGGTGATAACCATTAAAACAGGGAGAAACCCCAAGTATTACCTGCAGAAAAAGCATAAAGTTCAACACAACATCACTGAGAAAAACAAGGGGCAGCATAAGATGAGCAATAAAATTAAGAGATTTATATATGAAAACACAGAGAAGCCCATCTCCACTAGGTAAAGTGCCCTAATCATATATACAGTGCCCTAATTATATATATATTGTATCAAATACACAGTGTCTTGATTGTATATATATATTGTATCATATATACAGTGCCCTGATCATATATATACAGTGGCTTAATTGTATCCAGGCAGAAACCTTATACCCTGCTCAGCCGTTCTGGTTTCCACTGTTGCTCCCCAAACACATCTTTAACCACTGAAAAAAGGTGCCAGAAGGAACAGAGGCAGCTCCTTCATACACTGAAAGAGACACGGGATTTGAGCCTGTCACATGGGAAATATGTCCTCCAACACAGAATTTCTAGAAAAGCTGTGGCTCAGTAGAACAACTCCTCATCCATAATCTGTGCAACAGATGCACTAAGCAAAGCATCTCCTATATTGTCAGCTGTTGCTTCAGAGTCTTGTATCTCCCCAGTTTGCTCTTTTTTCTTTAATCTGCTAGATGGAGGTAATGAATATTTAAGTACTTGGTGTAAACCCGTCTGTCCTGGTGAAGTGGCTGGAGCTGCGCAGAGAGGCAGAGCTGAGGATCATTGTAATCTGCTCGATGGGTGGTTCTGCCTGTGGCCAAATGGATTCCATATGTGGGATCATCTGTCATGCAGAAGGCACCGTCATTAGCTCCCTTCCTAGGAAGTCCTTCTGCTCTCCTAGGTGAAATACAATGTCACTGACCCCAACCTGTTGATTTGCTATGATGGTGCCATTATGGAATGAGCTCTTTGGTGACTTAAAATTCAAATACTCCTAGCCATTTTTCTGGACTTCAGGTAGAGAATGTTGCTATTTCATTAATTTTATGTTTGGTGCAATTTTAAGACTTTGTATGGAGATCATTGCAGTGTCTGGATATCTTTGAAAAACCTCATCTTGGGTGAGGAGAGTAGACTAGATTAAATATATGCCATACTTGTGCTTTTAATTTTAGGCTTACATCATTACCAAAGAGCAAGAAGCTGATATTCTGCAGATCTGTGTAATATGCTGGACAGTATATAGAAGCCAGCATTTTCATTCTCATTTCTCTTTTTGTAAGGAAGGCGAGTTCTCCTGCCCAGAGCTGCTCAGACGATTGTATATGAGAGTGGGCAAGGTGTCTATGGAAAAGGAGATTGTAAACTGCTTTTCATGTTCCCTGGGAGTGGGTCAGGTGTAATGATTTTAAACTGAAAATGAAGGCTTAATTTAGAGATGGCAGAACCTTGTTTGCTAGAGGGGTCAGTGGATATGTGTCTGGGAAGACTGAAAACTCTGGCACTGGTACTTTGTCCAATCTGTCTCTCATCTCCGTGGGATTAATTGGGGACTACTTTGCCTGGATCTTTTAACAGTCAGGTTTTCAACTCTGCTTTCCACTGTTATTTAGCAGCAGATGTTCAGATTCTGATTTTCCAAAGCAACCCAGTTGTTATTAGGTATAATTAACACCAACATCTTTAATCCATAAGCCTCTTTTAGGTTGGACTCAGTCCCATTCTGTTTACAAAATAAAACCTTCATGTGAAGATCACCTCTTAAAAATGCAATTAGCAATCCCAGCTCTTATGTTCTCCCTTTGAGGAAGAGAAATACTTGTAGAATATGGAAAGCAAGGAATATTACTAGGACATGTAGCTGTTTCTCTAACAGCAGCACAACCGAATTTATAGTGCTGAATTAATTCATTATTTATCTGTGTATCTAAACTCAAGTGTTCATTAAAGTGATTAATATTACTCAGAACTAGCAGTTTATGGATCATTGTCTGTAATCAGGTTGTGGTACTTGAACAAGATCCCCATTTCCTGTGGTTGACAATGGATTATTCATGTAGGATATGCAGCATAACTGAGTTAAGGTTATGAGAGCAAACACACCTTCTGGAATTTTCCCAAGTTGAGTCACATAGTTTGGTAAAGACAAAATTTCATAATTTAGGAATATTTTTAAACCATTGCGCTAAACAAACACCACGGTCATGCATTCTGAAGAACAACGATAGGAGTAGTTGGTTCACACTAGGATCTGGTTAAATAAATTGGAAGTGCATTGGAGTGTTTGGGAGGTTTCAGTTCTAAAGCTATTTCAAGAAACCCATGAGGATTTCACTAAAAATCTGCAGCTGCAGTATGTGCAGGGAAACAGGATGCTGTTCTATCACCAAAGGAATAACAAACAATTCCAAAAGACAGGATAATTTAGTTAAATATAGCACTTTTAAAAATATACCAAAATTCTTATCTTTTGTGATCATTGTACCTTTTTTATGCAGTGGATAGGAGGAAAATCCTCAATCTTCTAATAACTGCAAATGGTGTTCCCATAAGAGAAATGAAAATTTGGAAATAATAGGCCAAAGGATGGAATGGAGAGCACAGGCTGATGGAAATGACCTGAAAGGAAAATAGCACCTGAATTTCTGAGATCATTGCTTTGTCTGCTTCCCAGACCAGGTCCTTGAGGTCTGTGCTGTTTTCACCTGCGGCAATTTTCTTTATAATAGCAATTATGGGGCTGTGTTTTGGATTTGTGATGAAAACAGTCTTGACAATTCAGGGATGTTTTCATTATTGATGAGCAGAGTCAAGGCCTTTTCTGCTTTTTATCCCACCAGTGAGTGAGCTGGGGGTGCACAGAGCTGGGAGGGGACACAGGTGGGACAGCTGACCCAGAGTGACCCAAGGGACATCCCATAGCATAGGATATCATTCTCAGCAAGCTGGGAGAAGAAGGAACAGGGGAGCATTCAGAGTAGTAGTGTTTAACTTCCCAAGTCACTGTTACATGTGCTGGAGCCCAGCTTTCCTGGGCATGGCCAAACACCTGCCCATGGGAAGTGGGGAATTAATTACCTTTTTTGTTTTTTTTGCTTTGCTTTGCTTTGCATGTACAGTTTATGTTTCCCCTATTAAACTGTCTCTGTCTCAACATACAAGTCTTCAAAGTTTTCTCACTTTTCCAATTCTCTCCACCATCCCACCAGGGAGGAGTGTGTGAGAGGCTGTGTAGGGTTGAGTTACTGGCTGGGATTAAATCATGACAAGGTTTTAAATGCACAGCAACACAGAAAAAATGTGCAATACTCTGACCACTGTGAAGGTGCTGATGGTCAGTGCATTCCCTGATTTTGTGCAGCCCAAGAACCAGTTGTTGTCTCTAAGATTCCTTCTCTGATATCAGCCAAAGCAGATGCATCAGAAAGAGAGTAAAAAGCAGACTCCCATTTTGCAATTGTGCAGTTCAGGGACTTCCTGAAAAGGTGGACTTGGTATATTAATAACCCTCAATCTCTCTCTTCCTCGAAGAGCCTTCTTGAAAGGGTGCTTTTGAAGCCACATCAGCTTTTAGTTCCCACAACTCACTGTGGCAGGAAGTTCCAAAGTTTAACTACAGGCATGAAGAGTCATTTCCTTCCGTTTTCTTTGAGCTTGTCCTCTCTCGCTTAAAACCACTGCTTCCTTCTTCTTTTATTGGAAAGTGCAATGCAAAATCAATCTCTTCACCTTCTCCATGATGTTCATGATGTTATAGATTATCCTGGTCATCTCTTAAATTGAAGAAATAACTTATTTAGCTCTCCCTTACATTGAGTAGTTATGTATTTATCAGCATTTTAATCCTCTGAATCCTTTTTCATCTATGGTTTCCTTTTCAAGCAAGAGGACCAGAGCTGCAAACAGGATTCAAGCTAGAAGAGCCATAGATTTATATATTATAATAATAATAATAATAATAATAATAATAATAATAATAATAATAATAATAATAATAATAATAATAATAATGTTTATTTATTTGCTTGTTTATTTATTTAGCAACATTCTCTGTTTTGAGCTCTCTCCCATTTTCTGGCAATTCCCAACATTTTATTTTCTTTATTGACTGCTACAATATGCTTAGCTGATATTTTCATGGAACTATATGTTACAGCCCCAACTTTTCCCTCTTGGCCAGCTCAGAGCCACATGTCAGCTGAGGGCTGCTTTTCCCTTTGGGCATCATTTCTCTGTCCAGTCACTGAGATTCTGCAATTCTTCCCAATTTTTAATCATCTTTAATACCCAGAGGACTTTTGTATCATGACTAAACCTTGTCACTTCATTGTTTACTCCCTTCCAGTTCATGAATGAGTTTGTAAGCAAGCAGCACATACCTCCAGGGAACACCACTGCTGATCAACCCCTACCACAAGACCTGACCATGAGCTCCCACTCTCTGTTTCCTGTTTTTTTAATTCATTCCTTTTTTATTCATCCAGGGACCTTTCCATTTACACCTTGACTTTCCTTAAAAGCCTTTGGTGAGAGATGCTGTCTGCAGTTCTCAGGAAATACAGGCTGGTTATATCAACAGGATATCCTTTATCCAAAGGCTTGTTGACACCTTCAGAGAACTCCAGGGACTATGGCAGGACTTCCCTTTATAAAATCCAGTCTGACTTCCACAGGATATCACAATTACCTCTGCATCCAATAATTCCTTTTTTTTTTGTTTGTTTTTTTTTTTTTTTTTTGCTGCTTCCTACAAAGCAGCAGCACAATACCAACCTGCTCTTCAGCTTCTTAAGCTGTTGAGGAGCTGACAGCTCATGTTAAACTGAAGGGCTGGGACTAAGGCACTCCCACTGGATCTCTATTTTCCAGACTGTGACTTTCAGGTGCTGGAAGCGCAGGAGTTGGAATATTTTTTCCTGAGTTTCCTCTTAGTGTTTATTGTTGGTTTTAGTCAGATATAGAAGTGAGTGTACAACACTCAGAGAGCATCATGGTTTCCCCATGTCAGGATTCCTCTACCTACCCTAAAATCTTATATGCAAAATTCCCTGCTGTAGTCAGTCCTTTCCACATTGTCAGAACTGAAAGACGAGCCCTCGCTTCCCTTTGTTTGTACCTCCAAGGGGCAAGAAATGCCTCTTTCTCAACATGTCCCCTAAAAATCTGGGGGTGGGGAGTCCTGCCAACAAGGGGAGGAAACACCAGACAAGTTGGTTACTGGCAGCTGCTGGTTGCAGTCAGTCCCCAGGGAATGAGGTTATTTAGAGTATGTTGGAATGAGTCTGTGCAGTGAATCAGGAGCACGGTCACAGCTCCCAGACAGACAAACCTCTCCCTCTCTTTTCAGAGGTAATTTCATGCAGGTGACAGTCTAGTTTCATCAAATAAGCCTACATGAATTATTTCCTGATCATACCCATGATGATTTTTGGTTTTGAGGGTGCATATTCATCAATCAATTTATCTGCACTGATTGCTTGGCTAAACCATCTTAACAGTCTCATACTGCCCTTCTTCTTAGGGTGGTGTGGTTGATGACTCCTTTAAATATTGGAAAATATTGAAAGCAAAATAAATGATGGAGAAAGAGCAGCTGCTAAACAGCTCAGAAAGGTCATTTCCTCAAAAATAAACCAGAGGAAGGCAAACAAGCATGCTCCCTTCCCAGGAGGAGTACATCTCATCCCTCTTTAAGTTTGAGCAATTTTTGAATGAAGGGAAACCAGCACTTTTGAGATTTGCATTTACTGCAGAGATCTTCCTGGACCCCTGAGCTGCCCAGGGAATGTATTGCTGTGAGCCTTTTCCCAAAATCCATTCCCACATATTGCACTGAGCTCCCAACACAATGCTGACCTGCCTGGGAAGCTTGGAGAGGTGTAAAGATTTTAGTAGACAGCAGCAGGAACCAGCTGCCACACTGCAGAGTGACTCATGCTAGGGAGGTCTACTGGCAGGAACACAGATGTGCAGGAAGCAAACCTTGGTCAGGCTGAGTAATCCAGGTGAGCACAAACACAGCACCTGAAGGCACATACGTGCTGGGTGTGATGCACTGGGCTGTGCAACCTCTGTGTCCTTGGAGAGATGATCTCGGGGTCTATGTTATGGCTGCCCAGCCCTGTGACTGTGAACCACTGTCTGCTGTCATGGAGAAGAGCTCCCACCTGCCTGCACTAAGGGAATCGCATCCTCCTTATCTGCCATTCCTTCTATTCTCCCAGCCCAGGGGTGCTCTGATTACCAATTCAAGAATCCTCTGTTTTGTCCCAAAGGTTGCTGAGATCAGGGCAGACATGGGAGGTTGAGCGGGAGATGGGATATGAAGGCTGGCAAAGCTCAGGATACACTTTATTGCTTATTTCATTCCCTTAAGAAGGGAAAAGGTAGCCTGAATACCATCTGATTTACCATCCCTTGAAGAAGAAAAGAGACTGCATTTGTTGAAACAAATTATTTTTGAAACAAATTGTTTTTGAAACAAATTTCAATACCTCACTTCTCACACTGGAACTGAAGGGCAGCTGCTACAGGATACGCAGCTCCATAGGGGTTATGTACTGCCAAGAAGGATGTCCGGCTCCCTGATGCTGTCCCTAACCCCAGCATGCATCCCACAGCTTCCCTTTCTCCTCACTGCTATGTCCCTGACCCACACTGTGCCAGTCCAGGGAGCTAAACCAGCACAGACCCCTCCAGGTTTCGTGCCACAGGTTTTTTGCTGGTGCAGCCCAGCACCAGCATGCAGCAGGATCAACACATAGAACTTAGTGGAAATATGCAGCCTGGTGAGCCTGACCATCCTTTCCAACAACACCTACTAGCTAATTAGGATCACAAATATGATTAAGTCTCACTCTCAGCCTCCTAATACCACTGCCATGCAGAAAACAGCAGTGGATGCCAGGGAAGAAGCAGGGCTGTAAAGGGAAAGAACATGCACTCATGAATGACTGTGAGAATTAATTTTCACCATAAAATATGGCTCATAATATGAAATGTCTGTGAACCATCCTGCAACCTTGTCCTCTAGCATTTAATTTTAAAAGTATTAGTTATGGCTTGACATCACCTGAAAGCAGGCAAATGCCTGGCTGCACAGCCTGACAGGCAGGGCTGCAACCAAGGGAACCTGCAATCCCATTAAGGCATGAGGGCACGAGGACTACCATGGAGAAAACAGAAAATGAAGAGCACCAGGTGAAACTCCTGATGGCAACAGGTACCAGCGTGTGCCTTAGTCATGGGCACAGTGTAGTAGTTTGCTAGATAGGAAGGAGGGAGAACTTCCCTTGTCTGGAAGTGAAGGGACAAGGGGAATAGCTGCTTGAAAGTTTTCTGGAAGCTTTTCCTATTGCTTCAGCCCATAGAGACAAGCGGAGAAAAGGCAGTTGTTAGAGAGGAATCTGAAGGAGAGGGGTCTGCAGTGCTCTCCTGGCTCCCAGCAACGCCTTGTGCTGCTGCAGGCATTGATGCAGAAAGCAAAGCATGCCGAATCAGTGTGCAAACCAGGAGGTGACAGGGACACATCTGCTGCCTGAAAAACTGACCTGGAGGGACAGGGAGGGATGTGAGCAGCTGGATGTGTGAGCACGTATCATATTGATTAGTGACCGGGCTCCTGGAACCGTCACAGCTGCAGCACAAATTACCGAGAGGCACTTCAATGAAGAGAAAACCCAGTAATGACACCTCTGGAAATACCGTCAGAAAATGGTTATTTCTGAACTGCTGCCGAAACAAAGTCATATTGTTTGCATAAATTACCTTGGCCCAAAGCCAAAAGTTCATGAGCTGCCAAGGGCAAAGCCACAGGTGAGTTCACAAGAACTTGCCAGTCCCACAGATCCCATCCTGGACAGAAAAGGTCTAAAGAAAAGCCAGGGTGTGAGAAGAAGGTGCACTAGGTGACCTGCTCCCTTTGGGCATTGTGCAGAGCCAGGGTCTTTGTGTGATCACAAGAAACACCTCCAGGGGAGCAACATGGCCTAATCCTGTGTGTAATAGACATTGTGCATCCTTTACATGCAGCCCATTCCATCAGTGGTGTTATTATGCTCCAAGCAGTACAGCAGGAGACCACTCACTGCAGAAACACTTTGACATTCAAATCATCCCACAAAATAGGAGGCTTGCTGTCATTTTCAGACACTAAAATTCCACTGAACCCCCTAACCCATGTTTAAAGATAAATGATTCAGGTATCCTGTCTACCATTAGATTTAGGAATAATATCTGCTGCACACTTGCATCATCCCCAAGGTGTATGTGCTTTTCATAGTCACCCAGTTCTGGCTCTTAAGCTGTTATGTACTGACATCCTCTAAACTGAACCCAGAAGTGTTTACTGGACTGAAAAAGACATCACCAGATGGCTCCAATATCAGCCTAGAAGGATTTCTGTTCTTCAACAGGCACTAAATGTGTCTGAAAAACCAGCAGGCTGCAGAGCGTCTGCATAGTCAAATCACCTCTAAGAGGCTTTGTAATTGCATTCAGTTCTGCTGTGCTGGAAAATGAGGATAATAAGCTCAATGTATTACAGTTACACTGGGGCTAAACTCCATATAGAGTGGAAATAAGAAACATGGGCTGAGGTTTTAACTGCAGTTAGTGGGGCTCAGCACTTTGCTTAGTGCAAAAGGAGCTGCCAAGTTAACTTAGCTCCCTTGAGAGTTACAACCATGAGCTCTTAGGTTCCCAGAAGTCCCCAGAGATGGAGGATCACCTGTTTCAGACAGAATCATAGGCTCATAGAATGGTTTGGGTGGATACTCAGTTTTTCAAGTTACTGATGGTTTTGTCTTGATTTGCCTCATTTTCATTTCTAGCTTTCATTTTACAGCTCTCTGCTGATGAACTGCACTGAGGAGTTTACTAAGTTTTCCACACTATTCACCCAGAAGTCTTGAACACTTTTTCAAGAACATCTCTGTGCATCAAGTTCTTTTCAACAAAACCTAAAAAAAAGACCTTCTGCTATTTTCAGTCTGTTTTTACTGCACTGGAGATGGAGATCTGGGTGGATAAGTCACTAGGAGATAAGTGAGTGAGTATGTTAGTGAGTGAATAGATATGTCACTCCAGTGAGTTTCACTTTAAAGGAGTCTTTTCCCTTTATGCCATAGGCTGGCAAACACTTTTTCTTGCTGCTATGTCAATTTGAGCAATCCCAACATCTCCTCCTGCTGCCCACTCAGTTGTGTCAGTACAACATTCCATGGGCTGCCCAATAAATCCTGCAGGGATCGATCTGGGATAATAATAACCTGACCAAACATGACTCTCTTTTTTTCTAAAGCCCTTTTAACCCTCATTGACTCTACTTAGCTCAGTGCTGCCACTGAAAAATTGCACACCAGGCTGCACCAAGAGCAGAGGGGAATAAATCTGAAAGTTTTCAAATTACCTTAGTGAGTCAAACAGCCACATCGTGGTATGAAAATTCAATTCAGTCTCCTGTTTTCATTTACCGTCAGTCTAGGGTCAGAGAATTTGCAGCCCCACAAACTTTCACTCTGGTTGTAACTCTGTTCCAGGCACAGCCTATTTTTATGTGCCACAGAGCCATCAGCAAAACTGGTCTCACCATGGAAGCAAAAGCCCAGGGAGAGATGCTGAAACCCTTCTGCAGCCCCTGAGGAGAGCAAGGCATTTCGTACAGACAACATGACATACCAAACACCAGCCCAGGGCTTGTGTGGAATGAACCAACAGGAAACACGAAACCCATGCCTGGATCAGAATATCATTTATGTCCCTTCCAATCCAACCCATTTATGATGCTAAGACCTCACCTCTGGGCAGCACATGTGCTACAAAATGGGCCTCTCCTGTCAGCCTGGCTTTCAAAGCTGCTTTCTGCGCCCCAGCACTGTGAGGAGGAGAGCAGTGTTCACCATCCTTAGCTGGTTTGTCACCCTAAGTGCCCTCTCTGCTTTTGGTTAGGTACATTCAGAGGAATTTTGCAGAAGACTTTTCAGATTAGGCAATGACACTCGGGATATGATTCATCTCACCTCGCTTTAGCAGCTCACAAAATGCAGGGCTGGGATGCAGTTGGCCATCTGGCTACCAGACACCCAGTGCCATATGGGCTACTCTGTGTCACCCCAGACCTCTATCAGGGCTGGCAGGTGTGACACTGAACACACAGGAGACCCACATATTCTGCAGTGACAACCAGAGGAGTTTTTGTCACCTTTGCTGAGGCACTTTACGTCATTCAACATCCAAACTAAACTAATGGTCTGGGTGCTCATGAAAGATAGATGTGGTCCAGTCATCGGCATTAAGTATAGAGTGTTGTTCACCCAAACCATGCTGGTGTCTTCTTCAGGACACTAATTACACCCTGTGTTCAACTGACAGGTGCCTCTCACTGTACTGATTGCAAAAGGGACCAGGGTGAGTGTTGCCGCCCATATTGCTTGGTTTTATTAAGTTCAGAGGTAGTTTACCCCAGTTGCTCCCCGGTCATAAAGAATGGTTTGTCCCCAGGTGCCCATCATGGTAAACCCTTCCCATTTTTCCAGATTGTTCCCCATCCATCACCCTAATCCTGCCCCTAAGCCCTGTCAATCTATGTGAACCCCCACCTTTTGTTCCAGTTCTTTCCCTGCCTATCATCCCTTCCTCGACGCCCTATTGATTGTACAGTTGCTTTCCCCCCCCCCGGGTCCCTACCATTGGTCCTGCATATTGTAATCCCCACCCTTAACCCCTCCGTTGCTGTTGTCCCATTGGTCACCATACGAGCCGCCCACGGTCCTTAAAACCTGGCGCATGGGGGTGCCCAGGGTCTCGGCTCAGACCTCTCCCCTGTGATCCCAGCCCCGCACCTGTTGGAATAAACTTGTTCCTGGGAAATCGGAGGAGTTTGAGCACTCTTTCTCCCTTCGCCGCATCCTGTGTCGCCCTGTAAGCCCCAACGCCAGAGCGCAGAGGAGCTCTGGAGGTTCCAGGTTGAGCCTCGCAGTGCTAGCCTGGTTCCCCACTCCTGCCGCTGACATCGGCCACAGCTAGCCGAGGCAAAAGAGGCCGATTCGGGCAGCGACAGTTGACGCTCAACGCGGGGCCGCTCGTGAGACGTGGAGACCCCCGGAGAAGTCAGTGAATCTACGCACTTGTGTGGATTTTACAAAAGACTGTGAGCGGCAGCTACCCCGGTAGAGCAGACTCATTTTTGTCGAGTGCTGCTCCCGGGGATCGAGGTGGCAACCGTCGACGTGCCGACGATCGCCTCGGGGTTTGTGGACGTCTCCTGCAGCACCGGTCCGGAATTGGGTGAGTAGCCCCACGTGGGGGACGAGGGGGTGTGCAAGTGTGTGCAGCTCCCCCTGCTGTGTGTTGGTGTGCAGCTCCCCCTGCTGTGTGTTGAGAATCCCTCGGGGAGGGAGTGTGGGGTAGCCCGGTTCAGACCCGTACTTTGTTACGTGTGCCTTTAGCTGCAGGGGGTGGTGGGAATTGCTGTGCTGGGGTTAGAAAGATGGGCGCACGTCTGTCAGCACAGCAAAAAAGAGTTTTCTACCAAGTTGTGAGTACCCTTGAAGGAGAGAGTAGACGGTTTTCTCGTGAGAGGGTGAAACAGTTTGTGAGATGGCTGTTCCTGCATTTCCCCAACTTCACCCCAGACAGAGCAAACACCGTAGAGTTTTGGAATGAAGTCGGAATAAAGTTAACAGAGTTAGTAAATGAAGGAGATACATCGGCTGACAAATTTGTAACATTGTTTATCTTAATTCAGTCTGCCGTAATAAAAGAAAAAAAAATGCAGGAGCAAACGCCACAAACTGCCCCAGTTTCCCCAGTTTTCCCATCCCCGTGTTCCTCTCCCCCTGATCCCGAGTTGAGGGAGACCTGTGGAGCGACCTGCAGGGCAAATTGTCCTGTTCAGGGTTCCCCCAAGGGTAACAGGATCCCTGGCCCCCCACGTCTCTCCCAGAACCCCTGCCCTGGTAGCCCTGGCCAAGTTACCAGAGCACTTTTCGATTCCCCCGTCTCCCCAGTTACAAACCCTCAGCTAAACATTTCCCAAGTTGCAAGTCCCCAGTTTTCACCCTCAGATCCCCGTGCCTCAGTTTCCCCCAGTTTCCAATGTTCCCCTGTGTTCCCCTACCCCTCTCCTAACCCTCAAGAGGGCTCCCGGAGGGCACAAAATGGCGGGGACCACATGGCTGGGACCTTCCCTTGTGCCTCTTCTCCCCATAATCCCTTTCAGACCCCCATGAACAACCCTTTCCTCCCTAGCTCCACCCCTTCTCCCTACCCTAACTCCACCCAGTTCCCCTCGAAAACCTCCTCCTCCTCAGGGGCGGGCCCCTCTGAAGTCATGCACCTAAACCCCGCCTTTTCTGATTGCCGCTCCTCCCCCTTGCCCTCCTCCTCAGTCGGTCCTCCAGTCCCGCCCCCTCCGGCTCCTGGTTCCCACGCCCTTTCTTCCGGTTCCCACGGTACCACACCCGGTTCCCATGCTTTGGGAGCTGGAGGTGGTAAGCCTGGAAGCCAGAACCCGGAACAGGTAGAAATCCCCCTTGCCGCACCGGTGACTTTTAGTGGAAGGGGGGGGCGGTCCCGGGAATGGGAAGCCCTCTCCTTCCAGACTAAGAGAGAGCTGTGCAAGGCACAGAAGGAGTTTGGGAGAGGTAGTGAGTATTTTAAAGGTCTATTAAAAGCTACCTTTTCTGCGAACGAAATGGTGCCCAGTGATCTGAAGGAGTTGTTTTCCTGCCTACTCTCCACAGCTGACTTCAGGTTGTGGAAACAGGGGTGGAAGAGATCATTAGAGACCATCCTTCCAAGCCTCTTGCACAGTATTGATGGATGTATAGATGGAGTCCCTCTGACTTTAGATCACTTGTGCGGTGAGGGAAATTGGGACAAGCCAGAGGAGCAGGCCAGGGTATTACCCCGGCCTGTCCTGATTAAAGTCATGGAGGCCGCAGAAAAGGTTTTCAATACATTACCTGAGGAGGGACCCCAGATAAATTTAATGAGTATTTTCCAGCTCCCTAATGAACCTTTTAATAAGTTTATCAATAGATTGCAAGCCCAGGCAGAGAAGCAAGTAGAAGAGGCAAATCTACAAGAACAGCTTGTATTAGAAGTGGCAAAAGCCAATGCCAATGACATTTGTAAACAGATAATTTTCAGTTTGCCTCTCTACCCAACCCCGACACTAGACATCCTCATCGAAGCCTGCTCCAGGAAGGTGCCGATGATGGGGATGTCCAGAGCCATCCCACCGCAACAGTTGAGACGAGCGCCTACTGTAGCAGTGACGCAGTTTCCACCATCACCAGCGCGTCAACCACTGTGTTTCCGCTGCAGGCAACCTGGACATCTAGCTAGGGACTGCCCGGCAGAGCATCCTAGCCAAGGGAGCAGTGCGGGGGCGAGGGCAAACAATACAATAATAAAAAAAAACTAGGGGAGCTGCGCGAGCCTGCCCCGCGCGAAGCGATAAATGGGGCAGGTCTTGCGGGGGAGGGGGGCTTTTCACATCAGGCTTGGACACCCAACCGGACGCGACATCTAACCACCACCAAGGACATCCTCTTTCAAACCCAGCACTGGACAGTAGTTGCTGTGGATCCACTGGAGGGAGGCAAGAAAAACACTGGATGTGACTGTAAGTACATCGCCATCGGGGACACTAAACACACACCCCCAGAGATTGAGATCTCCCCGATCACCTTCCCAGAGGGTCCGGAAGATCTCCTCCTCTTAGCGCGCTGCATTCACCCACCATATTTTCTCCCAAAGGGGCAAATCATAGCCCAATATGTTCCTGTCCCGGAGGGAGTCCCAGTGGACGACCACGCACCAGGCGTCTACTGGACAGAAATAGTGGGTGAGGACAAACCCATCATCGATTGCAGCATCAAGCAGGGTGCTGAATCTGTCCATCTGAAGGGTCTGCTTGATACGGGGGCAGATGTGACGATCATCCCCCAGAGGAGATGGCCGTCACATTGGGAGCTGCAACCTGTGGCAGGGAAAATTCAGGGTATAGGGGGTACTCAATTAGCGCAAGTATCAAGGAGCGTAGTGCAAATTATGGGGCCGGATGGGCAATTGGCAAATTTACGCCCATTCATTGCGGATTTCCAGGTTCCCTTGTGGGGGAGAGACCTTATGTCACAATGGGGGGTAAAGATTGAAATCCCGAAAACCCCTCGGGATTTTTAATAGCGGCCACTGTAGAGCGCCCCTTCCAAAAACTTGATTGGACCACTGATGAAGCAATCTGGATTGATCAGTGGCCGCTTCGAAAAGACAAATTAAAGGCGCTCAACGAGCTCGTGGAGGAGCAATTATTAAAAGGTAATATTGTAGAGACTACCAGCCCTTGGAACTCCCCGGTATTTGTTATCCGGAAGCCGGGGAAAGACAAGTGGCGGCTCCTTCACGACCTTCGTGCCATCAATAAAATCATTGTTGACATGGGACCCCTCCAACCAGGGATGCCTACTCCAACGATGCTCCCCCGAAATTGGAATCTGGCCGTAATTGATATAAAAGACTGCTTCTTTCAAATTCCCTTGCACCCTGATGACGCCCCACGGTTTGCCTTCTCGGTGCCCACCCTCAACCGAGAAGCCCCAATGAGGAGATTCCACTGGCGGGTGTTACCACAAGGCATGAAGAATTCACCCACCATCTGCCAGTGGTATGTCTCCTCATTGCTGTCTCCCGTGCGCAAAGAGATGGGGGAGGTCATCATCCATCACTATATGGATGATGTCCTAGTGTGCGCCCCCCATGACGATCTACTCACCCGATCACTTGACCGAGTGGTTAAGGCTTTAACATCTGCAGGCTTTCAACTCCAGGAGGATAAAGTTCAACGGATGCCACCCTGGAAGTATCTGGGTCTGCGGATTGCTGAGAGGACCGTTGTGCCTCAAAAATTGGCAATAAACAGCAATCCGAAAACCTTGTCAGACCTTCACTCGCTGTGTGGGACCTTAAACTGGGTCAGGCCTTGGCTGGGCCTTTCCACTGAAGACCTAGCCCCCCTCTTCACACTTTTGAAGGGGGAGAAGGAGCTGAGTTCTCCCAGGACCCTGACCCCAGAAGCGAGGAAAGCCCTGGAGAAAGTAGAAGAGGCCCTTGTTGAAAGACAGGCGCATCGGTACGAACCGACCCTGCCTTTTGAGTTTATTGTGCTCGGGAGAATGCCACACCTCAGTGGGCTGATTTTTCAGTGGGACCAGGGCTCAAAGGATCCCCTCTTAATCATAGAGTGGGTTTTCTTGAGCCATCAAAGGTCCAAAAGTGTCACCCGGCCACAGGAGCTGATGGCTCAGCTCATCGGGAGAGCTCGGGCCAGGCTTCGGGAGATGGCTGGGTGCGACTTTGCATGCATTCGGGTACCAGTCAGCTTGTCTCGGGACAAAGAGTCCCCAAATAAGCTGACAAAAGAGATGTTTAATCAGTTACTCCGGGAAAATGAGACACTCCAGATTGCTTTAGATAGTTTTGAGGGCCAGGTCTCTGTTCATGCCCCTGCCCACAAATTTTTCAATTCCAAATTCGAACCAATTCCAAAAGAAGTACGGAGCAGGAAGCCCCTCAAAGCCCTGACTGTGTTCACTGACGCATCCGGGGCATCTCACAAGTCTGTGGTGACTTGGAGAAATCCTGAGACTCAGCAGTGGGAAGCAGATGTTCAATATGTGGAGGGATCTCCACAGGTTGCTGAGTTGGATGCAGTCGTCAGGGCCTTTGAGAGGTTCTCTGAACCTTTCAATTTAGTCACTGATTCGGCCTATGTTGCAGGGGTGGTTGCCAGAGCGGAACACGCTGCCCTGAAGGAGGTCTCTAACCCAAAATTGTTCGAGTTGCTTTCTAAATTAATATATACTGTTTCCCACAGGAAGCAACCATTTTTCGTGATGCATGTGAGGTCGCACACAGATCTCCCCGGCCCAGTAGCCGAGGGAAACCAGATGGCTGATTCCCTCGCTGCCCCTGTTTCCATGGCTCAGCTCCCCGATCGGTTCCAACAAGCTAAGCTGAGCCACCAAATGTTCCATCAGAATCTGCCTGGCCTGGTCCGCCAATTCCACCTGCGGCGGGATCAGGCCAGAGCCATTGTGGCCACATGCCCCCATTGCCAGACCACTGTCATGCCCTCTCTAGGGGCGGGGGTGAACCCTCGAGGCCTGGGGAGCTGTGAGGTGTGGCAGATGGATATAACTCACATTCCCGAATTTGGCGGGCTGAAGTTCGTACATGTATCCATAGACACTTTCTCAGGGGCAGTCTTTGCTTCTGCCCACACAGGAGAGAAAGCCGAGCATGTCTGCAAACACCTCTTGCAGGCTTTCTCTGTGCTGGGGGTCCCCAAAGAGCTAAAGACAGATAATGGCCCAGCATACATTTCCAGGAAACTGGAAGAATTCCTGCAGAGTTGGGGAGTGACACATAAGAGAGGCATCCCACACTCCCCCACCGGCCAAGCGATTGTAGAGCGAGCCCACCAGTCGCTCAAACGCGTCCTAAAACATCAATGGGATTCAATGAAAGGTTGCGCCCCTCAGGATAGGCTATCAAAGGCGCTGTTTACTATCAATTTTCTGAACTGTACTGATACTAATCCCAATCCTCCAGTGGCACTGCACTTTAACTCCACCAGCAACTACGAGCTCCAACATCGCCCTCCAGTGCTGGTCCGGGACCCAGAGACCCAAAAGATCATGGGTCCATTCGATCTGGTGACCTGGGGGCGAGGTTACGCTTGCGTCTCCTCGCCCCAGGGACTAAGGTGGATCCCACAAAAGTGGGTGAAACCTTATGTCCCAAAACATCCTACCAGGCCACCAGATGAGCAAGAGGATGTCGCTGCGTCCGTGCAGGCCGCCCCAGTAACCCCCGAGGACGACGAGGAGGAGGAATGTCTCGAACCCCTTTTCTCTATTGATTTTTTGCTCTCCCTTTATGTTAACTGAAGTATTTGTTTTCCTTTAATTTTAGAGAGCCATCAGAAGGATGACCACCCCGAACGTCGCACTAGCCACCGTGCTCCTGCAGGATGGGGTGTCTCCGGATGGCTCTCTTCTGTTATAAGAACCATATTATAGATTGTTTTTGTGAATTTTATTAGGTACATTCGCGGTGTTGCGGAAGTGTTTAATTCAATTTATCCTTTCTTTGTTATTCCCCCCACGGCAAGTTAACTATGTTGATGTAAACCCTCTTTCCCCTCCTCCTCCTCTTCCCTCTCCCACTCCTGAATGGTTTGCTGTACCCTCTGCTCCCCTAGACCCCACGCCTTCCTCTGTTTCTTAAAAGGAAAGGGGGAGATGTTGCCGCCCATATTGCTTGGTTTTATTAAGTTCAGAGGTAGTTTACCCCAGTTGCTCCCCGGTCATAAAGAATGGTTTGTCCCCAGGTGCCCATCATGGTAAACCCTTCCCATTTTTCCAGATTGTTCCCCATCCATCACCCTAATCCTGCCCCTAAGCCCTGTCAATCTATGTGAACCCCCACCTTTTGTTCCAGTTCTTTCCCTGCCTATCATCCCTTCCTCGACGCCCTATTGATTGTACAGTTGCTTTCCCCCCCCCCGGGTCCCTACCATTGGTCCTGCATATTGTAATCCCCACCCTTAACCCCTCCGTTGCTGTTGTCCCATTGGTCACCATACGAGCCGCCCACGGTCCTTAAAACCTGGCGCATGGGGGTGCCCAGGGTCTCGGCTCAGACCTCTCCCCTGTGATCCCAGCCCCGCACCTGTTGGAATAAACTTGTTCCTGGGAAATCGGAGGAGTTTGAGCACTCTTTCTCCCTTCGCCGCATCCTGTGTCGCCCTGTAAGCCCCAACGCCAGAGCGCAGAGGAGCTCTGGAGGTTCCAGGTTGAGCCTCGCAGTGCTAGCCTGGTTCCCCACTCCTGCCGCTGACATCGGCCACAGCTAGCCGAGGCAAAAGAGGCCGATTCGGGCAGCGACAGGTGAGTTCTCAGGACCCACCCTGTAGATCCACATTTAGTCAGATGGACCCTGGCACTGGAATAGGCCCTTCAGGGCAGTGGCCACAGTACCAAGTCTGCCAGAGCTCAGACAGTTTTTGGACAATGCTTTTAGGTACAAGGTGTGATTTTTAGGGCTGTTCTGTGCAGACACAGGACTTGGAGTTCAATGATACTTGTGGATCCCTTCCTGTCCAGGATATTGTACAATTCCATGATTTTATGGTCTCATGTCCAGGAGTTTTCAGGATGTGGTAGCTGCTTAGGCAGGGTTGGCTGGGCTGCAACTCTATCAGGATCATTGCCTTAGCCAAGAAGAATTTTCTGACCTGATCTTTGAACCTCTCAGGACACAGACTGTCACCTGCTGTGATGGCAATAAAAATTGAAGTGTCTTGAAGGGGTCTTCAAATCAGTTGGCAAAGTTCACTACAAAGACAGTGCCTTGTTCTAAATAGTTGATTGAACTGGTTTGCAAGTTACTGGTTCCAGTGCAGCGCCCTCTGTGGCCTTTGCTCCTTGGATGTCAGAGGAGAAGGTCATCTTGTCTGTTTAAATCTGTTGGTGGTGGCTGTTACCTGACCACTGCCAGTCCAGTGCTCCCAGAATTGTTATGACATGGGCCACAAGAGATCAGGGTTCCTTCACATAACCTTGGCTAGGAGCTCCAGCAAAGCCTGCAGAGAAATCCTATGGTGCAGGAGCCACTTCTGACTCAAAACTCAGAGTTCTGTTCAAGTTTGGCAGTTGTGCTCTCTGGGGTTTTCACCTCTTCATATCTCCTTCTGCGCTCATTTTCTCATCTGCACAGTGTAAAACACCATGGGATCTCCCAGTGCTCAGAACTGGGATGATCTTTCCATCACAGTTACCTGGAGTTGCATTCCAGCCACCAGTTTGTCACTGGAAAGTTTTATGCCATGTTGTTCTCTGATGCCCAATATTCCCTTCAAGCTTGTGGGATGTTTCTGTACAGCACAGGCTGTAAGTCCCTGCCCAGCAAGGATTATTATTACACTGCCTGCATCATTCGTTTGTGTGGCTCATTCAAGACAAATCAAATAACCGGGTACTGCCTCATGCTGCAGCTTAAATTAGAAAGAATAGACCACAAAAACAACTGCAGCAGTAGCAGAAGTGGCTAAAAATAAAGCAAAATGTTTCTCTTAGAAACCTTTGTGCCACAGAGGGAAATTGTAGAAGTGGTCCAGGATATTTTTGTTGCTGCTTTTTAATTTGAAATTTCATCATTGGAAGAGCTTGCAGACGTAGAGGGTTGTGAAATGTTTTCGTTGCAGTACAGCAATTGCTAAGATTAGCACGGTAACAGATCTTTTCAGAGTAAATTGCATATAATTAATAGGAAGCAGGAGGAAAAAAGGAATAATTGTATTTAATCCAAATGCAAGTTCAGTTCTCCCAGAAGGTGGAATAAGCACTAAGGCCATGCTGAAGACAGGCCTATTCCTTTCCATTCTGTTCAGCTGGGTAATGAGCAACAATTAAGTGCCCCTATTGCAAATTCTCATTTCCAATTTGTTTCAGCAAGGTACAGGGATGTTCAAGATGGAATTTCTTTTAGGCCTTTCCTAGCAACGGTGGAGTTTATTGGTTTGTGCTTCTGGCTTGTCTCCCATCCAATGTCAAAACAAGTTAATGCATTAAAACAATATTTCCCTGTGAAAGAGCTATAAAAAAAAAATCTGTGCATCACAACTTATATTTTGGCCAAACCCTTTTGAAGTTCATGGCTAATAGGGGACCTAGGTGTCCAGCAGGTTGAGGGAGGTGATTCTTCCCATCTCTTCTGCCCTTGTGAGACCCCCAGATCCAGCTCTGGAGTCATCAACAAAGGAGATACTGGCCTGTTGGAACAAGTCCAGAGGTGTCCACAGAAATGATCAGAGGGCTGGAGCCTCTCTGCTCTGGAGATAGGATGAGAGAGAAGGGGTTGTTCAGCCTGGAGAGAGATGGTTCTGGGGAGACCTTAGAGCCCTTCCAGTACCTAAAGGGAACTTAAGGGAGAGAGACTTTTTTTACACAGGCAGGTAGTGATAGGACAATGGGGAAAGTCTTTAAATGGAAAGTGGAGACATTTAGATTAGATACTGGGAAGAAATTCTTTACTGACATTGGCACAGGTTGCCCAGAGAAAGTGTGGATGCCTCTTCCCCAGAAGTGTTCAAGGCCAGGTTGGATGGGGCTTGAAGCAACTGGGATAGTTGAAGGTGTCCCTGCCCATGGCAGTGGGGCTGGAACAAGACGATCTGTAAGTTCCCTTCCAACTCAAAGCATTTGATGATCTTATGACCTGTGCTGAAGCTTCATGGCACATTGCATAATGAGCTTCCATCTTTCCTCCCACTGAAGCACCCAAATTTCCCAGTGGATCATTGTGTGCAGCCATATGGAGGGACAGGTCCACACAGCTGCCTCACTCAATGCATGTCTCAGCTCTTCACATCCCCACACTGACATTTCTCCCTGAAGCTGCTGCAGCATCCCAATATTGCCAGATGCACAGCTCAATAAAAGGACCAAAATAAATCATTGCAGCCAAGGTTTCACTTAGCTACTGTTATTAATCATTAGCAATAGCTATTGCTAATTAATGTCATTACACATCAAGACTATTAATCACAATCTGCTGATGCAAGACATATTGTCTCTTGCAGATAAGGAAGAGGAAGAAAGCAAGTGAGCAATAACTAAACTTGAAAATTATGATGGGCGGTGTTGGCAAATTCACATTGCGTGCTTCATGCTAAAAGAATGAAACAATGTCCTTGCCCTGGTTTCTGCCTCTCAGCTCTGCTTGGGCAATGCCATTTGCCATGAACCCAGGAAAACTGGGCATACAGATTTAATACATTATTTAGTATATGACATTTTTTAATGAGGCAAGCTCTTAAACCATGAGAGAACTAGACTTCAATTAAACTGTCTCATCCATAGCACTACACTGCTCCCCACTCCCTCTCTAAGAACACCCCAATGTTGTCTTTACATCAAGATTTTTCAAAAAGGGTTAAACTCTTCAGTTCCAATACATGCTGTTGGACTGTATGCAAAAATCACTGAGGAAGTGCCCATGACCTTTGCCAGGTAGAAGGTGCAGTTAGCTGACCCTACAGATTGTTTAATCCATGAAGTCTACAAAATGCTATGGTGCAGCAAATCATAAAGTGCTGGGTCATTAGGATGTGTTTGTCATTAGGATTTAAACACTCATTAATCACTTTCTTTTTTTCATTATAAGGAAGGAAAGGGAGATTTCCTTCATTTCATAGTTTAATCTCAAGTGAAAATTTAAATGCAAGAGTGGAATCAATTCCGTAGCTCACAAGATTGATTTGTCCCAGGCCTGAATTTGCAATATTCCCCCTTAAGCAGGCAGTCAGAGCTGCAAGCATTCCAGGACTACTGGTTTCCCTGCAGCACAGGAGAAAGCTCACACAGAGCCTGCAGCTACCTGCCTTCACTCTGACAGACATGGACATTGCCTGCTCTGCAATGAAATCTCTAGGCAGGAAGCTCTTGTCTGTTTATACAGCAATTCCGTGCAGTAGGAACCTCAGAAAGGCACAGGGCAAAGGGCAGGACACATCTGCTGGCTTTGGGTGCGTAGACTTTGGGGTAACGGGGTACCAAGGACAGTGGTGGGGAGAAGGAGTCAGCTTTCTGAAACGAGGGATTTCTGCTGCGTGTTCGGATGACCACGTCTCCATCTGCTATGGGAGAAAGGGCTATTGGTCACAGTGGTGAGCTCATTAAAATGAGATCAATAGAGATTTAATCTAATGCTTAGGATTACTTGAAGTAGAATGCTCAATTAAGTGTGGAGAAAAAAACCGTAACACATCAAATGAATTGCCAGCTGATTTTCCTGCTTTATTTGGAATTTAGCCCAATATCGAGGAGGGCTGATAAGCTAAAGCAGAGCTGTGAAAAAACAGCTGAAGCTGGGGTAGAGGTCACCAAACACCAGTTAAATATGCCACATCATTACTCACACATTTTGCAGTGAACTCCACAGGTACATAGAGTTTTGCTGGGATTATATACTTCCAATTTCCACTTCTGTTCACACCAGTGGCTCTAAAAATATTTGAAAGCTGCTAAGGTGAGGATTTGCATAAACAGGATTTGCCACGGCTTTTGGAAAATTGGAAGAGTTAAGTGCGGTGAGTGCTACAAAACTTGTCTTTTCTTTGCAGTTCTTCTGTAATCCAGCCCATTTCTCCCTCTCTGCTTCTCCACCCCCAAAACTGAAACCACTGCCACCTCCCCAGCTCCTTCACCTCTCTGAGCAGCAGCCACACAGGGACAAAGAGGATTCTGTTTTGAATGAAACATTTTATTCTCAAGGCATGAAAACGCAGGACCAGGCAGAAAGCCAAGAAGCAAGAAAAGAGAAACATATTCATTAATTAAAACAAGCATTGCTTGCTTTGAACTACGAAAATCATGTTACAAAAAAATGGAGCAATGAGTTCCTGGCTTCTGGAAGAGAAGAACACGCTCCAGCCCCACCAAGCTGCGTTGCTTCAGGAGCAGGGAGGAGTGCAGGATGCATTCCCCAAACTCTGTAATTGGCAGCCATGGGGTCCCCGTGCTGCTCACAGAGAGAATTCATCCTGACACTAACAGCTCTGTAGCCCACTGGCACAATATCACAGCAGTTTTTTCTTCCAGCAAGTCGCATTTAATCTTTGCCCAGACATTTCAAGGCAGAGCTGTCTTATTTCTCCCATTAGGGCAGGACACCTTCCCACGCCATTCCCTGAAGTCAGAGTTTTTGGGAGCACAGCAGGATGAGGTCCAGCCAGTCACAACCTCCCTCACAAGTCTTCTTCTTCTCTTCCTCTAAGAGCCTCACCATCCTTAAGGCTTACGTTTGCCTCTAAAAAGCTCAGTAATTTGCCATCCTGACTATTCTGCCCAAGCTCCCACACTCTGCCCCCCCTCTTCCTGACCAGGGAGGTTGAAAACACCCCGAGGCTGCCCACTGTGGGCAGCAGATGAAGCAATGCTGCCTTTGAGGTTCTCCATGTTCCTTTGTGTCCTGGGTAGGAAAGGCCAAGCACAGAGCTGTCTTCTGCTGCTGGTTGCCACATACCCATGACCCTGTTTCTTTTCTCTTTATCACTGTTGCTATCACTAGTTATCACTATTATTGTCATCTCTATTTATCTGTGGTCTGGGGTGTGCAGCAGGAGTTTTCCTCCTGCTCTCCCCCTGCTGTTCCACGTACTAAAGGGGGAGTTTGTTTCCTAGAGTGGATCATGTTGGGCTCAAGGGTAGGAAAGCCCAAGCAGCACCTGTGGCTATAGATTTCTCAAAACAGCTGACTTTGGCATGTCTTGTTGCAATTCCCCAACTGGGAACAATAGTTTTGCAGACCCCCGGCAGCAATCCCTCCACTGTCTGTTCTTCTGCTTTTGCGAAGTTTTTCTAGAGCTTTTGACAAAGCTTTTTTGAACTCAGAGGGACAAGAGCCAAACTGGCACTGGGGGGTTGCATTACCCCATCTGGCCCCAAACTGGTCAAAATGCCTGTGGTATTTGTAGGCTCTCCTGACATTGCCCACAGGAGCCTCTCAGCTGATCCTGCAGAGAAGAAACTGTATTCATCCAGGATTATAACGCAGAAGATGCTCAGATTGTCACTCCACATCAATGTCTCTATAGCAAACTGACAGAACAGCAGAAAAAAAAAACAAACCCAAACCAGCTGTTCTAGGGTGAAACAGAGAAATTTGATTGAAATTTCCTCCAAAGTCTTCTCATGAGTTTATATGGAGGAAGAGCATCCTGTACTTGTGGGGTACAGCATCCTGCCTTGTCCTGGCACTGCTGATGTCACAGGACCTGCTGGGCCTTGAGAGCAGGGACAGTGAACCTACCACAGGAGTTTCAGTGGCAAAAATGCTCCCCACCAATGCTTCTGGGGTCAGTACATTGTCAACAGTTTGTAAAGTTTGGGCTTAAAGCTCCAAAAAAGTGACATTTGAAACACCAAAAAATTCCTACATTTCTTGACTCTAAACTCCTCAACCCCATGATGAACACACTCCACATGCCAGCAGGTGTGATACTTTCAGTGACATGGATAGACATGCAAATGGAATTTAGCAGGACCTACTACAGGGTGCAAGGCAGTAAAACTTGAGGGACTCACTAGTTAAGTGATGGTGACTACAAAACCCAGAAGGCTTTAACTTTGTATAAATAAAACAGATAAATTCAAAGCAAACAGTGCTCCCTGGAAAAAATGGATAAATTATGAGGGAAAAAAACCCCACTGTATGATTTATATATAGCATAGATCTGTATGCTTGGGTTCTTTACAGTCATAAATTCAAGAATTTCTGTAATATTCTGGCAATGTTTTGTCTCAGGGTTATTTTGAGGCTGTTAAGGACAGGCAGTGCCCAGCTTTGGTGAAATTTGAAGTGGAAGTGGAGGGTTGCTGGTGCAATTCCACCCTGACCACACTGTCACCTTGCAGTGGCCAAAGACAATCGGCACCAACCTTCAATGCCTGTGTGATGTCTGTCAAGTGCCAGGATCAATATCTTCATACACAAATACCACTGTGCCTCAACACTCCTTTGGGCAGCTGAGCAGTAGCTGATGCTTCCATTCACCTTGTTCTTGCTAGAGCCAGCAGAAGGGGAAGCTTTGGGAGATGAAGAAGAATGCCCAGGCAAGGGTGTTTTCAAGGAGAAGAATAATCTGGAACTGGTGCAGAATCTGGCAGGTCTGCACAGCCCCGAGCACCCTGTGTTGTCCCTGGTCATGCAACTCTTTAAAAACAAGCAAATTTTTGCAATTATTTGCTGGCACTCCATGAAAAGCAATGCCTCCTCCAAGTCTTTCTTTTTGGGTTTTTTTTATTGAAACCAGGCATTCAAAAAAAAATCCATTTCTATTGGAAACAGGACATGAGGACAGTTTTTGCCTGTGTGGCAATTTTCTCCTTGCAATTCGCTCCCTGGGACAGCCTATTCTTCTCCAGGACCTGAACAATGAAGGTCTCAAACAAAGGCAGCTCACACAGCTGGGGAAGGGATGCTCCAGGTCAGGGCTCCTCCCTTAACCCCTGGTGAGGTCAGTGCTGGAGAGGCTGTGCTGGTCCTGCTTTCCTGGGTAAGACTTCACAGGGACCTGCCTCACCAAGCCCCAGGGTGGGAATTCCAAGGCAGGAATTCCAAGGTCTCCTGCAAAATGAAGTTCTTTGTGCTCTCAGACCTGTGGGATTCAGCCCCTTGTGCTGCAGAGGTCACTTCCACCAAGATCAGCCCTGGGCTGAGGGGCTCCCTCCATCACTCTCATTTGACTCTTCTGTAAAAGTAATTTTTAAGCCACAGTTTAGACTTCCTGGTTCTGTTGGGATTTTTAAACATTTTCTAAGCCAAATCCACCCATTTAGGAAAAGACACACATAGAGAAATGCACAAATATATATTTTGTATGCAGCTCTGGAACACTTAATAACACTTCTTTCCCCCCTTTGGACTCCATGCCCCTCTTTGACATGGAAAACCCATTTGTCTACTTCACTGGATGCTGAGGGGATAAATACATTAACTACTTTGAAGCATATTGGCCTCTTTTTTTCCCAGTCAGAGCATCAGCATATCTGCACCTCAGCCAGACTCCAGAAAATCAGTGAACCACGTAAACCACAACACCGTGGGGAGACTGAAGCGAGCTAATGCTCAGTTCATACAAACCACGTGGTTATTGAAACTCAGGATGAAAAAGAAATCTATGACAGAGCCAGGTAAAATTGGCACATTTCAGTGTATTTGTGTAGTTGGACTCCTATTTTCCCTGGCAAGGCAAGACACAAATGGCAGAGACCGCCATTGCCCTCTCTATTTTTATTTCCTTCCTGTCACTCAGTCAGGGCCAAAATTACTTTTTTTTTGGTGGAAACTTGGTCTCTTCCATCCAAACGGTTGTGCCTGGAGCCGCCTCTTGCTGCTCTGGAGCCTTCCTGCCTCATTTTCACAGGTGCAGACATTTACATAAAATAGTAGTGACCAAAATCCCCAAAACAGCCACCACAAGCAGACACATTTCCTTCTGCCATGTAACTTGGGAGGGACCTTACGCTTTCAGGACAATCATTTCAGTTCCTGGGATCTTCCTTAGCAGGAATTCAGCAGGAGCTGAAGACAGGTCTGTCATTTTCTAAGAAGAAAGGTGATTCAGGTGTGCAACAGAACAGATTCTTTTGGCTTCAGTTGGCATCAGCTTACTCTGAAATCTGGATGCTGATGCCCTGCAGGGGAGTTTTTGACAAAAGGAACGGCCCAACATTAGGCATCACTTAGCTGGGGGTGGCTGTGCCATTACTTGTAGGTAAAACCCTGGATGTTTTCAGCTTGCGCTCAAAGGGCCTCATGACAGATAACAGAAGTCCAAAATGGTAGAAAAATCAAGGATTTTAAGCCTTTAATGTGAGAAGAATTTTCACCCCAATCTCCAGGTGTACAAGCCTGCAGGTATGCATTTATTCTATTGAAGTTGAGGGGAAAATTCCTTTGATGGTAGAAACAGAGATTCCTTCAAGCTCATACACCAAGAAATCTCAGTGCTCTTGACTTAAAAAGAGTGTGTCTGGAGCATGATCCTGCAGTTCAGGATGGAGGGATATGGAGATATGCTCTTTGCCCCTGGAAAAGAGGTTGAGTTTTTCACCTGCAGCACTGTTTGATATAAATATCCATTTTGTGGCAGCAGAAGTAACTTGCAAGCACTTGAGTGGTTCCATCCCAGCTTGGGACTCCCTCCTCACCTTCTACATTTGTGTGCAGCTGGGAGCCAAACAAGACGTATCTCATTCCCAGTGAGCTGATATCACAAAACCATGATTATTTTTCATCCACTGTGTTTGCACATGGGGCGTTTTGGTTCTTTTCTGCAGTATATTTAACATATTTTTACTGCTGTGACAGAAAGGAGTTCACTATCACTGATGCATCAAAAATCAAGTCAGCACTGATGGGTTTGTTACCTTCTGGTAATGTTCATGTGAAGAATGCAAGAGAAATCCTGACTCCCTGAGCAAAAAAAAAACAACCCTGTCTGCAAGGACAGCTCCCCCAGTGCCTCTTTTTGGTGGTGACAGCCCCAAAGCAGGTGACAGCTGAGCAGAGAAGCACAAGGCTTCACTTCTCTCTTCAGAACAGAATGTGAAATGCAGTCACTTCTGGTTGGGGGCTGCCTGTAACTCCTAAACTTTTTAATAACCTTCTCAACTGGAGCCAGCTTCCCCTTTGATGTGGTGCTAGTTTCTTTAGTACTTGTTCATGGTTACTGATTAGCCATGGGGAGCTGGAGGGGTTTATTCTTCCCCTTTTTTTTTCAACTTTCATAACACTACAGACCAAGAATCCCCGTGCCCTTCCCATGTTAGAAATAAAACAGGTAGTGTTAGGCCAGAGTAAGTGAGTTTGTCCATGTCTCTGCCAGTTAAAATTAATTAAATCTCACAGTCACAGCCGAACTTTTGGTGCAAATTTTTTCCATGCTGGACTTTGTGATGTTTTCAGTCTTTTTGGGCTCTTCTCTCCCTCAAATCCGGAGCAAAATGGCTGGGAGCAAGCATTTCAGTGCCCCTCAGTGCAGTGACTCCTCTGCATGAACACCACAAGGGATTTGTGAGCACACAAGGTCTTACTGCAGGTCTGAATTCTACACCTGTAGGATCTGAGCTCTTGTAGATGGATGAGTTTCAGCAAGGTCAAGGCTTTTTCTTCCAGTTTTCTGAAACAGACCTATCAACCCACTGGAAAATAGCCTTTATGAAATGCCAGAGAGATCCTAAATGTCTTTTTATCCCTCCTTTCCCTGGGAAAGCACTGTAATTAATAAGAGAGAGATTATCCAGCATTTATATGTGAGTTCAATAAAAGGGCTGTAATCTGGGGGAAAAAACATAAGATAGCTTTGTTTACTAGAGAACTCCTAAGAAATAAAGTCATTTGACCCTTTGCAAAAACTTCACAGATTTATCTCTTTGATTTTCTTCATGATTTTAAGACAGAAGACAGTAACAAGTACTCAGAGGCTCATGGACATGCTATAAACTGTTGACTGAATTTCAGGCCAGTTTAGACGTAATTTCTTCTGCCTTTCCAGAGACCGTCAATGTCTCATTGAAGATAAACTTAATTATTGATGCAAAGGGAAAGAAACTTTCTCCTGCTTTGGAATCATAATGTAACCACAACAGTAAGCACTTAAAGAGCCATTGTGCACAGGAAATGCCAATTTGCTCTTTAAAATACCGTGTTACAGCCAGGCAATGGACACATGGGAAGGTAGTGATTTGCCTGTTGCCATTCAGCAGAGCTGTGATCAGGATACAGGTCCCCTGAGGTGGATGTAGTGGTGTAAAGGCAGTTTTACATAAAACCATCAGCTTTTTCCACAATATTTTGATATTTCACAATATTTCTGATTTTGAACTTATTTTTCCCACTCTCTTAGTAACATGCCAGGACTCCAGGACCCCAAATCCCCATCTACTGACTCTAACATGGGGTTTGACAGCTCATGAAGCTCCAAACAAAAGCAGAGAGCCTCTTCCTCAGGTGTATCTTGCTGGAACCAGCCTCACCCAGCAGCCTGCTGAGTCTGCTCCCTGTGGGAGACAATGCTGCATCATTCCAGGAAACGGCATGGAACACTGAATAAACTTTGTATAATCAAATATCACCAGTGTTCCTACCAACATCTCACAGATTCAGAGATTTTTTAAAGGCAGAAAGCTTTTCCAAGCTCAATTCCAAGAGTGCACAACACAATCTCCCCCTCTAGCCCTGTTCCCCACCCAGTTACCTGGTGCTTCCCCAAAAAGCGCATAGGCACAGATGGGACGTCACCCCTTGGCTTCCTTTGGATAAACTAGCATCTGGCTAGTTTATCTGGCACTACATCTGGCTACAAAGCATTTCTGGTGGTCCTTGGGGTTGTCTCCAGCTTCTCCCTTCCACCAACACCAGCTCATCCCAGTCTTCAACCTTTTCTAAACCTGAACATACAAATGGATGCAGCATTTCATCCATCAAATGCCAAAATTCCCCCTGAGCTGCCCCTAGCTTTCCCTGGCAGTGTGGGGATAGCATAGCTTTGCACCAGTCCACTTTAATGTAGATTTTATTTGTCCCAATCAGTTTATTAAGTCATTTATCTCACACTGAGTGACATCCTGCCTTTTTAGCAGGATGGGATTTTAATCAAAATTGCCCTTTCACATCACTGTGAAATCAAGGTGGCTGGTCAGCTGGTAAAATCCTCTTACATAAAGCCCAACTTTCATTCTTTTTATGCTGCTTCAATCCTAGGAAATTATCCCTCTGGAGCTACCCAATATATTCATTACTGTGCTGGTCCATCCTCTGCCTCTATTGAAACGGAGTCCCAGCCATATGTTCCTCAGATACCGTCAGCTTCCAACCAATCTGTCAGAATGGAATCTGAAATACTGTTATCTAGTGCTGGGTGCAATATCTCCTGGGCTAGAAAATGATCACACATCATTTGAGGAACTTCAAAGAGATTTATTTCTGGTTATATGAGACTTACAGCATACATCTTTATGATTGAAATCTCCCATTACCCGGTATTTCTTTCCATTTATTACGGATAAAAGCTCTGGGAGCAGCTCACCTCTTAATGTGAACCCATGGTCTGTAATCCCCTTTACAGGCACCACACACTCACCTCTCACTATATCCCCCCCAGCTTTGATAGTCACAGCTTTAATACCTCTGCCTTTAACACTAAATGGTTCACAGTCTCTTTTCCTTTCTCTTTCCACCTTTTCTCTTGGGCACACATTGCTGTTCACACAGAGGTTGTAGTCAGCAGTTTTAAATCAGCCTCCTCTCACTCCATTTTGCAATTATATCAAATTTCTTTTAATTAACAAACATTTACAATTCTGTCATTTTCAGAAACTTGAAGAATGAAGGAGCAAAGTATTCGTACAACCACCGGAAATTAAACAATTTGCTTGGGCATGTGGCCTCGATGGATAAAACAAACCTGCCAGTGGCATTTTGGAAGTTACTTTTAGGCAAACCACTGCATCTGCCCTGCTGCACCTGGCAGCGTGATTGAGGAGTGCTATTAAACATTGTCAGTCAGACATCTGGTGAGTAATAAATAAAATTCATAGAAGAAATAGGATAAAAGTAGAGAGCTGCAGGGGACTCTACAGCTTCTGCAGAAGACATTCAGAGCCAACATTCTGAGCATCCTGCTCAGAGGAAAACCCTTTGCCTTTGTTTGGGCCTCAGCAGGAAAGGATGTTTATAGGCTGTATCTTTTAAAGTACACCACGACTGAGTCAGAGTGTGTGTTTAAATTTAGTTGTTGGGTGTTTTAAATATCAGCACAAAGTCCAAAGAATAAATTACTACAATGGGAAAATAAGGCAATGCAACGTGGTACTGATGTGACAAATTTTAGTGCTGCAAAACTGATGGGCAGCAGGACAAGTCTGTGCTTGGTGATACATCTGCTGCAGTGCATCTGCAGTGATTTTGCTCACAAAGCTGAGCCCTGGTAGGTCCCTGGGATTTAGGGGCAGAAAAAGGTGGTATCAAACACCACCTTATCAATGGATTTGGTCCAGGGAGATGTAAACAGGCCAGAGAGGAGGTGTAGCAGTAATTGCTCCAGGCATAGGAGGCAGCTGTTCTGGAAATAACCAAAACTTCCTCAAAGTCTCTGAAAACATTCTTCATAACTACAGCCAGAAGGGAATGGGACCAGTTCAAACAAGCACTACACCAGATACTGGTATCCCTCTCCCTGGTGGGGATTAGTTCTTTCTTGGCAGAGCAAAGCATCTTTGAAATCCTCAACCAGAACAAGAGGAGTTAAACATCAGGAAAAAGTTCTTCACTGAAAGAATGATTTGGTCTGGAATCATCTGCCCAGGGAGGTGGTGGACTCACCATCTCTGGACGTATTTAAGAAAAGACTGGGCGTGGCACTCAGCGCCACAGTTTAGTTGAGGAGGTGCCCAGTCATAGGCTGGACTTGATGATCTCAAAGGTCTTTTCCAACCTAGTTCATTCTGTGATTCTGTGATTCTGTAAAATCTTACTGCAATTCATGGGATCATACAACAGTTTGGGTTGGAAGGGACTTGTAAAGTTCATCCAGTCCCACCTATCTTCAATGAGCAGGGACATCAAGTAGATCAGGTTCCTCAGAGCCCCGTCCAACCTGGCCTTGAATGTTTCTTTGGATGAGGGATCCACCACCTCTCTGGGAAACATTTCACTGTGTTTTGTCTCCCTCTGAGTAAAGAATTTCTTCCTCATAATTAATATCTCCATTTCTTCTAACCAGCTTTCAAGAACTTGGGCCCATCACAAAGGAAATTGGTCTCAACTTAGTGCAGAGGCTTGGACATTGTGAAACCCAAATGAATGGGCAGCAGAAACAGGTAAGAGGGTTGGAGGTGAAATCTTTACATAAGCTGGCCCAGTGTTTTCATCAGGGGCGCCTTGTGTGCTATTCACAATTACTTCCTTTGGTTATGTTTGTTTTATTCTGTATTTTTATACATCGCTGATACGGTGGAGCCCTGCCAAAAATGGATGTTAAAATGCCAAAAGGAGGAGAGGCTCTGCTGGAACCTTTCTAAATCAGTAGGAGCCAGGAAGCAGGGAAGCCACAGGCACTTCTGTTCGTGCAGAAATTCCAGCCCCAAAGTGCTGGCTCCGGAAGCTGCATTTTAGCTAATCATAGAATTAAACCCATAATGGTTCATCACAGCTTTAAGCAGGTGCACTTTTAGCAAGGCTAGTAATTGCCCTGAGAGAGCTGCAGCCCAAAAAACCTAAAAGAGTCCAAATCCCTCTGTGAGGCACTAACACTCAGTACTAATTCACACAGAAGACCTTTTTTTATTTCTTTTTAACATGAATACTGTCCTTGGCATCCTATAAGACATGCTACATTCCCATGGGGATAAATGGAGATTTGTTGCAGCTTTGACTGGTCTCTTGTCAGACACACAACATCTAATTCACTGCAGTATCTCTACTTGTCTTGCTCTGGTTGGATGTACATACTCCCACCATTACACTGCTCCTTCTAGCTGGGAGAGTTCAGATCTTCTTTGGTTGCTTTATCTCCTGTAAAGCAAATGAAAGAGGGATGGAGCTGGAGACTGGCGTGTGGCTCAGCCTCAAGGCTGAGTCAACATATCTTAAGAGACCTTTCTGTTTATGCAGAATGGTATTGTGGGGTTTCCCCAGAGGGAGCACCCAGTCTCTCTCCCTGGGTGCTTCTCTCATCCCAGCCTGCAATTCTCCAGTAAGTGTCTACATGTGGATTTGGTTTATGAGTTAATCACAGAAGAGAAGTAGGTTCAGGAAGGATGTGGTTTATCTCACCTTAAATTTGGTGCTGAACCTGCTTGGATGAACTGCCCCTGGGATGAATCTTTGCCATCATCAATGAAAAGGGGAGTCCAGCTGCTCAGATGGGGCTCTTCTCATTGTAGGCCTCACTTTTAGGTTAGGTCTGAGGAAAAATGTAGAGACCTGGCCTCTGATTGTCCTTGCTGAGCTGGGAAAGAAAGGCTCTCAGACACAGCACATAAAACACTTCCCTTCCCACAGCCTTTTCCTCTCTTGTCAGTGAGAAGATGACATTTATATTCACACAGCATTCAGCACAAGACACCCCCACCCCATTTCATCCTTGGGCACTGCTCTAGTAAAAATAATAAACAGCTGAATGTGGTGGTGGGGTTTGGGAACAATTCCAGCTCACAGTTAAAGGAGAGACACGGTTATTCCCTGATGAATAACAGCATTTACAGAAGGCCTTTCACCATGAGGTGCTTCACAAATTATAAACATACATTGCCACATCACAGAATGGGTGAAACAGCCAACTTCAAAGTCTCAGCTGGGAAAATCCCACAGCCAGCCCAGCGCAGGGAGACAGCCACCTGCCCGATAGCAAAAGGAAAGGCAGTCCTACACACAGGACTGCTGCTAGACTAGAGGTATGTCCAAGCTGCAAAGTAGACAACAGCATCATCTTTCTCCCCTCTGGAAATTATCTGTAGTCTTTAAATACCTGTGTTTAAACAACGTCACTCACTCAGTGCCAAAGTTGAAACCATCTGTGTTTTATTGTGTTTCAACATGTCTATAAGGTCCATGTGATTGTTCACCTTTATTTCCTCTCCAAACAAATGTTCCTCTCCATTTCCCTCACACGTGCTTGTGCCAGCCACAAATGACTGCTGGTTGCTGCAACTCTACACCAGTGCAAAGACCCAAAGGAGAAACTAAAAACACGCATAAAAGATGTATAAAAATGACAGCTAAAGGAATCTTAAAAAAGATGACTCAGGAGTTTTAGCTGAGAGTGTCAGGAAAATTCAGCTGCCACAACTTGCTGTTACACCTTTGAAAACCTGAGAGAGTGAAAGAGCCTGAACCTGAATGTGGAAGTGAAGTGTGCACCCCAAGGGTGGGTAAGGAAGGTCCTCAAGCTGCCTGTGTCCTGAGGATCCAGCACCTTCCCTCTGACAGCAAATATGGGACGGAATTGTGCACATTTCTCGGCATCACTGACCATCACTGACCACCTATGTGTTTATCCATCTGTCTTCAGGAGCCTGGAGAGGGGTCCTGAAGCAAATGGAACCTCATGCTCCTATTAAGTGACATTTATACAGAGGAATCACAGGATAGAAAGTTTGTAAAAAGCCAAAATCTAGAAACTTCAGCATCCAACTGGTATCCTTTAGTTTGCATCCACCAATTTTCTAGACAGCTCCCTGCCTGTCCCAGTGAAGATCAGGGGGCTTCAGAGCTGATGGGGAGCACAGAAACTTTGGAACTGGGATTTCCCCCCTATTTTAGGTAGCACAACACAGGTTCATTCATTCTCAACTGGAGCAGACTAAATCAGCAGATGGATGAGAGAGTAGCAGGACACCATTATTATTTCTTTATTATTCCCCACTCAGAAGTAAATGGGGAATAATAAATTTAAATATTTGGATGTAACTGTCCAAAGAAAAATGTAGGTCATGCAAAAATAAATGCTTCTCAAGAGTATAGTTTATGAGACTGCAAATAATCACAGAAATTAAATATGGGAACCCCCCCAAATTTGAGACATCTAGAAACCGTCTGACTACTTTCTTCCCCCTCCTAGTTCCCCCGCTGCTCTGACTGCACAGTTAGTTCTGCAAGGCCAGGTTTGGTTTCAGAGTGATTAATGATTACCAGCAGCAACAATTTTTTTCAATCCCTTCTGGAGATCAGGGAAGGAGGAAAAAGCAGCAGCTCTGCCTCATGATTCCTGCTCACAGCAGGGCTGGACTCTTGGAACACCACTGGGAGCTACAGGTATAGCAAGACCACCAGGAGAGAATTTGCTCCATCACCCAAGTGACCCACCTGCTCGTCCCTTCTGAGCTGACCTTCCTTTTCTTTTCTGTTATTTATATGAATGAACTCCTCCCCAGAGAGTTTGCTGAGCGATAAGACCTCAGATCATCCATTACCCACCTTGTGTAGGGTGGCTGCTGTGGTTGGAATGAGATTTGCATGTGGTCAGACTTTGCATGGTCCTGCAATCTCAGCCTCGCCTAATTGCATATTAGCATGAGTCAAGCCTAGCTGCAGAGGTGCTGCCTTCCTATTTTGTCCCTGTAATGGTTTTTGTTCTGGCTCCTGCTGCTGAAAAATCCTTGCTTTGGAATCAAACTGAACCTGAAAGTGTTACTGGGATTCACCACAAATGAGTCAGTTTTAGGCAGCAGATCCAGTTCCCAGTGCAACAGCCTTGCCCTTGCTGAATTAAGCTCCCTGTGCCAGTGTGTCCTGTTTTCTCATGGTCTTTGGAACTTTATACTGAAGTCATATACAAGCATGAAATCAGAATTTAGGTACACTAAGAAACATTGAAATTATAATTATCTAATCCTAATAAATATATAGAAATAAATCGGTATGGAATACTGAAAAGGTATCTCTAGAGTCTGTCCTCAGTGTACTACAGACAGTGTAGAAGACATGATTATGCTTTCTTGTGCCAAGAAGTGAGACCATGTGATGCTTAGACATTATCTCATTAGCATCCTGTTAATTCTCAAATCTAAATCCAGATAACAATTGTTTAATTTTAATTTTATGTGTATATATAATTTGTTCATTGTCTACCTTTATGTAAAGTCAAGACATACAAGGCTGCTGCAAACACATGGATTTCATTCCTACAGCAGACAAGGAAATTCTACAGGTCCTTTCTCTGGCTTCAAAAGGTGTCTTTCAAAAGTACAATTGTTTAAATTACTCTCTTTGCACCCAAGGAAATTATTGAATTTGTGCTGACCATATCACTTACAGGTAACTAAAATATATACCATGACCTAAACCCTAATCCTTCCTTCTCTATCAGGGCAAATTCATTAGGAGCATATCATGTCAGATGCTGCTATAGTTGGAAAGGAAAGACAATCTGATTAATCTAATTCCCTGATAAAAATCACACCAAACACCCTGGGGGAAGAGGACAAACATCCTGTCTCAAAATTTCATTCCACCCATGCTGCCCCCCAAGTGCTGGAGAAGTCACTGCTGTGCTGCATTTCGTTGGTATCTGAATAGAAGGCTGATGTTACCTCCAACACGCCAGAATTATTTTTTTTATACACGTTCAGCTTACAAATCCTTTTTGGAACTACAAACAAGAGGCTCTCTGGTTACAAAGGGGTGGCATTAGTCCCGGAAAGTCAGACTCTCTCCCAGGACATTGCTCAGTGGATCATATAACCGGCTTCCAAAGGGAGAGCCTGAAACACCAGAACCGTCTGCGGCAGCTTTTCACCTCACCAAGAGCAAGGCTATGGGGGCAAAGATAACTTTTATAACACTGTGCTGGTGTTCCCACCCTGCTGCTGATACCCAAATGTGGCAATTTAACACCATATCTCCCATTATCCCAGTTTTAATGCAGTTCAGGGGAGTTTAGTGTTAGATTTTAAGTCTGACTGATGAGGGAATTGATGTCGGGCTTCTGTAAGAAATTTGTCTTGTAACAGTACAAAATGTTGATGAAGTAACTAAAACAATACAAAACCACTGCGAAACACATTAAATGGATTAAGAATTGGCTAACTTCAGGTCTTAAATATTATTATAACCAGAGAAATTTTTTTAGAGTGGGTGTGTTTTTGGACAGGTCCCATAGGGACTACTTCTTGGCTCTACACTATTGTATTTTATCAACAACTTAGGAAAAAAACCCTTTAAATCATTATCAACAAATTTTTCTGATGAAAAAGGCTGGGATAATGGTCAAAAGAAGGAACCTAGGTCCTGATACCAGCAGGTAATTGGCAATCTGAAGGTAAACAAGTGTAACCAAGTCACAACATTGGAGAAAGAAGGTATTTGACTGGTTGGGACTGCAGTAGTTTTACACTGGAAAGTCATGACTAAAAAAGGGTTGCAAGTCATGGTGAGTAATCAGCTGTCCATGAACTGACCTAATCTTTGTATGTATAAGCAGAGGAAATCCAGGGAGAAGAGGGTGATAATGTTGTCTGGGTATTCCCCATCTCCTGAAACTGCTGCCAACCCATTGTGCCCCGCTCTTGCATCCACAAAGCAAGTGGGAGGCTGAAAAGCTGGAGACAAATTAAGAAAGAGGCACAGAAGTATACACAAGTTTGTGAAAGATGATTTGCAGGGAGAGATTTAAGGAGCTTGGTCCATTTAGCCCATCAAAAGAAAGCTAAAGGGTGGCTGGATACTGATCCAAGAACCTCCAGGGAGAAATTCAGTATCAGCTGTCCTTAGTCTTGCTAACAGGAATGTCCTGTGCCACCAGCCTTGCTCTGAATTCCCACACCAGGTGCACACCTTGGCTGTGTCCTGGTACCTTAGCAGGGGGACACACTGACCTTTCTCTCAAAGAGGAGTCCAGGTGCCTGTTCCAACCAGAGCTATGGCACATTCTGACAGGTCCTTCCAGCTGGTTCAGCCAGGGACCAGGAGCCTGTTGCACACAAGATTTTCAGCGTGAATGTGGCCAAAGAATTTGGGGCTGGGATCCTCCAGCTCTGTTTTCGTTCTGTGGTTTTTGTCTCTGTTCTGATCCTGGTGCCAAAGAAATGTTGCATTGTTTGAGAGATGTGAATCTGGTGGCATAGCCTGTCTCAGGACAAGCACTCCCAAATCTCTCATCTGATCTCTCAAGAGAAGCTAAACCAGAAGACAAAGATCGCAAGCTCAGGCAAAGAACTGCTGTGCCTTTTCCTCCAAAATCCAGGAAGGATTATACACTGACCATCTTGAGCAAGAGAAAAGGCAAAAGGTTGGAGAGCAGCAACACTTCGGAACGCTGTACATGAGGAAGATATTAAAAATAAGTTATTTACTGAGCCCATATCTCAGCAGCATTTATTTCCCTCATCCTACCTGCCCCTTTTGGAGACCTCTTATCCCATCACTTCAAAGGCCAGTAGCCAAACACGACAGTTACACAAAGGTCAGACGGCTGGTTCACATCAGGATGACTCCATCTGGCTGCAGATCCTGCCTGCAGTGCAGTCCCTCCCTTTGTGTGGGGGTTTTCTTCTCGGCTCTACTGGGAGATGGCTGGAAGCACAATGAAAAGAAAAAACCAGAAATTGTGAATATGTAACAGGAACGATTTGTTCTTGGATTTAGGGCTGTCCTCAGACAATATGTAAGGCAGTGTTTAAGTGAAATATTTGACTAATGAACCCTACCAGGATTGGTGTAATTAATTAATGCCTGGAAGTGATATACAGGGTTCTGGAAAAGTTGGAAGTGGGTGGAACAGAGTGGGATTACGACAGTAGCTGAGAAAAGCCCACACCGTTGGAGGTAGCTTTTCATAGGAGAACAAACTGTGAAGAAAGTACATGCTGAAGAACAAGCTGGATGCTTTAGCACACTTTAAAAGTGTCTTTAACACATTATAAGAATTTGCTAAAAACAGTGTTCCTGTATTTTGCAAGCTGCATATTTTTAATTGCAGCAAATTACTGACTTGCACAAGCTTTAGGCAGCTCTGCTGAAACTCAGAAACTCAGGCTGTTATAACTTAAGAATAATTGCACGAACTACTTAAATATTCAAACACTGGTGAATAAACAAGTATTGCTCTGTAATAACTTATCAAGAAATTGTTGCTTCTTCTAGTTGAGCCTTGTGCTGACTGTAGAGATAACTTTCTTATGGCACTGCTAAAAACTTATGTGCAAGTGCAAGATATAATTTGAGAACTTTTTCCTTGATTGCCGGCTCAGCTGAATCCTACACAACTGCTACATTCCAAAAGGGCAAAATTGGAGCTGTTTGTTTATTTTCTCTTCAGTGGGAAAACGAAGCTTTCCAGGGAGGAGCGACTGCAGCTGAAATGAATTCAGCATCACAATGGCAAAACAAGAAGTGCATTCATGTAGCAGCACGTTCGAGTGTGTGCGCTTGAGCCCCTCCGCAGCGTGGTTGCTATGGCGTCTGTGGGTGGTGGTGGAGATGACGGGAGATTCTCAGCAGAAATGCCAAACCACACTCTAATATATCTCATACTGACCTGCTATTAATGCAGTGGCTGCTCTTTTATCATAAAAGGAAAAAAAAAATCAAATCAGCTCAACTTTCACTTCCAGAATGGATGTGAAATTCAAACCAGGGATGGCCGTGGGGGTGTAAATCACATGACAGAAACTTTAAAGGTTGGGTTTTCTGTTGCTGGGGCTTTCTGAAACCAAAGAAGGATTGTAAGGAAATGGGAATAAGCAGATAGTCACATTAAAAAGTGTGACTGTGCACTTGCACATGGATTTTGCCATAAAACGTAATGATTGTCAGAAATGTACATTAACTGAAATATGAGTTTTTAATTCCCTGTGAGTTTTTCCTAGGCAGATGTCAAACTGGTAGCAGAGCTGGGTATTTCTTTGGTCTCATTCTCTTTATTTACAAAAACTTAGGAGGTTTATTTTCCTTGATCTGGAGAAGAATCAATAAAAAAATTTAATTCTTGGTCCTTTTCCTTGGGACTGTGTTTACCGTCTTTGTGCTAGAGGCTGGGACTTCTTTTTCAGCTCCATGGAAGCTGTTTTCCATCCATGTGTCCTGCACATGCCTTTGTTTGGGCAGGGACAGACACAGTTTTGTATAATTTCAATTATCTGTGTCTTTATCAAAGATGACTGGCTACTTAACAGTTACATTAACTCTAACACAGCTCCACACCAGTCTTGTGTATTGAAACACAAGTATATAGGAAGCAGAAGGAACAGATTTGTGTTTCTACTCCAGGTTAGCCCCCCATGAGCGTCCTGTCTGGATGCCATTCTCGTGGCTGATGGCTTCATGCTCACAGGGAGGTGACACCCTTCCTGCAAGCACACACTTCTGGAACTGCTCTGGAGGCTGATATTAACAGGAATTCAGGCTCTGCTCCACTGGGATCTTCCCAGGAGAGCAGCCTGTCTCAAACCTGGGCTTCTCCAATGGCTGTGAGAGGCTATTCTGTGGTGAAAGGTGGGAGTAGGACACTGGTGCTGCTTGCTCTGGGAAGAGCACACCACAAACCAGCTCAGCAGAGGATGTGAAACCAGCTCAGAGGTGCCAAGGCTTGTCCTGTCTTTCCCTGTATTATTTCCTGCTCAGCAGATCCTGACCAAGGTCACAGCCAGGAATTTGCCAATTTCTGTCAGCCCCCAGCCCCAGAGCCAGCCTGAGCAGGGAGTACTGGGGCCACATGGGCTCACTGCACAGAGGCAGACAGGGATTCTCATTCTTCAAGTTCAGTTCATCTGCCTTTTTCATTCAGGAGCATTAACCTACAGTCTAATACAATTATGTACTATATACTCTTAAATTTTTAATTAGTTACATGCACTTGAGAGCAAATGGTCCCTTCTTCCCCTGATACACACATAGAACTCCTCTCAGACTTAATGGGATTGGCATGGGTTTATCAAGTGATGATAAAAGCCTAAGCACTGGCTTCTGCTGACATTTACTGGGTAATTCCTGCTCTCAGCACACAGGGAGTGTACCTGGGCACTATTAAGGGCAATGTAACGAGAAGAAAAAACATTTAAGGTTAATGCTTGGTTTACCTGTGTTACATACATGGTTCTTTTTGAAGTGTTATGACAAATCCCACAGAAGGAAGCAAATCAAAGGAAAAACTGATTAAAAGTAATGGCTGGGTGTTTTCTCCCCTGCAAAGGGCACATCTGTACTTTGAAACATCTGGGTATCTGTAGGAGGCTGCAGGAGCAGAGCGGGTGGCTGCGTGCAGCGCCTCACTCTTGCTCTGGGGGATACTTGAAGGAGATAACAGCAGCTGGGCTGCTTTGAGCTATTTTCATGTGCCTCCAGCCTCTTGTCAGGCAGACGTGAAGGAACAAGTCCTTCAGTGCTACCTCAGCATTCCTCGGGGCTGGAAATGGGGTTTATTCCCAAAGGGTGGGACTTAACCTCTCTCAGCTTCAGCTCCTTGCACCACAGGTGCCTCCCATGTCCCTAAAGCCTTCTTGTCCCTGAAGCATCTAAAGTCCTTCCCCCAATACTAAGAAATAAAACTACTGCACCTGAAGTTCAGTGACAGCAATTCCACCTGAACTGTGCATGAGTGTCCCTAGCTTCTCTGTGATTTCTAGCTACAAAGCCATGGCCTGTTTTTCCCCTGGAAGTGCCTTGGTCTTAAACGGTGAGAAGAAAGAGCTACAAATGGTTGTGCACAAGGTGTGTCTCACCCCTATTCTGTCCAGACAGCTTTGGGACAAGAAGGGCCACATCATAAACTGGATTAACTGAGACACAGCCATTGCCACAGTTTCTCAAAACTTTTTAAAAACTTTTCGTAATACCAACATTTTTTAATTCTTTGAGGGCTGAATTTTGCATTAAGAAATTATTTTCCGTTAAAGTTTCTCATGCAACACACAGAAACACAAAGCTGGGATGTACTTTCTATGTAGGTTCAGTGCAGGGTCTCAGTGTTGTTCTCCCAGCTATTTCTGATGTGCCATAGCAGAGGTGACTTATAGAATCATCAAAGGGTTTGGAAGGGACCTTCAAGATCATCCAGCTTCAACCCCCCACCATGGGCAGGGACACCTTCCACTAGACCAGGATTTTCCAAGAGGCAGCACGATGGGAAGGGAGCATGGAAACATAAGCAAATTTATTCACTGTTCATACAAATTTTAGCCACATGCTTAACCACCTCCCAGAGAAAATCAGATTGGTGTTAGTAACACCATGCTTTTATTGGAAAAATCGAACAGGAAAACGTCTGCAGTGCGTGACTGCTCCAGGCTGAATCGCTGTTGGACTGGTGCTGAAAACTGATCTCCCCGAGCATCGCATGGTCAAGAGGGACACGCATTTATTGTGCCACCATAACACAGCTCCATGGAAGAGCCATGTGATCTGCTGCCTCTTATCCAGTGGCTGAAATAAAATAGGAGAGGACTGGGGGGTTTTTAAACTTTCATATTGGAAAACTTGCCTGTTCCAAGGGGAATGTAGTGCAGGCTCAGCTGCAGGCAAATACAGCCAGAGGCATCCCACACACATACCAGCACATACACAGGGAGCCATACACAATACGAAAACACCCTTAAATCCCAAACAAATATCTCAAAAATCACTTGTGCTCCAGAGGGAACAAGGGGGCCTGCCCACACACAGAATTAACAAGTTAATTAGTATTTAAATATTTCCTTGCAAGCTCTGGCACTATTACTGCTTCAGTGAGTGCAAAACTAGCAAGAACAAGTGACTGGTGGAAGAAGAATGACTCCAGGTTTCAATATGCTCTGATAAATGATAAAAATCATGCAGGTAAACCGTGCATGGTTTTTATTACAGCTTTACTGTGGCAAGATTGGGAACTGAGGGAAATGCTTCTTTTTAAAAGCATATTCATCTTGATCTGGCAGTGACCTTTTAATATGTTCAGGTCCCTCCAGGGGACACAAAGGTACTTGTGGTCTTCTGTAAGAAAGGATGAGGAAAAAAAAGGCACTTCAAGATGACATAAAAGCAAGGATCAGCTAAGGGGAAATAAATTTTCACCCTCTGAAGTATTCACCAGGCTTGATAATTTATTCATTTTGATACATTCCCCTACGTGACCTCATGGTGGGATGGGGTTTGTTGGCTCTGCCAAAAGACTCACCTGGAGCTAGAGGAGATTGGGGTATCTCTGCTTTAGCCAAGGGCAGTGAATTACTGCTCACCCCTTCCTGCAGTTGTTTGACTATTTACTCACCTGGGAAGGAAACTTTGATTTGTGTTTTAATTTCCTTTGAATGCCACCAGCTAAGGTAGTGCTGGGAGAATCAGAGATGTGCACGGCACCTTGCTGAGGTTTTTACTCTCCCTTTACTGCTACTGTACAATGGATTTCTACCATAATCACCACACCTTGGGTTTTTGGTTTTTTTTCAGAATTAGAATAGAATAGAATAGAATAGAATAGAATAGAATAGAATAGAATAGAATAGAATAGAATAGAATAGAATAGAATAGAATAGAATAGAATAGAATAGAATAGAATAGAATAGAATAGAATAGAATAGAATAGAATAGAATAGAATAGAATAGATACTTCAGTTGAAGGGGACCTACAATGAACATCTAGTCCAATCACCTGACCAATACAGGGTTGTCCAAATGTTAAAGCATATCTTCAGAAAATTTTCTGAAGATTTTTAGCTCAGTGGTTTTTAATTTACCCTTAGTTTGCCAAGTTTGTACGTTGCCTCTGAAGCAACCTTTTGCACCATTTGTGCTGCGTGTATTGAAGCTGTACATTTCTTTTCAGTCCTTTGGGGACTGAGTTATAATTTAGGTGCTTCTGCTTCCAGAAACATGACTAGCAAGTCAAAGTGCAAAGTCCTTGAATACTGCATTTTAAAAAAGTATGAGCAGTGAAGGGTTTGTAGGCTGAAGCACTCTGTGATCAGAATATGTGCTTACCGAGCTAAGAGCTCTGGCAAATAGTTTTTCCACAGGACCAAGGCTTTATGGAAACATGCATCAAGGAGGGAGAGGGAAAACATGATCACTTTAGTGCCTAGCAATTGCTGCCTGCATTACAGTGGTGACAGCCCAACACTTCACAGTTCGCCTCTCTCGAGGGCTGATAAATGGTTTGATTTTATGTGAGATCCTTTGTCTAGAGAAGTTCCCTCGTATCCACAAGAATCAGATCAATGTTCCGAGCACAGCTGCAGCAAGGCAGCTGGCTGCCATCAGGACATATTAATTCACCTCTCAGTGTTCTCCAGCTTTGCCACCAACTCTTTTACTGACCTTGAGCGAGGCGTTTTATCCATTCAGGTACCTCCTGATGTGCCTGCAGATGGGAATCCTTCCTTCTTTCAGTGACTGCTATCCATTAACTAAACATGGACCTATAATGTGCTTTGAGCTCTTCAGATGACACATCACAGTAGTGCAGGTGTTATTGAAACATGCAGGTAGAAGCACAGAAAAAGTCTTTCTGGAAATGACTCTCACAGCTTTGATTGCCTGTGTGAAATTGTTCTTGGTGCATTCTGGACACAAAGGTCTGAGTGTGTTTTTTTTCTTTTAGGCATGAAGAAGGGGATCAGCAATGTGAATATGGCCCATAAAGCAAATCACGTCCTGGGCTGCATCAGAAGCAGCATGGCCTGAGTGAGGGAGGGGATTCTCCCTGCTGCTCTGCTCTGGTGGGACCCCACCAGCAGAGCTTCACCCAGCCCTGGGGCCCAGCACAGGAAAGACATGGATCAATTGGAGCCACACTAGAGGAGGCCACAAAGATGATCAGAGGGATGGAGAAGCTCTGCTGTGAGGAAAGGCTGAGAGAATTGGGATTGTTCAGCCTGGAGAAGACTTTGGGGTGACCCAAAATTTGGTACTTCCAGTACATGAAGGAGCTTGCGGGAAAGATGGTGATTGTTTACAAGTGCATTGAGTGGCAGGACAAGGAGGAATGGCTTCAGACTGAAAGAAGTCAGGTTTAGATTGGATATTAGGAAAAAATTCTTCACTGTGAGAGTATTGAGACATGGAACAGATTGCCCAGAGAAGCTGTGGCTGCCCCAGCCCTGGAAGTGTTCAAGACCAGGTTGGATGGGACTTTGAGCAACATGGTTTAATGCAGGCTGCCCCTGGCAGGGGGATTTGGATCAGGGTGATCTTGAAGGTGCCTTCTAAACCAAACCATTCTGTGAATCTATGATTCTGTGCATATTCCTTAATTTTATTAGAAAACAGTTCATACTTTTAACTGCAAGATAAAAACTAAATAAGTGGAAATAATCCTCAAGGTTTTTCTCCTCCCTTCTGGATTACACAACCATACATCACAACAATATTCACACTTGTGGGTACTTACTTTCCAACTTTTAATTATATTTAACAATTGTATAAGGTCAAGAAACAAATATGTTCTTTTTGCCAGAGAGGCTCCATAGCCCAGTTCCCAACCCAGTCCCTCAAGCACCTTTACTGACACTGTTACAGTGCACAGGGCTGGAGTGAAAAGCCAGAAATACTATCCCTTCAACTGATTATTGCTTTTGAGGATTTAACATTTCCAAACTCTGTCCCAAAAGGCTGTGCCATTAACAAACTGCAGGCCTGAGAACCCCAAGGGTGCAAAATGTATCTGCCACAGCAAATGACCCCAGCCCTATCCAAGGAGGGCAGGAACAGGACAAAAGAAAGGAAAGGAAAGAAAAGAACTGTTTAACCTGCAACCTGAGGTAAAAGGAAAACACAGCAACACACACATTTTATGGTTGAATTCCAGCCCAGGATCAGGCTCATGCCACGAGGTGATTGGTGGCAGCAGGACACTGCACTGATGATTTATGAGCTTCCTTTTAGTCCAAACATTCAGGATGGCCCCAATATATGTGCTGCCAAACTTTTATCAGGATACATCCCCAATCCCAACTATTTCCTTGCATAAAAATAATAATGGGTGCTGAATAGTAGTATTTATTGTAAAATAAATAATAAATACAAATAAAAGTAGAAGATTAAAGGCTTATTCCTCATTTGGGATGAACAGGGGCAGCTCTGCTCACTTCTGTGGCCATACTCTGGCAACAAAAGATTTGGTTCAGATAAAATTAAGAACAAAAAAAGGACTTGATCTTATTTTCCTCTAGGAGTATCATTAGCTCTTTCCTTAGTCCTTTCTTCCAAAATTCTGCTGAAGAAGAGAGAAAAATGGATGAGTCATTGCAAAGCTGCAAATATTTGGCCAGTCTAACAAAGTAAAAGCCATTCTCCTATAGAATCTCTTCCTCTGTGGGCTCACTGCAGTTTATTTTAGCTCATGAATGAATGTATCAAGTTGTCTCTTGAAATTCAAGACAAATACTTTAATTCAGAGTGAAAAGGCAAAATAATGAAGGATTGTTGCTCCATGTGCTTAAAAATAAACATCATCAAGCCTGTATTTAAGGATGTCAGATATTCCACAGGTGACTTTCCGGTAATTCTAATACTTCACACTACAGCTGCAGCAGAAGAAAGACAACAGAAGCCCAAATTCCTCATTTATTGTGGCCAGCAGTCATGCATTTGTGTTATTTTTCTGAGGGGACATTGTTCAGCATAGTAGCTTAAAAATAACACTCCTGTTGCTATTGAATTTGTTCTTTTCCATTTTTGTTTCCTGTGAAGTATTTCTCAGGCAGAGACTGACTGAAGTGGGGCAGGGACTGGATCTATCCACAGAAGAACAAGTGCTGAGGACTTTCTCCTAATTTCTACTAGATGTAAGCAAAACTGCTGTAACTCTTCTCCAGTCCTAGAGAAAGGGTGTAGTCTGCACTGCAGGGAAATTACAGATAAACTTGAAATTCCAGAAGCTCCCACACCAAACTTCATGAATGTAAAATTCACTTTCCTGCCTTTCCACAACCTCACTGCTTTCAAATAGCTCGGTGGTTAAATCTCTCAGGTACCCTATTAAAGGAACTTGTGTAAGAGAGAAACCCTGTGTACAAAATTAGTTAGACTTCTTTTGGGATACAATTACCTAAGAAAAACATAAATAATTGCTTTGAAACTTTTCAACTCACAAGGAGAAATCCAATGGTAAGAGTGAATACACATATTTGTGATCAAAATAACAACAACTAGAAAATTAATAACTATTTGTATTAATAAATTTTTGTAAAAGAGGAGTACTAATTTATACAATGAGTAGTTTAAAACTGAAAGAGATCAGGTTTAGATTGGACATTAGGAATAAATTCTTTACTCAGAGAGTAGTGAGACCCTGGCAGAGGTTGCTTGTGGATGCCTCATCCCTGTAAGTGTCCAAAGCCAAGTTGGATGGGGCTTGGAACAACCTGGGATAGTGGAAGGTGTCCCTGCCCATGGCAGGGAGTTGGAACTGGATGATCTTGAAGGCCCCTTCCAACCCAAACCATTCCATGGTTTTATGAATGTGTACCTCTACAGACAAGAATTTGCATTTTAAGCATGAAATTTGCCTAATGTCTTAACAGGATTTTTTATGACATATTTATACATATTTTGTAACATATTTACTGCTTCTCTTTATTACATTTTAGTCACATTAATCTGATTTAAATCATAGTGTAAGACAACACTTAACATGAGCATGAAAAAATCTCTACACTTGCTGCACCTGCTTGGTAAATAAACAAAGCAGCTCAGCCTGTAACTAACTCAACATAAACAGATTTTTAAAAAAGTCTGACGCAGGAGCTGATCTAGCAACATCAAAACAAAACAGTAAGGAAATCTTTGCTTCTCTGTTACACACAGCTCCAGTCCCTCACTGAAACTGTAGGAGGGTTTTTATTAAGATACAGATAAGAGGGTTGGGAAAACAACAACTGTAGGAAGAAAGAGAAAAAATCTGGCTTGTACACTTTGTTTTCGGTGTTCAGCAGCTTCAGCCTCTTTTCTGAACCTCTCTTAATTGTAACCCCTGGTATCTTCCCATAGGATCACATTGCTATGACAATTTTATGGACTAGAACCTGAGGCATCAAAACACTGAATGACATTTAAAACTACATGAAGTTCTGAGAAGATAAAAAGACCTAACACTGCACTGCTGGTTCTGACTTGTAAACAATGTGACAGTTAAAATCCTGTATATCTGTTATGCTGAGAAGTAATACTTCTACAAAGTTAATATTGTGATGTGTAAAAAACATGTTTATAAATAAAGAGAGTAACATTTCAAGAACGGAGGGAGAGAAACATTTCAAGAACAAATTCTGATTAAAAGCTGTATTACAGAAGATACACCTACTATCAATTCACTTTTCTATGCCTAATGGTGATGTTGATGAAAGAATGTTATGTTGCCCCAAAGAGCAACATTTCAGTGCAAACTGAAATGCACCTAGCAGGATGAGATGATCTTTCAGGTCCCTTCCAACCCTAAACAATCTATGAGTCTGTGATTTTAAGTCAAACTACAGGTTTTCTCTCTCACTCTCTTTGGTGTGCAATATTTTTCTTACAAAGTAAATAAACTCAGGTGAGGTATTGAGGCAGTCAGACACAAAGGCATTTCACAGAACACACTGGAAAACTGTTGTGCCTGTACTGAGAGAACCAGGGCAGAACTGTGTGTAACATGGAAAAGAAAACTATGTCTTCTAAACACACCTGCTATGGTTTTTAGCTCCATACTTTATCTGGTCCAGGACTGTCTTGAAAAATTTTGTTTTACTGCAAGAGCAATATCCTTTTTCCACAGAATCCTAAATAAGAATAAATGATCAATTTTTAATTAGGCAACTGGAGAGCTCAAGAAAATTACAATGCTCTTTTATTCCATTTTTATTCCAGCTGTCAAAGCAGTACAGGATGAACAAATTAGAGGAATGAGAAAAATCTTTCTACATCCTGGCTGACTTAAATTTATGAGGTCACTGTTTCAGTGGTTCCCAAGTAATGATTTCATGTGGACAACAGGGACTCTGTGCAGCCATTGTAAAATGAACTCACTCAGGTCAGCAGCATCTCGCCCATAACTTAGGGTAATTCTTTTTACCAAGAGGGAGGTGTAATGCAGGAAGATTTTCTCTGAAACAAGACAGAGGACAGGAACATTCATGCCTGAGAGCTGGAGAGGGGCTTTTTCCAAAGGCATGTACTAAGACAAGCAAGAGGAATTGGCTTTAAACTGACAAAGAAATTTGTGGGTAGCACAGATGAACAGAGAGAGACTGGAAAATAAAGAAAACATTGTAAGGATCAGTATTCATATACATTCCAAATCATTCACCAAGTGTGAGGTTGATCAGCAATGACCACTAATTCCCACAGAAAACAGCCTCTCTACTTAATGTACTTGGGACACATTTTCAAAATATGTCTGAAAACACATTTTCAGAAAATTACTCTCTGCTATCTAAAATGCCATTTGAGGTGTCCAAAAGAATTGCAGAGAGGAGATCTTTCATTATGCTGTTTGCTCAGATGTCAGAAAAAATGTGACAGAAAAAACAGACAAGTTTTCTCAGATGTGGTCATTGTAACCTCTTAGCTGATAGGCATTCAGAATATTAGCTAAAATTATCATATATGGAGAAAGCTTAACATAGGCTTAAAAATAAAGAAGCAGAAGTGTTCTGCACCAGTCATCCCTGCCCTCCTTGCTTGCTGGATTGATGTCCTGGGGGCCTGGTGGAGATGGGAGGATTGGATCCACACACTCACATTGACTGCTGTATGTGTGCTGAAATTTGCATTAAGTACAAGAATCCCTTTGATCAAAACATCGTACACGTTTTATACATCAAGGGGCTCTAGGAAAAGTGTAAGCTTCCAGAGCAGCTGGAGGGATTTGGGGAGGGATTTGACAGAGAACAGACTATGATGCAACTGTCACAGTTCCTGCAAAAAAATTACTTGATGGTTTAATGACAAAGAACCAGGACTGCATAAGGAAAAAATACATTAAAAAAAGATATTTTTTTGATAGCAGTTTGAATAAGTAAAAATAAAAGGACCTGGGGTTGGCTCAGAACTGAAGGAACTGAAAGTCTGTGTCTTTAGTGGCAAAGCCACCAAGTGCAATCCTGGAATGCAAGCCCTGGGGCTCTAATCCTGGCTGTCCCAGGAGTGTGCTCCACTGACTGGGCACAGTCCTGAACACCCTCCCTCCCCCCTGAGCCTTGCTGGGAACAGTGGGCACCACAGCATAAGGCAGCAAAATTACAGAAAACAGCAGAATATGAGTCTAAGAATTAATATGTTTCTAAATATCCTTAAGATCTCCATTCCTTCGTGCTTCTGGGTCTCAAGAGAATGCAATTTTAAAATACATGGCTTGATTTGGCTCAGCACCAAGTTTGCCTGAGGTTTGGTTGGGAGAGAAAAAAATCCCAAGAAGTTGAGTTCAGTCTTGGAAGCCAAAATAAAATGCAAAGACAAGACTCTGTGATGGGAAGTTTAGCCCCTTAAGGATAGATCATGAATTTTCCTTCCTTTGCCATTGTACCAGGGCTCCACCTGAGAGGGTCCTGACTTCATTTCTTCCTTGGAACCAGTCTCACTAAGCAAATGCAGGATATTTCCTTTCTTTCTAGAAATCAAAGCTACCAGTCAGGAGAGGGATTTTGTTTGAATTTCTAGAAAGATAAATGAACTCCTGGGTCCCATGACTGCACCTGATCGTGCTGCAGGTGTACAGTACCACTGGGGCAGTGATGCTGCAAACCCACATCAGAAAATGCAGACTCAGTACTGGGAGGGCTCCTTTCATGCCATGTTTGGTTTCAGCCAGTTAAATCCAGAACAGAAATTGTCTTGTTTTTGTTTTGTTTTGTTTCCCACTGGGAAATCTAGGAGGTTATTACCCTGCCTCTAATTAACACATTAACATTTGCTTTGGAGGTCTTAGTTAATAACAGCAACTCATCAAGTGGGTCCCCCAGCTGCTGATTTGTTTTTTTCACACTAGATTTTTTTTACCTGAAATTTCCTTCCTGATCCTGTGTGGGTTTACCAGTTTCCCTTGGAGCTTTTCTTAAGAATTTCTTTGTGTTTTGTTTTGTTTAATAAATTAGAAAAACCTCCACTGGCAACTTTCTATTCAGCTCCTACTCTAGGCACTGCCCAGAAGTGGTGATATTTTAGTGCCTTTATTGGTATTTACTATGTACTTTTCCTTCACCAATACCAGAGTACTATGTTGACTCCTTACATACACAGCAGACTTTTTCATCTGAGGTTGATTTAGGTGATTTAAAAAAAGAAAAAATCATCTGACAGTGAAGGATATTACTGTGTATTATGTGAAATATTTAGCATCTTGCCATTTTCTCTCCTTTTTTTTTTTTTGTCCCCCAAATCCCTATTTCATCAGCACAGCTTGAAATAGCCCTGCAGTTCAGAGCTACCTGCTCATTCTGGTTCCTTTAAGGAATATTTACCATCCTGCAGAAAAGTGGAGGATGCCTGGCTGCAGCTGTGCTCCCAAACACAGGAAAGAACTCCTTCTCTTCAGAGCTATTATCCCCAGCTCCATCACTTAATAGAAGGAAAGACAATACATGCTACACTATAATGAAATTTCCTACCTTTTTGTTTATACCAGGTTTAATAAGCCCTGTAAATTAAATGAGGTAATGGCATGGACTGCTTAGATAATACCAGTAGTATTAAACTAAATGTCTTCCTTCCATATTAATCATTCCATAATAAATGATAGGGACACTTGTCTTTTCCACCTACCAACAACTTCTGTGTAGACAGAGTGGGCAAGAAAATAATTTTACATTTCTACACAAGTTCTCAAGAAACAGAAGAAGACAAGGATCTTAGAAGGCAAAGGAGCAAGCCACAACTTGTAAAAGTCTAGCTGAGTAAAGATTTGGGCTAATTACCAGGGCTTTCCCTCACTAAATTGAGAAAAATAGGGGTAATCAGACAGTGATTCATTGGATTCTCAATAGGATGGATGGATGGATGGATGGATGGATGGATGGATGGATGGATGATGGATGATGGATGGATGGATGGATGGATGGATGGATGGATGGATGGATGGGCTACTGGAAGTGCCTTTCTCATAGGCAATTTGTTTGGATGAAGCCCTAAAGCTGGCAAGGAAAAAATGACAGAGATTTGTATGTGGGTGCCTTGTATTGCTGACAGAAACACTGACTCTCACCCTGCTCGTGCCTCATGAGTTTCTGCTGAGATTATCAGTTTGGATAATGAAGAAACTTTTCACTGGACATCACCACTGTGCCACCATCTCCCCTTTCCCAGCTGAGAGCTCATCAAAATCATCAGCTTTTTTGGAGCTTTCTCTACATTTGACTAAAACTTGGATACTGTAACACAAGGAAGATTCCCTCACATTTTTATCAAAGTCAGTACTTTGCTGAAGGCTCCTGCTTTTACAAACAATCTTCTGATGAAGAAAAGCAACAAGAAACCAATAAAAAAACAGTCACCAGGACCTGAAACAGAATGTTCAGGATCTCCCAGGGATTTCAGACAACATCCTTTTTTTCCATATGAAAAAGTGAAACTATTAGAAGGAAGAACAGAATGTAAGATTCAGATTCACAGCTCTACCACTGCTCTGGATTTATTCTCTCTCCTCCATAAATCACCTAAATAACTCTTTAATAGTTTTTCCACCAGCAAATTGGAGAGAATTGGTACACCGATGTTCAGAGAATCTGCAGAACATAAAGTTCTAAAAATACAGGAATAATAATTATTTATTAAAGAAAGAACATTTGAAAAAATGCCTAAATGCAGAATATTTATTAAACCTTTATATGAAATCAACTGGATATATAATGCATGACAGAAAGTAGATATTGCTGCTCTCCTGAATGCACAGGATACAGCCCTGGAGAGGAGCTGTTTGCTTTTAGGCCTGTTCATCCAGTGAACTATTCGTGTTTTTGGCAACTCAAATACAGTTTCAGCTTTCCAGTGTGAAAAATGGGGATACCTATCTTCTTCACAAGTTTGCTCAGAGGCTACAGCACTCTGACATCTTTGGGTGAAAGCAGAGACAGAGGAGAAATGATCAGTAATTGGGACCAAATGCATGGAAGGGTCATTTAGTGCAATTCCCTTCTGTTGGTAACAACTCTATCATAAAAATTGATCAAGCTCCGTTTCCCCTTTCATTTTCTGTTTCCAGTATTTATACCACTCCTTCTCTGTATATTAATCAGAACACATGCTCTTATTTCGCTCAGTCATTTCCTTTCATTTTTACCATTCCAGTCCTCAGGAGTATTTTATTTTTCCTGTGTGTTACCATGAATATCATTTTTATTGATGTCTCCCAACTTTCTGGCATCAGTAATTTTAATTAGCACATTTCTACCTCTTCTGTCAAGAGCATCAATAGTGATCCCAAGACCAATAATTATAAAATAACTGAAATCATTCTTCCCTCCCTCCTTCCTTCCTTTATTTCTGTATAGTGATCCAGCTTCAGTAGAAAGGGTACAGTGTATTTGGTATCCTGTCTCCAGGATATCCAACAGCCTGCTGGTTATGTCCCAGCATTTCTGCAACAGATGGATGGGAATACTGGACTGCTGTTTAAAAGAGAGTTTCTAGGAATCATTTTTATACGTTGATCAGTGCATTTGTATCATGCTCAGAGCTTACCTAATGGATTGGCTCCTGGAGGGGCTTGGGACATTTCAGGTGGGATTCACCTGAAAAACTGTGTTTACAATCTAGGCCCCTACTTGTCCCATATCCCCCTTGACTTTCCTTATGGTGCCTGGTAAACTAATAAATGTAGGTAAGTTTAAGAGTAGGACTTGTCTTACTCTGAAGTAAACTGCCCAGATTTTATCAGTGAAATTCACATTCCAAATACCACTGATTATATTGAGTAGTTTTCTATCAACCCTTGTTAGATGCAGGTCCAGGAGCTAGACTCGATGGTCTTTGTGAGTCCCATCCAAGTCAGGATATTCTATGATTCTGTGCCCCTGCCTCCTGTTTCCAGACACACGGTAACTTCCAGAGGTGGAAATCTGGGATCTGCTCAAGCTCCAGCTGCCTGACGCAGGCAAGAGAGCAAAAACCAAGTTCAGCTGCCATGAGAGATAAGGGAAAGGTTAATAGAGGCATTTAAAATGGCTCTTTCCCAGAATCATGGAATCAGTAAGGCTGGAAAAAACCTCCAAAATCATTGAGCCCAACCTTTGACCAAACACAACCATGTCAACTAAACCATAGCACAGAGTGCCATGTCCAGTCATTTCTTGAATACCTCCAGGGATGGTGACTCCACCACCTCCCTGGGCAGCCTCCTCCAATGCTTGACAACCGTTCCCACGAAAAAATTCTCACTGATGTCCAACATGAGCCTCTCTTGGTGCAGCTTGAGGCCATATCCTCTTGTTCTGTCACTGGTTGCCTGGTGGAAGAGGCCAACTCCCACATTTCATCTGGAATGTCCAGCTCTGGGCTCCTCAGTACAAGACATGGACCTCCTGGAGTGGGTTCAGCAGAGATGATGAAGGGACTGGAACATCTCTCTTTTATGAGGAAAAGATGAGGGAGCAGGGGCTGTTCAGCCTCAAGAAGATACAACTGACATGGGACCTCATCCCTGTCTGTCAGTGTCTGCAAGGAGGGCTCAGAGCCTGGACCAGGCTCTGCTTGGTGTGCCCAGCAATGGGACAAGAGGAACGAGCAGGAACTGATGCCCAGAAGTTCCACCATCGCCCAGAGAAAGTGTGGAGTCTCTTTCACTGGAGATACTCCAGAACTGTCTGGACACAATCCTGTGCCTGTGCTCTGGGATGACCCTGCTTGAGCAGGGAGGTTGGACCAGATGATGCCACTGTGGTGCCTTCCAACCTTTCTCATTCCATGAATCTGTGATTTTGGACTTACAATATTAAATATACACAGTGACTAATGGGCACTCAAACACTGTGGTCATTTTTAAGTAAATTCCAAATATTTCCTTGAAAGAGATTATCACAGAATCACATAACCACAGACTAGGTAAGGTTGGAAGGGACCACAGTGGGCCACAGAACACAGAATACTCTGAGTTGGAAGGAACCCATAAGGATCACCAAGCTCAATTTGTAATGGCCCACACGGGGACTGAACCCACAAACTTGGCGCTATCAGCACCAGGCTCTGCCCAGAGTCATCTGGTGCGACCTCCTGCTCAAGCAGGGTGATCCCAGAGCACAGGCACTGGGTCTGCGATACCTCCAGGGAAAGAGACTCCACAACTGATGTGGACACTGGAATATCCCAGTGCTAGAACAAGAGAACAACTGTGCCAGCCGGTGCCACTGAGCGAGAACAAGGGGTTAAACTTCGACTCTTCCCAAGCAAATTCGCCAGATCCCGTCAGGATCTGCGCTGCCTCGGGGAAAGAGAGAAGCAGGGAGGGAGGGAGAGGAGAGCCCTTGAGGCGGGCGCGGGGACGGGACGCGCCTCCCCCGCCTCGCTCCCTGAGGGGCGGCACCGCCATCCCCCCACAGCCATGTTGGGGGGGAGCAGCGGCGCATCCCATGGTGCAGCGCGCCGGGAGGGCGGGGAGAGAGGGACGGAGGGAGGGAGGGGAGGAGAAGGGAGGCGGCACTGCCCGCGCAGACCCTCCGGAGCCTTCTCCTCCTCTTCGTCCTCCTCCTCCTCCACCGCGGCTTCTCTTCGCCGCGGCGCCGGAGGCGGCCGTGCCCGCAGCGGGGTGAGTGCCGGCGGCGAGCGCTGCCCGGGGAGGGGGCGGGCGAAGCGGCCCCGATTTACATCACGGGGAGGGGGTGTAGGGGGACAGCGGCGTCTCCTTCCGTGTCCCCCGCCCCAGCCCCCGGCTCGGGGAGCGGCGGCGGCTCCGCAGGGAAAGGAAGATCGTCCCTGGTGCCGCCCGTTCCTGTGTCCCCGGGGAGGGGCTGCCGCGGACACCGGAGCGCAGGAGGCACCGCGGTGTGGGTTGGGGGTCTCTGGGCAGAGCCGCTTCCCTCCCCGGGAAGGCAGAATGGGAAGGGGATGGAAGAGGAGGAGGCTGCGGGGAGAGGTCATCTGGTGCCCCGCCTGCCCCGTCCCCCACCCTGGGGGATCCGGCCGCCCCCTGCGCCCTGCCCACCCCGCAGCCCCGGCCGGTCCCACCGGATGTGTCGGGAGGCGGCGAGGTGGAGCGGGACGGTCCGTAAAGTAAACAAAGGGAAAGGGAAGGGAGGAGGAGGAGGTGTCCCCTCGCTGCCGGAGCCGGACCGCCTGGCTTTGCCCCTTCCCCTCCTCAGGCGAGCGCGTAAATCCGTGGCTGCCTCTTGGAGCCCGAGCGGCAGCGCAAGGGAAGTGGTTGAGGTTTCTTCTCTTTAGGATTTGGGGTTTTTTTTTAAGGTGTGTGGGCTTTGGAGATTTATTTTTGGTTTGTTCGGGTACTGCGCTCGCTGGGACCATGTGATCCAAAGGGGATCGGGGCAGCGCTCCGGTCCCTTAACCCGGGGACAGCCCCTGGTGTCTGCAGCGGCGAAGGGAGCGGCGTCCCCTCAGCGCGGCTCGTGTCGGCCCGGTGGTGCCACAGAAGTTGGATCACACAGAGGAGCCTTTGCACTTCTTGGAGAAATCTGATACTGTTTCATTTTCCGGTTGTAAACCTGATTTTGGAGTACAGTGAGAATTGCAGCTGTAACAGAGAATCGTTCTCCTCAAATCCCCGCGACTAATTGGGAAGCATATGCTGTACGTTGCCAGTTCTCACATCTATTCTCTTCCCGGACCTCCTGTGCTCTGATGATGCTTTTTTGGGACAAGGGGTAGACTTTACTCTTTGATTTCCCGTTCTTTTTTTGTTTTCTGGCTGAAACAGTGTTGGCTGTGTTGTTTCTGTGTTAGTCCTGTTCCAGTGCTCCGGGAGCAGGGTATCCTGCAGGCCCTGGCACTGGAGCCGCGTCTGCCTGGAGCCCAGTTCTTGGCAGTTTCGCTGGGATAAGAGCAGTGCTGTAGTAAAGGCATTAAACAAAAAGTTTGCCTGAAAAGAGAAACATTTGGGAATTCATACTGAAGTATTTAATGCAAATGTTAGTGTAAGAGTGAAGTGGTATTGCAGTGTCCCTTTAAAATTCACTCTCCTTTGGCATTAGGTTGTTTGATACATTTTTTCCCCCTCCTGGATTAATTGGAGAAGTCCCACATTCCTCGAAGCTAATCTGCCTTAATCGTCTCTGGTTCTGTTAAACTTGGGTAAGGTCAGGAGCGCAACTGGATTTGGGCCAGAAAATATTAAATATTACACGGTTATTTGGAACAGTTTGTTATCTCACTGGTGTTGTCCACGTCCAAAATTTCACCACTTCCTTTCTCCATCTGACCCTTTTTTTGTTACCCCTGAAATCAGGCTATTACCTTGCCCCCTTTTGGGAATGCCTTTGCCTGTGTGGTGGATGGGGAACACAGCCCCTGGATTTCTTAAAGCAGGGTTTGTGGCTGAGATTCTCTACAGAATATGTGTGTGTATCTTTGAGATCAATCCATGCAGGAAATTTAATGGACCTAAAATCTGACAAAAAGGCAAGAGACACTGGTTGCTGGACAAATTGTCTCTCACAGGACTGTAAAACTCTACAGGCAACTCAACAAGAGAGAAACAGTTCTGAAATTAATTTGTCTTTTGTGCTATTATGTTTTAAATGCAGTTTTCATGGAACATGGCTGGGATTGATGTTTGTGTTGGTTGACCTTTTATTTTGCAGGAAGGTTAAAATGTATACATGAAAGGAAAATGACATAGTACTTATTTGTCAAAAGCTCTGTGCTGTTTTTGGCCTCAGCCTTGGATATTAAAGGTACTAAGCACGTGTAGCGACACAGCAATCAGCTAGTACCCTCTTGGAATACTTCATCCAGAAAGGAATATTCTTAGAATAGCACTCATGTCTTGAATGTGTAATTTGCTGAAATAACTAAAAAAATTCTTTCAAGATACCTAGTGATGTGACTTTGCTTCAGTGTGTTACCTGTTGTGAAAGGGCTTTTTTTTTTTTTTTTTTTTTTTTTAATATAATGGTTTACTATATGAGTAATAATTGAATGGGGGAATCTCAGTATTATGAACTCCACCAAACTAATAGATATTTTGGGAAGGATGATAGGAGGAGAGAAAAGCAGGAGTGTTTTCTAGAGATGAAGTAATACAAGAGGTGGCTTTGATGGTTTAGGAGATCGTGTTCTGTTTTATTAACACATCTGTGAATGTGGTGGGTTGGTTTTTCTTCATTAGGAGGGTAACTAAAGAATCTATAATTTATTTCTTGCCATTTGTATAACAAAATGATACTTTTTTTTCCCCCGGTAGGCACTGCTGTATGTAATAGTATGGTCTTTATTTTGATATAGTATTCATAATAACAATACAGGCTTTTCCCATTCATTTTACATCTTTTAGGATTTATGGAAAAGTCCTTTTCCCTATGAAAAATAATTTTCTGTGTTCTCAAAGTGTAGTTTTGAAGAATATTGGTAACTATAAATAGGTTGTTACTTTGCTGTTAAATCTCTATAAAAACATAAAAGATTTGAATAGTCTCATGTGGTTTTGTTTGTCTTAAATTGGACCTTTGTAACCTTAAATTTTATGTAGATTACTACCTTAAGTGTATTTTCACATTCTGGATAAATGTCAGTAACTGGTCAAAAGGTGCATAAAAAGGAATTTGTACTGGAATTCTTATTCCAGATCTATTTCCTGATGTGACTGATTTAGCTCCATCAGATGTGGTTTCCCGACTAAATGTGTGTTTCCTCTCATCTTATGTTAGTGCAATTCTAAAGTTTCAAATACCACTGAAAACATGGACATATTGACTTAATTTCTTGAAAATGTTTTAATTACAGGTCAGAATTTTAAAAACTGCAACAAAGAAATCCTTACTGCATCACTTTGAGTTCCTCTATGGAATAAGAGCAGAAATGACGGAGGAACACTCTAAAAGTCAGTTTAGAATGCATTTATTTAGCACCTGAACTAAGTGATCTTTGTCTCCCTGAATAGGAACTTTTGCAGGAAAGCCAAGTGCTAAAAGCTGTCTTTTTTATTCTGAATGTTTGGAGGAAAAAAACAAAAAACAAACCTAGAACCTTGATGCAGATTAATGCAAGAGCAGAGTTTATAAATTGTTAGCAATTTCAAGTGAGTCTCTTGGTTTGTATATAATGCCACTTAGAAGTTGTGTGTTCTACCAGTGTTCAATGAATGTGGTTTATTGTGTCTGTCACAAAGACAGGAAGCTGAAAGAATGGGAAATTAAGTGGAAAATGTGGTATCCAGATAGATATCTGGTTTTAAATAGGGGATTTTTGGGTGTAGGAGATGAAGGACATCTATGGAGATGGTCAGCTAGATCTTTATGAAAGCTTTTGTTCCTCACGTCCTGCTCTCCATATTTAGGTAGTGGTTGATGGCTAATAAGAGGAACTGTCAATGAAAGTGGTTATTTAGGGGCTGAACAGTTTAAAAAACCTGTGAGTTTGGGGTTCGAGGCTTAAGTTTTTATGTTCCCAGTCCCATTCCTGTATAACTTTTGTGGTTTTTCCACCATGTAAGCTTCCTAAGATAGGAGTTTATTGCTTGTCCAGCATTGTTCTCCGGATGCTGGGATACAAATCTTGTATTTGGGCAGACTTCTGAGTGTTAAGGCTTTTATTTTTAAAAAAAACCACAAAAATATAATCAAACAACCAAGAGCACAAAAAACTTCGTGAGGCTTGATGTGGTTTTCTGGATTTGTATTAAAGCGCATGCAAGGGAGACAGCTGTGATTACCCAGGTGTGTGGTAGTTTTCCAAGCTACTATCTCCATGAAAATTTCAGGAGTTCATACACCTTTTCAGCACATCAGAGGGATGTGTTGTAGAAGGCAGTTGACTTGGGGAATTGTGTGTGGAGGAAAAAGTTTCAGAGGTGGGAGGAGAAATACAGAAACCGATTCTCTCTGGCTCTGACAGTGCTTGAAATGTGGAGATGCAGCTCAGTGGTGGTGTCAGTATTTCATGGATGAGGAAGAAAATGGAAGATAGTTTCTGAAATCTGGTTTACAGGGTTTGAATACAACTTCTGTCAAGTAAAAATCAGAATGGAAGAGGTAATTAACAAATGCTGAAGGCAGCAGGCTTTGTTAGAGAACGTCTGATTCTTTTGCATTATTCTGAATTCTGGGTTCATTTAAATTTTCTTCAGCTTTGCAGCAGCCCATGGCTGAACTGGCAAAACTCTTCTGGACTTATTTTCCTTTTTTTCTGCCCTCTGATTATCTGCCTTACTCCTCCTTTTGTTTAGTGCAGAATGGGCATATGAAGGAAGTTTGAAGTAGTTTTTGTTAGCTTCCTGTTGCGTGGAAGCATTACTTTTTGTTTTTCTTCTGGGAAGGCAACCTAACAAAGCACTCAATTCTGTTTCATATTTCTGCAGAGTTCCAACTTGGTAACAGTGTAGTATAGGTCAGTTTAGAGTTAATTCCTCTAATGTTGACTCTTTCCCTGCCCGTGGAACTGTAATTTAACTCATTTCAAGACCCCAGACTAATTTCCTTCCTTTTGCCCAGAGGCGTATAAGCAAAACCTCTGCATCAGTGTCCTGCAGCCACTGCTGTCGATCCAGCTACATTGAGCAATAAATTTGGAAGATTTAACCTGTGTATGTGTCAAGAGTCCTTAAATCAGGCACTTGTTGCCCTTGCAGAGATAGAAGTGACTGAGCTGAAGCTGTTCCAGTGCTTGGGACAGCGAGAAAGGGGTCAGAGGGCTTTGCTGACTCTGAACTGCTCCCGCTTCCTGCTGCCATGCTTGGTCCTTGCATTGTTTACCCACACATAGAAATGTGCAATTCCTGCTTTTGTTTTTTTTTTTGGTTTGGAGGAGGAGAGAGGGAACAGCCTATCTGAGCCTGTAAAGTGTCTTTGGAAGGCAGAGATAATTTTTCCTATAGTTCCATTGAAGTTTGTAGGAAGGAATTGAAGCAGCAGATGATTTTTTTTTTTTTTTTTTTTTTTTTTTTAATCTCTTTTCCTGTTTTCTTGCTGCAAATAACCAGGTTTCAAGGTGATACCAGAAGTTAAGTTTAGCAGAGGCTCGGAATGAGTTAAATTATGTGTTTTGCAGCGGTGAATGCACTTCTTTAACCAGGTATCCACTTCTTTTCCCAGGCCTTAAGCACTGCCAGGAGTCTTGAGAGATATAATCCATGAGATGTACAGCAGCCAGTAAGGTCTCTGCTCCATCAGCATTTAATAGATAATTTTCTAGCAGTGCATCCTAGATTGCTCTATTGAAGGTACTAGTGAGAGACTTAGAAATCCCAGGGTCTGAGTTACACCCAGTAGTGGAGATTTACATCAATCAATACCTGTTTCATCCTTTCTGTTGTAGGTTTTATGTTCAGCATGAATGCAGAGGCAAATTTGTTCTCAGTAATGCTCCGCAGCTTTGAGATTCAGAAATTCTGTGATCTTCAAAAGAGAATTTCCTCTTACTGATTTCAGGCAATCTTTTAATTCTTTTTCTATGAAAGATAGTATAAAAACATAAAATCTGCCACCATTTTCTTACTTGCACATTGGTATCTGCTCTTGATTTCTGTTTTTTTTCTGAACTGAGCAGTTCCAATCTTTGTCTTCAGAGGGGCAAATAGTTTGTGTTCTGAGTTAGTATGCTGGAGTTTCTATTGCCTGCTTTTTTCAAGTAAAGGTTAATACAGAAAAAAGAAAAATAAAGTTAGTGTTTAAAAGAGTACAGTTCCTTTTTATTTTTTGTTAACCAACCAAGTTGTTTACCAGTTTTCCCCCCTGCTGTTTCTAATATACTTTTCCAGCAGGAATTCCTTTTGCTGGTGGCTGAATGCTCTTGTAGTTCTTTTATGCCTGGGTGTACCTCAGGTTTTAGCAGTCTCCTCCTCCATCCCCTTTGCTGCTTTACTGATGCTCTTGTAGCAGAAGCTCCTTACAGGCAGAGTTAGTTCATAATGGATTTCCCAGTGTAGGCCCAAAAGGGATGTATAACAGGTATTACTCAGTTGTTGGAACTAACATTTTGGAAAGAGATGAACTTCATACTTTAGTTTTGTATAAGTCCTTACCCTTCTTCACCCTTTTGCCCGCCTAGTTCCGGAACTCGATGGAGATGTTCTTGTATTTTTGCCACTGTCTAGGAACCTTCGTGCCTAATAACGTTGATTTTGTCAACCAGTGGTGCAGACAGATGGGAACCGCTAACACAGCCACAATATCAGAAGTTGGGACTAATTTTATTTCTCTCTTGTGGCTTCTTCTTTTCCTTTCATTGTCAGAATTAATTCAGCTGCTGTGTTGTTGTTTAATATTAGGTTTAATATAAGGACAGTGAACCCTGGCACAAAACCACCTCAGTTCTGAGGTGCTTCCTGTGGAGGGTTTGAAGTGTCTGTCACGGGGAAGAGGAGAAACCATGATGTTGGATTCAAGTGTTAATTTAAGGTACCGTCTTACAGCTTGGAAGGAACCTTGGCATGGGCATTGCAGTTAATTCATATTTGTCAGTGTGCTTGTTACCCTTCATCCTGCCTGACTTAGAACTACTTATTTATTTGCTAAATAAAATACATTTCATTTTACAAGTATGGCAGAAAAAGGGCTGATAGATAATACGTATATAGAATTGTACCTTCCAGTTAATAAGCCACAAGTTGGAAAGTTTTAATGTCTTGAGTTCCATTTTTAATTGTATCAAAACCTATTTAATATTACTACATTTTTAACTTGTTTTCCATTGCCAGGTTTCACCCAGGAAACCTTCGCAGACTGCTGACATGTGTTGGTCTCTGGCTCTCAGTGAAGCTTTTTGCAAATGTTACAAATTATAGTTTCAGTTCTTACTCTGGTGTTAACAGCTCCATTATAAGAACACTGTTAATTAATGGCTAAAGAAGTAATTCTGAATTTTTATCAGCTCTCATTTTCTATTTCAGGCTTAAGCACTATATCCTAAAGGCTTCTAGATTTCAGTTAGTTTATTAATTATCTTGTCATTTCCACTTCAGTTTGTATAAATCACTAAGCCGGCTGTTTTCTGCACTTGTTCAGCTCTACAGCCTCTGTTACTGCTCCATGTTTAGTGCAATTTGAATTTTGTTGTTCAAATGTTCTGCTCAAAATACGCTTTTAAAATCCTGCAAGAGCTGAGTGAACCGGGGTGTGGAGGTTATTGATTGATGGGTGCTTAGTGTGTGATTAACTTTGGTCTGCAGGTAAAGAAATGTTCTGCTGTGGTGTAGTGGGGAGGTAAATAATATTTTTGCTAGATTCAGCACTGGTAGGATTTAATTAGAGTACCATTCAGTCTTGGGCGCTGGACATCAAGAAAGGGGTTTCTTTTTTTGGATGCTTTTAGTAGGAGATGCCTGAGAATATGACATCCAAGAGCTGAACAAATTAAGATGTTAAGACTTAACAAGAGATAAGAAGTTAAATTATTCCCATGCATTAGGCTACTACAAGGATAAAGATGATAAAGGATTACAGGGACTAAAATGAGAATTAGTTGACTTAAATAATAGGGCTGAAGACTTGGGTTGCTGCTTGGGGAGGAAGACTTCTAATTCCAAGAATAACAAACCATTGGAATCAATTAGGGAAGGGACTCATCCCTGACAATCTTCAAGAGCAAATTAGGCATTTGTCAAAAAGGGGATGCTGTTCATTCCTGCCTCAGGAGTGGCAGCATGACAAGGTGACCTCTTGAATCCTGTTCAGCATGGGTTTTAGTGATGAGAACAGGTAAAGAAGGTAGGGTTGTTATTTGCAGGATTGTGGTGATAATCAAAAGGTAGCTGACAGTAACCGCAGCAGCTGAGAGCTCTCTCTGAGCTCGTGTGCTCTCTGGTATCTCTGCAATTGCCCGAGACTGTGCAGCTTTGATGTGAGTCTGTCCTAGGCAAAGCAGGTTGTGTTTCCTTTGTGGAAGGCTGGAAAGGTCATGGGGAGAACTTTTCTGTACATGAAATTGTCAAGTTCTTCTGTAGATGTTACCTACATAGGGCTTTGAAACCAGCATTATAAACTGGTTAATGATATTACAACAGTTAGTTTAGCTGCTGTTTTATTCAATTTCAAGGAGGAAAACATGCAAGACTTTTAAACTGTACAAACAAGTTGATAAAGTGGCCTTAGGATGACTTTTCTTATTTTTTTTAGTATTGCCCTTTAATCAATTACAATATATTATTATATACTAATAAGATGAGCTTTGTTTTCAGAATAATAGGAACTTTTGTTGACTCTTTTCTTTGTCTTTCTGTCAGTCTTTCACTCTGCAGTATGATAATTTGATGTTTTGACCACTAGGCTTTGTCTTAATCATAACTCACATGAATCTGTTTTAAAGCAAGTCAGAACGTTTCTCAGCATTTTGCCATGGAAGGAAAAAGTTGCTACTGAGATTGGGAAGCAAAATTAAGTAATCTTTAGTGAAAATGTGTGTGAAGACAAAATGTAATCCTGGCTGGCTGTACATGGTACAGCTGCTGCTGTACCGTGATCCATGGAGCAGCCTACATTTGAGATGATCCTTAGGAAAGAATAAATGCATGGATCTGGTAGCTTTTTAATCACTAGGTTAAAAATTAGAGGTAGAAGATACTGAAATTAACATTTCAGTGCTGCCTCTGAGTTTTCGTGGTGCCTTTAGGGTAAAAGGTGAAGCTAAGACTGTGCATCTGTGCAATGTTTGGGAATTTGTGTAAACTGCTGTAGTCTGGGGAAATAAATGTCATTTGAGAACCCCACAACTGGTGTGGAAGTAAAAGGAAGACTTTTTCTTGTCATCTGCATTAAAACCTGTTTAATCAGTTTTAAAAACTGGTTTTCTTGTTTAGGATTGTCTTTGTAAATTGCGGGATTTCTATTGGTGGCTGGGGGGAATCTCCACCAAGGAGAAGGACTGCAGTTACTCTACTCCTCAGTGAATATGTATAAAAATTGCTTTATATGTATTAATCAATGGCTGTCAGGAAAAATCAATCTATTTCCATAGGTGAAAAACACTATTTTTATTTTGCCCACGTATTTTGATTGTACAATTTGAAGATTGAAATTTATAAGAGAAATAGGGGAAAAAAGTATATGGGATGTGTTTGTTTTGGGGAATATCCTGACTTGGTCTCTTCTCAAACACTTTGTGAATATTAGTTTGAATTTAATCCCTCTATTTTTTTGGGATGTGGATGGAAAAAAAAAATCAGAACTTCTGTAAAACTTAGTCAAAGAGTGGAGTCAAAAAGGAGGAGTGGGATGTAACACTGAATTCACTTCTGTTCCATTTCCTGTCTGGAGTTCCTGACAGTATTTCATTTGTATAAAAAATTGAGCTTTGGTACTCCGGAAATTTGCTACCTACATGAATTTATTAAAAAACCCAGTGAATTTTTTTAGAAGATTAGGCCCCTTTAGAGGAAGCTGGTGTGCAGCACATGATTAATCCGCGGATGGGGATTTAAATGAAGCGAAAGTTTAGTTGTGTCATAGGCTCCCTGCTCATTCAGCTCAGCAGAGGGGGGGTTTCTTTGTGTCACGGCTGCGCTGCTCCTCTCACGCTGTTCCAGGGCTTCAAGCAGCCAGTGTTGGACCTTGCTTCTTTCATCAGAAGAGGAGAGGGAATTCTTCAAGACAGGAGTGAAGACATTGGCTTCATTTTACAACTGAATCAGCTTTTTCTTCTCTTAAAGGCAAACACAACCTTTAAACTGTTTTACAATCTGAAGAGAGTATTGAACAGAGCTTCCATTTGTAGGAAACAGATTTTGGAGTTAGAATGTATTTATCTGTATGGCTTTTTGTTGTTAAATGGGGATTGCATTGAAGTTCTCTGTTTCAAAAGCCCTTGGTACCAGGGTTCTGTGGAAATACATACTGAGTACTCAAGTGGGAGCAGGAACATTGGTCATATTATACCGAGGAGGAGATCATACAGTGAAAGTACAAAAGCGGTGAGGGCTGCACAAGTTGTGAAAATAAATGTACATAAAACACATTTTTGTGAATACCATACTCTTGAAGTTAATAGAAATAGAAAAACAAGACAAGACCTTATGGGTAGCTGGGTCAAGATAGTTTTGGAAAGGCAAGATGAAAGTGGTGAGTTTGAAAAAGGATTTGGAGCACAGTGGGGAGGGGGGAGAATGGTGCCCATGTGCATATAATGTGAGTACTTAATGCACAGCTGTCACTTGAAATATGATAGTTTTTTGGACTGAGTCTGTGTTCCAGCAGTTTGAAGTGTTATGTTGAACTTTTGTTCTATGTTGTTAAAGCTTTGTCTTTTTAGCTGATTTTATCTGATGGCTCACATGAATAGGTGATAGTAAGTATGGATTTTTTTTTTTTTTTTTTTCTTTTTTGCATGTGTTTTTAGTATGATATGGAATTGAGATCTTACTGAAGTTTGTACTTCTTTCCCCAATTAAGTTATAGCAACCTGGTTAAAAAATTCTGCAGAAATTTTTGGTGGTGCTGTTGACAGTAGTCATAGGGGCTGTCTTTTGGGGTGATGTGCTTAGGCCATATGTTTGGGTCCAGTGACATGTCCAGATTCTGCTTTATGAACTATATTCTTCTGGTGGCCAAGCCACTATGCAATGGTAAGGTGAAATTAGTGCTTGTATGCCATTTATCCTGAAACAAGACTATTATATTCTCACAGCACTGTCTGTGCAAACAGTGCTTTTGAGTCTATCTAGAATTCAGTAACTACCCTGACTATTCTGGGGCTTCTCCTGAAGGCCAGGGTCATTTGTTCATAGATTGTACTCAGGGCTGTGCTGTAATTATTCTTTTACATGGACGTGTTTTTGGTGCTGCTGCTGAAACTGCTCCAGGCAGGTCTGCTGCCCTCACTGCTTGAGGTGGGGGAGTGGTGAGATAATCTAGGGTTTGCATGTATGTACAGGTTGGACCCAAAAGGACCATTGAGTCCAGCTAAGGCTTGGTGCCATGACTGCTTCCTTGGGGAGCCTGTTCCAGTGACTGACCACCTTTCCTGTGAAGAACTTTTTCCTCAAGTCCTATCTGAGTTCCCCCTGATGTAGCTTCATCCTCCTTTTTTTCTGTCCTAAATATATATTTTCATACAGACTACATTTTTTCAGAAGACTTATGGAATGCTTCACTTCCCATCTTCATAAAACATTAAAACTTAGATCCTTTCTGCCTCCTTGAAACAAGTGGCTGGAGAAAATTCCTTATGAACAGTGTACAGTTCACTGATGGAAATTTGTTTGTGGTTGCTCAGTGATTGCCAAAGTTCACTTTTTTCAGTTGTTTGTGCAAGATACAGAAGAGTACAGTTACAGGAATAATAACATTGCAGATAACTTGGCTATAATTGTCTCATTTCTGCTAAAGAAGATATTACTTGTGCGCAGCAGTTGCTGTTCCTGTTCTTTCCCTGCACTGACAGAGCTCTTCAGGTCTTTCCTGTCTGCTGTGATCTTTGTGAAGTTTTCCTTTGACTCACTGTAGAGGCAAAGGGGCATCATCAGAGACCAGATTAAGTGTTTTGTAAGGATAAGAATGTTACAGTGCATAACATTGTTTATTTGCTTTGTTGCTGTGGATCAGATGAGAGGGAAGTGAAACAAGTAATGTTGGTCTTTAGTGGTCCATCTTTGGCTTTGTGGAGATTGAGGTCACTGCTATGTGGAAATGGAGTGGAGAATCTGGGGAGGGGTTGGAGGGAGAGTAATTTATGTGTGGAAAGAGTGAAGAGGACAGATTTTTTTGAAGCGTACAATCAAAGAGCTTTACAGGTAGCTGGAAACATAAGGAAGCTGAGGAAGGAGCTCTAAGCCTAGAAATTAAATTAGGATTTTTACTCCTGGATACTGGTAATTGTCTAATGGCTTAGTGGTGTCCCTGGGGAAGGAATCAAATTAGAGAGAGAATAGAATGATACTGGAGGACAAAACTTAAACTTTCAGGCCTTGTATGTGGACATTTAGACCTACAAGTAAGTTATCTTTTAATTACAAATAGGTAGAATTCTGTGTTGATTTTAAGAGGAGAGTAAGGTATTACAGGAGTAGATGAAACAGAATAAGAATAAACAAGGAAGCAAAAGTGGACCAAGTGGGTGACATGCAGCTGGTTGGGAAAAATCTAAAAGGGAATAGTTTTCCACCACAAAAAGTGTTAAATTTAACATTTAAGTATAGTCAGTTTACTTAACTTATCCCATGTGGAAAAAGGTAGAGAAATTTCAAAAGCTATGAGAAATCCCCCTCTCCTCTAATTTTTTTTATTTTTTTTAAAGAAACCATTTTGTAAGATCCATAGATTTAAAAATTTTTTTTTTACAAAAAGTCGAAATAAAAGCACAAATCTTCAACCCAAACAATTTTTTACATTTAATCTCCTTTTGAGCACTTTAAAAGCTTTCAGCATTTTATCCCTATTAGAAGGAGACTAATCGGTGTTATAAGAAGTGTTAAAACTGGTTGGACTTGAGTTTAGCAGAGGAGAATTCTTGTCACCACTTGCTTCCTAAGTAATTGATGAAGTAAATCAGTAAGTAATCTGTGAAAACAAATGCTGGGAAGGTGTGCCTGGAAAAGGCTGTTGGTGTAAGGGAGAAGAAATGATCCCATGTTCGGAATGTCCTTCCTGCATTACTTGTAGTAGCTAATGAGCAAATGAGAGGCCCTTTATGTGTCCTCTGGGATTGCCTTCCAACATCAAATCAAATCACAGTGCTATGCATTTGTACACTGAATTTTATACACATGGGTGGCTCTATTGAAAATCAGTGGGAGAACTTGTGTGGAAAATTTAACATGCCTGTAAATGTTTACATTATTGATGCCTCAGCAATTAAAATAATATTTTTCTAGTATTTGGTGCTTTTTTGATGCTGCATGTAAGACCCATGGTATTATTTTAGCAAGTATTTTAAGGGTGCTACTGATGTAACTTCCCAGAGTAGGGACAGGTCATTACTTCTGGCCTTGGAAATTAAAAGTAGCTTTTGCCTTATCAGAAAACACCTTTAGTTAAATCAATAAGCGCACGCGTTTCTCAGTCTGAGAAACAGTCTAATGAGCAATTTGCTTTTTCATAAAGGACTTGCCATGATATCATTCCCATTGTGTTAATTATCAGTGCTTTTACAAATTGTCCCAAATCATGACTAATGCCATAAAACTGTTCAGAGCAGGCGTGATTCTGGGGAAAGCTGTTGTTTGCCACTCAGTCTGGCAGAGATGGTGGGACAGCCTGACGTAGCAGATTCTGTGTTAAACATAAAACCAGGATTTGGAGGCAGTGCCATTCATCTTATGTAGTGCCATAAAAGCAGCTCAAGATCGTGCTGATTTTTTTTTTTTCCCCCTCCATGGTATTGATGTGTGTGTCAGGTAGATGTCTGTGTCTCTTTTTTCTGGTTTTCATGTTGAAATTAAAGTATTTTACTTTTCTCCCGTCACAGCCAGTTTTTTACAATTTAGATGAAAACTAAATGATAACTAAGATGAAACTGTGCAGAGATTATTTTAACTTTTTGTGTTACTTTATCCCATGAGATTTTTTGTGGAAATCTTTTGGTGGCCTTTATATGTGTGGAAAATTAAGTATCTAAGGTGAATGAAGTTTGGGAAACAGTTCATAGAAATCCAGTTTTAAGTGCATAATATATAAACTTGCTTTCTACTGGTACTGTCTTTGTCCCTATAGTATACTTTTTTTTTGAAAGGGAAAGAAGAAAAACAACTACCAAAGTAATAAACTCAACTCTCTATATTACTTGGTGCTGGAATTCTTTTAGATCAGTTGTTTTCTTTAAGAAACAAACCCACAACTTTCTGTGTATTAGGTGCATATTAAGCAATATCTATATAAATTTGTTACTTCAGCTGAGAACTGGCTCGGCTGCCCTGTGATGCACATACCCTGAGGAAATAAATGCTTTTCACTAGTTCCTCCCACACACTTTTTATTTTCCAGGGAAGCACTTTCTTCTAGATCTGGATGGTGCTAATGTTTTGAATCACTCATCATGGTTTTCAGCACTCACTTGTTTTTGCTATTAAACGTATATTATCAGTAATAAAGGTTCATTTTGTGATGCTTTAACCATCCTCCTCTTTCAAAATAACAAATCCATATAATGGGAAATTTTTAGTTTGCTTTCATGGGACCAACAGTATTTCAGGCAGCTTGTCTGTTTTGAGTTCAAATACAAGTCTCTGGCTTCTACAACCTTCTTCTGTGTTTTGCTTTAGGGTGGGATTTTTTTGTTCTTTTTCTAGGAACTTCCAGCTAAATAATCTGCACTTGTTAAATAGGATATGTACTGCAGCTGGTTCCTTAGGGAGGTTATCTTGTCTAAATAACATGAATATCAGTTAGTATTCTCTTAAGATTTTTGGATGTTTGACTACTTTGACATTAGTTAAGAAAATACCCTAATGAATTCTAAATATTTGTTTCAGATTTCATGTTTCATCCTGTATTGAGCATCTGCTGCTGAGAGCTGGAAAGTCTACTTAGGGTATGTACAACAACTAATGATTTCAATTTCACACTGAGTTTTATTCTGGGTAAATCAGGTCAAGACGAGATTTTGTTGTTGTTGTTCTTTCCTTGTAATTAATGTTGAAAATTCTGATTGTTAAACAGTGGGTGTTTGAACAGAATTTCTTGTTTGGTTTTTTTTTCCCTGAGCCTCCTGGAATTGGCTTTTCTCTGACAACCTGTTCATGGTCCTTCTATTCAGTCCAAAGGTACAGAGGTGGGCAGAACTGTGCAGCAATTAATTTATTGTACATGGGAGGAGTTTTCAAGGTGTTTTCTCACCTGCCAAAGCCACTTGGCTGAAAATTGTCAGACCAGTCCCATGTGCTGCCTTTTGGAGCAAAATACTAATAATACTCTATTCTTGTGTTCTGCTTTTCTGTAGTACAGAAGAAATGGGTCTTAAGAAAGCAAAATCTTTGCTGTAGGGGTGCTCAGCCTAATCTGAAGAATTTCAGCTCAAAGCAGGAGTAGAGAAATTACAGCCACACTATTCTTTATATTATAGGAATTAATTTCTGATGTGCATATTTTTGATTCCTTGTGACCCCCTTGTCTCCAGGGTGAATGGTTATATTTGAAAATTTCAGTTTTACTTCTCAGTGTAGTTGGTATTTCTGACTTCTGCCTTTACTGCTGCTCATACATATGGATGTTTGGAATATTCTTACATTCGAGTGTGGCTAGAATAACTTGTTGGATCCTTACTTTTTCTTTGTGGTTTGGTTTCTCCCCATTTCTATAATCTTCCCTGTGGCTGGTGGTTTGGGAGCCTGTATTAAAGTGTTTGGTTTTTTTTTTTTTTTTCCTATTACTTGGGCTTTGGCAGGTAACAAAATTCATCTTCTGCTACTCCAGGAGCACTTTTGAATCTAGGTTGTGGATGTGGTTGCCCTTATTTGAAACTTTGATATCGCCTGGTTTAGAGTCATTAATGTTCTTGCCTGGACTGTAATACACTTGAGAACAAAGGAGATGTGACTGCTTGCATTTCATGGAGCAGGCCCTTAATGGGACTTCAGGCTGTGATCTTGTATCCATGAGATATGTATTTTCATCTTCAGGAATCAGCAGAGGGTCACTTAATGTCTCCTGACCATCTAAGTTTTCAGGGATAGTTACTTTTATTCTTCAGTAGCTTACTTCTGGATCTCATCAGCCTTTCTTAAACTTAAGTTTTCAAGTTTATGGTGCATATTTGCTTCCCCTCTCCAATTTCTCCCTTCCCTTTTCTTGTATGGGATTATATTTGTTTATATCATGCAGTTATTTTTTTTCCAAGGAATTCCATCTACTCTTACCACTCCAAAGAAGTTTGAATGGCTTGAAAAATAGTAGTCTTCCGTTTTGTTACTTAAGTTGGAAAAAACCCAAAATATTTCAGTTGGAGCCAGTACTGATATTTTTATCAGCTAAAATCAAAACTTGTAGCCTTATGCCTCTTGTTAATTCTGAATTACGATTCGGATGGAAACCCAGACCCTTGGAAAATATTTCCTGAACATGGAAAACTAATAGTGTGGGAAATCCAGAAAACAGGGGCAGGGGTATGGGAACAAAACATTTTATCATATATAAAGGTCTGCAAATCAGATTTGTGATTTCAGAGGGTTTTTAATGCTTCCTTTAATTTTGTTTGACCTTTTGAAAGGAACAGCTCTGACTGTCGTGATGTCACAAGCAAAAAAGTGTGATTGTATGTGTTATGAACTGAAGCCATTTGCTCCCTGGAGTACATGGTTCCAATGAGTCATATCCTGGTAAAACCGTGACAACAAAGTATTTATTAGGTTGTTAGGTAAATATCTTGCAGTACCTGCCTAGATAAGACTTTATAGAAAACCAGCCCATTGAATAACAAGGCTGTGAAATACAACATGGAGTAAGAGGAAACAGTGAAAAATCTTAAATGTAGATTGCAAGTACTTCTGACTTGTCAGGTTTATATTGAGGTCTGTGATATTTTTTTATTTTTTTTATTTCTGGCTGGGGATTTGATAGGAGGAAGGGATTAGTGCTACTTGCTCTTTGAAAGTAGTATTGTATATGCAAATACTGCAATGTCAGTTCCAGTGGAAGTACTGCATCTCTTACTTATCCAGCTGCTTTATAAACTGTTACTTACTGTACTCATAGTGCAAAAAGTCAAGCTGTTACTTGTACCATGGTAGTCTTTTCATCGTGTGATCACATATTTTGTTCCACAGAATCATGACCTCTTTGCTCCCAGTACCCGTGTCTGTTGATGACAGTATTCAAGCCCTCCTCTTACAGGATGGAGTGTTCAAGTGTGCTGTGGTAGTGCTGCCTTCACCCATTCATTTTATGGTTTTATTAGTATTTGTACTGGATGGAGTCACTGAACTTAAGATGAAAGGTTTCAATTTTAGCTCTGACATGCCTGTTTTTGTTGTAGCATTTAAAATTTGCACTCAGAGCACATATCTCGATGATTTGAACAGCGCTGAAATCACTTGGCAGTTCTGTATTTAACTCATCAGATATCAAGGCCATAAAAGAAAAGCAGGAAACTTGACAAAATGACTCTGCTAACATCATCCAGAGTCCCTGAATGCCTGGGGGAAAGGAGGCTTGGGGGAACCTCATTGTTCTCTGCAATTCCCTGACAGAGGGCTGTAGGCAGGTGGTGATCGGGCTCTCCTTCCAGGAAACAAAGGATAGGACAAGAGGAAATGGCCTCCAGTTGCTCCAGGGGAGATTGATATTGGATATTAGGAAAAATGCCTTCACCAAAAGGTTGGTTAGGTATTGGAACAGGCTGACCAGGGAACTGTGTGAGTCCCCATCCCTGGAAATATTCAAAAGATACATAGATGTGACACTTGGTGATATGGTTTAGTGGTGGCCTTGGTAGTGCTGGGTTGATGCTTGGACTTAGTTGTCTTAGAGGTCTTTTCCAACCAAAATACTATTATGATTCTCAGATTGATGAGTGAAGAATACACAAATCATGTAACAGGAAGGGATTATGAGCAGAAGTTCTGTTTAGCTTTATGTTTCTGACTTATTCCTTCGGCCAGTGTTTGAGCATGGTATTGGTGCAGGCATTGTGTAGATAAAAATGGGTAATTTTACATGTACTTACTTTGTGATTTCAAACATGCTGGTCAGCCATTGACAGCAGGTGCTGCCAGCCCTTCCACCTAAGGAGCAGCTTCCAAAGGATGTTCTCTAGATCTCTACTGCAAGTGACTTCAGGTGCTTTCCAGCTTTTTACAGTTTTATTTCAGGTGGAATTAGACTAGTATTGGATGAGAAGTATTGTTGTGTCCAGAACAACACTTGTTTAAATACAGTATTGCAGATGGAGAAATTAATGTTCCTTTTTATCTCTTACAGTTAGAATTAGTTCCCTAGTGAAATATCAGAGATCTGGGTTCTTGTGTATTTTGGATGCTATGCATGTAATTTTGTTTTAATGCATTCGGGTCTTTTTTCTTGATATAGAATTTGTTTCAAAAGTTTTCAGTTGGCACTTTAAGGTGTAAAGGACAACTTGTAAAGAACAAGAAATGTTCTCAAGTGTAAAGCTAATTAATGGATGTTGCCCTTTGCCAGTAAGACCTATATGGTTATAGCTCCTCCTGGCTTCTGGAAGTGGAATTTTGCTGGGCTTCCTGACTGGTTTGTTATTCTGGACTTCAGGGTCATTGCAGGAAGATTTACTTTGCCACCAAGGTTATGATAAACTTCCGCTTCTTCCAGGCAGGCTGGGCTGGGCTCACACGTGTGCAAGTTCAGTACAGAACATCCTCTTCTCTCAGGCTGGGCCCTCCCAAGGGCTCTGTGCTCTGTCTGTGCTGACAGGCACCAGCAGGGTTTTCAAAGCAATGAGCTTGGATGTAAGGAACACAAACCACTCTGTGTGCTGCCTGATGCCTTTCTGAGCTCTGTCCTGGCCTTTACTTGGCATAGCAGATACTCCTCAGCCTGTCCCCAGAGCAACTGCTGTCTCTTACAGGGGACTAAGTGGGCTTGGGGAAATAAATTTCAGTGTTTGGGGTATTGTTCTGCATTGTCTTATTCCTTCCCTGGAGCTCAATAAAACTTCAGCATTTCTGGATTATCTTGGAATATGTTATCGAGATAGAATGAAGTAGAGTTTCAGTTTTCCCTCTGGAGGTGCTAAAGGTCTTCTGTATTCCAAACAAAGTATTTGTTTTGGTTGTTAGCCCTGTGGTAAATGTGAACAGAGAAACATCAAGCAGAAAACAGTGTGACTCTGTAAATAGTACTGCTTTGTAATGCAGCTTGGATAGGATTTGTAGCAGCACATTCTGATGATGCCAGGGGTAGCTATGAAGTGCTGCTGCTGCTCCCTTCCAGGCTGTTTAAATGGCAGATTTAAGTAATGATATTCTAGTTATTATTTGAGGTAAAGTTTGTAGGTCTGCTTCTTTGAGAACACTTAGCTTGCTCGGTGGTAATGTATAATTGGCCTTTGATACTGTGTCTTGGTTAATGGCTTAAGGTGTGCACTGGCTGTTGTTTACTGTTGGAAATGCACAAAAATGTTTAACACTGGCCTAAGAAAGTTTCTAAAAGCAGCAGGATATTCTAAATCTTTAAACAAGACCATTCTTATACAAAATGATCAATGATAATGTGCTCCTTACTGCTAGGTGGTAGATTTCTTAACTTTCCAGTATGTCCAGGTTTCAGATACTTATCTGAAAGAATTTTATTACTTTATTTGTATTATAAAGTATTAGAATTGGCTCCCTGTCAACCTTGCATGTCCAAATATACCTTGGTGTTGTAAGAAGAAAACCTGAAGAGAATTTTCTGCAAACATAGGAAGACCAAAATTTAAACCAGATGGATTCAGATCTTTTCAAGGCTTGAAAATTTCCATTTTTAACTTAAAACTGAGTGAAGCTTTCCAGACTTCCTGGTCTCTTTTATGGCAATGTTTGTTACTGGTGTAGCATCTCGAGTTGTAGCGTGGGGCAGGTTGTAAATTACTGTCCTTACAAGAGAAGGAACATTAGGGGATACAAATGTAGCGACCTGACATAAAATACTAGGGAAAAAAAAGAGGCCAGCTTGATAGGCAGCAGGACCAGCAATTGCCAGCCCAGGGGTTTCCAAGGTTAGTTTGTGTGTGCTGTGGTAAGGGAAGGATCTGGGTTATTTCCTGGCAGACATTCATGGAGAACTTCCTCTGGAGGGAAATGGGCTCAAGTGCACTTTCTGAAACCAGTTTTAATTAGCAGTGCCTGGGAGGCAGGGAATTTCACACCTGGTGTTTTAGCCTAGCCCTTATCAGCACCCTGCAAAGTGAAACCATTACTTGTCTCCCTCATGTTTGGTACACCCTATTCACAAGTACCAACATAATACTGGTTTGTAATTTATTTTCTCCCTTATCTTAGTGCTCCAGATAGAATCACAAAATACTCTGAGTCTGAAGAACCCAACAAGGATCATTGAGTCCAACGCTGAAGTGGATGGCCCATGTGGGGATCAAACCCACAACCTTGGTATTATCAGCATCAAACCATGACCAACTGAGCCAATAGTCTTTGTTCACTTTTGATTTACTAAACCCTCCCTGTTTTCTCTGGTATTATGGTCTTGCTTGTAATCTCATTTTGTTTATGCAGGGCTAGTTATTCTTTCCTAGTTTTAAAGCTGGTGGAAAATCATGATATGATGTTGGAAGCCTCTGATGTGACTCCTTCTCATGTGTTTCTAAGACACATCAGTTATATGTGAACACCCCCATGTAAAACCTTTTAGATCAGCTGGATTCCCCTTCATGCTTAGATGCCTGTAGATAATTTGGTTTGGTTATCTTCTGTTCCTTTGAGATGTTGCCTAAGTCTTCCTGATGCATCACAATTCCTTAGATGCCAGTTTCTTTTGTAGCTATTGAGTTTTTGACAGAATGCAGTGTTTTCATGTGCTTGAGTTTCCTGAAATCCATTTTCAAAAACAAGAACTAGCAGAAATAGTGGTTTATTTTTTATGCCTTTGTGTACTGCCCATGCATACTGCTGTCTTGAGTATGCACTAGGTGACTATGAGTAGTGATGCGATTTCTTTTATTTCTTTCTGACCAGTAGCTGTGTATCAGTACTCTCTTTTCCAAGCAAGAGGTAAAGCAGACAGCTTGAGTTCCTTGTCAAGAGTCCCAGACAAATGCAGCTTGGGCAGCATTTTTTATTGAGGAGGATGAAGAGTACACAAAGAGGCAATAAGAGTATAACTGCACCTGAAAGTGAATGCATTAAATGAGATGAAATCTGTACCAAGAGGGAGCCTTGATCACCTGGCAGGAGTTAATAGCTGTTCCAGGTGCCACTGAAATGCTGCCCTTTAACAACAAGTGGAAGGTTTATTGTTAGCAGTCCACTCCCAGCTGTGTTGTGGAAGGTGCAGTCTTTAAATTGCTAACCAGGTTTCCTATTAAAAAAAAAGGTCATTTCTTATTTTAGGATTTAGATTGTGCAGAGCAAAAGGGCACATGAAAAGTCACGGTTGTCAACAGGACTCCAAGTTTGGCATTCCAGGTTATTTTTGTATGTATTGTAAGCAGGTGGCTGTGTTGTCATTTCCCTGTTTCAGGATCAGTCTACTCAGCTGAACTTTCAGGAGAGGATGGTTGAAGCTTGGCAGAATTGTAGAGAGTTTTAGGTTCCAAAGGAATTGGGACAGCTGTAATCATGGAGCTCTTCCTTCAGCCTATTCCTTTATTCTGAATGATCTCTGTTAAGAGCAACATCCAAAAGGAGTGGTAGGCTTTTTCTAATATTAAAAATACATGAGTATTATACCTCCTTCTGTTTCTGGAAGTGTTTTTGTGTTTTTTTGCTAGTAGTAATATTCCTGGTAATCTAAACTGTCTTGTATCCTAGTTATTTTAAACAGAACAGTTCAGGCTGTATTCCTATGCCTTTAATGTGACTGATGCTGACTCTTATAAATCCCTCTACATATAAATTTGCATTGGACTCCTAATATGGTGAATAATTTACCTTAGAAGCCTCTGCATAATTATTTTTGGTTTGGAAAAAATCCCAAGCTAGCGGGATGTTAATTTGCACCTCCTTTTTGTGTGGTGTTAAGGGCTCTATGTGAATCCTTCTTTGATAACTTAAAAATATATCCTATGCCTAGGAAATTTTTTTTTATTCAATTTGAGCTTTATGCTTCTACTCTGTGCTAAATCCTAAACAGGAGTGGCCCTAAATTAAAGTGGTCAATGAACAGTGACTTCTGCATCTTTCTGGAACAGTTTTTTTGGTGACTTAGTTTTTAATTCAAGGCCTACTTTCTCCAGGAGATCTTGTAGTCATGTAAGTATTAAATGAAGAATAGAGCATTTGGTGTTGGTGGTGGAACCTGGTCTTATGTTTAGAGTGTTCCTCCTGATAAGGCCTGAAGAGAAGCCAAGCCAAAGCTTCCTGGAAGATTTTCTTTGTGGGGGGTGTCTGCATAAACATGTGGTGTGAAACTTTTACCAGCCACTCTTCAGCTTCTTGAAGGGAAGGGTTAAGTAAGAACTCAACAATAAATCCAGAGTTAGAGTGACATAAAAATCACTGAATCTTGATACTACTACAATGAATTAGGGTTTCTGGTGTTAATTTTGATAATGAACACTTAGCTTTGAAGACATAAGCTAATGCAGCTCTCTCCCACATAAAGGAGAAAGAATGGCATAAGGGAAACAGTAATTTTCATTGATGAATATCCTGATGGTCTCTGTATTCGTATATCCACACGTCCAGAGGATGCTGGTGCCATCCCTGCATTATCTGTATACCAAGACTGTGAGAAATAGGGGTCAGAAGATGCCAGATTAAAACTCCTGCTAAAGAATCGAAGACAATTTGTGATTGTTACATTCAGGGGAGCATTGCAGATTGAAAAAGTAGCTGAAATATTAATACACAGTTAATTTTTCTGTTGGCATCTAATGCTTTTCTGATGTAAGTTCTGTGTTTTCCTAGTTTTTAGTGGGCAAGGTGTGGAAGCACCGAGGTGCGGAAGGAGTGTTGCACTCAACTGAATGGCTCTACAAAGTCACTTGGTTCAGATTCCTCACCTGGTTTATATTTTTAAAGAAAACATTTAATTCCTTAATTTGCATCTGAACTGTGAAATATTTTTGTCAGAAGAAAACCTAGTTTCTCTGTTATTTTGGTGAGTTAGATGGAGTTGAAATTTGTTGCTTTAGTATGTACCTCTTTCTTCCTGATTTTTTGAAATAATTTTTAAAGATAAATGAGTGTGTGAACCTGTGGACATTTGAAAAGCATTTTGTAGGAAGGACACAAAGTTTAGCCTCAGGGCTAAAATTTTTCTAGTTAATTCTAGAGGATTACAGAAACTGAACAAAAGGCTGGTTGCTTTTGGGGTGGTAGTGCTATTATTTTTCTCAGGCTTGTTAAGTGGCAGCAATGTAGAATTTCTGCAAATTGGCGCAATTCACATAATCCTGGTTTTCATGTTTTCAAGCATCCGTATTTTCTGTGTAGCTGATCTGATGGCTAATTGAGGTCACACACAGTCTGTTCAGGAAACCCTGGTAACATTGCGTTTTCTTATTTTACAGTTCTCTCATATCATTTAAATTGCCTAAAGTGAGTTTTGAAGCAAAGACATGTCTTGATCTGCCCACTGTATCTCAGATTTCTGAAAAATGCAGAAATTTGAAGGAGGGGTGGAGTCAGGGATGTGAAAGCCCAAGGACAAGAAAACCTCTCCAGTACTATGATATTCCTTGTGGTAGAAAGAGAAATATGCAGGAAAAATAGGTCTTGGATGATGCAAATAATGATACACATGAACCATTTGTAACTTAAATGGGTTGGTTGTTCACAAATTTTTGTTAAAATCAGGAGGCTTTAAAAGAAATTATATTGAAATATTCATCTCTAATTGCTGAGGCTGTTGGTAGTGCATGTTGGTATTTAATTTTGTGGTTTCTAATATATACTTTGTACATGGCTTCTGATACATTTTTAACTCCTACACTGACTGCAAATTAAATATTGATTTGTGCATTGCTAGGTTTTGAGCTTCAAAGCATTTCTGAGTTGTGGTTAATTGATCTACAACTCCAAACTAATACATGGAGGTTCAGAACCAAGGCATCAGAATTATAAATTACTGTATGTTCTACATACATGGTTCATGTATTTAACCAGTTTCACAAACTTAATATTAACTAGGTTTGTTGTGCAATTTGTTCTTTGAAATGCCTGTAAATATGAAGGGAAAATAAGGATAGAACAGAATAGAAACAAGCTACTGCTGGCAAAATTTCTAATGCAAGAGTAATTTTAATTGCATGTAAAATATTTGAAAATTCTGCACTCTAACCATTGACACTGTCCCTGTCATGTCATTCAGTTTCCCAAAAGCCCTAAAAGACCTCAATTTTTCTGGAGTGTTCAGTCACAAATATCAGTATTTAGGCATTAATCAGAGCTGCAAATCCAGCCCAGCAGTGTTCCCCAAATAGGCTTCAGCTCACTTAGTTTCACAACTTAATACACAGGAATGAAATAAATTTCATCATCTGTCATGTTTTTCTTGAATGAGAGGATTTTGTCCCTAAAAATAAATTTCTGTGGTTGTTGTCTGAGGCCATATGAGTTGTTTTTAATATTTTATACTGCTTAAAAGTATTTGGATTTGTGTTCGTTTGGTTTGTAATAATGCTATAGTTGGCCAGAGGATGATAGATGTAGCTCCATCCAGAAGCAGTTTCTAAGGAGACAGAGGTATCCATTCATGATCTATATGAAAGGGAGCATCGTTGAAAGTGTTTTGTAGAAAAAAGTCTGTATTTGTTTATCCCCACTGCAAAACCTAACATATTTGCATTTTGAATGGCTGTGGTTTTAAGGTTTGGAATAGAGGCCAAGGAGACAATGGGGAGTCAAATTCTCTGGAACTTTAAGTCTTGGAAGAATAAAATCAGTCCTTCGTTTCTCAGTGTACTTGGTATTTTTGTTCTTTGAGGAAGATACGGAGGAGTTGGAATTTATAATATTAGTATTAACTTCTTCAAAAGCCAGACTTTTCAGAAATAGTCACTCTGGATGTGGGACACTTCAGGAAGGTGAGACTCAGTTGTCTTTGCATTCAAGTGCTTTGGCAAGAGCTTTTGGCTTGAGTCTGACAAAGTCACTGCCCAGTCTCAAAGCTGTACTTTGTGATTTTTTGGAACAGTGTCTAATTAATTTGTAGACTTCAAATTTTAGAGCTGTAGGTAATTCCCAAACCTGTTGACATTGTCTAGTGTCTACAGACAGATGTGACAATGTCTTCATTAGAAAAGTCTGTGTGTAAACAGAAATCCTAAAATCCTTTTTGGTTTTGCTTTTTCTGAGGTGAATTAAATTAGTGTTAGCTAGTATGTTGTAGTCATGCATCACTGGGTTAAACCTTACAGTGTCTGTTCTCTGTCAGAGGTAGTTTAGGCCAGATGATTCCCTTGTTCCTAGAAACTCCCTTGGACAGGATGAAACACTGCAAGTCACCATCCCTGACATCTCTTTATGGTTGTGTTATTAATGACAATTGTCTGTTGTTTCCTCAGTTTCCGAAATAAAAAGGCTTGTTCTGCTTGCCATCTCTCTGTTATCCTCTTCCCCATATATTTTTTGGCCATGAACTGGTACCTACCAAACTCTGCAAGAGGCAGAAGCTTCAAACCACAGCTGAACGGAGCTGCTGATTTCAGCCTGCCGACAGCAGCATTCACACCCACGATCATGGAATCATTTAGGTTGGAAAAGACCTCTGAGATTATGAGTTGCAGAGGTCTTTTCCAACTTTGATGACTCTGTGATTTTCCCTTGGATGTCCCCCAAACCTGGGACACTTGGAACTTTGAACCATCCAGAGCACTGTGAAGGAGAGGGTTGGGGGGGGGTTCAGGTGAGTTTCAGAACTGTGCTGTTTTTGGGATAAAGGGTCCATGGTGATACTGGTGGTGCCTTCTCCTTGCTCAGGGGTGTTCTGAACGCTACCATGGTGTTGAATATAAGGCTGTGTGGTAAATAATGCTTTCTTAATCTACTTAGAAAGGTTTCTCAAATTTGAGTTTGGCATTTCTTAACAATGTATTGAATTTTTTTAATATTTTAAGAAGGTAAAATTGTGTTGGTGGTAAGGCCCTGGCAGAGGTTGCTCAGAGAAGTTGTGGCTGCCCCATTCCTGCAAGTGTTCAAGGCCAGGTTGGATGGAGCTTGGAGCAGTGTGGTCTAGGGAAAGGTGTCCCTGCCTCTGCTGAATTTAGGTGACCTTTAAAGGTCTCTTCCAGCCCAAACCAGTCTGTGATTCCAGCCTTGCTGGGTTACTGGGGAATGCTTTAGGCATCTGTTACATGTAATCCAGCCAGATCTGCTCCAGGCACCTGAGGAGTTCAGAGGTCAGAGTTTGCCAGTTTACCCCAAATTCTTCTAGAGGATTTGTGTGGTTTTTCTCTTGGCTGTGAAGACACACTTCATAGGTTTCCTTTGGGCCTCTTGACTTTCGTTATTCTGTGATTCAGAGTCCCCAGAATTGGGGAAAAGGGAGATAAACGGATTTAGTTAAATTGTGGTGATGTGGCAGCAGAGTTAACATCCCTGTGGCTTCAGTGAAAATAATTCTTTTTGGTTCTTTGAGCTTCCTGTGGTTTGCTCTGAGCTCTCAGTGTCCTGTTATTAAGAACTTATGTATTTCTTCTGTGGGGCTGCAGCAGACAAATACAAGTAGAAATTATTCCAGCTCTAATTCTGTGTCAAGTTGTTTGCATATGCAGCCTGGAATTCCTTTGTACTGTCACAAATGCTTAGTTTGCAGGATGACGAAATAAATATTAACTGAACCAGAGCTGACACTGGCATAAGTACACACTGCAGTTCTCTGACTTGATCTGTTTCTTCATATCAATGAAAAGAGATGCGTTCAGAAGTTCCTGAAATATTGGCATCCTTGGGCAGTACCTGCCTGATTTTGTGCTAGAATTATTTTAATGTATTCAAGCAAATTTAAGTTTGCGTCCACTCTGAACCTGATTAGATCTTGAAGGGCTTGAAAATGAGTCTCTTTAATAATTATTGGAAATTTGGATAAGGTTTTTAAGTTGGACATTTTCTTTGTCATTTATGCCTCAAGCTTGAACTCACAGGGTGAGTCTTATGATATGTCCAGGAGCAGTTTGTAGAGGGAGGACTGGGGAACTGGAGACCTTGATGAACTGAATGTTTTTTCAATATTTTAATTTAAAAATCTTAATAAGCATTGCATATGTATTCTGCCCATTATGAGAGGCAGAAGATACAGTTACAATGTATGCTAAATAATTTAGTGTGCTCAGGGTACCTGACACTTCATACATGATAAATTGAAAAGTAGATTACAGAGTAATTAAAAAATGTTCACTTTCTTCACGTTACTGAGGTTAGAAGTGCATGAAACAACTGTCAGTTCCGCTCTGGATCATCATTGTGACCAAGTTCAGTTCTTTGTTCTCACTCTGGTGGGATTCAGTGGCATCTGACTCTGTCCAAGTTGGATCAGAAGCAGAGAAACCTGGATAGGTTTCTTTGTGCTCATCTTCTCTGTTTTCGTGCCTAATGAATGATCAGAATTGGAAAAGCTTTTTAGAGAATAATCCTCAAATAATATATACTTGTTTGAAATAACAAAAGAGGTGAGCTGATGTTTTTTCATTCTTGTGAAATGGTGGGACAAGGAATAAACTGCAGTATTAGTGAAGAATTTTAAAAGCTTAACAATGTTTTTCTTGGTTTAGGTTTATTACTCTTGCTGTCCTTCTTATGGATTACAATGTGGTACAAAAGATTTATGTTTTTCTGCCTCCCAGCACTCATTGCTGAGGCTAAAGCCACATTTATACTGTACACTTCTTTGTGGTATTGAATTCTTATCTTTATGCAGAAAATATTTGTTCACTGAGTCCAGCCTACACAGGATCAAATACCCTTATATAATTAGGACATTTGTGGCTCTTTTCTGTTTATTCTTAAAGGACTGCATCATGATTTCCTTTATGCTCCAGCTAGTTTGGTTTGCTGATAAGGAATTGTTACACATCAGCAGGGTAGGTATTCACCATTAGTATTGTGTTTTATATATCAACAAAGCAAGCTGAAGTAAGATGTAATTGTACAAGTGTATACGCTATGTAATCCCTTGACATAAATGGAAAAAGCTGTTACTGAAATATTTGTACTTTTCAAGTGAAGCAGTGCTGCTTCTTAACATCAGCAGGAATAGTAAATTTCAGACTGTTTTAACAGCAGATGCATTTTGTATTTGATTTTTCTTTTCTAAGAAGTCATGTCTAGGTACAAAATCATGATAGCTTTAAAATCCATTTCAAATAAACTTGTAATGCTCTACTTAAATACTTACAAGGCAAGTCAGAGTTTCTAAGGGACTTAGTGATTCTTAGCTAAGAAAGTAATGAGTGTGCTTTGTGAGCAGCACGCTGTCAGAATTCCTCTCCCTGCCACTGCCCGTAAAATTGGCTTGTTAGTTATTTATGAGGAAAATTGGTTTGACAGCCCTGAAGGCAGAAGTGTTCTGTTCACAGTACAAGTAGTACCACCGTGCTGTAGCCCTGGCCATGGGATGACAGGAGCTGCTTCTTGGAGAAACAGCTCCAACCCCGGGACCATTTGGGTACCTCCAGCTCTGGGACTGAACTGTGGATGTGTCTCCTGTAACTTGAGTGTCATCTTGGAGCTTCAGACTGCCTGTAGACACCTCCAGACATACTTATGTGGCAGCTTTCTGTGACTGTCTTGTCACCTTCTGTGGATAACCTAACTAGTTTAAATTGAATTTTGGGTAGGAGTGTAAGCTGTTTGTTATTTCATCCTGGACCTAGAACGTGTTCTATTCTGATCTGTGCCTTTATCCAGCCTGGGTTTGGCCAGAAGCCTACATAGGAGCTGTAAAGTGTATACAAATCAGAAGCTGTCTTTGTTGTCCTTGTTCCTTCTCCCTGCTGTCTGTGGAGTTTGTCAGCATTGTACAAAATAGTATTTTAGGAGATCTTACTTCAGAAATCACAGTGATGACTTGTGGAGGAAGCGTGACTCGGGTGAGCTGCTGGGGGGCAATTGCAGCATTAATAAAACCCACAGATTTTAGACTTAGAGTTTATAGCATATCTAATATTTATCTGCCGCCCAATATGTAATGAATCTTAAATCTTTCTGCAAGTATTTCTGGTGGTCTTAATCTGTTTCATGCCAGAGGCAGGGAGAAATAATGCTTTCAATTTTGTCAAATTAAGTTTTTACTGTGCATTAAATTGATTAAATAGAGCAGCAGATTAAGGCGAAAAATACTGTCTTAAATTGCAATTCAGGGCTGATAGAATCTTAATGATGCCAAGCTGAACTTTTTCAGTGGGTCTGTGGAAATGAGAATTCATTAATCATATGCGCTTGACTTCGCGCTGTGCTGAATTGGAAACAAACTCTTCGCCTTGTTCCCTTTGCCCAGATGAGTAATGGCCGAGCTGGGAAGGTGCAGCCAACGAGATATGGGAGCTTCACGTTGTGTTCTGTCAAACCAACTGGGTCTCCTGTTTGATCAGATTCTTGCAGAGAACCCCCTGTGTTGGGGGGTTTCCTTTTACACCAGCACCGCTGTCTTTGAGCCGCTCTCCGACGGCTGCATGACAGAACCAATTAGGAGAAGAAAGCCTGTCTCATGTTGTGTGCTGCAGTTCTTCTGTCTGCACTCTTGTTCCCTCACTACCCCCTCTTCACCTTCATAATCTAGTTTTGTCAGTGATCTCTTTGGGTTTCTTTGTCCTGACGTATGTGTGTATTTTTCTTTTCCTGATTATTTTTTTTTTATTTTATTTTTTTATTCTGCCCATGGTTCCTCCCTGCCTCACTTGTCATCTTTTTTTGCTGTCTTAATTCACTCTCTATTTAACATCTGGAAAACTTTAAAAAAGGGAGTAGAGAGAGCAGAGAAGGTAGAGACAAGTTTTCTGTATTTCTGCTGGTATATCAGTGTTGTGGTGTGAGGAGGGAAGCAGCCTAACGCAACTACTGCTAACATGCAACATATTAAGAAAAAATAATTTTGTCAGTTTAGATGAATACATAATGTATTGCTCTGTAATGTCTCTTCTGCTCTTTCCTGATTTGTTGTCTTTACTTCTATTGCCCCATAACTCCTATTTACCCTCTGAGGTAGGCGCTTTTTGGCTTACGAAGAAATGTGTATTCTTGTGAAATGACAAAATTCTTGTGAAATCTCCTTTGCTAATTCTCATTGCCTTGTGTCTGCTGTGGTGTTTGACAAGTAATTTACTTGACCTTGAAGCTTCTTGAATCAATGTTCCTTTGTAATCTCGGTTTTGGAAATCTTTTTTGACTTTGTATTGACCCCCCCACCCCAGCAGAATGACACTTGGCAGCATGTTGTGTCTCCAAACACTACAGGAGTTGGAAGTGGTGCACTCTGGTGTCTCTGGGAGGATGTGTAAGACTTGTGCAAACACCCAGATGACATTAAAGGAGTTGTTCCCATGTGTACGGTGGTGAATTTACTGGACTTTTTCTAGCACACTGAGTGTCCTTAATTCTCTTATTTCTTACATGGTTAAGATCCAAAAGCATAATGTCTTCACTGCAGAACTGATTTCAGCCTCTGTAGCTCTGGCTGTAAATGCCCATTTGTTGTGAAGGGATGTTGTGCTTCACTTTGAGAACAAGCTCCAGCTGAAGCAAATTCTTTCTCAATCCAGAGTGTCACAGTTGGACTAAGAAAACCCCAGTATTCTCATTACAAATAGATTTCATTTTATTTACTGAGGCAGGTTTCTTTAAAGAGCAAAACTTGTGCAGCTGCTGTCAAACTTGGTGTGAACACTTCGGAGTAATCCCATTGTGAGCAATAAAACATGTTATTTCTTAGGCATTAAGGCCTTTCATGGATGGAAGTGGTAAGCCACCCACCCCCCCTCCCCCTTTTTTTATTTTTTTAATTTGTTTTGTTTTAGATAAGAACAATGTGTGTACAAAGGTAATAATCTTCTGTTAAACTTCTGACAAACTACGTGTGTGTTCTTTACTGGAAAACTCTTTAATTTTTTTCTCCCTCACTCAGTGCTGGCTGCATCGATTATCTTCAACCTTCTTTCACCCATCTGCAACTTCAAATAAGAAAAATTTAAAACTTTAATTCCAGCTCCTGAAAAACTGCTGTACCAATGGAATCCATGTGTGGGCCAAAACCATGGAAACAGCATAATTTTACAGTGGTGAAACATGAAAGGAAGTGACTCGCCCAACTTTCTAAGAATTTGTGTTTTAACAAAAAAACCACCCGAGACTTGCAGAATGTTCTACTATGCCAAACAAGAAACTTTGGGTAGTTTCTTTTGTTATATCATTAATCTGGTACTCTAAATCCTCCCAATTAGTTGCCATTTCAAAACCAAAACAAAGCTCCCACTTGACCCCCTCTAAAAAAACACTCAAGAAAGCACTTTTCTCTTATATTGTGGTCTGGGATGTGCAGCTCTGTTTAGAGCCTTTTAATATTTTGCTTGAAGCAATTTCTCATTCTCTCCCCTTCTGGTTATGCCCTTGGCACTCATTTCTGTACCTGAAAACACTTTATTTTACATTCTGGAACATCTCCGTGCTCTGTGCTAAGTTCCTGTCATACCTAAAGTACAAACCAGTCTTTACTGACATGTAGAGCTAATTTGTATTTCAGTGCAGGAACTACACAATCCTGTCACCTTTTGAAGATGTGGGTGACTTGTGGTGGCACACTGTGTGTCACAGGTCCTTCACAGAAAATGACAAGGGAGCTTCAATCATAGCAAGCAATGTCAAGACAATGTTTCTTGAAAGAAAAACATCCACTAAAGCTATCACTTGGAAGAACAAGCGCTCTGTAGTACAAATAGGGGGTAGCTCCACATGTATAGAGTACGTCTACAGCTTTCCCTAAGCCTGCCTAAGGGCCTGAATTGTTATGTTCATAAAATGTCACAGTATTTCCATCAGGATTATGTGATTACAGATCATAGTGCTGGAGATACTCCTGATACATCTGAACTTCTGCCAGCACACACATGTCCCTCCTTAAACATCTTAAATGATTTTAAAGTTTCCTGGGCTTGTTTAAACACATCTCCTTTAATGATAAACCATTAAATGATAAGAATATTCCTGTAATGTGGCTGACATTCTTAGAACAGTACTTTTGATTGAGTAGCTGTTCTTGGAGGTGATGTTTAAGCTCATGATTTCACAGAGCCACAATAGGGAGTTTAAGACCATGAGAATCATTTTAGTTTGAAAAGACCTTTAAAATTGGTAATTCCAGCTGTTAGTCCAGCAGTGCCAAAGCCACCACTCAACCATGTCCCCAGCAGCGTCTTCCAGTATTTGATTGCCCTTTCGGTGAAAGAGTTTTTCCTAACTGTGCGTAACCTTCCCTGGCACAACTTGATGTCATTTCCCCTTGTCCTGTTTGTTACTTGGGAAAGAGACTCACCCCCACCTGGCTCCAACCTTCTGTCAGGGAGTTGGAGACAGAGAGAAGATCCCCTGTGAGCCTCCTTTTCCCCAGGCCGAGCCCCCCAGCTCCCTCAGCTGCTCCTCATCAGTCTTGTGCTCCAGCCCCTTCCCCAGCTCTGTTCCCTTCTCTGATCATGCTCCAGCCCCTCAATGTCTGTCTTGTCATGAGAGGCCCAAATCTGAACACGGGATTTGAGGAGTGGTCTCCCAGTGCCCAGCACGGGGTTACAGTCACTGGCCACAGTGCTGCTGAGACAAGAGATGCTGCTAAATGAGACCAGTGACTGCCCAGCCCAGCACTGGCCCTCGATGGCAGCAAAAAATGTTATTTACAATAGAGATTGCATGCCTGGCCCAGTAGCTGGTGGTGCCTCTCTCCACGCTTCTCTCTTACAGAAATTGCAGGGAGCTCAGTGCCAGCTGTGGAGTAGGCACTCTTACTAGTTTGAACTCTATCTCCAGTAGTTTCCTCAAATGCTCCCCAATGCTCAGACTGGCAGGATTTGTTGAATGGTGGTGCTGCATTGGTTTGCTTTTCCTTTCTTTATTTTTCCTGTCTCTTCTTCCCCCACCCCTCCACTTGTGCTGTGATCATGTTCACCCTGAGCCTCATGTCCTCCCTGCGAAGGGGGCCCCAGATTTGGTAATCTGGCCTTCCTTGGCAGCTGTTCCATCCCTCAATCACTTCAGCTGCCCAGCTCTGGACATCTCTGCCTCCTTCTGGTGCAGAGACCAGAACTAGACACAACATGTTGATGCTTTTTTGTTTTGCACAGTAATACATTTAAGTACCATGTTTTCAGTACCCTTCCTAATGAGACACAATGTTTTATTGCTTTTGGCTAGCTGCTCCAGTTTGAGCTGATGATTTCAGAGAAAACAGTGACTCAGCCTTCCTCCCGCAGTTGGAACTGGATAAAGTGCAAGTGTTACTTGGTTAAGGAGGTATTGCTCAGAATTTTTTCCCCAGATGCATTACATCACAGCTCTGTGTTGAAGTGCAGCTGCTGTCTTAGCAACTTGCTTAATTTTGTAGATCCTTGTTAGGTTTTTTTCCCCTCCATTGATAAGACTTTTGCTGACCCATAGGAGCTTAATATGATCTGCAGACATGCAGAGTTCACTTACCCATTTTGTGATGCTGAATAAAACCAATTATTGGGGAACTACTCCATGCTCTTCTCTATCCAAACCTCTCTTCCCCATAGGCAAAAGGTGCATATAGTACTTGTGTAGATATTGAGAGTAAATTCTTTATCTGAGTTGCTTAGATACTGCATGTTCTGCATGTTCTGTAACTCGGTATGTAATGAGATTGATCCCACCTGCCCTGAGTAATGACTGAGTGATTTCTCTTGCTCTTCTTAATCTTCTTAAATGTAACTTCCACCACAACCTTTTCATTTAATATCCTACTGTTCAGTGTGCCTGGTCCAAAATTTGTCTCCTCATGGCTGCATAGATAACTCAGTGGTCATGCTCAATGATGTGGTGTAAATGAATTTGAAGTGTCAAGGTGCATACAGAGTTCAGGAGAAAGTTCAGCTGAGATGGAGGAAAACATAGGTGGATTATTCTGATGGTCTTAATCACAGTTTGTATTTTTTCAATTTCAAAAACTGTTATTTAAGAAGCATAAGCAGAGTTATTTTGGAGGAGTATTGGGAGGGGAAATTGAGATTTGAAACTGTTGAGTGATTCTTTTTAGATTCTGTTTAGAATGATTCTTAGCTTATAGATGCTATAAGCTAAGGAGACTCAATACTGATTTTGTTTTCAAATGGGAAGAGGAAAGCAGGTACAAACAGAAGAGTTGCGGTAGTGAGAGGAATGTGGCAGTAAACAACAAATTGAGAAATTATGGAAGCAGATATGAACTGAAAGATGTTCCCAAGGTATGGGATGAGTCAGATGATGCTTTTACTGGTGTAACACCACAAAGGCTTTGCATATTTAGAGCCACTTGGGGTATGTCAGATGTGGTGATCATCACACCATAGATGTGCCTTGTACCTGTTTTATCAACCAAACACTTAATTTGAAAAAAACCCTTTGTGTTCTCTGCATTGTTTGGTTTGTTTTGGTCGCTCCTCTCATTTTTCCTTGCTAAATTTTGTGTGGCTTTTGTGTTTCAGAGGCAGCAGCTTGCCTTAGAACTAGTGAGTGGTTAAAGAGAACTTCTCAAAAGCACAGCACAGGCTGTGCACGTTGCAGGGTGTCACAGCAGTTCATTGTCGGCTGCTTGCTCGTTAACCTTTTCAGCAGACAGAAATGAGAGCATTAAATCATTACTGCTGATACTCACAGCTGAAGCAAAGATTTAAACCAAGATAATAAGGGACTCCTGTGCAACGTGGATCTCCTGTGAAGTAGGGCTGTAAACACAAGATGAGTGGTTTTGTACGCTGAATTTCTTCTGATCTGGCTAAAGCACAAAAGAACTGGTGCCAGGTTTAGTGGGTGGAGGTGTCTGTCCTGTAACTGTCCCCCCTCCATCTCTCCCCAGGGTAACAGATGAAGATTTGCAGCTAAGCTGGATATTCAGCTGCTGCTGTGCCTAAGGCAAATGCAATAAATATGTCAATAGGAGAAAAAGACTCTAATCTCAGTAAGCAAATGGTGGTTTTAGTGCTATTATGATTGACGTTTGAATACTGTGTCAGGTATTGGTGTTTGCAAATCGGGGCTGCTCCTGAAAGCCAAAACAGTTGGACCATTTAAAGACTTGTAAGGATAATAAAATGCTTAGGAAAAACGTGCCTTTCCAGTGAGGCACTTCTGCCTCTCATTCTACATAGAGCTAGTAAATGAAAAGATTTTATTGAGTTGCACTGAAAATTGCCCTAAAAAACTGCCTTAATGTGAAATGATATAATAAAAGGTTGTTAACATTCAGCCCTGCAGATTGCTAAATTAGAAGTAGGTTAGATGTAAGTTACAAATGAGATGCACTTGTAATGATGAAGGAGAAAAAAATACATATATGGAACAATGCAACTGGTGGTTTATACAATCTTTTAATCATACAGTAAAACTTTTTAATAGCTTTTCTTTAATAGGTGTGCTGTCAGGATGAATTCATTGCATCTCCAAGGTCTTTGTTCGGTAGATCAGATGGTCATGGAGAAATCCTTGAGTTTCTCTACAAGTGTAATTTTACAAAGCTTTTTTTTAAAAAAAGATAATTTGTTTTGTGTTTACTTATTTTCTCTTTAAAAAATAAAAATAATTTTACATAATTGATGAGATACCAATTTCATTAAAGACCAGAAGAACATCCTTTTTAGCCTGTCAGAGAACATAGGAAAGGAGACTTCCAGGTGGTTGGATCCAGCCTCTAAGACAACATACTTTAGGACCAGCCACATAAAAGCTAAAAGCTGAATATGCATCTGTATTCATAAAATATTTTGTTACAGTAGCTAAATAGGAACATTTATTTTGAGTCTGTGATACTCCTCATTTAGTTGCAAAGGTTGTTGTTCAATGACATGTGCTGCTTGGCTTCTTGGAGACTGTGGTCTGTGGTTCCTCGTGTGCTGCAAGCCTTTGCTCCTCCCTGGAAGGAGAGATTGGTTTGTGAATTGAATATCTGAATTAATTTCAAGGGAATGCTGTTAGGCTGGAGTCAGCCAGCTCCTGCTACAGGAGAACAGGATTAAATTTCTTGTGGTCTGCTGCTTACCACAGCTCTGGAACAAGATCAGTGGCTGCAGATGGGGCAGAGTCTGAGCCTTTGGAGTTGTCCACGGAGCAATATTCTCATTTTACCTTGAGGCAGGAATAGGAAGCTCAGAAAACATTCCTGTTTTCTATGATTAGATGTTACCCTTGGAAGGAAGATTTAAAGTTGCGGCTCCATTTTTAAGAAAACATTCGTTAAAACAATGTAAAATGCATAGTTTTATAAAAGCAAATACAGTGGTAGAGAGATCTAATCCTCAGGGCATCCATAAATCAGAAAAAAACTATTACTGCTGAGATCCACAAAGCCTATTTGAGGACTGTAGTGCCCAGAACAATTTCAGTGCAGAAAGAAGCAATAATAGTGTTCTTTCTTTAAAATAAAGGTTTCCTGTTCCTTGATGAATTCATGTACATAACTGGTTTATTTGGCAAGTTTTCTTTGGCTGAGAAACTTTATTATTTTATAGCACCTCTAATGTAATTTCAGCTTGTTCCTGGTCTATTACAATCATCTGTGTCCAATATTACAGAAACCTTGCTTGAAAAGGAGCTCTCAAGGCCATCTGCTCCATCCTCCCAATATCTACATGGGATAAAACCAGTTTTCTCTGCGAACTGATTAGCCTTTACAAAGTATGTAAGTTTGGCTATGATAAAGAATATGATGTGAAAGTAATTTTTCTTTCTGCCTGTTCAAACTGGCAGTTTGCTCCCTGCCAAGTAACACAGGGAGATACTTAAGAATATAAATGCAGAACACGAGTGATCCCTTGAAAGGATCAGTAGGAGCAGCAGCACTTGAAATATGATTCATTTTAGATTTCACTTTGAAGAACTACTTTGGAGCAGATAAAAAAGTAAGATTGGCTCATGTTGTATAGCTGCTGTAAATGTGGTTTGTGTGACAGCACTTGAAGCATTCAGAAACTGAGTTGTAGGAGAAAAGTCAGTCCAGCCCTCCCTGATGTGAGGGCATCATTCCCAACAGGACAGCTCTCCAGAATACTCTCAAGCCTCTCATTTTAGTCCCAAACCAGATTAAAACCCTAACTTTGGGTTTTTTCCTCTTCAAATTTTAGCATTGGTTGAATTTCTCCTCTCTAGAGATTGAAATGCTATAGTGTGCTTCAAAAAGGGGGAAGATTTACACAGCAGAGAAAGCAAGTTTGTAAATGCAACCTGAAATGAGTAGCTACCTGAGTGTGTAATCTCAGTTTATGTCTCCGTGAAGGAAGTGTTTAAAGTGTGGCCTGAATCTACTCATCATTTTTCAGTGTTAGATGTTAAATGAAAAACCATATTTGAGAATAAAGCTTGGAGGTTTCAAGCCAGAAAAGATTAGAGTGAGCTGGAAAAATGGGGCAAACTCAATGATAGGAAAGTTCCTAAAGTGACTCCACACTAAGAGGAACACCTGAAGATAATGAGCATTTCACTTATTGTTGTGGTGTATGGATACACAAGGGAGTGGAATTGTTACTGTTATCTTTGGAATTGTAAAATATTTATTTCATTCATGCTGTTACAAATTGACATTTCTGTAGTGGTGGTGTTTGCTAAGATTAAGATACAAAATCAACCTATAGAGGACTTTGTGTTTAATGGAAATAATTGAGAAATACCATACAAGTAACCTGCTAAGTGCACATATGCAATTTTGAGTATACCGATATGACCTTCAGGCTTCGGTTTCTTCTGTCCAATTTGTTTTTAGATCTAATGCATGTCAATTAATGGTAGAAAACTGTCTATTGCACTAAATTGAAACAGAAGAAGGTGCAGTTGCAGGAAGCTGTTCAGTAAACTTGTCCCAGGAGTGCAGCATCTCTTCAGTTAATGCACTTGTGGGACTGATTTACAGTGGAACATGGAAGTAAGAAATCTTCACAGTGGTTGACTTAAATATAGCAGCAGTGCTGATGGTGTCAGTGCCCCATTTGGGAAGGTCCTGGTGCAGTAACAGGATCTGTGTGAGCACTGGCAAGGAGAGATCACAGCGGAAGCAGCAGCTCAGGTGTTAGGGACAAATGCTGGGATATGGTCAGGTCTTTCTTGAAGTTAAAAATATGTGTGCATGTTTTAGCTGCAGAGCTTTTCTCTGTTTAAATTCTGAGATGTAAGTGATTGTTTTCTGCCTGTGTGTATACAATAACAGTAATAACATATTTTCTGAGGGTTATGTTTGCTGTTATTTTCCTGACATCTGTTGTGTGGGCACATTTAATCAAATAGTCTGCTTCAAAAGTAATAAATGCAGCAATAAAACATTCCCAATAGACAAAAACTTAAAGATTTTAATGCACTTCTAAGTGTTTGTAGTAACTTAAATCTTTTGATAGTTAATGATAAATGGAATTTAGACATTAGTTTCTATCATGGTAGAAAAATTAAAATCAAAAATGGTATTTTCTAACCCACAGTTTTAGACGCTTTACTCATGTGATTGCAGTTGTTGGCATTGTGTAGCCTAGTGGCAAGCAGGAATTTTTTTGTGACTTCATAAAAAAGAGCATGGAAACAATTAAATGCATACAAACAAAAAATGATAGATTTATCTTCATGTAACTCTCCAAATTAATTGTCACTGCAAATCTCTCCTTGATGGAAGAAAGCTCCATTCACTCACTATGTGCTGGTTTGGATTCTGTGCAGGAGCTGTTGGATTTTTTGCTTCCTGCAGTTCCTGTGTCTCCTTGGCTGCATCTCCTGTCTTGAGGCATTTCTTACATGTAAGATGGTTTTGCTCCTAAGCAGACAGCATGATGAGCACCTTTTAAATGTACCTTGCTATCTTTTTAAATACTGTGTTCTACCAGACTAAGGCATTCAGTATTTTCTCTGGTTTTTTTTGTGGTGTCTTGTTGCCACTTTGTTTTCACTCTTTAAGTGCATTTCAACTTTCTGTGTTGCTGTTTCATCATCTCCTCAGAATAGTGCAGTTCATTTTTGAATTTTTTCATGGGCTGCCTTTAAATTTTAGGTGTAATTCTCTTTGGTATTCAAGTTTCATCATGTTTTCCAGCCACATACATGAATTGTAACAATCTGTTGGTGAGAGCAGGGCTAATAAATTTATTAAGCCTCATTATTTCTTCTAATAGGTAGCAAAGCAGTGACCATCTGCCCCGATAATCTCTGCATCTGTTTCAGCTGCTACACCTGTGGTAAAGTTCAGTTTCTATGTGGATTTTGTACCCAGTGTGATAATTTATTACTCAACTTTGCTGTTTCCTTTAACCAAATAATGATGCAGACCTTTTTTTTAGGTTCAATTCAGTTTTTCTCTCATTTGTTTTACTGGTTCCCCTTCTCAATTTCCTCCCCTCAATTTGTGTTTATTTCAGTTTTCATTAACCCCTTGATTTGTGTCCCCAGTCCATGTCCTTACAGACTTAAGTAATTCTTTTAGTTCTTTGTGGTGGGTTATAGTTTCTGTTCTGAACTAGGATGGGCACCTCAGGTCCCAGTCATGATTATGTGCACTGAAATGACAATAGAAAAGCAGGCAGGAGCAATATAATCACTTACATTTTAATATAATGTATATTTTTTTAGTGTGTAGTTTTTATATGTTCTATTAAGACCCTGAGACAGTAGTCATTGTTTGCAGCTCAAGACAGCCTTAGCATTTACTCTAAAAATGTTCAGCAACTGTGTCTAATATGCCTTGGCGACAAAAATCAAGTGTCCTTTCTAGTTAATATTACTTCTTGTGGTCTATGCTTATCCACTTGAAAACTTAGCTACTTCTTCTCTAAATATTTAATAAAGAAAACATTCTGTAGAGTCTTCTTCATTTGCAGAGACAATCACTGACACTGAGCTCTGAAATTCTGTAGGTGATGATGGTGAATTTTGCATGTAACACTTCATTTGTGCGTAGTGACCTGTGTTCTGCTGCAGTAATTACACTCATTGCCTTCAGAATAATCTTTATCCTTCAGTTAGGTGAGCAAAGCATAATCCTGTTAATGAACAGGGTGAGACAAGGAAAATGCTTTTGATTTGCATGTGGCATTCTTGGCAGCCAGAAAATGGCTTCAGATAATGTGCTTTATTAAGCAAGTATGGCCTTGCAGAAAAATTACGAGGCCAATGCAATTGTAGAGCTATTTTTTCTTCTGTTTCTAAATGTATTTCTTTATTGTTACAGATATTTCAAGACTTCCCTTGCCAGCAGGTAAGTTCTCTTTTTTTCAGTTATGTCTTGATGTGACAGCAGTCAGCTTTTAAGGGCTTGCTTACAATATAGTCATGCTTTTATATAATCAGAATATCAGTTCTTACTGGCACTGTCACGGTACGTAGTCATGTGGGGATCTGAGGTCAAAACAAAACCTGTTGATGTACAGATTTTTTTCCATTTCAATGGTGTATTTTGACAAGGGGAGGAGGTAACTGAGGTGTATTTATAGGACGTTGTTAAATATGTGTGTGAGATAGTTAATGCTTCAAGCGACTCAGCACAACGTGGGATACAGCTGGCAGGGGAGCAGATTAGGAGCAGCCACAAAGGGTATTAGTGATGGTTCAGAAGGACAGAGTGCGAGGAAATGGGGTTGTGGGGTTTATGGATGGAAGGAATTCCCCCAGGTTATAGTAGGGAAGGTGACACAGTGTTCACTTGGCTGGAGTTACAGGTGGCTTGTGTCCGATCTGCTCTATTGGACTCTTCTATTAGTGGTGTTTAAAAATTAAAGCAAACCCCCTAAACCTAAAAATAGACAACAAAGCCCTGCAAAAACACGAACCTCACCAAAAAAACTCAACCCTGCTGACCTGATTTTTAAAAATAACATTTTTTGCTAATTGTTTGTTACATTTGGCCTTTAACAAAGTTTTAAAATTCATGCATTCATTTGTGCTGTGGGCTGGGGTTGTGATGCAGAGCTCAGAGTGAGGATGTCTCCTGTTCCATGGCAGGTAGAATTTGTCCATCTATTCCCTATTTGTAATGTGGACTCTGGAATCCTGACTGAAGTGCACTTTTACTCCTGATTGATCAAGGGATTGGATATTTGCTGTTAGGCCTGCTTCCTTTTATCCTTGGCCTCTGCCTAGATGACGATTTTGCTTATGTATCCATTCTTAAATTTCTTCTTGTGATATTAACACCTGCTCTGAAGGTAGCTGCTCTTTCCTGTTGAAATCAAATAGCAATTTCAGTTAAAAGCTTGATAGCTGATATGTTGTAGTCTTTTCCACAAGAACTTCAGAGGAGCTCTTCTGCAAAAGAAATATCATGTTTTCTTGAAGCAGTGAACAAACATTTAAATGTGGAAGTTCTCTTTTCAGGACGACATCTTTAAAATGATTTTGAATGCTGAGAGTAATTGTCAAGCTGGCACTTACGGGAACTACTGGAAAAATAAATACCTGGTGTTTTGGTCAGGCTGACAGGAAGATAAGAATTGTTGTTAGTTTTTTTCCTGCAGCTTCTAGGACAAGGATGTGTGATTAAACCTTTTCTGAGTTGATATTTGGGACTTTAAGAGTTTGGCTGGCATGAATCTGAGTCACAATGAGATTATTCTTTTCCATTTGAGTCTGTGTGTGGGAGTGTCCTCATTGTACTCCTTAACTGTGTCTTGCAAGTACTGATAGAGGGTAAAAGTTTTCCCAGGGTTTTCAAAGGATGAGCTTTTCCCATGGCATGGCAAAAGGCCTTTTAAGAGGATATAAAAACTACACACCATGGCTTACCTGTAGCAGAAATTTGGCAGTGCCTCCTAGTAAGGGAACTAAGGAAACTTACTTTAAAAGAAATGCTTAAAATATTGCCAGAAGGGAAGGCTGGAATCTTACAGAGGCCTGAATTGTCCTGTGGTATTACAGTATTTTTATTAATGACCATGGAAATGGACTTGATTTGTCTTTATCTGCCAGTAACACAACAACACAAAAAGAGTTACAAGCACACTGGATGATATGATTTAAAATTCAAAAGAAATTTGATAAATTGGAAAAGCAGCCTTGATAAAAGATATAATTGAATAAAGATGAGGTTCTGTATTTAAATGGGAAGTTTTAATAATCAGAATTCATATTTGCAATAAATAATGGTGTTTTCTTATTTTGAATTTTAAAGAACTTTTTTTCTCCCAAGTGCCACTTTCACCTGTGGACAATAGATGTCACTACAAATGTTCTCACTTTTGCCACCTGGTTTTAGTGCTCTAAATTTTCATCACTGTATGGTGAGCGGGGGCTTTTGCACTGTTTGAAGACTTTGCAGTTAGGAGACTACTTCAGGTGTGTCCACTTTATCGTAGTGTCTTGTTTAAGGTTGGATTATACATAAATTTGGTAGTCAGTGGTATATCAAGGTCATCCAGAACACTTATTTCATAGCAAAACCTTGTAAAGAAGGATTGTTACTGTGCTGGAGAATGCATTAGTTGATGAGGTCGTTAGTTAAATCATTACTCAGGAGAGTTATCCTGAATTAATCTGTATCACTGCTTTGAAGTTCATGGGTAACTTTGGTTTTTACTGCCTTGTAATTTAGGCCATGGAGATGAGCACAGAGAATTTTTGGAATGTGAACCAGGAGGGGCTTGGAGAACAATTTGCTAAAATATTACACTTTTGAGTGTGGATAGAGAACACAGTTCTCCTCTCTGTTAGTGAAGTTCTCTTGCAACACAAGTGTGTTCACAGCATGCCTGAGGGCATGAAAAACTTGTTTCCTCTGGTAAATGCAGTTAAACTTTTTCTGTTGACACTGTGGGGATTAAAAACAATCCCTCCTGGATTTTGTCTTGTTCGGAATTTAAAACAGTTCTAGCATGTGTGTGATATAGGTGACTTCTAAGACCTGGTCCTGTGTTTCCTGATCCTATAGTGCAAATATATCTTCATTACCAGAATCAAGAAATAGTAAGGAAGCAAGAAACTGTATCAAAGAACTAGAGGAAAATAAAGACAAATATAAAAAACAGGCATATACTGGATTTATGGTTAAAAATTAAGTAAAACATTATGCTAAGATTGAATCTCAGGTACAGTTGTTTGTTCTTAATGACTCCTCCAGATAATATCTGGTGAGTCAAATAAAATCTTGCTGACTCCTAACATAAAGTATCAAAAAATTTATAGGAAATACACATTTTTGCCCAGTTCTAATTTCAGATATGTAGCATATTTTAAGTCTGGTTGTTTTGTGTTCACTTTTTTGTGGTATAATGTACGATTTAGGTAAGCACCATTTGCACACTGTCATTGTTACCTTGAAATATTAAATGGTTCTGTAACTATTTTTACTTCCAAGTCCTCATTTAGGACAAAAAAAAAAAAAAAAAAAAAAGTTACACAATTTCAGCTCAACCTAAAGATGTTTCTGAATTAAAGGCATGTCCTCATTCAGTCTGTTGGTGTGTTTGGCCTTGCTGCTTACACAGGCCTTGCTGCTCATGATCCACTTAATGAAATCAGATTTATCTCCTGGCACTTTCTACTTTGGAACAACCTCCTGCTTCCCCTTCCTCTTACCCACTGGGCAGGAGATGGAGTGTTTAATGCTGTGCTGTGTAATAGATATTCCTTCCCCTAAACCTACACCTGCCTGTGTGATGGACTTAAATACAGCAAGCAGAATTTCCAAAGCCCCAAAGGGCTGGGTACTTCCTACAATGTTAGAAGATGGAAAATTAAAAATCGGTTGAGGTATTGCCAGAGTTGCAGTAGGCAAGAATTGACAGAATTGAGGTTATGCAGAATTCTTAAAATAAATGTTCACATGTATTACAGAGGGTAATAAATTATGCAACGATTATTCATGTAGCCGAGAATAAACTCAGTAGCATGAGCAGAGAACTGTTGTTAATATCCCTGCTTAAAGGGGGGGAAAAGGTAACCAACTGTGTGGGCAGAAGTAAAATAGTACAAAATAGTGGCTTTTTGATTTGTCACTTCAGTTTTAAGTTAGAATTAAATACAAGCTGCACTAAGACTGAATAGTTCCTCTCATTTTAGAATGCCTGACATGGTGCTGAAGGGATTGCACAAAGAAACCTGTACCTTTTCTCTAAAATTTCACAGTAAATTTTCAGTAATCCCTTCTAAAATCAGAATTTTATTTTTTTTTCCTAAGAATCTTTGAAAATGTTCCTAAGAATTCTGATTTTTAAGCAATAATAAACTTAGTTTTCATATATTTGTAGTGGCTTGGATTATAATGATTTTTTTTATGTGATGAGTATGGAACTGAAAACATTTTATTGACAGATTAGTGTTGTCAAGTTAGAATAGCTGCCTGCATGTCCTGTACAGCTCTGAAAAAAATGAGAGGACTTTTCTTCTGATGCAGATATGACCTGTAGCTTGAATTCCTTTCACTACCAGCAAACTTCTAGAAATAACTTGGGTGTTATTTCTAGATTCCCAAATCCCATATCACAAAACTGCTTTTACCATTGGATGAGGTTATTGCTGACAAAGCATAAGTGTCAATTGGAAGAAGTTTCTCTTGTTATATGTGCATTAAATCTTCCTATTTTAGAATTTTGTTTAGTTTTAATAGGTCAATTATCTATACTTCATAAAATGCTTTTTCCTGTTGTTCTATACCTCTGATATTAGGAAAACCAATGTATTTATCCTTTGTCAACTGTCACTGTTGAATATCTCATTTTTTGTGTTGAAGGCTTGGCAAGGTTACAGCTTAGACCTTGACATGAAATCTGTGTATTTGCCAACCTTTACAGTGAAACTTTCTTGGCTTATTTTAACTGGGCTTTTGACACTGTCCTCTTCCCTGCATTTCTGTATTTTATAGCTAGTTGCCCATACAGGGCAAGAGCAACAGCATGATTTGGTAAGAAAAATGTGTTTATTAGTGAGGTTGACCTGTGTAGTAATATTGACATGATGAAATATATTAAACCCCTCAAGAAACTGTAAGTTATCTAAATTGTAGTGTTTTTCCTTTAGAAATTTGAGCCTGACAATCCAGACAGTTTCTAGGCTATCTCTCTGTCCATTTATTCAGTCCATAACGTCATCAATTTTTCTATTATGGTGCTGTCATGGGTGACAGTGTTGAAAGTCTTGCTGAAGTTAAGAGAAATGACAACTCTACAACTACCAAGCTTGCATTTTAATCAAAGTTTATTAGGTTGTTCAGGCATGTTTTCCCTTTCATAAATTCTTGCTGACTATTTCTAATCGCCTTATTGTTCTCATTTGTTTAGAAGTGGCTTCCAGTGTTGTTACTTCCATGACTTTGTCAGTAATGGAGGTAAGGGTGACCAGCCTTAGTCATTCAGACCCCCCTCTCTTCAAGTTCCATTTGCTTTCTTCAAGCAGTCAGGAACATCCCCCATTTGCCAGGGCAGCCTGTGAAAAGATTTATACTGAAGAAACTTGCCCTGGCTGCAGTACGTTGTTTTTCTGGGAGTGTGTATAGGGATAGAGAAAAACGGAGGAGAGGCAGTAGAAGAAAAGAAGTTTCAATACAGTAAATTGAGAGTAGTATTAAAAAAAATAAAATCAGGATATAAACCAGGTGTATTGGGAATGATGTAGCATCCATGGTATCTGCTCTAGACTGATTTTATGCTCAAAGAAAGTGAAATTTGATATATTGGTCACTTAAGCATCAGGAGGCAGTAAGATTTGATGACATGAAAGGTCCTTTGAGGTCTCTGTCCTTTGTCCATATAAATCTTAACAAGTTGCATCAATAAAGTCTGACACTTAAAAATAAACAAAAAAACAAGCAGTTCAGCACATTCCCAATCATTTCCTGTAGCTCTGGCTCCCAGGGTTTTGGAGACATCCACACTGCTGTGAGGATTGTTCTTGATTATTCCTGGGCAGTCATCTCCAAGTGGAAGAATTCCAGTAATCAAGGGATGCATCATATGCAAATGTACCACTTGAATGTATAGTATCTATGATATTTTTTTTTGTTTTAATTAACTTCTCATTTAGAACAAATAGGACTTTTTTTCTGCTTCCTTAGAAATTGATATTTCAAATGATGTCTTTAGGAATTATGCAGTTTGGAGGAATAAGAATAGTTTTCCTAGGGAAAATTGTTCTACTTCTTTTTGCAAGTGGCAGAAAAAGGTGTGGCTGTTCCACCCTGGATAACCTGAAATATCCTGAATTATAGTTACGCAGTTCAGCTTTGAATGAACTCAGCTGCACATAACCTTCATACTTTTAGATACTGTATGTGATTTTATTCCTAGTTTGGAAAGTTTGTTTTAGAAATAATAAGATTATATTTATTTTCTTGCTGAGGATGATGGACAAGAAAATCGAGCCTCAATGTCATGTGGGCACCTGGTAACAGTCCTCAGCCAGGTTTACCAGGGAGAGATTTGTCAATCTTCCATCTGAGAGGTGGCTAATTTGTCTTGTGTGGTTAAGGGTGCAAGGAGTGGGGATCATGCAGTGCTTTATTTTAAACACACTAACAGTTGGCATTCTTTAAAATGTTCTGGCATATTCTTAAAAAAAAATAAAATAAAAAGGCAAGTTACAGAGCTTTTGGACAAAATATAAAAGAAGAAACCCTTGAAAATTCTTAGGGGTTTATTTTTTTGTGGGGAGGAAGGGACACCTTGGACAGAAACTATTGAATCTGAACTAGAGATTTTTGTTGGTACAATATCAGAGGAATTGCAGCGGAACTTAGAGCTCTGTAGTACATGCTGTCAAAAAATAAATAACTTGTAGTAATGTTTTACTTGGAATAGGATGCTTATGTACTCTAAGAAGATGTTTACCTGTTTTGGTGTCAGAGGAATGGAGAGCAAAAATGGTTCCTTGTGGGTTCTGTGCCATTAAATATGGGTGGATATCCAAGACCTGGCAGTTCACACTCAGCTGAGGCATTCTGTAAGTGAGGAAAGTTCATTGCACTCTGAGCAGCCACATGGACGTTCCTGCTGGCAGACTGGCTGGTGGTGCTTGTGCAGAAACAGCTGGAGGGATGTTGGCAAGGGTTATTATTCAAATGATGTAGAGATCTGAGTTAAAATTTTGTCTGGACTCTGTTTCAAAGTTACAAAAATGGGACATGGTGTGGTTGCACATTTTAAAAGGATTTTTTAAGGGTTTTTGCTAAGTGGTTAGGAGTTTCAGGATTGTTTTTTACTTTTGCTGTAGCAGGTTGGTTTTTTTATTTGCAAAAGCTTTTGTATAGGCAAGGTAGGGGATGTGTATCGGCTACGAGTGATGGGAGAATTCATCTATCTTCTTTTACAGGAGAAAAAACAAAACCAAGAACAGAGCCAGCCTCGCACATGGAGGGCAGTGTGCTATAATCAGGAGATCAGGATATTGGGAATGAGATTCTGCTGCTCCTTTACAGCACAAAACCTTCAGTGGCAGTCACTGAAAGTGTCTTGTTCTGGTGCAGAATTACTTAAGAAGAAGATGAAATTTGGCAAACTGAGGAATCCAATAATTATGGTTCCTAAATAAATGTTCTTTAGTCTGTTCTGCTGATGCCCATGCATTCACTGTTTTTTACAACTGTTCCACAGAAAGTGCAGTTTCTGTGAATTTCTATAACCCCTTGCTATAGTGTTGGAGTGTGTTACTACCCAAAGTCTTCTTAGCAGCAGCTATGGAGTAAAGGAAGGGTGAGGATAACAGTGTGACTGAAAGAAAGAATCTGAATATCAAGCTGGATCTTGTGTAGTTGGCTTATACAAAATGTTAGTTCTTAGTGTGTGTTTTGTTCTGCAAGACTGGGGAGTGGCTTGGGATCTTCTCCCAAAATACACATGAGCTTGTTTGAAGAGGAACATCAGTGACTACAGTGAACCAAGAGGAAAAACATTGCATGGTGAACTTTAATCAACTACTTTGTTGTGATTTAGGCCTAAAATGACTATGAATAAAGGATTATATGATCTTTCCTTTAGTTTATTTTTACATCCTTGACAGCTCTTAATGTATAGTTTAAATGCTCTCTTAGCTCGTAACTTACATGTGCTGGCTTTGTTTGCACAGCAGAAGACTGGGAAAAGGAAGTAATAACAAAAATTGATACCTATGGCTCCATCCCCCTTCCCTTTTTTATTTTCAGAAGAAAATATTAGATTTAATATTTAAAATAAGAACATATTTAAGAAAATATCCCATCACCTTCTGATAACTGTGGTTTGTCTTGCAGGCCTTTTCCCTGGGGATCACTAATTTGAACATGAAAAATTGGAAAAATTCTTTTGTCAGGTATAAAGCTGATGTTCTTAAGGTTTCATGTTTTCATATGGAAGGGTCAATCTTAACAACAACAAAGTCTGTTCTTGTAGCAAGTACATTTTTCCTCAGGAGTTTACTCTGACTACGGGTCAGGATAACAGAAGAGGGCTATTGAATGCCTGTGCTTCCATTAATGGGCTGGAATTACACTTGAGATGGATGTGAAACTTCGTAAGAAATTCTTACATTGTTTAACTCTGGCACAAAGATGTTTTCCAGATTATATCTTTGTGCACTAATTATTCCTTTAAGAAGATCTTTAAAAGATCTTTAAAGTTTCTGGTTATTGTCCATTCAGATGACTTACTAGAATGGTTTCACTTGGTTTGATTTTTTTTTTTTTTCCCATGGCAATCTGAGAGAGTTATCTGTGATAACTCTTTTTATGAAGGGCTTAATACAGAGAAATACTGAAACTGTATTTCCAGGATTAATAGAATTTATGTTGTGATTCACATTGTCTTCAGATGTCTTAGTGGAGCAAATTTTTATGGATTTGAAGAGCAGCTAAACTGATATCTCTGATCTCCACTACAGATCTCTTCTCTGTGGTGACCAGTGACAAGGGAATGTCTGGAGCTGTGTCAAGGGAATTTAGGTTGGATATTAGGAAAAGATTCTTCACCTAGCTCTCAGGCACATGGTGGGATTGTTTGGGTAGTCCTGTGCTGGGCCAGGAGTTGGACTCAATGATCCTTGTGGGTCCCATCCAACTCAGGGTATTTTATGGTACTAAGGAAAGGTTAGAAGGCTATGAAGGCTTTTAATACCAGTAAAAACTTACTGATGAAAATTGAAATTCCTGCTCGTTGTTCCCTGGTCATCTACGTGCCCTCCAAGAGGTGGAGTAAAAGGTATTATTGAAACTTGAGGCTTTGCAATAGAGAAGGCTGAGGGAGCCAAATGATACAGTGAGGTGTTACAGGTAGTGACTACCACTGAGGTTCTGGAAGCATCCCTAACAGAATTATTGAGATTTTCATATAGAATTTTTAAAAATAGAGTATTAAATAGAAATTTTAAGTACAGTGATCAGGCTTTGTCTAATGACCTGTGTCCTTCAAAACTTGAGGGGGAAAAAAATTGTGTCCTATCCCAAGGCAAATGTGACTTAAGTCATTCCTTGAAGATATTTAGCCTATTAAGATGGCAGTTTCACATCTTCTTCTGCAATTTACAAAAGTCTTACTATGCATTTATTTCAGGGTCCTTGAAGTTTCTTACTCGCAGTTTATGATGCTTCTTCATGTCTGTGTGGCAGGACAAGGTTAATATTCTTCCTCTGTTTATGCAGTCACTGATATTCTTTTGTCCTGCTCTCATGTTCACTTAAAAGCTTTAGTACTGAGTCTTGAAATGCATCAAATGGGATTGTGGAGAGCAGTACCAGAGATTTTTTGGAAGCTGTGCTCTGCAGCTCAGAACTGCACAAGAGATGAGCTCTTGGCCCTGTCAGATGCTGTTACATGCTGACAGTGTTGGCCCTGTGATGTTTGGTAAAGTAGGTCATTCAGGCTGCTATCAGAAAGGGTTTTTTTTATAGTTTTTTGATGTTTTGTTTACCATCTGAAGACACAGGATACTTATTTAACACCCCTTCCTCAGATCTGAAGGAGGGCTGTGCCCAAACATCTCTTTCCTAGCTGTATCAGTTGATTTTCTACATCTTGGTCTTACCTACTTTCATTTTTATATCAGCATTCTTGCACATCTGTTTTCAGCTTCACCAAAGCCTCTTGTGCTGAAGATGTCAAGTTGCTGGGTAAAGCTTACTAGGCTGAAAGCTCAGCTGAGTTTGGAGCTACAGAGCAGAGGTTGCACTGGTCTGCTCATAAATGTACTGCTATGAAAGGATGCAGAGAGGGGACATGTGCTGCCTTTGACACACTGAATGCTGTTCCATCCTGTAACAGCTGGTTACCTCCACTAACTTGAGCTGTATTTGGTGGTGAGCTCCTGGAAACCTTTTTTAAAACAAAGCAACAAGTTCTTGTGTTTCTGAGCTCTTTGATACCACTCTGCAGGCATTTTCCTAGGAAAACAGAACTTGTTCAGCAGAGCTGTGCAGTCTTGTGTAACTGGAGGAGCAAGTGCGGCTATTTAAGGTGGTGGATTTTGCTTGGAATAAAAGATTTTGTATTAGCTGGGGATGACCTTGGATTCCCTGAAAAAGCATAAAATGACTGCCTGAGGAACTGCTCCTTGAAAGTTTATTGCTGGTCTCATGAAGCAGCAATGTAGCTGAAAGCACCTGAAAAGTGAATGTCCCTTCTTGGTACAAAACAGGAAGAGTGTTGATTAAAGTGAATAGGAATTGAATTTTCTGTGGCTTAGAGGCTCAGCTGCACCTGGCCTCTATTAGAGGTTCTCCTAAACAAAGCATCAAACTATTTTTAGGAATTTTTCAACCCTGGTTTTGCTAATTACAGAGGGAAAGAGGAATTTGTGCCTATTTAACAATATTTTCTTATTTTTTTAAATCTGCTTTTCTTTGCTTGATAGCTCAGGAACTGAATTTGCTTGTAATAGAGCAGCCTTAATGTTTGTGTTATAAAACTTTAAAAAGATGTTCTGTAAAAATTAATAATTAATTTTTAATTTTCTGCCTTCTTAGACTTGAAGGGTATCAGCACTGGCTTGTTGATTTATTCTGTGACTCTGGAATATTAAACTTAAATAGCCCTTTGTTTTAGCCTATAAGAGTTTGTTTATACATAAGGGATTTATGCTATGCTCATCCTTCACTAAGAAATACAATATGAACTGTTCCACCAGTGTGTTTTCATATATAAATGGAATAATACTGCATTATTATGAGGTCCTGGATTACTGTTTTATTCAGTTTATAATTGCATTTAATGGCTTGGGAGTCTGAGGAGTTGCTGATGTTGTATCTGTGTTTTATGTAACACTGGGAGTCAGGTTCAACTTTTGCCAAAAAGGTTGTTTGCAACTAAAAGTGTTTCGATGAGGTGTTATTTTAACTTTGTGTTTGGCATCTGGAGGAGAAGCAGGACAAGGAAAACATGTATGGGTGACACCATTTCTGGTAAATAACTGCCCCTACATGGCTGCATTGCTTTCTACAATGAGACACTGAAGAGATTTGCTGACCCATAAGCAACTTAATTTTCCTATATCCTTCTTAGAAGATTTGGCTAATTATTTCTAGGTTACTGGTTATTATTTCTAGGTTACTCTTGTATTGATAAAGGTGGATTTTAAGAAACATCTGTAAAGTCAACCGATCCACTCATGGATCCCTTCCGCTGAACAAAAGTAATCCTCACAGAATGCAATTCCTTTAAACAGCATCGAAGGGCTGGGATCCTTCCTCCTCAGATACCTTCTACTCTGTTTACCTCTTAAATGGAACGTTTTTGCCATAAAAAATGAAGTTTTATAAGGTCAAGAAAGGTTCTGGTGACTATTTGGATTGCTTTGTCTCACTCCTTCTCCAGTCACCCCACATCAGAGGCTGAAGATATGCAACACAAACTGATAAGCACAGTGAATCTGTCACAGACCAAAATGATCAGATTTTACTTTGCAGTAAAATAAAGAATAGCATGTGTAGGATTCACTTTTTCTCTTTTTTTCACCTCTTCTCTCCAAGTCTCCATGAAGCAGATTTTAGCTTTAAGCAATGGAATATTGAATGAACTTTTCAAAGGTGTCTTGAGGACAGAAATGGTTTTGTTGGGTGCATTTTTTTTTTTGTAAATAGCCTTGAACAAGAAGAAACAGATTTCGAATCAGTGTCCTAAGGAAGGAGTAAGTTTAAACATTTTTCAGCTTTCATGGCATTGACTTTATCCTTCTCGACAGTAAAGCCTTCAAAAAGTAAATGGAAGGAAGTGGGAGAAGATGAGCAGCTTAGTCCACCCACAAAGAAATCTGCTACAACTTTGATGCCTGAAAACTAATACAACCCATATGGGTTTAAAAAATGGCTGATCTTTATTTATGGAATAATAAAGTTAACTTAGTGGCCCTTTTAACATCTGTTGTCTTAACAGCATAGGCTGGGAGGCTGCATTGCTGCCTGCTCTGCTGCACAGCATCAGAGGATGCTTGGCAAGGGGAGGCGTGGGAAACCTCATGAACGCTGCATTCCTCCTGCTCTCAACACCCTGATCTGTTTTGCTCCCCACCTCACTACTACCAATAGGTTAAGGTTTGAAAGTGAAACCAGTGAATTCTGTCAACTACTATTTTAAAATGCAACTCAAATAATCATAAGGCTAAACAGGTGACCATGATTCAGAAGGTCACAAAGTGTTGTTTTAAAACTTGGGTATTTTTGGGAATACCCAAGATTATCCTACTATTAAGCTCACCAAATGGGAATGCAGCAGTAAATTCAGTATTGGACTGACTTTTTGCCAGAATAATGTCTTAAGCAGAGATCCTCAGCAGTTTATATTCTAGAATGAGTTTATGTAAGTGCTCTCTATCTTTCTTCTTCAGGAGAAAAATGGCCTAATGTAGTCTGGAGAATGGAATTAGAGTTTGTTCATATTGCAAAGTTTAAAATGAACTCATAGAGGTGATGCTGCTTCTCAGTTGTGCTGAATCATTTCTGTTGAAAAACTGGGCTTAGATTTTGACACTTAAAGTAAAATATTATTTTTCTTTCCGTTCTGCCTGTCAGAATGCCTAGAGTTAAATAAGAAAGACCATCTCTGGTGGCAGGATAATGATGATGGAGCTTCTCAGTCTCCAGAGACCCTTGGAGGTCATGGAGCTCATTACCCTGTTCTGCTCTGTGCCCTTTTGCAAAGGGTGTTCAGCAGGAAACTGAGCTGGAGAAGGTGTGGTGCAGAGGAAAGGAGCTGCTTGGGGGCAGGGGTGGTAGATTTAGAGACCAGGTAATCCAAGGGAGATTTCCAAAACAGCCTTAGCAAACCTGAGTTTAGAGTAAAGCAGATGTCAGGAGTTATCATTTTGGATTTGTTATAATTACTATGCACCATTTTTCAGTAATTCCGATGAACAAAGATGATGTTTGTTTGACATTGGCTAAGAGGAAACTTAGAGTAGATAATATTTTCCACTCTTAAATAATGCATACACCCAAATAATTAGAATATTTAGAAAAAACTCACACAAAACTAATTTGGGGAAATGAAGATGAATGAAGATTACAGTGCAGTTACAGTGTCTGGACAGCATGTTTGGGGAATTCTGGATACTAACATGGAAAAGCAAATTAATTTGGATGCAGAAGATTGTCACTTGATTAATAAACATGTTTTAATTTTTATATAATTCATCAGGCACTCTCAGTTTACAGGCTGCAATTGTCATCGTAGAAAGCGTTTGTGGCTTTACCAAAAAAATCCTGCACTTGGTCTGAGGGTAAACTTTGTTTGAAAACTTTCTTAATCAGCAAGATGAATACAATGAACTCTTCTTCCATCTCTTACATGAAGATCTCCTTCATAAAATGCCTTTGGTCTTCAGCTTCTAGTAATTGCTAGAGTGATAAACAGTAGTCCATGAAGTGGCCAAGACTATGAATTATTGAGTCCAAAATAATAATAAACATCACTGTCATTATCACAGATCATCTACTTCCCACCCCACTGTTATGGACACAGTCACCTTATACCAGACCAGGTTGCTGAAAGCTCTATCCAACCTGGCCTTGAACACTTAGAGGAATGGGCATCCACGCTTTCTCTGGATGTGTTTCATCACCCTCATAGTGAAGAATTTCTTTCTGTTACTTAATTTATCAGTTCAAAGCCATTCCTCCGTGTCCTATCACCATGTGCCCTTGTCAAAAGTCCCTCTCAAGGCACTGGAAGCCTTGGGCCCCAGAGCCTTCTCCAGGCTGAGCATTCCCCACTCTCTCATCCTATCTCCAGAGCAGAGGTGCCTCCAGCCCTAATGCTGATGTCATTGCTGTGCTCTGGGCTGTAGCTCTTCATTTTTGTTCCAAGTAATGGGCTGCTCTTTTCTCCCTTGGAGTTCTCTGCTGCTGTTCTGTTCATCAAGTGGCTGAGGTGTTGCAGAAGAGGAACTGAAAAACAAATTTCTGTTCTGCTCTCCAATACTACTCTGGTACTGATCTGTCTGTTTCCTTCACAGTTTCCAAATCCTGAGTTCAGTTTGGTTTCTCAGGTCAGTGGAACTTGGAAGTATTCCCTGTTTGGTTCTGTCCTGGTCCCTTTCTAACAATGCTCCAGCTTGCCAGCCAGTTTGACAAAAATTTGATTAATAGAAATATTAACTGGTGTGAAAAAAATTAGTTGAACAGGAGGGAGTTCTGAATGATGCCATTTACTGAGGGAGAAACTATGGTCAGTTCTGTGCTGATGAGATCTCTGGGACAGCCCCAGGAGCTCCAGCTCTGGACATAACTGTGGAGAAAGCCAAGGTTTGCCAGTTTGTCTGATGGGCCTTTTAGGTCTTTATTTTTGTTTGGATAAGCTTGAGTGGAAAAAAATTAGACAGCCTTTTACATATCTCAAAATTCTAAAAGACAAAACCCTGTTGCTTGACCCTTTGTTCCCCAAAGCTTTCTGATTTTTGAAGGCAACATCAATAGGAGACAGGCTCAGCACTACAAGGAAAATGAAAAAATACTAAGCACCTTGATACAATTAGAAAAACACTTCTGACTTTTTTCTTCCCCTCTTGCTTCCCAAAAGCAGATGCTGATAATCAGTAATCTTTAAAAGCAGGCTGAAATTGAGCAACCAAAATCATCATCTCAGCAGAAGACCTTAACTTGAATTTCCTTGGTGCAAAATGCCATTTAGCCGACCTTGGCCTGTCTGTTGTTAATGGGGTAGTTTGAGCTTTTTTTCTGTCTAGAATGTGTGCTGCAGGAAAATGGCCAGTGCTTCTACATATTCTTAGTAAAAACTTATGAATTCTTATTTTTGTAATAAATATTTTTGAGGTTTTTCTTTGATAGCTGTTATCATTATCGGTTACACAGAGGCTACTATGCAGATACTATCAGTGTGTGTCAGCAAATGCGTCTTGCACAACAAGAATCAACGCTCCTGTTCCACAGCCCTAATTTCTGACAGCTGTTTCTTACCTCAGTAAATGGTATAATCTGATTGGCATTACTTAAAACAGATTACTTTACATAAATGCTACTCAGATACCTACTTGATGAGCAATATTTATAAAATGTTGTAAATACTCAATATTAAGTATACTGGAGATGTATTTAACTTCTTAAGTTGGTTTTTTTTCCTTTGTGCCTTGTCTGCTGCTCCATCCCTGCCTGCCTTCCTCACTGCAGCTTGGAATTTTGGGGTTTCTGAATATCACCAGAACATAAATTTTATGCTTTTGGCCTTTTATTTTTCTTTTGTGCAGATAAAGATGGTCATGTTATTTGAAAGAAGAAAATGAACATATGTACTTAATACAATAATAGACAGATATTAAGTATTTTTTTAGAAAACATCAAGGAAGCACTTGGTTTAAGTAAAAAAAATACATATTCAGAGTGTAAAATGCTGGATAGCTTCTAAAATTGAACTAAAAAAACCCCTCATGCTATGAAGTACTTAGTTTTCACCTTCATTTTGTAGTCATAATACAAAAACAAGAAGGTATGTCCTTGAGAGGAATGAATATAATACTGGTATTATATGAGCAGGCAGTATCTCTTGACACTTGGATTGATAATCTGTATTAGCCTCATCTGTTTAAATAATACAGAGAGTCCACACATTCTGTTTATTAGAAGTCTCCTTGGCAGTGCACTTACCAGTTGATATTTAAAGGGTTTTGTTTTCATGGATAAAATTTCATTTAGACCTTCCCCTTTTTACTTCTTGATTATTTTTTTTTTATCTGCTTTTTTGGAAAACATTTTATGGAAGAAACACATTTTTAAAAATACGTTTTACACCCTAGAGCACAGATCAAACCAACTTAAGGAAAACCGAAGAAGTACCTGCAGTTTCCTTTTTCGAAGGAAACAAGTCTGGCTGGCTCAAGGTCACCAAGGAAGCCCATGGCAGATCTGGGTGTGTAAAAGCAGCTTTCCTGCCCTGCCAGCTGCAGTGTGAACCAGAGAGGCACTGAATGTGTCTGTGCCCCTTCTGTACCCACACAACTACAATAATTGGGGGTTTAAATATTACTGTAGCATGTTTTGCTTTATTATTGAAGGTAAATATAATCGACCTTATTGCTAGAAGTATTTGTCTGTCTGTGTAGCACTGAGGGGCTTGGAAAACTTTGTGCTGGGGGGAGGAAGGCACCCAGGCATGTCTTCAGTTCCCTTTGGCTTTCTTCAGCCCCAGAAAGAGCTTTGTGCCTGAGCAGTGATGCAGAACATCTGATGGGCCTGGTTGTGGCCTAATCTCTCTCTCTCTTTCTCTCTCTTTTTCTTTTTTTTTTCTTTTTTTTTCTCTTGTTTAAATAGAGAAGCAGACAATATTTAAATGCAGTTGCTGCTTCCTTTCTTCTTTTTTTTTCTTTTTATCAAGAATTTTGACATACACCACTAATTCTGCAAGGGCAGTCAGTATATTGAGAAATGAGATGGCAGTAAAGAATGGTAATTAAACATATGCTGTAGATGAGTGCATGCTGCTACAAGTAGGCAGATAGGTTAAGTTGAAGGCTGCTGGCTTTAGATTAATTCCCTTTTGGTTCTAGTCTTGGATAAGCCTTACGCCTTACTGCTGAGGGCTGGGAGTGAGAAGAGATTACCGTGGAATATATAAAGAGCTTTAATGTTAAGTGTGAGTCTTGTTCCTGTTGATTTTAATAAGTATCCTAGCTGAATCAGTTATTTATATTTTTTGTGAAATACTTTGCTGTGAGTAAAACGGATATTTGCTTTATTTCCATATACACATTCTGCCTGGGTGTGTGTGATTGTTATAAACATAGGCTTTTGCAGTGTTTATACTCACCATTTTAAAAGAAAACTGTTTGTAGGCAGTTTTGATGTTAGGTGCTGCAAAGTTAAGAAGAAACAAAGGCCGTTCACCATCTGGGGTGAATGTTTGAGGTGACCTTTGCCTTCTGATGAGAAGTCAATAAAAGAAGCCCCGGGTTTAGGGGGAGCTGGATGTGGCACCGAGTAGGGACTGCCTGACTGCGGTATTCATTCTTTAGGGCCAGGCAGCACTGCCAGGGTGCTTCCATCCATAATCTCGTGGAGTGAGGCAGCTGCTGAAGGAGGGTGTGACCCCAATTCCTGCTGAAGTTTGGGGAAGTTCTCCAGCGTTTATAGGGAAGTTCCCGTGGGCTTAGAGGGAAGTTTTGCGCTTTTAGGATGCCAGGCACTTGTGTCGGTAAGCGGACACAGCAAATGTGTAAAAGCGATGGCAAAACGCGGGTGCGGCAGGGGAAGGGGCGGTGCGGGGCAGCCGGGAACGGGAACATCAGCGGCGGCGAAGCGAGGCCGGTCCGCAGCGTGCCCGGGCGGCATTTCCAGCGCTCTGTCTTTGCGCAGAGGGTGAACCGGAGACTGCGGGGCGCGGGCAGCAGACGGGGATTAGCATATTAATGGGAGCCGGGTAATCGCCTCCCGCCCCTGCCCGCCCTCCTCCGCAGGGCTCACTCCGCCTCGGCACCGCTCCCGGGGAGGAGGACGAGGACGAGGAGGTGGATGATGCTTCGGGGCGGGGGGAGATGAGGCAGCGGCGCGGCTTCCCCGCTGCGGAGCGCGCTGGAGCTCCGGGCGGGCCGGGGGACCGCGCTCCCCCCGCAGCCAGGTGAAGCCGCACCGCCCCGGGGAGGGCCGGGGCTCCCTCCTCTCCCCGGGATCCGGCACGTCCAGGCGGCTCCAGCCTCCCCCCGCAAGAGCCCGGAGCGCTGAATCGGGACATTGTGTGCCGGAGCTGGCCGGCATCGAGCACGCTCTGTGTATGTGGCTGCTGGAGGTGGCCGGGCAGCAGCCCCCGAGGCGGGCAGGTGCGGGCTGCATGGAGAAAAGCGGCTGCAGCCCATTCCCCATGTGCTGGGCTAAAGGTACTCCGACCTTTTATTTATATATAACAGTGTGTGTGTATGTGTGTGTGTATATATCTCCCTCTTAATTTAACGTTTTCCCACCTGTGGTTCTATGGGTTTTTTCCTATCAAAGCCAAGCTAAAGAATAAAATATTCTGGTCATGCGCTTGCAGTGCGGAGCTGCCCCTCCGCAGGAGCTGCTTCACCTGACAGCTGGGATTTTTTTTTTCCCCCTCCCTCTGCCTTTAAGTATGATTTGAAATGAAAAGAGCGCTTGAGCTGTTTGGTTTGTACTTGCACTGATCTGAGGATCTGACGGCTTTGTTTGTGATCTTTGTATTTTGAAGCCGCTGCGAGGGTGATTCTGCTTTCACTCACCTTTTAGAAGAAATAGTTTTTAAGTGTCTGATCCTGATCGTAGGGAGCGTTTACAGTGGAAGACTCACATCTTTTTCTTGATGTCTCCGAATTTGCCTCCCGTATTATCCACCCCAGACTGAGACAATAAGTAACCACACAGCATGAATTTATTATAGTGAGAGGGTTGGACTTGAAATTGAGGCTTAACAATAGTTAGATGGACATGGGAAAATCATTCACATGGTAATCTTAATTTGCACCCGAAGACATTCATATTTACCGTATTATCATCTGGACGTTATTTGTATATTGTAGTTGTGGATGTGAGTGTACTCAAAATTCTGTTAATAGTCAAAGAATCAAATCTTCCTTAGATGGAAAACAACTGTAAAAAGTTGAGTGTTGCTGGTTGTAAGCATAACTTTCGTCGTGCTTGCTTTCATTTCAATGTACTTTCTTTTTTGGAAGAGAAGCTGGCAGTGAAGTATTGCGTCACTGTAATCTTGGATCACGGACAGCCAGTTACTTCAGGAGTTCAGGGCAAATGTATCTGAAGTAAGGATTTGATAGGCATAGCTGCTGATTAGTTATCTTAAAAAAATAACATTAAATTTATTTACAGTTTTTATTGTCTGGTGATTAGGAGGAAACACGAAGAGGTATTTAGCTTTACAGAACCTTACAGAAGTATTTAGCTTAAACTAGTCTTTGCCACACATTGACGTATTATAGTAGCACATAAGTAGAAAAGACTTAGAAATGGGAGAAGTTGGAACACCACACCCTGGTTTCATGAAGTGCAGAACCTGTCAGCTCACTGGGGAATAATGGTTAGTAAACAATGAGTAACGGTAGTGGGAAACAAAGGTAAAACAGAGTGTCCTTTGCTTTTAGTAAAACTTGTTTACCGTGAAGGGGTAACAACAATGCCACATCTGCATGTCATAAATTGAATAACAAAAGTATTAGATGAAATTTGGATTCATCTCCTTGGACTGTTGCGAGGGTCAGGATGAAGGTACTTTCTAGAAAGTAACTTTTAAAAGTAGGGAAGAAGAATCTTCTGAAAGCAAAAGCAAGTTTTTTGCCATCTGCTGTTCAGGCTGGTTAGTGTTGAGGTATCTCTGCCCCCTACTCCAGTCCCAGAGGATGCCCACAGCAGGGCTGGGGATGGTTGCATTGGGCTACGAGAAAAGGTATTGATCCCCCCTCTCCCCCCACCATTCCAATAACTAAAATGAATGAAAAATGATCCCACCTCTTCCTCAGTCGCCTGTGTTCTAAGAAGATAACTTAAGGGAACACTGCTTGTCCATCCCTCCTGCCCCAAAATGTGGAGAGCAGCCCTGTAATTTCTTGTTATTCCTGTTGGGGGGAGAAGGGGGACACCGGGAGTTGCATAAGAGGACAAAGGCACCAGGAACTTCACAGCTGCCAGTTGTGATGATTTCTAGAAAAAGCTTCATCACAGCCTCCCCAAAAAATAGGACAGATGAGAAATAGCTTGAGTTATATTTGTCATTGAATGGTGGCCATGCCTTAGTCGATGATTACTCTGTGTACTGTTCACCGGCTTAACCTTAGGGAAATGAGACGGATCTGGCCTACTTTGATAAGGGCTGTGAGATATCTGCAGTCCAAGAAAGGTAATATATTAATGAGAGAACCATTTAGTTCTGATCTCTTTATTCTGGCTCTTTGGTTTTTCTGTTAAAGCTTCAGGTTACCTGTAGAAAAAAACTGATAGAAGTTTTAAGTATTTTATAATGTATTAAATGTGATCTTGATGTGTATATTTTATTATCCATAACTTTCTTCTAAGTGCTCTGTTCTCTTTTGAATGGGACAGATTAAGCTTTCATTGTACGAGGTGTGATCTCAGCAAATGTTTGTTCTTTGAAAAGGCTTTGAAATATTTCAGTGAGTCTGTGTTCATACAGAGCTTCCACTTTTTTTTAGCATTCTTAAATCTGAAATCGTCAAATCTTCTTAGCGATAGCGTGGGATGACCTAATTGCAGCCAATTCTGTGGCTCTGTCTGTAGGACTGCAACAAAGATATTTACTTGCTTTAGAAAGTAATTGTGTAAATCTTTGCTGTTGCTTTTTTGCCTTCTCTTCTCATCTAAATCTTATCTAAGTAGTGTTGCTGAATTGAATAATTTAGTCTGGATCTGCAGATTCCAGATTTGAGGGTATTCTGATGGGTGAATGAAGAGAAAGTGTGTATGTTGTTGCTGGCATATTTCTTCTCAGGAAGTCTGTATTACTTTAGTCAGGATAGGAGTAAGACACTTTTGGCTGCTTCCTCCTTCTCATTAAATAATTTGAAACTTAAAATCGTGTGGACTAAACATCGTGAGGCTTAATTACAACTTTGAGGGATGCTGAAGTGGGTGTCTTGATCCCTGAGATCCTTTCCCAGCTATGTGCTGAAACTTTGTGCTGATATCATACAACACTATTTCCTTTCTGCCTGTAACAGCAGACTAGAAAGTAGTCATGGATCATGAAAGACTTTTCACTAACATCTCTGAACTTTGTTAAGATCATTAATAGTATAATGTATTGCACTTTGACTTAGCTACTTTTGTTGGTGAACTTCTTTTTTGTGTTGTCTGTGAGTACATGCCATTTTAACCTTATACAATAACTGTGTGAAAGCAGTTGTAAATGTGACAGCCAAGGGTATTTGGGCACCTCTGCTATAGGTCTGTGAATTATCCACCCCCAAGGAAGAGAAAGTTTCTAGAATATTTTCCAGAAGAGCTCTGTTTAGTCATTTCCGAACAATTAATTGATGTAGTTCAGTGTGTGCTGTGTGAGTTGTTAGTGGAGGGTGATCACAGTCCTTGAACTCAGCCCGTCAAGCTAATGTGTGAAGTCCACACTGACTTAAAATAATTAAGCCAAATTCAGTCAAAAACATTGTATTGATTAAAATAAATATTTAAAAATTTAACCTATCTGTGTTGTGAAATGTATTTAATCTGCTGGGAAAGAGTTTTGCCCTATATAAATGTTGCAGTCTTTTTTTAAGGAGAGAAGCAGTTCCAAGTTAAATGTTGTGGGTTTGTTTTTAGGTGAGCCCTGCTGATTCAGGGGGTGTGTTCAGATGGGACGTGCTGGTCATGTGTTGAATATAAGCAAGACAGTTGGATGCATAAGAGAAGAGTTCAGAGCTGTTTCTCCTTCATCTCCATGTCATAAATCTCTGCTGATTTGCTAACAGTGATAACTCAATACAACAGACCCTTACATTTTTAGGTGATAGGTGATCACTGAGAGGGACAGTCACAGAGAATGGACTAAGGAAAATTGCTGTTACTGTATGAAGGTTGTAGGCAGGTAAATCTCTAAAGCACGATACCCTGCTTCTTTGACACAGACATTGTATATGCAACATGGAAATATAATTGTTCTTGTCTATCAGAAAGGAAAAAAAGCCATTCTGCTTGTATGAGTGTTCTGCTGCATTTTCTCAGTGAGCTTCAGTTGAAGTGACTGGAGGGAAGCACCTGCTCTTGCGTTTTTTCATTCATCTGTAGATAGTTTAGGAGTGACATTAGGTGCTTTTTCCTTGGTGTCTGAGGGCAATACAACTAGGAAGAGTCTGGTCTGTCATTTGACAGTCTGTTGTTGACCAACTACATGGGCTATATTGGCCATTTCCTTCTGGATGGTAACCTTGCCTAAACTTTTGTTAAGCTTAATAATAACTTTGTAGCTTCTTGAGCTGTGAGACTTGCAAACCATAAAAAAACATCTCTGCAGTTCCTGGGGTTTTTAGGAGGCTTTTGTAGAAAGAAGAAAAATGATGTTGATCTCATCAAACCCCTGATTTTCAAAAGCAGTTGAAAAAAGTTCGTAGAATCACAGAATGTTTTGGGCTAGGAGGGACCTTAAAGATCATCTGTCTAGTTCCAGCTCCCCTGCCATGGGCAAGGGCACCTTCCACTAGACTGGATTTCTTAGAGTGTCGTATTCCTGATATGCCTGTGTATATTTAAAGGTGGAAAAAACTCTGGAAAAGCAAGGAGGGGTTCTCCCCTTCAGTGTTACAGCACAGCGTGTGGTAGCTCAATATTCTTAAAATTACAGGAACTATGCAGCTCCCGGAGTCTGCTGCATTCCCACTAGGGTGATTGTTCCATATTCAAAGACGACTGGAATGGAAGATGGAGCTTGAGATATTTTTACAAGAAAGGAAAGTGATTGTTTTAAGGGCTGGGGGGAGCATTTGGCGTTCCCTGGGTAATGGAGATGTGTGATCTTATCAGTTGTAGCACCTGGTAATGAGCCAGTGAGCCAGCTTGGAATTAAATTCTGAGCTGCCTGGAAAAAAACTAAAACTTCAGTAAGGAAAACAAAATGTTTCAAATATCCTTTAAAAGAGGCATTAGCAAACAGGCCTAAGAGCAAAGTGTGGAAGTTGGCACCCAAGTGGATGTTTCATTGTTGGAAATTGTGCATTAAGCAGAAAAGTTAACCAGGAGCTTATAGCCCTAATTACTTTCTTATTCAGTTTATATTTGAAATTTCTTTATCAGAAGTCTCATTGTGTGTTTGCATATATTTATATACACATATATAAATAAGTGCATAACTTGCCTTGCCCAGTTAGCCTGGCAGCAGCTACAGTATTTAAACTTTAGATACCAAAGATGATCTCTTACTTGTTTCTGTGTTTCTAGCAAATGCAATTCATTGGGAATTGTCTCTTTTTGAATCTTTTTTATTAGTAGGATTGTGGTACTGAAATTAGCTTTTGTGACTGGTGTTATACTTGTAAGAGATGTATTAGCTTGTCTCAATCCTTCACTTGCTGTAGTGTTGCTGAAATAGAATAGTTGCAAATTCATGTCTTGTAAAAAATTTTGATATGCCATCAAAGAGTATGTACTTCTCATTAATTGTGTGGAAAAAAAATCTCACTAGTATTCCTAAATTCATGACCTGATGTGGATTTGTTAATGGAATTATTAAAAACTGGAGACATTACAGATTAATATACTATAAGTACACTCTGAGGATGATAGGGAAGCCTGTACAGGTTGCTGAATTCTATAACCTGGCACAACAAACAAAAGCCAGATATAAGGAAATATCTTTGTAAATATTAGATTAAAAGATGCTTAAGTACAGGACATCATAAATGTATTTGATTAGAGGAGTTACAAAAATATTGTATCATTCATGAAGATTTCATCATCATGCAGAAGCAATGAGATCACTGCGTATCTCCTGTTGAATCCCTGTTGAGAACTGCCAGTGCCAGTTTTCCCTGAGGGGTTGTCAAGGACAGTGGTTGCTGAGGTCTGGAGGTAACTGGTGGTTGCCCAGCACTGAGTGATTCTGTATTTATTGGCATATGAAAAGAGGGTAGGATTGTCGTCTTCTGATATTTAATGTACCTTAGCATAGACATTAAGGAAAGCATTTCTGTGTGTATTCAATCCTGCTGAGTCATTTCATTGAAAATAACCTGTAAACAAACTCCCTTTTTTCATTTATTTGTTTGATAACTGAGGTTTGTTATTTTGCCAGAAGGGAGATTGCTTAATCCTTTCCCCAAGCACTGTTACTGCTTTCTTTCTGAAGTAGTTTTTCCTGCCAATGATTCCAGATCCATAACAGCAAGCACTAGGGGTTTGTGTTTTCTATTTAAATTGGAATCTGCAAATGGAGTATTGTCCCTTGCTTTACCAAGGAGAAGTCTAAGAAGAAACAGCTTTTTCCATGGCCTAAGTCTCCTCATCTTGAGTAAACAGAGGAGTAAAATCAGTGTGTGCTTCAGTACTGCAGGGACTTGGGACAGCAGCTCACAGCAGCTGAGCACTTCAGTGACGTCCTGTGCAGGGTCACATCAACAGGAGATGGTGTAATGAACTCAAGGGTCGCATTTTGAAACTGAAAGCTGAACTTTTTACTTCAGTTGGGTGTGTTGCAGAACTAAAACCAGACTTTCCTCACTTGAACAATATCTCATGATGAAGCAAAATTAATCATTAATTGCCAGTATTTGGTCATGGATTCCCATACCGTTTGAATTTTCTCCTGTAACATCCATATAAAGGTCATTGAAACGAGGAGCATTTTCATCATAAGTGATCGCAGGGTGAGTAATGGTCTGCGGTACTGTTACATCTTTATTTCTCGGAAGGAGAGTGGGAAGGACCTGGGTGTGTTCTGTAGCTTCTTAGCTGATTTTGGAGGATAAGGGGGCAATAGGATTTAAACTCTTCTCACAATTTTTCTGCTAATGTTTACAACTCAGCAATGATCTGTTCTTGCTGGTATGAGGAGATAGTAGGAATCATGTTCCTGAAATCTCAGTGTGTTCAGCTCAAAGGAGGCTCTGTCTTGGCTGTGTCACAATGGTTGGTCAAGATAATCTGAAGAATTGCAACAAAGATACTTTGGAGTAGAGCAGCCTTTTCAATTTGATCCTAACAAATGATTCCCATGCAACAAATTGCATTGCCAGGTACTTGAACAGCAGCTTTTTGTCCATTCAGGTGTTTGATTGCAGCAGTCTTAACTAATCCTGGCAGAATTAACAGGTCTCTGATTTATGGTTGTGTACAGCTGTATCTGTCAAATAGGAGCATGTGTGTGCTGCAGATATCCATCCTAACCCCTTCCCAGAGGGAAAAAGCACTGCTCAGGTGACAGGGAGCTGTGTATCTGTTCCAGTTCAGGGCTGATTCCCATGTCATATTTATCACAAGAGTGGCAGAGAAATTAAGATTTGCATCCTCAGCTGTTCCAGTCAGTGTCCTCTGGCACAGAAGTGAGATGGACATGCAGGGGTGGTCTCTGTCAGGTCATTAAGTTAATGTTTAGCAGAAGATGGGCTTTTCTGCATGTATTTCTGAACGTAAAATTAAGGGGATTTTGTTCTAGTTATAATTGTGAGGACTTAATGCCTGAGGTTTTCTTACACAGAGTTGGGAGGATGCCGTAAAATCCCAGAATGGGTTGGGTTGGAAGGAATCTCCAAGATCATTTCATTCCAGCCTCCTCAGCCATGGACAGGGATGCCTTCCACTATCCCTGGTTTCTCCAAGCCCTGTCCAACCTGACCTTGGATGCTTCCAGGGATGGGGCAGCCACAGCTTCTCTGGGCAATCTGTGCCAGGGCCTCACCACCCTCACACTAGAGAACTTCTTCCATGTCCCTGTTCTGTCCTTGAAATGAAAGATTTACCCCTTCAGTCTTTTGCTCTTTTAGATTTTTTAAAATACATACACATAGTATTTCATAGAGTACATAATATAAAATATAAGGTATATTATATACTATATATAGTGCTTTATAGATATAGGGTTAGGGTAGGAAAACATCCATTACTTTCCTTTTTTTGTATAGGTTCTGGTTTTATGTGATACTGAACAAACTTTTTGCTGGTTTGGTTGCATTAATTTAGTTTTCTTAGAACAAGCTGTTTGACCTGTTTAGACCAGTAGTGTTGGACTTCATGTTTGAAGTACCAAATTTGCACATCTAAATATAATTTAAATATCTTTTATTTTAAGCTATCTCATTTATCTTCCCAGCTCTGGCTGTGATGCATTTGTGCAGTTTAAGTACAGTGTCCCACACTGATGAAAACCAAGGTGTTTCAGTAGAAGCAGGAGCACTTGTTGTGGCTATGGCTGCCAAATAATTTCTGTGATAAATCCTTCTTCAGGTAGTCTTCTTCTCAGAATTATTCAAGTCCTTAATTGCTTATGCTGTGTCTGCAATCTCTAAAATTGTTCATGCCTAAAATTTGAAGGGAAAATAGCTGTGCTTTTTCTGTGTCCAGTTCTGGGAGGGAGCAGTGGCTGTTGGAGATGGGAATGGGAACAAGCTGGAAATGAAAATTATCTGAACTCAGGAGCACGCACACCCTGGGTACTCCTGGATACACAACAAGGTCATGATCACAATTCCTGTTTCATCCTGTAGGAAAAGCCGGGCAAGTTAAAACACAGTGTTTATTTAGTAGAGAAAAGCAATGGCAATCAGTCACTTCTGGTTAATCCAGATTTATTTCTGGTTTGTTTTTTTTTTAATGTTAAAATCACAGTCAAACCAAAGTAAAATAAACCACAGTGGGGGATTTTGGGTGTAAAAATCTCAGGAACAAGAAAAAAACAATCAAAATGGGGGGAAAACGATACTTGAAACTGGCTGTAAGATGGGATCATACTTGGGTCTGTACTTTAAAGTACATAGAGGTCAAAAATACTGGCTGAAGGATTTTTACATTCAGGTGTCTCAATTTACTTGTGTGGTTGCAATAGCTTGTACATCTTCTGGAGAATGAGAAATGAAGGCAGTTTTGAAACTTGCAGTCATAAATCTTCTTTCTTCAGCGTGGTATTGGGAAATTCAGGAAAGTTTATTATGAGCACAGTATTTGGAGACATAAAATCAAAAGGGAGAACACCAAACCTCAACTTGAAATAGTTGTTTGTGTCTGCCAAGAATAATATTTTATTTTATGAATTAGTCACTGATGCCTCAATCCAGTGAATATTTTCCTGTTCAGTGGTAGGAACATAAACAAGAGGTTGTGATTTTTTGGAATAATGCTACATTTTGGAAGTGGGAGTCATTCCCTTTCCCTAGTGTGGGAATTACCATGAATTTGAGTTTTGTGTCTGCCTGTGGTACATGTGATGCTTCAACCCTAGAGTAATCATACAAAGCAGTAGTTAATCTATAACTTGTAGGTTATTACCATAAAATTCTTGAATATTTTTCCTTCTCTCGTTAGGACTTTCCTTGCTCTGTATATCCAGTGTGCACTCAAATTACTGAAGGTGCTCCAGTTTTGCTGTAAATGTGAACAAAAATGTGCCGGTTTATTTTTTTTCTCTACTAGGAAAAGTATCTCTTAGATCAGGCAGTAGGTAGGACGTGAGCTGTGCCCTTCTGTTCTCACAAGGACAGCCTCCTGCACTGCAATGAAGTTGGTCATAAAATGTGTCCTTTGTGACTGACTGGGCAGATTTTATAGGGCCGGGTCCTTTCAGGTGCTTAATGCTTCCTCCTTCCTCATCCATGTGCCCTCAGGTACTCGAGCACTCATCACCATCAACACATTTGTGTATTGCAATCTGCTGGAAATCCATAGGGATGGGCGTTGCTTTGCAGAATTAAGGCCCTAGTGAAGGAGAGCACTTTAGTTTGTGGATTTGTTAATTATGGCCTGCATTTTCTTTGACATTGGTGGTACAGTGTAATTTGGCACTGAATTTTTAGATGGACTATTATTTTTTGCTTTAATTATTACTTCTTCATGGCTTTTTTTCCTCTTTTCTTTCAGTCCACAGAGGTGCTGTTTGTTTTATGACTGTGAATTGTTTTGTTTAGCATGTAAGAGAAGATTATATAAATGTTATAATAACTTGATTTATAAGTTCAGAGCTTTCTGTCAAAACAAAATGTTCATAGGCATACTCCCGGCATAATTTGTTATCTCCCTTTAATCTTAATTTTGTTGCATTGAAACAAGCAAACATGAAATTTAAGCCTCCTCCTGCAAGATGTCCCATAAGAATTGACAAATTCTATTCAAAATAATTTCTTTGTAAATACCTTATATTAGTATACATCTTCACTAAGTGCCTTTTAAAACATCAAGATCAATCCACATGTTTAATGTATGCTGTACAGCAATATATTGTCTTTTTAAAATTAGACTCTGAAAGAGCAAATCCAATTTTGAATTTATGTCTTACATCTGGAAAATGAGGAAAAAAGTATTTAGCTTTTTTATCACATATTGCACGTGATAGAACTTAACAATGAAGGCAGACACATCAGAGAAATAGTTTAACTTTTTTCAGGTCCTGTCCTTTTAAATGCTAATGACTGAATTGTGATACACAAGGGAAGATGGGTCAGAGATATTTTTTTATAAATTACATTGTCTATCATAAAAGTGAAGCAAATAGAAACTGAACCAGGGTTATGTTAGTTTTGGTATTGATTGTCTGTGTCTCCAAAATATTTATGCTATGAGTTTATTTTGATTAATTAAAACAATTAAGAATATTGAGTTTTCTAGTTAACAAAAAAAAATCCAACAAACAAAAAAACCCCAACATACATTGGTGTTGGGAAGAATCTTCCACAGCTCGAGTTGGCCCCACAAGCCTCAAGTCTGAGGAAGAAGTCCTGAAAGAAATGGAGTTTTCTCATCTTGAGCGTGGTAGGGGATGGTTAAAATGAGTGGGGAAAGGGGATGGGCTGTGCTTCTGATCTGCTCCTGGAGGGTTTTTTTTCTTACAGGGTCACCCTTTCTGTGCCTATCTCGCTTCTGCCCTAAATAGTGTGTGCAGCTCAAGTTCTTGCTGTGAAAAATACATTCTCCACGAAGAAGGGTGGAACAGGGATGTTCTTGGTCTCTGTTAACTGACGTCTTAAATAAGGAATTAGTTTTGCCCGTTAATGGATCAGAATTTGCTCGCTCTTAAAACTTTTTAAATGCATAGCATTGCAGTAAGTGGAATATAGTGGCTGTAGGCTGTTTGTTTAGGGGCTTGATTTTTTGTTTTTTTTAAATTTATTTTGCCTAAAGGGGTAGAGTAAACCATGAAGTCTCATCAAGTATGCTGCTCTGTACTCTTCTTTGTATTAGCAAAATATTCTTCTGTTCACCTCTTAAAGTGGGAAAACTAATTTCCTTCTGGAGTGTGAAAATAATTTGCAGCTCATTTCTTCGGAGCAAATCGTATTAACTCTTAATATCTCAGATTTTCCTCTGAGTGGTGTTGTCTTTGACAGAAGAACATAACTGCGTTTTAAGTGAGCTTTTCTTGTTGAATTCCTGTCAGCCATGAAACTCACTTGCTCAGTGAAATATTCTGTAGCTGATTAAAATGTAATGAAATCATGTTTCTGACAAATGCTGAGCATCTTTAAAGACCATACTTTGACATTTGCAATATAATGGGGAATAATTAGAGGTTAGTTGTGCTTATGCTGCCGTTGACTGCACCAGGCATATCTCAAATTAACCTTTTCCTTTACATTTCATTGTAGTTACTTGTTCTGTTATGTGTTCAAATAGTCTCTGGCTGAAAAGAAGCACCTCATTACCTGTTAAAAGTTCCTATCACCTCTTTAAATTCCAGTGCCTGGCTGGAGACCTGTGGATGGTGCCATGATAGTCAATGATCAGCTATTTTGTTGATTTTGGTGCAAATTACACGTGCTCATCAGCTTCCTCTATCAGAAGCAAACAAGCCTTACCTGTCTATCCTGTTTCCAGAAAATTCCATCATCTTCTGCCCCTGTTAAAAATTCTTGGTCTTTTTATTCACGTCTGTCCATTTAGTTGGTCAAACTTGTCTGGGTACCAGCTAAGAGTTGATAAATGGCTTTAAAGAAAGAGATAAAAGAGAAGGTTGAAGTTGGAAATTATGCTTGAATTTGTAATACTATATTTTCACCAAATTATTTTTGCCTTCTTTAATCATTGCAATAGAAGACTTGTTCATCTCCTACCTGTTCTTTGTCCCCCCTATGTCTTTCCTCTTCACCTCTGTTTTAATCAAGTATTGAAAGTCAGTAAATGTTATTAAACAGTTTAGCAGCAGAGGCTTAGAACTGTCAATTTTAGACGGTAAACCTCAAGAAAAACTAAACCCCCACCAAAACCAGAAATAAATAAGCACAGAATGATTTATTCTGTCTTAATATGTAAAAGCAACTCAAAAATCATTTAAACAGCAGTAGCAGGAGGACTCAGAGATAAGCAAGGGCTCCATGGTTGGGAAGAGCAGATGAGGAAATGCTTGCCAGGGAGACAAGGGGTAGCAAGTCTTTGGCAGCAGCAAGGAAAAATTATTAAATTGGTGAAGCAGCCTCTGGTGACAACTTACTTGCCTTTGAAAAATTAACTTAAACCTCTGTACAAATATACTCTTCAGAAATGATCATATATCAATTTTGTAGCTTCTAACACAGGCATAACTGTGAAATCAGACAAATTCCTGTAATGAAATTTGGATGTTAAACTATTCATGAGAACTTAAACTGTGTGCAAGAAAATATTTTTTAAAAAAAAACTTGAAAAAAATTGCCTGAGTGATGAGATATCTTTAATTTTCTTAGGTTGTTTTTTTTAACATACTTACATGAGCCCTTTTAAGGATCAGAATATAGAGTGTGGTAGTAGAATATACCAGTAGTAGAACATAGAAATGTAGAGGGTGGTGTAGAATATAAGAATGCAGAATATGGTGTAGACTTTTTGGATATGTTCATAGATGGGCTTTTTTTACAGGGTTGTTTATTTTCCTGATTTGTTCTATAATAAAAATGTTATTCGACTTCTTTTAGTTTTCTGACTTGATGTCAGGCTTTTCCAAGCCTGGAAATTATCATCTTGCACTGGCATCTATTGACTTGATAAATGTAGTCTATGAGAAAGCTGCCAAAGCTGTGTATCTGTGTTTTCATCAGAATTTTTTGGAAGTCCCAAGGGTTATATTTGACCTTTGGAACAAGTCCAGGGGAGGCCACTAAGTTGATGATGGGGCTCTGGAGAACCTCAGCTATTGAGACAGACTGGGAGAGCTGGGACTGTTTAGCCTGGAGAAGAAAAGGCTCCAGGGAGAACTCGGAGCCCTTCCCAGTGCGTAAAGGGGCTCCAAGAGAGTTGGAGAGGGACCTGGGACAAAGGCTTGGATTGACAGAATGAGGGGGAATCACCTTAAGATGAAGGACAAAAGGTTTACATGAGATGTTGGGAAGAAATTCCTTGTGAGGGTGGTGAGGCCCTGGCACAGGTTGCCCAGAGAGGTTGTGGATATCCCATCCCTGGAATTGTCTGAGGCCAGGTTGTGTGGGGCTTGGAGCAACCTGGGATAGTGGAAGGTGTCCCTGCCCATGGCAGTGGTTGAAATGAGATGATCTTGAAAGGTCCCTTCCAACCCAAACCATTCCATGATTCTGTATTTCAGCTTCAATAACAGAAGCAAAAAGTTAAAATTTTACGGATGTTCTTAATGTAAGAGAAATTATCCCATCAGTGATTCAGTCTCTTTGGACAGCATCTCCTACTTGTGACTCTCAGGAGACTGTGTGAGCATGACTGTTGTCTACAGCTTGCCCTTATCTTTCTTCAGTACCTACTGCATTAGAGACTTGTAGAGAATCTTTTGATATCAGTTTATTCACCCTCATGGATCTTGTAAATACTGATCTAGCTTTTCTCTGGAGTCCTGGCTTTTTTAGGTTCCCTTCACAGGGCTCCTGCTCTGCCCCTTCATTATTTTAGTTGCACTTCTCTGGACTTACGGACAATGCAGAAGATGTTCTGGAAATTCCATTGACTTTTCTATTGAACCTTGGGGCTAAAATAGAAAAAATGTAATCAATAATTCTCTTCTGGCAAGGGGCTGTGTGATGCTGAAGATACCCATCCCTTGCCTTTAGCAAGCATTGACAGAACCTCTTCCAAGTCACAAAGATCCCAAAGACCCAGTTTCAGGCTAAAATTAGGAATCTGATGAAATACTGTATTCTTTGGAATATTTAATAATTTTATACATTTGTACAGTCTTTCCTAATGCTAGCTGCTGTTCAGTCTGTGTAGGGATTTAGGTATTTCTATGTACTTCTGACCTAGGTACCTCTGATTTGCTGCATGTTTGTGGTGTAGAAAGGTGTATTGTCACAACATTCAGGTTTTGTACAGAAATACTTTCATGCATATTAAAGCACACACACTCCTTGCTGAAGGAGATTGTTCTTCTATTTTCTCTCTAGCTACTATGAAGTATTTATTTTAAAATAAATTCAAGCATATTAAGAGCACAGATTGCAAGTATTTAACTGAAGCTCAAGTGAAAAGGTGTTTTAATTGCCAGATCCTTTTGGATTGTGTTCTCAGGCCAAGTCAATTCAGCATTTAAAAACTGCACATGTTTAAGTGCACCTCTTTCCCCCCCCAATTAATATTCCTCTGTGTTCTAATAGAGACTTGAAGGAGGATGGATTGATAGCTCTGTGTGTGTGGTGTTGGCTTCTGGAGGTGTCTTGTTTGTGTAACACCAACTTAATTTATTACCACCTGCTGTTTCTGCAAATGGTGAGATTGTCGCACACAAATTGCATATTTCATCACTGCGATGGTGGGAATTGATTTATTGTTTCCAGGGAAATAACTGAATAGAAGAAAAATGCACAATAAAGTACGTTGCATCTTTATGAGCTTCTTAATGTCTATCCATGATCAAATATATTCTAAAAAGGTGCAGTAAATTCTTTTGGGGCTAGCAAAACTTGCTGACTTGGTGCCTTCAGGTTTGCCTGAATTTCTCAACCATGAAGATGTTAAACCTGTCACCCCATCATCTCCTTTGCTACCCTGTCATGATGAGGATATGCTCACGCTGGTGGTTTGTGACCACAGACCTCAGTGCTGGTGGGTGTGTGCTTGTGTGTGTGCTAATTCACCAGAGATGGGCTGTCACAGAACCTGCAGAGACTCGATTTTACTTTGTTTTTGAAACGTGTAGCAGTTGAATTAGATATTTCTGATATTTCTGGCCCCATTCCCTGTTGTTTGAAATTTGATAACTGCCAGTAACAAGTAAATATCTGCATTATGTCAGGTGGGATGAGGTGGACTAGATGGAACAACCCAAACAGTTGCTTTAGTGGAAGAGGCCGATGTGGGTTTTGGTGCAGGCTGTGTTGTATTTATGGCTCATGTTGTTGCAAAGCATGATGAGGTTTTGACCCAGGATGTCTTCTGTCAGGGGAGGTTGGAGAGGAGATTAAAACAGTGCCACATATACCATGATCAATTATTCTTGTGGTATTCCTGCATGATTCCTTCTACAATTGGAAGTGACAAACTGATGAAGCTTAATTGTATCCCTAAAGCTTATCTTGCTTTAAGGGATTGAACCCACCTCTTCCAGGTTCCAATTAATTTTTCTACTACAGACCAAATATTTTATCCTTTTAAGTACTAGATTCCATTTTCAGAGCATTCTCTTAAAGGAAGCCCTAAATTAAATATATTTCAACTGGTTGGAATGGCTTTCTTCCCCTGGTTTAAAAACTTCAGGAAGTAAAATGGTCTAATTGCAGCTGTTACCTTCTTCACCTCAGAAGCTTTAACCCTTTTGTGTCTCATGCAAAGCCAGATTTTTAGCTGATTCGACATAGATATTGGAGATGGTTCTAGGAAAAAATGCATTCGTTTTTCTAACATCAGTTCTTGGGTAAGCTGTTGTCTGACTCCTCTCTGTTTACTGCATGTTGAGGAAACCCCCAAAACACACATTCTGAACCCACTTTATATTGTAATCAAGTTATTTAAGTGAGAGCTTTCCCTTAAAATTGTGAATTCCTTATTTCTTAGTGCAGTATAAATGGCGAACTTCAGGACCTGTAGTATATTAGACATGCTTTATTTAATCTAAACTCAAGGAAGGTTCAGTAGCCCTGTGTTAGTAGATTGAAGGTAAAAGACTGAAAAATGCTTTGGGTGGAAGCCAAGGGTGTTTTCTTGGATGATGCCAATTTTCAAAGCTTTTCAGTGTTGATGGTTCTATCCAGAGATTTAATGATGCATTCACTGGAAAACCCCGCAAGAAACCTCACAACTTCATTTGGATTAAAAAGAGCAAAGGCATTGAATGTGCTTCCCGTTAGCTGTGCAGCAGCACAGTACAGAAGTCCCTGTTTTTGGAGAGTGTGGCAACAAGGGACCATGTCCAAAAGAGAATTCCAGCTGCAGTGAGGTGCTGAGTCCTGGGTTTAGATTCAGCTCCTACACAGGAGCATCCACCTGGGATGAAAGCACTGATAGGGAATCCATAAACTGTGTTCTGATACAAAGCAATATGGAATCACTGGTGCTAACTACAGAAGTATGAAGAGGGCCCTGATGACCTGTTTGGAGTGGATGAAGTGTTTTAAATTGCTTTTTTGAATTGCCTTTTTAAGGCTTTATTATGTTTTGTTGGGTTTTGTTATTTTTAATAAAAATCTTGAAATCATCTATACAGAAACATCTATATGTTTTCTGCTTCTAGCTTGACTTGGCCAGAGTACAGAGTAAAGAATCGCTTTTTTCTTCATTTCTACTTGTATACCAGAGGCTGTTGTTACTAGCTTTGAAAAACACCTGAGCCAGAATAGGCCTAAGGAAAACTTTTTACAGGTCGTTGAATTTTGTAATGGGCCATTATCATGCAAGGCAACAGGGAGGCTGTTGTCATGATGTTCCTCCTGAGCACCTAAGTGCCTTTTAGCTCGTGGTTAAAATTATTAAAAGGGGTTAAAAATTAAAAGATAGTTGGAACACTTTGAATTATAGATTGGGATGGTGTCATTCAGTAATATAAAACCAGGAAATCCCAGGTAAAATTGAATGGTGGCCAAATCCAAATTGATTGATGGTGCATAGCTGGGATACCTCACTGCTCTCCTCAGCTGCTTCTAGTTTCAGGCACTTCTGGTTTTTAATTGTGGAGAAGCACAGTTGCATCATCACCAGTTCTCATTAGTTTTTACTATTCTAGAAGGTCAGTAAACTCTTCCTGCTTGTATTTGCTTCAGAAGCAGTCTGGAAGAAGTATGTGGGTCCTTGGAGCAGTATTTCAGACAGGAGTGTTAGAAAAGGTTATTTGAATATTCATACAGCTTCCTTCAGTCTCTTATTTTGATGTTTGTAGGAAGGGCTGCTGCCAAGAAATAGTGCAGCTTCAAAATACATAGAAATTAATTTAAATCTTTATTTTAAAATTGCATGGTTGTTACTTGCTCATTTCTTCGGTGCCTTTTGAAATAAAACTGCACCCCTCTCATTCTCTAAAGCTTGCTAGAAGCAAGCAACAGAAAATGCAAGGGGACATTAGTGTTTATTTGAATTTCAGTGGTCCCAAGGGACCACAGTGAAAGTTCAGAGTGCTGCTGAGAAATTAGGCGAGTATCTAACTGGATACTGTGTTCTAATTAAAGCTTGTACAGACATTGATTTTCTTGTATTCCCAGCACAACTGATGTTTCCTCACTATTTAATTTTTTAATATTAAAAATAGAAAACGGTGCCATCTCCAAAGGGAATTGCTGGTAGTGCAGATTATGTAATGTTGCAATAAAATTGGGTTAAACTGAGTGCTTAAAGGTACATTAGGGCTTAATCCTGTGGGATTTTTGGTGAGAAGGATGAGGGGTGTTTTGAGTGCAGGGTGGACAAATACAAGACATCTTGGGACATTTGAAAAATTGGTTACTTGACAGGACAATTGTTTAGCTATTGGTCAGTCCCCTGAAACTTTGTCAGTCCCGTCATTTCAAGGTGCAGCTACCTCAATAAATACTGTTTCTCTGGCTCTCAGCAAAATCCACTCTGAGTTCTTCAGCAGCCTTTGTCCATAGCAGCTGTACAGGGAATATGCCACGGTTTCATTTAATTTAGGTGATACAGTTATTTATTCATGTATTTAACCATATTTATTATTGATTTTTAGTGAGTTATACTTGTCTTACCTTTACAGGCCCAGGATTGTCATATTGCTTCACTTCATGTGGGTCTTGTAGTTCATGCTGTCTCCGAATTCCTCCTTCATGCTCCCTTGAACACTGAATCTCCTAAAACATAGTTATAATTGAAATAAATGTTTCCATATTGGCAATTTGTATTGCTAAACTTCTTTTGACTTTGGTCTGTATTATCTTTGAACTGTATTGAGACACAGATTTAGTAACTGCAATATTCAAGCAATATTCCCTGAGGGGAAAAAATTGAATTGCCAGTACTGTTTTTCCATTTCATACTGATACAGTGAAGTACTTGGTGAGACGATTTAGTCTAAAGTAGGTAATAAGAACTTGATTTTAAAATTGTTTTAATGTTTCTGGCTTTATACTTTGACCTGAGAGCCTTGATAAATGCTTTTGGCTGCATATACTACACTTAAAAATGCATATATTTAGAGGAGTATGGAGAAAACAGTAACCAGGAGGGGATTAAAAAGAGGCAGCAAGATAAATAAACAAACAAATAAATAAATAAATGTGTTCTTGGATGTAGTCATAGCAAATATTACTAAAACCAGTGAACTTAGCTGAAAGGCAGAGTAAAGTGGAACAAAGGATTGCTCCTTTTTTCTTCTGCTTTTGAACATTAGCATTAGCTGAAAGAAGAAGTACAAGAAAAATAAACTCAGCAGGGAGCAAACAGGGACATTCCAATATGACTTATGGAAATAGCTGAAATATTTGAATGCCATTGAAGGCTAATGTGATGATAGGAGGAAGAAATAATCCTTCTTCTTTATTTCTACATTCGTTCATAATTTGAAATCACAAACCTGATGGTTTTCTCCAGGTTTCATCCTTAAATGTGTAACAAGATGTTGACATCAAGGAAATGCAAAAAGAACTTGTTACACACCTGGCATATTGGCCGCTTCTCTCCTGTGGCATGGATGTGTTTGTATCTGGTGATGGAATACCAAAAGTCAGCAAAGTGCTTACTCTCAACATAGGCCCCAAAAATACAGTCTTTGTCATGGGGATCGTTGTTAAAATTGTACTTAACACCTTTCCTGTCTGTGAGGTTGAGATAGTCAAGTTAATACTTACAAGGTGAGTTACAGCAGGATTTAATACAAGCTGTGAAAATTGATTGAGCTTGAAATGCATGAGATGTTTACTCTCTGATGTGAGATATATTATGGATAATTTATGATTTTAGAGTGTGAAATAAATTCTTAATTTAGTTTTTATCGCTAAATAACTAAATTTCAGAGGTTGCAGGGCACCTGTGGAGATTTGTCCAATGCCTCTGCTTAGAGCAGGATCACGCTACAGCAGGTTGCTCAGGCCTGTGTCCAGCTGTGATTTGAATATCCACAGACTGAGATTCCCTAACCTCTGGGCAACCTGTTGCAGTGTTCAGCCGCCTGTGTAGTGCAAAATCTTTCTCTTAGTACTTAAAATGGGAGTTCCTGTATTGTTCCTCCGTGCCCATTGCTTCATGCCCTCACTGGGCACCACTGGGAAGTCTGGCTCCATCTTTACTCGTATTTATGTACATTTGGAAAATCCCCCTTAGCTTTTCTTCCCCAGACCAAACCATTCCATTTCTCTGAACCCTTCCTTGTATGACAGACACTCAAATTCATCAACTGTTTTTGTGGTCCTTCATTGGACTGTCTCCATTATGTCCATGTCTCTCTCTTGTCAGGAGGGTGCTGGCTCATGGTTGGTTGTCCACCAAGACGTCCAGCTCCTCTGCAAAGCTGCTTTCCAGTCAGTCTGTCTGGTAAAGCAGCATTGTTTCTCAAAGGTGCAAGCAATCTAAAGGCTTTTATTTTCTCTAACAATTGTAATATTTAAAAGTATTTGAAATCTTGCAGGAGGATTATTATACCAGGACCAGAGAACAAAATGAACTCTGAATTCTCACTGTATTTTTATAGATTCTTATTTTTTTCTGATAGATTTTATAGATTCTTTCAGGTTTCTATAGGTTTGAATCTAGATGGACCAAGTTATTTTGCAGAAATGCCACCTGGAAGGAGCTTTAGCTCATAGATGTTGATGCCTTCAAGCCTAAGATGGGGGTCAGAATGTGGAGGTTAAAGAATAATAAGATTCCATGGTATCTACAAAGGACAACGTGGAGTCACAGTGTGAATAATTACAATTTGGTTGCTTGTAACATGAACTTGTTAGTGCTGCGTTGTTGGCCATCAGCCAACACTAATAAGAGAAAGTGTTGTTTATTTTTAAAATTATTTTCTATTATCAAAGTGCTGATGTTGAAGACATTATTTGCATTGAAACCATTTCCCTTATGAGATGACTCTACTATCGCTTTATTAACCAATTTGCAGTTAATTGATTTAAATATTTTTTAATGACTTTTGACTGTCTCGTTAGTGTAAATGATTTAATTTCTGAGTTCTCAAAGCTGGTAGTGAAACGTGACTTAAAACTTTGATTGTGCTACTGGAAGTCATAACACTGACTTTGTTTCTGATATAGTCAGCAAATGTGGGAATGTGTCAGGAGGAGTCACATTGAGAGGAAATGACTTCTAGAAAGATGCAATTTGCCTAAATCTCAGGTACGCCCACCACAGTAAAGAAAATCCATCTGAGCAATGATGCATATTGTGCTGTAGTCTGGTAACAGCTGCAACATCTCAGCAGACCTACTCGGTATCACCAGCCCTGGGCTGGTTTGCTTTGCTCCTTCCTCAATCTTGGAATAGTCCTTGACATTACTGAGAAATCTGTGTGATTTCTCTGAAGTGCAAGCACTGGGAGAACAATAGTCTTTCCTCTTGGAAGCTCTAAGGGATGCTGGCACAGAGCCTTTCATACAAAGAAGTTTGACCATGCTTGACTTTAGACCATTAGCCTTTTATATGACAAGATGCAATAAAATACAGTAGAATTAAGTCATGGAATCATGGAATGGTTTGGGTTGGGAGAGACCTTGAAGGTCACCTAGTTCTAACTTCCCCTGCCATGGGCAAGAGCTCCTTCTACTAGACCAGGTTGTTGTGTCCAAAATTTCTGATTTGCATATAATCTAAATCTGCCTTCTTTTCGTTGACTGTGGCTTGTTTCTGGCCCATGGTAGAACACACTACCTGTCTGTTTAATACCAAGAGGATTAAAGCTGCTCATTTAAACTGAGATGTGTAATTGCAGCATTACACACCAGTCTGGTTTGAATTTAGAACAGCCCAAATAAGCATCGTGGTCGTGTTATCTGAGCTTTCTTTGTATCGTAAAACAACCCGTCAACTCTTGGAAAATAGTTGTTTAACAGCAGCTGTGTTTTACAGAGTTTTGGCCTAGGGCAGAGTTTTACAGTCGCATTACAAGCTCAAACCCAGGGGCTGGTTTTAATGGGAATGTTAATAGGTCCATAACCAGAGATATGACATGTGTTTCTATACCTGGAGCTATCAGATTTATGGCTGTTTTGGTGCTTCATAAAGTAAACGTTGGGCTTTTTAAAAGAATTTGTAAGGAACCAACTATGATCAAATTCTGAAGGGAAACTGCTGTTCTGATTTTGTGGAGGGGGTCGTTTTACTTTGAAAAACCTCTGTGAAATATAACCTTGTGAAAACAGCCCCCATACCCAGTACTGTCAGTCTGATGTCTAATTCCACGTTCTGGTGAATATGGAAACATTATAATAGTGTTTTGCCTATCCATTGAAATGACACCTTGTAAGAGCACTTCAGTGTGTAGGCACTGCAGTCTTGCATTGCTTTCCTTTTTGCTGCTCCCAAGGGATGCAGATTGTCCATTTTTAAGCCTATGGCTAGACATCTAAATGCTTGGTTTGGTGTTCCCTGGTAGCTTTTCTCCGTTCCACATAAAACCTGATGAATGTGTGTATTAAGTGGATGGAGTGTGGTGAATCAATACTAAAGTGGGCATTCTTTTGGTTCTCCTCTGAAAAAATGACTCACTTTGTGTTGTAGCAATTCTCCCTGCTGTCTGCTTATGTAAACTTTAAATAAAACTCAGCAGTTTTTACCAGTGACCTTGAGGTAGGGTGGATTGTTCTGAAGGTTGCAGAGCATCCTGCACAAGGTCAGTGGTCTTGTCTGAGCCTGAAAACTGCAATTTCATTCCAAGCAATTGGACTATTAATTCATCTGCCTGAATTTGGCCTGGTGAAATTCCCCTCCCTGCGGACCTTTGGGGTTTAGCAATGGCCATTTTAGCCTTACAGGAAAGGAGTCCTGCAGTTTGGAACTTGCCCCGTCCTGTTGTCTTGGTGTTACTGTGCCAGAGGGGAGATTTTTGTGCTGGTTTCAGCTTTAAAGTTGATGTTTGTATGAAAACAGCTGCTGGCTCCTTCGGTGAGGAGAAGTCAAAGAGTTGCTGAGGGGCTCCTGGCATTTTCAGATCTGAGAGGTGAAGAGGAGGAGAGGCTTTAATGTGGGCCTAAGGTTGGCTTAATTCATTTGTATTGATGGCCAGAAAAGAGGAACAATAAAGCTGTGGTGGTTTCCTGAGTTTTCACAGAGATAGGAAACTCTGGCAAGTGGGGAAAGTTCCTCAAGCATCAGACACTGTGGGAGTGTTGGGAGAAGCATCTCCTTGGCTTCTCTTACCATCTTCCCTGAGGGCAGGACATTTGAGGCCTTTTGTCTGTCCAGTGTAAGTTCTTACCATTCCCTTGGATAAATGTAATTCAGCCATTTATTCAAGAGGTAAAGACATCCTGTCCAGATGGGCTATTGTTTCTTCTTTATCTGGAGGGTCTGAATTAGATAGATGCTTAAGACTTTCAGTAGGCTTTTAGCCTCCCAAATGCTGTTATCTACAGTCTGAAGATTTCAAGCTTTGATATTGCTGGTGCTAATTCCTGTTAACTGAGCTCATGGTGTGTTTTGACCGTGGCTGGTGTTGCCGCCAGCTGCTGCTGGAGGGGGGATGCTCTCCCTCACCCTGATAGTGGCTGCTTCTGCTTCTCTTCCTGTTTGGCAGCTTCAGGCAGCTGTGGCATGAAACTAAGCCAGTCCTGAAAATTAAATCACCTGGGTTTTTGTTTTGATTTTTTTTTTTTTCCCCTGATAGTTTTCCGAGCCAGTTTTTGGGGACGTCAGCAGAGTACAGTGGCAGGGCGATAGCTGAAGCTCTGAGGGCCAGCCAGGCATTACAGGAGCTCAGCTGGAAGCAGGAGTCTCTTGTGCCTCTCAGTGAAGTGAATCAGGGATCAGGCGTTCCGTTTACTGCCAGGAAGAAGTTCAGAGTACTATGCCAAAAAGATCAAGTTTAGTTTATTTTTAACTTCACATTTTTAAAACTGCCTCCCTACTGGCTGCTGGCTGCAAGGAGGAGGAGATTGGGAAAGCTCTGTGCACTTGTCCAAGCCCTGGAGCAAAGCCCTGCAGTCCTTTGCTCTCTCTGCAGCCAGCAGACTGGAGTGATGCTCTAGACTGCCAGGCAGGGAGGAGGTACTGTTTGCTCTTTTTCTCTTGGACTGCACTGGCTTTGCAGACACCATCTGCTTGTGGCTGACTAATTAGGAGCAGTAGCCAAGAGGCAATTTTCTTCTTCTTTGACATGCAGACTCATACCATGGTCTGTGCCTTTTGCCATCAGACTTTGACATCAGGCTGGTGGAAGATAAAACTTAGCCACTTGTTTAGGAATTGCTGAGAGGAGGAATAACTGTGTTCCTTATGGTTCCTCACTGAACAATGAACTTCGATCTGGATGGTTTTGTGTCCCACTGGTTCTCAAAGTAGTACAAAAAGGAGTGACGTTTTTAGTGTTTTACCCTTGACACATGAGAGCCTGGTGTTGGTGTGTGGCTTCTTAGTGGAGAGCCTCCAGTTCAGTGTTGGGGTTTCCTTATGCCTCTTTAGAGGCTTGCTGTAAGACTTGGTAGATTTTTGGAGTGAAAACTCCTGTTTGAACTGGAAGCTGGTATTTGGTGTTGAAGGCTTTGTCAGTGACCCTGGGTTAAGTCACTGAGAAACAAATGAAAGAGGTTTTGCTGAAGATACCACTTTTGTAAATAATTGTGGTGCTCAAGATCAGATCACTTGCTCCAAGGGGCTTGAAGTTTCTTTGGTAGTCAGCTGGGTAGGTTTTTATGTTTGTAAATACATAAATATTTTAATTGCTTTCCAAAAACGAAGTGAATCTTTGTGGTTTTTTGGTAAATGCCTTGTATGAGGAAGTATTAAGATTCATGCATAACTAAAATTAATTTCCTTCTTGTTTTCCTTTCTCTAGAATATGACAGATACCTAGCATCTAGCAAAACCATGGCAGCAGCTTACCTTGACCCAAACTTGAATCACACCCCAAGTTCAGGTGCAAAGACTCACCTTAGTACTGGGATGGAGCGTTCCCCAGGGGCCATGGAACGAGTCCTGAAGGTTTTCCACTACTTTGAAAACAGCAGTGAACCAACCACATGGGCCAGCATTATCCGGCATGGAGATGCTACTGATGTCAGAGTAAGTCTGTTTTTAACATTCTTAAGCCATCTTTAGGGTTAAGTGTTATCTTAACATATGGGAGGTAAAAATCTGGAAGCAAACAAATAAAAAAGTTTCATGGTTTATTTTAAAAGAATCTTGACTTGTTGTATATTTTGAGTTAAATTCAGAATCTTTTCAGTGGTACCAACCCGTGTGACACCTCAGGGCAGGAATGAGAAGCTGGGATGAAAGTGACATTAAATGACATTTTGCGTTTTTTAAAGAAATAGTAAGAAATTAATGTGTTTAATGTAAAATGTGTGTATTTACGTGCTGAAAATGTTTAAATATAATGTGTACATCACTTTGGAAAAGAAATGCCGTTTGGAAGTGCGGAAAAACGAATCTCTGAAGAGTCCCTTTTGTCCCCCCAGAAAGTCTTTTTGTCCATCCTCTTTCCCTGGTAATCACCTGCTGCTTGTATTTTTACAATATTGTGCTTCAGTTCATCAATGGAAAAAAACCTAAGGTTTTTACTTTTTAAAGAATAAGTATCTATGATCTTAGAGTTCTGTGGAAATATTATATATGCATGAAAACACTTTATTGTGAACTTACATTCTAATTCTGAGATCTTAGTTTTCTGCATTTATCCTTTAAATTTTTGAGGTATTGTGGTATCTAAACTGTAACGAAGCCCAGTTTAATGTGTCAAATGCTTTTGTGGTTTGCTTGTTTTTTAATTATCCTCCAAGAGCAGAATCTTGCAGGGTGGTAGGTGGTGTGCGGGGTTGTTTTCTGCTGTGAGGTACTTGCTGTAGAAGCAGGTCCCCATCTGCTCCTTCCAACAGTTCTTCCAATTCCACTGCAAGGACATGATTCTGCTGGAGGGAGAGAGTTGTCATGGAGTGAAGGATACTTGTTTTACCCTTTTGCCCTCTATTAAGTTTCCTTTGTGCAAGAGAAAATGAAGTTAAGAGAAAAAAAAGCTAAATAGTTTTGAATGTTTGTCTCCCTGCTGCACTGTTTATTTCCTATCATGGCTGCAAGTTCAAAGCCCCAGGAGTATTCCTCAGTGGAGGAGGTCTTGTGATCTTGATCACAGACCTGTGAAGTCCAGGGATTTTTATTGGTGATGATCAGAAAATCTGTCTCTTGTCAATTCAGTAAGCTCCTATATGTGTTTGGGGATAATTTGGTGAGTGGATAGATCAGAGGTTCAACAACAGGAATCATAAGTTGCATACATTTTTTATGTGGAGTAAAGATTTTTTGGGTGCCACTTGAAACGTTTTTGCTACCTGACTTAATTATTAATGGTTTGCTATCTCTAATCTGATTGATTTGTTTCATAAAGTGCATTACTTAGTACAAGAGGAGGAAAACTATGTGTTAGTACGTTTTTAACCTTGCAAACCTCTTCTGTGGATAAATGTCCAGGGCTCTTGATGTGGTACTTGAAATGGAGGCTGTTTTTCCAGAGAAGTATGTAAAACCCTGGAAAACAAAAGCAGAGATTAAATCTGTATTTTTCCAGCTCAGGAATACCTGTGGTTATGGACTTTAAGGATACAAAAACTTGGAGTTGCTGTAAGAAATTCATTGCTGGGTTCTTTTGGCAGTTATGTATCATTTTTTAAAGCAAGAATATGCCATTTTTTTTATAAAAGCAAGATCAAAAGAACAGGCACATAGCAGTTACTTGAGGCTTGTCTTAATTTTTAATTTTTTCGTGTATTTTTAATTGGATGTATGTTTCCAAAAAGAATGGGATTTTTGTATTGTTCTGATGGGTAGCTGTTAAACTTCCTTCTTTAGTGAATGTCCTTCTTTTGTTATTTTGTTAAACTGGGACAGTGACTGTTGAATGTGAATGTGCAGGTAGTAAAGGTCTAGCACTGATGTATTACCATGACATTTATTTTAGAAACAGTAAACCCTTGTTGGAGTACAAGCCTACATTCCATTGGAATGACTGCTGTTCGACCAAGCTGAATAATTTAAGATTAAAATAGCCTGTAAGGTTTTTATGCCTCCTTTTGTGGAGGAGACATCTGCCATTTCTTCTGAATTACAACCTGAGGGAGGAGACTGGAGCTCGGTTTGTTTCCAAGGAGCTCTGAAGGAATATTCAAAGGTGAATGTCTTTGAGACAGCTCTGCAATTAAAAGAAAAATAATAAAAGTCTTCCAAAACTACTCCCTGGTCAGCACAGCTCCTGGGGTGATAGCCGGGGAACATTTCCAGTGTTTGGGGCGCATTCCCAGTGTTAGAAGTCAGACTTGGTCTGAAATCTCCAGATGAGCCAATTAAAGGTGTTTCTGCAGCTAAAGCCAGAGGACTTTAGGGAATGTACCCAGGGAAAGTAAAGTTGGAATTTTCTTTCCTGATTTGTGGTTCCTAACATAATCTGTTTCTAACAAAGTGTGGTTTGCCTTTGTGAATGAAGGATGTGTTTGACAGTCAAAGCAGTGAGGAAAGCCTTTTCCTCTCAAAAAAAAAAAAAAAATAAAAAAAAGAGAAAAAGATATTATATCCTAAGCGTAGAGTAGAAACAGTGATTTATCTGTATACCTTCTATACAATTCCTTGGTCATGAAGGGAAACACTTTTCATTAAAACTCAGGTAGTTAAACTCATATGAAAGAACTCAGCTTTCTGTAGGAGTCCCTTAAAAGGCTGGACTGTGATTTCCTTGCTGTTTGTCTTAAAATATCTTTCACCAAGACAACAGTGTGGCTACACGTAGGCTTTGCTTTGAGGAGAACTTTAGGCTGTGGACCGCTGCTTATTCTGGATGGATTTAGTCCCTCAAAGACAGCTGTTTCCTCAGAGTGATGAAGGCTGTGCTCTGCAGTGGATTCAAGAGCAGTTTCTCAATTCTGGGAAGTACATTCTTGGATTTCAAATAGCTGGCATGTTCTCTTTACCCTCTTTTTCTTTGGTGTTATACTAAACACATGCTTAATTTCTAAAAGCAAGAAAAGGCTTTTATGAATGTGCAAACAGTGGTCTCCTCCTGTGAATTTGTATGTAGACACAGCCAAGCATTTGCCAGGGGAAGAAAGGTTGTTTGTCTTCACTGTTTATCTTGGTATGGCTTGTTTGGATGTGGTGTCTAGGTGCTTATGCACAAAGGGATTTCTAGGCTTTGGGCTTGGAGAGAATGCAGGGCATGCTCTGCCCTGCTCACTGCCTCAGGTGTGGCATGTGAGGAGGTGGGTGTTGCTGAGATGGAATTTTTTGGTTTCAAGTGCACCCTGAAAGTAAACACTGCCACCGTGTCTTGATCAGCACTTAGAAAATCACCTCTGTTTTCAGATGTGGTTGAAGCAGAATTGTAACCATAATTTAAAAAAAATTTAAAAATGCATGTAGCTGATTGAGTAGGTAGAGAAGATCTGGGATTTTTAGAAAACAGACATTGGGAAGCCTTCTGTGAGTCTTTGCAGGTGACTTCTGGTGAAGTGCAGATCTTCTGTGCGGTCTCATTTTCCATCCCAGAGGCGCTCAGCTTGCATCAGTGATACCTTTTTAAAAACTTCTAGCCTTTAAAGCTTGTCCTTGATTCTTATCTAGTAGTTGTGAGAAGTAAATGCATTATTTATGTGGAAATAACAACCACAAATCTCAAACCATGTTATTGCCAGATATGTATCATACGTTGATTCTCAGAAAGTTTTTTTTTCTTCCTTCCAATTTTGTTATACTGTGGAACTTAAGCTGGATAGAGATAGCATTAAAACTTTTAACCTGTCAGATTTGTCCTTATTTTTGTAGTTGGAGAGAAGCATGGTTAGAGCTCTTGAACAAATAAAGATAGTGTTTAGGGTTCTCTTAACCTGTTCACAATTCAAATGTCTTTTTCTTTCTTTTCTATGCAGTACCAACTTGAAATGTCAGCTTCCTTAATGTTGACAGTGTAAGAACTCAAAAAGCTGAATTTAAAAAGTACATCCTTAGCAAAGAGGAAGGACATTACCTAACATTAAAAAACCCTAAATGCAAGGAGCATACCTTGGCTACATCCCATCCCGTTTGTGAAAAGACAAGAGCAAATGAATCGGCTTCCCTACCCACATGCAAATTCTTACTTCTCACAGGTGGAAGGCATGTGTGCAGGTTGGAAATTTGTATTCAGGTCTGTTCCCTAAGCTGAAACCTTCAGGGGAAGGGCTGAAGCACATTCTTAACATGCTTATTTGTGCACGAATTACCTGCTTTAGTGAAGACCCTGAAGCAGGGTCTTCACTAAAGCAGTTAATTCAGCAGTGTTACTGTGTTCTTGTGTGCCGCATCTTCTTTCCTGTTTGTCTCTGCTGTTCAGCCCATGCTGTACTTTCACCTATTGCTGCAAGAGAACAGAGTATTTGGTTGGAGATCCAGTTTGTGGTGAAGGAATGGAAAGACCCTGTAGTGCAAAGGTCTGCAATTTAAATGCTGTCCTGGTTAAGACACGTGTTTCATCTGGCAGCTGAGCCAGCTCCCTTCTTGCTGTTTGTTTTCTCTGTGCTGGCATAGGTGGTGTGACTGTTTTGGCAAACTCAATCCAAGTTAAAATGAATGATTGTTTTGCTGTTGTTTCAAATCCAGATCAGTTCTGTAATCTTGTTAGCTGCATTGTCTTGCAGACTGACACAGCTGAGAAGACTGGGGGGAGAAAGGAAATGCCTGTTTATGCTGGCACCATGCTGCTGCTGCACCATGAGGGGAATATAGTATTAAAGCCTTATTGATGAACATCCCTTATCATCCACAGCAGCATTCCTGGTTTCCAAGCATTTCCTAAGAAGGATATTGTCTGTTCTGAAAAAGGACAAGAAGCATGTCAGTCCAACCTCGGTTCCAGATGTGATTCCACCTGCTCACCTCCAAGTCTCTCCCTCTTTTTCAAACCCATGTTATTTAGAGCCAGTATCTGGACAAAGGGTGCCACACATCTACAGTGGCTACTCTAGAGCAGATCTGGGCTGCATGATACCGATTCTGACTGACTGATAGGTAGGCAGTAGTTGAACTTGCTGCTACCCAATCGTGGAAGGGCCAGATGTGGTTTATTGCTGCTCAGTTCCTCCCAAGCCAGAAGCTTGAGGAGTTGTAGGAGAATGGGCATGGGTGGAGTAGCTCTGGTGTATCTACTGCAGTCTGTAAAGGATATGCAAATATATTAATCAGATAAGTTTTTTTATCTACTGGGTTTCTTTTTTAAAATAGATTCCTACTAGATTTTAAATAGATTCTTACTAGATTTAGTAACAGGAAGAGCAGCTTGGTCACACAAAATTCTATGGAAAGAGGCTATGAGCACTGGCAGGAGTCAAAGCTGGGTTAGTATTTTTGGTGAAGTCAGCTCTTTACAGCAATAGCTGCATATTCAAATCTCATTTCTACATGTGTACAGTGATATATGTGCTTTGAGGCAGTGGAGCTATTTGATGTATAGAACCAGACTGGAGTGCAGTGATTCAAAAATCAAATAGATGTGTGTAAAAATGTATAAAATCATTCCTGGTCTACTATAAGAGCTAGAAAACTGGTGCAATTTACCTTTTTTCCTTCCTTTTCTCTGCTGTGTGCCTGCATGAATTGTACCAGATAACAGTGCATGGTTGTATGGTTATTTTGTAGCTGCCTCCCTTCTGAGAACCTGAAAAAGGTAGCAAGAATTCAGAATTAGGGATCTTGACTTGTAAACAAAAAGGTGTATGGTATGGTGATAGTCAGTACACTAAGACAAAAGTACCCTTGGGCTTTAGAATGCCTGTTCACTTGTGCAAAGTACTTGTGATGCCCTTAGATGAGACACACATGCAAAAAACCATTTTAAACCTAATGTAAATAGCCCTTTGACATTTTTCTGAAAATATCTGGATCTGTAGATGGCTTCAAGTCAACGTCTTGCATCAGTGTTTAACTGTACAAAAACTGGACCCAGGGGGGCTCTTAGACTTTGCAAGTGCATCTGAGGATAGGGAGTAGTAAAATATAGAATCACAGAAAAATCTGGGTTAGAAAGGACATTTAAAGGTTATCTATTCCAGCCCTTCTGCAACAAGCAGGGACATTCTCAATTGGATCAGGTTGCTCAGAGCCAAGTCTAACCTGGCCTCAAGTGTTTCCAGGGATGGGGAATCCACCACATCTCTGGGCAGCCTGCTCCAGTGTTTTACCCCCTCATTGTGAAAAAGCTTCTTCATAGCACCTAACCTAAATGTACTCTCTTTCCTTTTAAAGCCATATGCTTGTATCCTATCACTTCATAACCTCGCAAAAAATCCCCCTCCAGCTCTCTTGGAGCCCCTTTAGGCCCTGGAAGAGGCTCTAAATTCTCCCTGGAGATTCTCTTCTGCAGGCTTAGCAGCCCCAACTCTCAGCCTAGCTCCATGGGGGAGCTGCTCCATCTCTCTGATGGTCTTGGTGCTTCCTCTGGACTTGCTCCAGCACCTCTGTGTCCTTCCTGTGCTTGCCCCCAGAGCTGGATGCAGCTCTGCAGGTGGGGTCTCACCAGAGGGAACAGAGGGGCAGGATTCCCTCCCTTGCCTTGCCCACACTGCTTTGAATGTTAAGCTTCTAGAAAACTACATTTATTGTCAGCTTTTAAAACAGCATTGCTTTTATTTGGGAAGTGTGCAGTAGGATCAGAAAAATGCTGATTAATCCAAGAAGACTGGAAAACAGGGCTGTACCAGCTCTGCTCTGTCAGTGCTGTCAGTGTGTGCTTGCAAGGTTCCTTGTGGAATTCTGTGTGGGTGTGGAGAGGTATTTGGGATGACAGATCTGAGTATGGCTTGAATATGAAAGCTCGGAGGCATTTGAGTGGATGTCTTACTTGAGCTGAGGTGTCTGTGTGCTGGAATGGTGACAGAATCCTGGCCACCAGGACAGCCCGTGTTCAGGCTGTGGTTTCAGTATGAACTTGTTGGGCTTCAGGGGCAGAGTTCTTGTGCAGGCTCATCACTTTCCCAGTCTTGCTTATCATATGATACACAAATGTGTTTGCTGGATAAGCGCAGTAATGAGGAAAAGAGGAATGTGGGCTTTTTGCTTTGACTGTCAGACATAGTGTTGTCAGAGAACAGCCCAGATTTTGGTGTAGTGAGCACATTCTAGGGTTCTCCTTTATGGAAATTATAAATTAATTTTCATCAGACCTTTGCCATTTACTTTTGTTGGGCTTTTCATTTAAGTCCCCCATATAAATCTGTCGTCAGGAGTTACAATACTTGATATATAAATAGTGTTTGACATATTTGAAGTGCTGCATAAACATTAGCACGCTGTGCCTGTGTCAGAGTTGCTACTTAAAGACTTTTCCTGGTGCAAGAAACTTTCCCCTTCCTACTAAATAAGGAAATTAGGTTTGTAGTCACACTGGGAGTATATTATTCTGTCTTCAATTTATTCATAGTAGCACATCAGTCTTGTTAATTTACAAGCAAGCAATTCATTTTCACTCATTTACAGAAGTGAAGTATTATTGATATATACTGGGAGAGCCAAGGGTACTGTGTGCCTTGTGGCCTTTCTCTGGTTGATTTTTCAGCATTCTTCTAAATATACTGTGCTATAAATTTTATTTTTGGGCACATTCTCCTAATTTAGGGCAAATATTAATCTATTTTAAATTAGCTGTGATGCATATCTGTGGTTCATTAGATAAATGCGTAAAAATCAAAGCTGTCCAGTTTTCTACCTATAGAAAAAGCTTTTTCGTCTTCTTGCTGGGGTAAACGGAGGGAAAGGTCACTTATCCCTTGCCTGTTATTGATAGGAAATTCCTCTGAAGGCTTCCCACTGTCTCTTGCTCAGCTGTACTAGTCTATTTTATGTTAAGGATGTAAATGTCAGCTTCAGAAACTTAATTAAAATCGATGTGATTATGGTAAACCGCATTGAAGTGGCAGATGATTGTGTGACTGCCTTGCAGTTGTAGGGAGCTGCCAACAGACACATGAAAACTCCTCAAGGAAATTTATATTCATGCAGGGATCCCCTGTACCCAAAGTGAAATCTTGTTCTGGACTAGGTTTCTGCAGGATTCAAGCCATCCAACAGGGATTTCTAGCTGTGATTAATTTGAGGTCAGAAGTTTGTTGTGCAGGTTGAAACTGATGGTCTTTATTTGTTTTTTTCCACTCAGCAATCCATCTGAGGAGCCTCCTGAGCTGAAACAGTGGTTGCAGTAGAGTCTGGAGAGATTTCAGATTTCTTTGGCTGTGCTTCCAGCTAAAAGATTGTGGTGACATGTCTCAGCAGGATGCTGTAGTTGCTATTGTGAGGTGGTTAAGCAGTTAAGTTGTTTGTCTGGAAAATTCTGATTAAGCATTCTCATCACTGCCACAGAGACCATTGGGCTGCTTTGGCAGGGCTCCTCACAGAGCCACTGTGGAAAGCACAGAGGCTGTCACCCATCCTGGAGTGATGGCAGTGGCTTTGTCGGACACTCCAGGCGTCTCCACTGGGTCTGTGGAGGTTGCCCAGGACCTGAGGAGACTCAAAGTGTTATTTACTGCTGATGGGAGTTAAATGCACTGACCTGATGCTGGCTACAGTGCCAGTGCAAGCCTTGGGGATTCATCTTGGACTGTTTGGAAAGAGCAGCCAGGGCTGGGGCAAGTCCCTGTGGCTGGATGAACCTCCCTGTTCTGTGCTGGCTTCTCCTGATGGGACGTGTGGCTCTAAATGTTTTAAAATTCAAATCCTTTGATTTATTAGTAAAAAAGTATTTAAGCAAATAGATGTGTTACTAGAGACTGCAAACCAGTCATTTTGAGTGTCTTAATCACCATGTCTCCTTATTTCTCCATTTTTTGTTTCTGACAATGGGTTGATAGCACCTGGAATGAGCTCTGCAGCTTTCCTAAACATCAGCGAAGAGAAGCACTTCATGTGTTTATTTCATATAAAGCACCACTTCTTCCTTCCTGACAGTACATGGCTTTTTAGAATACATTTTCCAACACTTGCACTTGACCTCCTATGCACCCATTCTGCTGTCTCTTTAGTGTTTGTGCTTTTCCTTGAGTTGCAGCATGTATTAATAGTTGCTAATTATTTTCTTGGGCTGTGACAACAACTACCTCGCTGTGTACCTCTCCCTTCTTGCATAAATCAGAAAATATATGTATTTTGATTTTTGATTCTGTGATAAGTTTAGACTTGATTGATGATACAGAAAAGACAGAGACTTAAAATCTTGCTCGATTTTGGTGGGAATTAGGACATCTGACTTCTTCAGTCCTTTTGAAATCCCAGACTGAAGACTAGAGAGGGCTGTGATGTCCATCTTGATTCTTTCCTGAGTAAGCACTAATAGTTTCAGCTGAGCCTTACGCATCAGTAGTCTCAGTAGTTCATGGCTGTAGATAATTTTACCATAATTTTTTCCATTCCAAAGCCATTTCTTATCACAGCAGGCATAACTATCATCTAAGAACATGTACTTCCATTTTCATTATCAACTGACAGTGTCAGAGATGAGGGGAGGGATGGATTTCCAAAACGTAATGCTGTATGTTACATGCTTTGTGCAGGAAGAGATGAAAATGATTTAATCTCTTCTGTTTGCATATAGAAAAGCTGGCACCATTCCCTTTGGATGAGAGCTCGCCTGCCAAAATGTTAGGCTTTACTAACTAAGCAGAGCTTGTCCTTTGGGTGAAGAAGAGGTTAAATATGCCTGCCTCTTTTGAGAATGCTTGGTGGTGGTGAGTGTTTCCAGGGATACAGGCAACTGTTCTCTTTTGTAGTTTGTGATACAAATACAAAAGAGACCTTCTCAAATGCAGACAAGAAACAAACTTAAACAATTTGCATTTAATGCAGATTTAAAACGTTCACTGACCTGATAATAGACCTTTGGAATTGCTGGGGAAGGATGCAAAAAGTGAACTGCTTTAAGAGGAGACAAGATGAGTAATTGGAAGAGTTTCACTGAGGGCTGATGAATGACAGAAACAATGCTTGGCTTGGGAAATCCACTGGGATAAAAATAGTCTGAGGTTAGGAGAGCACTTGGGGGAAGTGTTCCTGTCGAGCACTTGGAGGAAGTGTTCCTGTGTGCTTTCCTGGTGTTGCCTCATCCCTTGGCACCCATCTGTGGCCCCTCCAGTTCCTCCTTGAGTTGTTTTAGCGAGGTGCCTGCAGGGAGCTGCTCATTTGCATCAGACCTTTGTCCTGGCAGCTCAGGCACCTTCTGACTGTCCGTACAGGCTGTAGCTGGTGAATCTGTGGTGCTGCCAGCTGCTTGAAAGCTTGGATTTGCCCAGAGTGTTGTGAAATTTCCCTCCCACGCAGTATCATCCTCTGCAAGCCTCCTGCTTGCTCTGCTGCTGCTGTCCATCTTCCTTGAGGTCTGGACTCGCCATCCACTTAGCACTGGTTGTCCAACCCAAGGGCATGGGAGACAAGGGAAATTTGGGCCACTGCAGGTTCTGAACCAAAAAGATGCTTCTGAGGATGCTCACATTGCTGCTCTCAGACGCAGGGTCCTGTTGGGCTTGATGGAACCTCTTCTAACTCAGTCTCCATAAACTTACTAAACATGGCTCATGTTTCCTTCCTGTAGGCTTGAAAGAATTTTGTTTTACATTCCTCTGTACTGTGTTGCTTCTGAAAGATTATTTAAAGGTTGCAGTTTGAGGAGATGTGTGAGCTGATTTAACAGCTTGATAACACCTCACCAACAGCATGATTCCACTCCTACATGTGTCATCTTCCCCCTCTATTCAGATTTAGTGCTTTCTTAATTCTCTTCTTGCTGTTAGTTTTCTGCTTGCTTAATTTGCAGAATCAGGCTTTTAAACAATTTCTTCAGGCTATAAAACAATAAATTTTGGGAAGCAATCACAGAGTCATTTAGGTTGGGAAAGACTGCTTAGGTCATCAGATCCAGCTATGAACACAGCACCATGTTCCACCAAGTTCACCACTAAACAGTGTCCTCAAGTGCCACATCCACATGGTTTTTGAATACTTCAAGGCATGATGATTCTTGGAACAGGCCAGCCAGTTCCAAGGCTTTTACCCTTTCAGTGAAGAAATTGTTCTTAATACCCAATCTAAACCTCCCTTGGTGTAGCTTGAGGCCATTTCCTCTCATCCTGTCCCTGTTCCCTGGGAGAAGAATCTGACCCCCACCTGGCTTCACCCTCCTTTCAGGGAGCTGAGGACAGTATTAAATGTCCCCCCTGAGCCTCCTTTTCTCCAGGCTGGGCCCCCCTCAGCTGCTTCCCACCAGACTTATGCCCCAGACCCACAGTGTCATCCTATAGAAAACCCCCTCACCTAACTCACTCCAGAAGGCCGCTTCTGGCTCCTGTAGAGCTTCCACTCTGAATGTGTTGTTTTGCTGGAATTCTGAGCAAGAATCAGCAATTTGTGCATCTCTGCGTGCATCTGTGTGTGTGTGTGTTTGTGAGTTTGTGTACCTGTATGAGTGTTTTCAGTAGGAAATTTTCAGACCAGTTTTCAGTAGGAAATTACAGGCACAGAAGCAAAGGCATGTGAATGCCTGGGAGAAGTGTCAGGGAGCAGCGATAGCCCCTGCTGAGCTCCTGCAGCAGGGATCTGCTGCCTTGCAGAGACACACAGCTTCCCTTTGAGGGCTTGTGAGGCAGCAGTGGAGCTCCTGCTGGCTCCCTAGTGGGGATAAGAGCAGGACAGCCTGGCACGCTGCATTGAAAGGTTGCTCATCCCTGCTCCAGTACCACATTTGATTTTTAGTTACTGCACGTCAGACCTTTCTTATGTTTGACACGGCAATCTGCTACGGGTTTATGTAAAAGGTTCCTTTCTTGGGCAAGAGATCCTCAAACTCTGAAATTTACCTCAGGGCAAACAACATTTGTTGTGTTTGAGAATGTTCCCAAAAAATCGTCGCTTGCCTGGTTTTATAAGGGATCTCTGCTGAATCTCAAATGAGTCAGGGAAGGAGGGGGAAGGAAACCAAGGGGCTGTGGTGTGACCTATGAAATCCTGGCTGTTGGGGCACTAATGAGGATGAAAGTTCAAGATGATTTTCTGGTTCTTCATGGAGAGCAACTTTTAAAGGCTGCTGGTGGTTTTTTTCCTAACTAATATATCTTGCTTTCATCCACAAACCTGCTTTTGAAATTTCGGCTTTTATGTTACTCTAATTTTACATAGAGGATATACTGGCCTAAATCTGATAAGATGCATGGAACATATTTACTGATGTTTACTAAAGTCATACTGGTAAAACTTGAGCAATTGTAACTGGTTGTGTGAAAGAGTAGCTTACAATAAAATATATTTAGTATTTTTAATAAAGTTGCTACCTATGTGCTGCTTAGTATTTTGTGTAGGGTATTACATGATAATATTTAAGATTTAAAAAATACATATTTATTGTATTTTACAGCTTGTAAGGAGTTTGTGTTTCTCTGTTTTAGGGCATAATTCAGAAGATCGTGGACTGTCACAAGGTGAAAAATGTGGCCTGCTATGGGTTACGGCTCAGTCACCTGCAGTCTGAGGAAGTTCACTGGCTGCACCTGGACATGGGGGTGTCCAATGTGAGAGAGAAATTTGAACTAGCCCACCCTCCAGAAGAATGGAAGTAAGAGTATAAGTCTGTTCAATGTCAGTCATATGAGTCTTCCTGCCTTGTCATTAAGAATACTCTGTAATTTGGTTTACTAGGAACTTCTTGTAGTGGAATAGAGCTGGTGGAATAGGGGGAAATAAGTCCACCAAACTTCTTGCTGTGAGCAATGTTTTGTTTGCTTTGAAAGGGTTTTCGTTGTTTTAAGGAATTTCCTGCAAACTGAAGAGAAACCTGGAATTTAGAGGAAGCATGAAATAGGAACAGAAATCTAATAATTTGTGCTGAAATCTGCAAGTTTTGTCATACTTAAAAATTTTAGGATGGGAATGCTATTCCTAGTTGAGGTATAAGCACATAGCTGCAATTTTAAAAGGATAAATCTTGTTCTTTAAATAAAGCCAAAAGGCTATTGTTAAGTACTGGTTGAACTTGATCTATAGACTGATTAGAAGAAATGTGATTTGAAAAGAGTGAAATACAGTCAGAAATCATTTAATCCCTCTGCTGTTACAAAACTTCTCAGTTGTTAAACTTATTTATATTGAGGCCCACAGCAATAAGTGCTATCTGCCTTCCTTCTGACTGTGATATTCTCAAATTATACCAGTAGCAATGAACAGTAGAAAGATAACTGCAGAATTTTGGGGGTTTTTCATAGCCTGGGCACATTTGCTAAGGTTTTTTGTGATGCTGGTTAGTTGATAAAAGGAAGTGGCATGACCTAAGTATCTTCAACTTTTTAGGAGGGTAAACTGGTGGTGCCTGCTCAGGAGAGGAAGTAGGGAAACTGTCTGCTTTCTTGGTAGAAAGACAAGAGGAAACTAAAATTTATTTGCAGAAAGACACAGTAGTTTACTAGGGAAAATGGGGAGCTCAGAGTTGGAAAATACCAATAAACCAAATAGAGATTAAACCAAAGAATAGATTACTGTGGTTGCTTGTTCATTGCAGCAGCATTGTGCATCTATTTCTGTGGTTTATCTTCATAACCACAATCTGTGCAGAAGTTGCTTGTTATTTCAGAGGCTGCACATACCTTCTGCAAAATTATTGTTAATAGTCTATACTTAATGTCTTGCAAATGGAGTTATTATAGTCTAGCAGATGTCACAGATGGAAATCTTCAGTCTGTAAATTCTCTTTAGGGTCCTGATTTTAACAAATTCCACAAATTCAAAGAAACTAGGAATGTTTAGAACCTGTGTTTCAGGAATGTTGCATATTCTCTTCTGTGTATGTTACATATTTTTGTTTCTGTGATCTAAATGGCTATTTTCCCTCACAAGAAAATTTTCATTGATAATACTGTGAAATCACAGCTTAGAAAGGAGAAGATTCCCGAGTCCTTTCCGTGGTAGTGGTGCTATCATGTGGTGGATGAGATGTGAATAATTTATGCTGCGGAAATTTGTTACCTAGTGTACCAATGTCAGTTCCATTTTTATAAGGAGATACAACTTGTGTGGTACACATTGCAGAACACATTTAATTGGTTTTAAAAACAAAGTTAGATATTGTTTTGAAGCTTGTGGAAAGGAATTGTATAAAATGCTCATGAAAGAGATATGATAAGGTGTAAATTATTCAATACCTTTCCAAGTGTCATTTAATGTGTTATCAAATACATGCAGCCTGACATACCTTTTAAACCCAGAGAGATTTGCTGTGCATAATCAAAATGCTGCTGTCATATTTGTAATGCCATAACACAAAGTGTCTAAGATCATATGACAGTGCTTGTAGAAATATTTAGATTACCAAAGGGGAAGTAGTCTTTGAATGGTTCTTAAATTAAAAGCTTCCTATAGTGTTAGTAAACCACTAAATACCTCATGTGGTTATTTTATATTTATCATCCAAATTAAAGGGTTGTGTATTCACAGTGTTCAGAAATTACATCTTGGAATTCTTATGGACTAATCCAGGTACTAGAAGTTACGGATTGTCAGTAGGTTGCACACAGAAGTCACCAGAATAAAATCCATCACCCAGCAGGATGAGCCAGGGATAGCAGGATGTGGGGCTCTTAAATCATAGACAACACCAACCCTCATCATTTTGTGTAATACTAAGTCTTGAACAGCAGGCACAGCTGCTGTCCTTCACGTCTCCAAAAAACTGCTGTGTGCCAGAGCTCTGTTCCTTTTGCTGGTATTTTGTGTCACACAAAAGAAATATCAAAGAGGTTCACGTAACAAGTTATGTGTGTTGGAACACCCTGTTCTCCACAGGGCAGACACCTCCTAGCTCTGCAGTTTGGGTTTGTATAGTAGGTCCCTGTAACCAGGTGACATCCATGCTGTGGCTCTGACAGGTGGGAGACACCCCAGTGCTCAGCAGTCCTGGACTGTGAGTGTTGGTAGCTGTGATATAAAAGCCCTGGCAAAGATACAAGGCTAGATCACCTATGGGATGGTTTAATGAGTCGACCAAGTTGATCTAAAAGATCTGTCCCTCTCCTCACTGCACTCTGGCTTCCAGTTTCCAGTGCTTTTCCTTTCCTTCTCTGAGCCCTAATACCTCTATAAGCCTTCTATAAGTTGATGCAGTTCATTAAATTCGCACAAGATTTCCCCTTTGTGTGCCCTCCTGGTTCTCATCTTCTCTGTTCTGGTTACTTTTCTGTTGATGTGAACTGATTCAGAACCTGCTGGAGGCAAGGTTGGGACTGGAAAGATTATTCTTTCAGTGTCACAAATTATTAAGAGTTGGATCACCCGTTTTTTTTTTTGGCTCCACCAGCTGCCCTGGTAGTGTTTGTTACTGACAGGGAAGCTCCCAGACAGGCTCAGTGGTGTTCACTCTGCTGTGGATGGGTCACTTCACTGCACAGCTTGTGAACTCTGTTGATGCCCACCTTTGTGAGGTGTGTCACAGTGCTGCTGTGCCCCAGTAGAGGGGCAGAGCAGCAAGGAGACTGGTGATCTTCCAGGAATAATTCATCAAACATAAAGGGAGTGATCATCAGCTGAGACACTTGCTCTGAAAGCAGACCTGGTTTCTGAGAAAGGAACATGTCATCCTTGTCAGCTGGCTGCATTTCAAAGACAGTAAATTTAGAGGATATTGAAAATTGAGCCCATCCTTGAGTTGGCCTTTGGAAGTCGGCTTCCTCATTCCCACAGGCCCAGGCAGAGATTAGGTTATAAATAGGTAATGAAGGTCACACATGGTGACTGTCCCAGCTGAGCTGCTTTGCCTTACCTGATTTCCTCATGAGATCCTGTTGCAAAAAGCAGCACTTTCATGGCTGATCAGTTAAGACAACACATCCCTGTAAAGGAGGGAGATTGATTTTCCTCAGTTTGGTTTTTGGTTTGTTTTGGTTTTTTTTTAGTCCCAGAGAGTAATGGTGTTCTGCATCCTAGAATCACAGAATTGTGATTCTAAGGTCATCAAGCCCTACAGTTAACCCAACTGTGCTAAGGCCACTACTAAACCATGTCCCCAAGTGCCACATCTGCTTGTCCTTTAAATCCCTCCAGGCCACCACTTTCCTGAGCAGCTACTTCCAATCTTTGACAGCCCATGGAGAAACTTGTTCTGATCGTGAATATCCAATTTTCTGATCTATAAATCAGTGTAAACGTTACCTGGTGCAACTTGTGATGGTTTCCTCTTGTCCTATCTCTTGTTACTTAGGAGAGCCTCTCCCCTACTGAGCTACACTCTTCTGTCAGGGAGTTGTAGAGAGTGATAAGGTCTCCCCTGAGTCTCCTTTACTTCCTCTGCTGCTCCTCACCATATTTGTGCTCCAGGGGAGATTTAGGTTGGCTATTAGGAAAAATTTTTTAATGGAAAGCATTGTCAAGCATTAGAACAGGCTGCCCAGGGAGGCAATAGAGTATCCATCCTTGAAAGTGTTCCAAAAAAAGTGTGAATTTGGCACTTGAGGACGCTGTTTAATGGTGAACATTGTGTTGGTGCTGGGTTGATGGTTGGACTTGAAGATCTCAAAGGTCTTTTTCAACTGTAATGATTCTGTCATTCTAAAAAGCACTGGATTAAAGAGCCCCCAAAAAGGAAGGAAGGATTTTTTTACACAGACTTGTTTTATTCCATGTCAGTCTCTGCAGTTGTGTTCAGCAGTGGATTTTAGTGGCTGTGGCAGAATAAAAAACAGGAGAGTCTCTGCTTTTCTGTGCTGGATAGTGTGTGCTCATGGTGCCTTCTCTCCCTGACACATAAATACCTGGAGGTACAACTTGGCTGATACCTAAATTTTAGTGAATTAAATGAAATTAGTTATCTGCTGGGGATCATGAAATGTAAAGGTTGATCAGCAATAGAAGGTGATTCTGTGTTCATTTGTATATGAGAGTAATCTGTGAGTGTCTTAACTGTGACTTTGAGTTTCTTTGTTTATCTGTGTCCTGTGTCACAAAATGGTTTGGTTTGAGAAGGACATTTAAGGATCACTGACTCCAACCCCCTGCCATGAGCAGGGACACCTTCTGCTGTCCCAGGTTGCTCCAAGCCCCATTCAGCCTGGCCTTGAACACTTCCAGGGATGGGGCAGCCACAGCTTCTCTGTGTACGACCACACTCAGTAAAACATTTCTTTCTTATATCCAGTGTAACTCTGCTCTCTGTCAGGTGTTCTCAGCCTCTCCCACATTTCACTCTTTAACATGTTTTCTGTGCACAGGAATTATGAAATGCATTGCCATACTAGAACAAGACATCATTCTAGTAGTCTCAAAACTTTTTCCTTATTTTAATGGTTTATTACCGGACAGTGTGTTTTCAATGAATTCAAAGTAAATAAGGATATTGCAACTTCTGCTTGCAGTGGAAACATGGGCAGCACCTACCCCTAGTAAATTTTTACCAAATCCCTATGTAAATCTTGATTACAGGCAGCCAAATCACTTGCTGAAAAGAAGTTCTTGTCCTGATGAAACCAACAGATTGAAATGTTGTAATATTTGCTCTTATCTTGAGCAGATTGTTAAATATACTTACTTTGGGAAGTACTGTTAAGAGTGTTAGTTAGGATATGTGGTGTTGGCACAGCCCAAGGGATGGAGACATTCATTATCAGGCTTTCATTGAAGGAATGTGTCAGAGAAGGAAGCAAACAGTCTGTGTCAAACACTGTGGGCTGTTAGCACAGGACAAGCAATAATACTAAATTTAGGGATTGAAAGCAGAAGTTTACAACAGGAAATATTACTAAATTTAGGGGCTGAATGCAGAAGTTTAAGAAGGGATACAGTTTAGGTGTAGGTCATAGGTCAAGGCTCACTCCGAATTTCCCTCACTTCTGGTGTACACTTACCTTAAAAAATATGACTGTCAGGTTCAAAACTGTTTGGCTTTTGCATATGTCTTGATGATGAATAGAGGAGCAGGAAACCTTTTTACAAAGAAACCCTGTCAAAACCTATGGAAAATCCAGATGTGAATACTGATCAGAGGTGAGTGTTGATCAGAGAAGGAGCAGAGTCCTGTTCCTTGTTCTCCTGCAGGATGTGGCTCCCTGGTGAGTGACACTGTTTGTCACTCCTGGAGCAGCAGGATCAGCGTTTTAAGTCCCTGCTTGTGAGAAGCAGAGATAAAAGCTGTTGCCAGGGGTCATGTCAGTGCTTCTGGCAGCTCATCTGTTGTCACCTAACTGGGGCCTCCCTTCCCATGGATCTGGAGCTTATCTGCTCCAAGTCTTGATGCTTTGGTCCTTTCTGTAGCTCTGAGTAGGCAGCAGGGCTCTAAGTTAGCTTCTGTTAAAAAGGTCCTTTGTAAACATCTCCATGAAATGTCAGTTACAGATAAATCCCAGCTTAGTTCTCTTAAGTAATCAAAAAGGAAATTTTCCATTAGTTTTCTAAGTTTCTTTTGAGTTTATTCATATTTTTAAGAATGTTGAGAGGAAATCTTAATTTTAATTTTGCTCAACAGCCTCTTTTTCTTGTTTTTCAGATATGAATTGAGAATTCGGTATTTGCCAAAAGGATTTCTAAACCAGTTCACTGAGGACAAGCCAACTCTAAATTTTTTCTATCAGCAGGTATGTTCAGTTCTTCTACTTTGTCTTTTGCTGATTTTGCTGAATTTAGAAAACTCTGGGTTTGTTTCTGTTGGTAGCATATTACTGCAGAAACAGAAAAAGGGAAAAAATTTAAGGTGTTATATATATAAAGCAGAAAGGTCACAAAGTGCATAGCAACTTTCTCCTTGAGAAGTGGGGAGGGATATGTTCCAAAAACAGGGTGATTCTGCAGGTAATAATTGTCTTAACTCAGATAAAGTTGACTGTTGCTCCAGTGGCTTCTTACAGTTATTTCACATTTGATTAAACTGATGAATTTCTTTCTTTTTGCAAGTGTAAGTAAGTGACAATTTCACTACAAACCATCAAATACTTTTTCCACTCACATCCTTCGGTTATTTTCTTGGGCTTAAAATCCCTTCTGGATTACTAAAACTGCATAATAGTCAAAGTTTCTATAAATGAAGCACTAAAATCTAATTTTGTTCAGTTAAATTACTTTAATCTGCTTTTAGACTGACAAACTCACACTAAAACCTCCTGGGGATATTTTTTAGGGGAGTCAGGACTAGAATGGTTACCCTGTATCCTAACTTCAGCAAGCACAGTTGTACACACATGTTCTTGTCTTAGGTAAATTACTTTTGATTTTTTTTACTGTGTGATGCAATTTTTGTATTGATCTATGATGAAGATGACTTCTGAAAAGACACTTCTCCTGCAGTGTTTCTTTGGACTCCACATTCTAGTTTAAGTGATTTGGGTGATATGCTTAATTTAGCCTGAAATATCTGAATTTTGGTGTGTTTTTAGTGTAATACTTCCAGGGGTTCTTGTACAACAAAATCATGTTCCTTTTTTCCTTTAGCAGCAAGGAACTTCCTTCACACTGGCTTTAAACACAGGAGATTTGTGTTTCCCATGATACAAAAGTGGGTGATGAGCTCCAAAATAATCTCCTGAACTCCATCACTTTCCTATTTGACACCTGGCAAGCCTGCAGTGGTCTCTGGTTTCTGCCTCAGGAAACTGTTTCTTTAAAGCAAGAAGTTGGAAATGCCAGAGGAATATTTGCTAACTTCTAACTAAATTTGGATATCATTACAAACAGATACAAATGGCTCAGAATAGAAGGCTTTTGAAGGTCATTGGGATGGATGGGCTAAGCTTGACAGCTGCCTCTATCTGACAATGCCCTGAATCCCAGTGCTGCTATAAAATGAAAATCAGAGGTTCTTGTCTCCTTGCTCTCCACAACATCCATTTATTTTCTCTTCCCCTTTCTTTTTTCACCTTATAGTGAGGTATTTCTGAAACCAGTGTTTTAAAAGTCACTGCTCTTTGTTTTTGGGTGCTGTAAGGTATTAGGGTCTCTGTTGTCATGGAAATCAGGTGCAGAACTTTCCAGAGCTGTCATTCTCTATCCATGATTCTGCTTTGCTCCATAAATTTCACTTGTCCTCTTGGATAAACTAGGACAATAACTTGTATGTGGTGAAGTGTTAAGGCAGCAGCAGTGACGTATGAAAGGAAGGCTAGAGAAGAATTTAAGCAGTAACACTGCATCATAAACCAGACCTACAGCAGAGGGGGGGGATGAAAAAACAGGAAAACATGATTTTTTCACATTCTGTTTCTATCTTAGTGTCATTCCCGCAACATTTTAACATCTTCATTTGCTAATCACTGGTCTCAGTCAGACTCATGTTGTGTGTAGGCAAGAACAACAGAAAGGACAGAACTCATACATGCATACATAGATATGAGCTTTCTGCACAGAAGTAACTGCTACAGATAAGGAGCATAGAACCCAGTTACAGAATTCTAAAAATCTGACAGAGGCAACATCGCTGTTGTCAGATCGGCTTTTCTCAGTGTAAAACTCAAAGACATTGCTCTCTTGTGTGTTACAAATGAGTAAAAAATATTTTTGTGAGAACTAGATGCCTGTGATTTTCTTGTCAGGATGAGACTGGGAACCTTATTGCTAACTTAGTAACATCCAAACACATAGTTTGTGTATTAAAAATGTATAGCAACAAATTTAAAAGTTCAAGAAACATGGTTACCTATGTCACCCATGGATTTTGGAATTGTAAGGATTTTGTTGAATCTGAGTTGCAAGCTACGGTTTTGTTGAAAGTTTAAATCCTCAAATGATCTTCATCTTCTGGAAAAGTACAGAACATTTTATAAAGATAACAAAATGTTACCTTAATCACCGTCAACAGACAGGGTTTATTCATCCAGCTCACCCAAACCACAATTATCAGGCTGTTAAACCCAAAGCTGGCACACGTTTGTGCCTTCACATGCATGACTACTCCCATTCACTTCAGTGAGTGCGCTGCCCTGTGCAAATCCGTGCATTTCAGGCTTCTCAGCTTGAGCTTGATATGTGAAATCGCTATTTTCTCCTTGATTTTTGACTGTTTTAAGGATGCTGTGACCTTTCAGTGTTTTTGAATATTCTTCAAGAGTCTTGAACAAATCAAGAACCTGTGCCCAGAGCTGTTTGTGGCTTGACGTGCTGTGATCGTGGCGCTCGTTCTGCCATCTGCGGTGGGCGTGAGCTGCTCTTAATTGGAAGTGTAAAGCAGGGCACTTAATGAGACCTTTCATTCTGCAATCTGTACAGCAAGGGATTAAAATTAGTGTGTGGGAGCAGGGGGGAAACCACACAACTCGTTAATAACATCAGAATCAGTCCCACTAACGATGCAGTGTGGTGCCTCTTGTGCTCAGGCTGTGCTTCAGCTTTGAGGCCAGAGATGGGGAGAGGCTGATCTTTAGGTCATTCCCCTTCACTGGAGGAGCTGTGTGTTCCAGTCATGTCATTTCACATCTCATTTGAGAGGTCTGATCAACAAACTAATGCTGGAACTGTGTCTTTTTGTTTTGTTACTGCTCTCTTTGGCAGGTGTCAGAGGTAGTGGGTGGCAAGACTTCAGGGTTGTCTCTTGTCAATCTGTGGAGCATTTAGGTGGTGATTCTGCATCGACTGCATTACTCCCTTGGGCCCAACTGCTTACACTTCCAGCCAAATTAGGCAAATTGGATCCCACCCAGTGCTGTTGGAATTGTGAGGCTGAAGTATTCAAAAATCAGGAAAAGCCAGATTTATGGTTGTCTGCACAGTTGGCAGATGCTCACTGCACAGGTTTCATCTGCCAGCCTTCAGTTGTGTCCTGTGGTATTGAATACCCAAAACTGAACCAAAGTGAGCTCTAATCCCACCCACAAAACCTTAAATGTGAAGTACAGTGAAGAAAAATAAGTTTTATCAACAAATAGCATCCTTTGTGTGTTTGTGTATGTGTGTATTCTGTTGACTGTTTTGTAAATCTCTGATGAAGATCTCTTGGTTTTTGTATGACTTTTAAACATTTTTCAGAGGAAATAAACATAAAGGTACAAAAGGAGAATTAAAAATCACAGATTTTGGGTAATGAAACAATATTTCACCATTTTCCTGTCCTTGGGAATATTTTCAGTTGCTTTAAATAAGTGTTGGTGAAATTCCCAGTGAGTGTCTTTCTTCCCTGTGCTCCAGTGACATGGCTGTTGGGAAGTGGAAATAAAGGTGACAGGCTCCTCTATTTTGCCTTAGTAGCTGAGTGAGGAGTGAAAGCCGTATCTCAAATCAAGACAGAATATGGCTTTTAAAAACATTCATGTAATGAGAATCAGACATAAGCTACTTGAATTGCCTTCCTTTTATTGTGGGAAGAGAGCCTGCACACATTTATCCTTGAATAACATGTTAGCCTGCAGTAATTGGAGATGGTTTATCCCTTGATGAAAAGGGAATAAGCATCTGTATGGGGGGTGGGGGCAGCTCTTGGGCATCAGCTGTTCCATTGTTGCTGTCCTTGTGCTTCAAACAGAAGACTTTTAAAGTAACTTTTGGGGGTGGTTTTTTTTTTAGATCCCAGTGAACAAGAAAAGGTTGTTTTTATCAGTGTTGAATTTTTCTCTGTTGCCTTGTTTAGCCTGCGGTGTGGAGCTACCCTGGAGTAGTTCATATATATATAATAAAGGAGACCACAGGACTGAACTATGTTTTGAATTTGCTTTTTAAAAATAACCAAAGTTTGTGTGAGAAGGAATTGCAAGCAGGGGATGATCTTGAAGTTAGGACAGGTCAATGATAGCCTGAAAAAATTGAGCTGAATTCTGTGCAACAAGGGCTCTGTGTCTCACCAGACAAGTACACTGCAGGTTCATTTTCATTAGAAAACTCTTTTTAAAAATAAAAGAGGGGAAAAAAAATGATACTCTTGTCTTATTTTAAAAAAATAGTAAGAGAAAAGCATCCTATGAAAAAGTGGAGAAAAAGTTTTTTGCGGACAATTGGTACTTCTCTGTCTCTGTAGTGTCTGTGAAGATTATGTTCACACTCAAAAAGTATTTCATTAAATGAAAGATCTCTTTATATTGTGGCAGATAAATACATCATGCAAATTAAATTATTTTTATAACTCTGTCCCTGACATGTAGGAAATTTTAAGTCCAGGCAATTACTGTAATAACTTAATGATTAAAGTTTTATAAGGCTTAGGTGCATGAGATGTAATTTGAATTGCAGGCTGGGAATTAGACTCTTTAACCTAATTAAATAACAACATCTCTTACACCCTAATAAAAATAGGAGACCTAAAGCAAATGACTTTGACAGGAAAAGCTTTGAAGGAAATGAAGGACATTGGGAGAAAAGCTGGTGGTGTTCCTGATGTTGGCAGCCTGTTTTTAAACAAAAAGCCCTCAACAAAACAAAACAAAAAAATCCTACCTAAAACCCAGCAGATCTTTCATGAAGAGTTAAAGGCTGAGAAATGCCCTACAGGGAGGTGGCAATATAAGAATTGCAGCTGATGGAAAATATACTAAAAATACCTTTTTTGATAAAAATATAAGTGAATCTGAACCTCTCCTGTCTGATCTTTACAGCTTGAAAAGACAATTAGAAGGGTGATTTCCTTGATAGGGGTAGGTTTCTGAAGTTGCTGAAATTCACAATATTCCATAAAGTACTTACTTTTTCCTGTAAAAGTTCATTTACACCCTCAAAACTATTCTGGCATTCTTGTTTTAGGCTCTGCTGTTTGTATAGTTGTGGAACTACTTTGGCTACAAATGTTCTGTGCCCAATGTCTGCTTTCCCTTACTGCTGTATGGTAGGAACGTGAAACTTCCTCATATCCCTAACACCTCCTAAATGGTCAGCCAAGCTCAGGCCAAAGGGAAAGGCTTGCTTTGATTTAAAATTTCCACCTGTCAGCCAGAGCAGTGAAAATCATCCGTGTGGGCTTTTCTCGAATTGCTCATAATTCAGCCTGATGAATTTAAAATGCCAGGGACAGGTTTCCATGTACTGATGTGTGGATATGTCTCTTTAGTGATCTGAAACAAAATGTTACAGCAAATTAACATATTAAGTTGTGTATTACGACAAAAAGAAACCCACAGAAAAGTTGATTTACATTGATGCTTGGACTCACTTGATCTGGAAACTCAAATGACTTGATCTGGAAACTCAAATGACTTGATCTGGAAACTCAAATGACTTGATCTGGAAACTCAAATGACTTGATCTGGAAACTCAAAATTGTGTGTTGGAGAGCAGAAGTATAAAATTAGCTGGGAGCAGGGATTGTTTAGTAGGTTGAGTTCTCTATGGCTCCCAAGAGTCCAGTCCTACTTTGTGGAAGGGCTGCCAGAGGCAGCAGCGTCTCTTGCAATGACATCTGGAGCTCAGCCCACTTGGACAGACGGCATCATTTTTAGCTGCTCTGCCCCTAACAATGCCTTGTCAGAAGTTGGTTCCCCCCCAGCCCATCTCTAATGCCCTCATTATTAACAGAGGAGCTTCCAAAATTAGTTAGAGATGTCAAAGATCACCCGTAGATAATATAGAGACTGTGACCTTGGGACATGAAGAGGAGGAGCAGCTGAGGGCAGATGGCAGATGAATGTTATCCTGATACTGGATCTGGGCTTTTAACTCCCCTAGAAGAGGCCAAAGCCCTAATTTTCCCCAATATTGACTTAGCTCCTGTAGCAAATTTAATACTGTCAGATGGGTAAATAGGGGTGGGAACACATATGTGTTTCCCTCCTGTGTGTATTTTAAAAACTACCATTATGATCATTAAGGTGACTTCTAAAAATACTGATGACATTAGAAGCAGGCGTTGGGCTTTTGTGCATATGGGGCTTCATGAGAGCAGATGAGGCACAAATCTTTCAGGGTTAGTGCTGCATCAGGTCTCTGAAGCTGCAGTAGTGAGGGTTGGGATTCTGTTCTTCCAAGCTGATTTTGTAGTGATGAGAATTTGGTGTCCTACATGAACCTGCTGCTGGAATCAAGGATGGAGGAGCAGTTTGGTCCTTACAGATAGCAGGATTTGTACTGGGTGACTGTTCCACATTAATCCAGTCATGTGTCTGTCCTACAGTGATTCTGTGGTGTGTTTAACACTACAAGGAGCAATACAGCTGAAACCAGAGAATATCTGGTGCAATTCTTTTTGGCAGGATGCAGAGAAGAGTTGTGTCATGGATTGGGGTTGGCATTGTGTGTCATACCTGCTGCAGGTGCAGAGCAGAGCAATGTCTTTCATTTTGAATGGGAAATTGTGGGGAAAACAAGTGAGCTGTGTACTTGGGTTTTTGCCTTTGTCACAAAAGTGATTGCTGAAGATCAGCTTTTCCCATGGATATATTGAGATATTCTGGTCTTCCATTACAGAAGCTGGAGCTGGTAAATTACAGGACTAATTTCAGTGGATTTTGGTGGGATGGGTGTCACCAGAAATGTTGTGTGTTGATGTAAAATAAAGATCCTAGTTGAACTCTGGTGGCTGAGGGTCAACTATACTATACAAAACCTAGCACCAAATTACGTTCCAGAGTTAGAAATTTGAATGTTTAAAGACAGGTGCTAGAACACACCTGAGCTGTTAAAAATAAATCCAGAGAAATTACCGAGAATAAGTAAATTATTGCATATACAGGACAATTAAGAGACAGGTTGTATTTTTTTTAATATAAATTTCACCAACTAAGCAGAAGTACATAATTTCCCAATATATAAAAGCATCAGCTAAAAATAAATGTGTAGAACAAATGGATAAAGAGAAAATGATGCAATATAAATCTTTATTTTCATGCTTCATTAAATGATGGTTATTACTATTTGTGTGCCATGTACTGAATGGAGTACAAAAGACATTTTCTTAGTTTGGTTGCTTATCTAAATATCTCATATGTTGGGATGATTCTTTCTGGGTATGATCTTAACTCTTCAGTGGGAACTTAGTCACTGAAGGGTTGTTTAAATGCAGTGTTCAAAGCAGTGCACATTTGGAAAAAAAGTAGAAATAAAAAAGAACTAAGTTGTGTAAGTAGGTCATAGAGATTGAAAGAAAAGCAAGAGAAATAGATTGCTTATTTTTAAACTGTCCTCCTGAAAAACTGGAGTTTATCCTGTGGGAAATTCCTTGGTAGCATTAAGCTGGGAAAGCCAGTAGTGGCTAATTATTGGTATTTGCCCTTTTTGAGACACCATTTGATGGTACTGTTTCTAAAGAATTTCCACAGTATTTATGCTTGAAAATTCAATGTCAAGTTTGATAATTGTATGTAGTAATTTATAAGACTATAAACAAGTTTAAACCTAAAATATCTTTTTAAGGCACAGTATCAAATAGCTTTTTCAAAAAAATCCCTAAGCTGGAAAGCATTTGCCAAGTTCAGAATTATTTTACTGTTGTTCTTAATAAAGAAATCTAAATCCAGCATGGTGTTTTTATGAACTGCTTGTCAGCCTGGGTGAACCTTCTGAAATACTGCAGCTGCATAAAAAACTCGCGTGCAGGAAAATGAAGCAGATGGCTTTTGAAAGTAGCAGCTGGTATATAAAATACGAGGCCAGTGATAGATTTCTCCTTAAATCATAGCATAGGGCTGTTCTCTAATTTCTCCATCTTCACAAACATGGGCTTTCCTATGTTTTCAATTTTTATTTTAAATTGTTCCATCTGGAATTTGCCGTCCATTTCTGTAGCTGGGAAAGTGCCCATTATTTTCTAGTAAATTTTGAGAAGTTAGAAGTGACACCATCAGTAGTTTCTCCATTCAAGTAAAAGAACAAATATTTTGTAAGTCTTGACATCAGAAATAAAACTGGGCTTGTATTTAGGTGCCCATCTTGCATGTGGGAAAAGCCTTTTAGTTCATTTTGTGTTCATCTCCTTTCTTTTGTTGTGATTTAGGAGTATCTTTGAACTTTTAATGCCCAAAATACTGGAAACAGAAGAGAGATTTCTGCTCTGGCAAAAAAGAAGAAAAGTGATTAAAAAAAACCCCAGAAATATTGTTAAGAATAAAACATATTTTAAATAAAGTGGATTGTTGCTGAATATCAGGGCAGTAATAAATCAGGAAATATGGTGTAAGATTGTGTTGGATTTCAAAACCCTTTTTTGCTTTGGATATTACTGCTCTTTCTAAGCATTTATTCACCACCAATGGTGGGTGATGTGTATTCTCTGTGTGGGGGAAATGACAATTTTATTTCATTTTTTGTTTATCAGAACATGTGAAAGACTTATTTTTCCTACCTCTGAGAGGTGCCTTTATCCTTGGCATTCGTTTTTTCGCCACACTGCAGCTCTTTTTTGTGTCAGACTATTCATAGCTGTTGTGGCCAAGAAGTCAACTCCAAATATGAAGTTTAGGTCACACTTTAATTCTGATTTGCCACCCTGTGAATGGGCAAATTTCGTAGAGTTGCTTCCTCTGACACTGGCACTGCAGTAGTACTTGCCTGGAAGCCTGAAGCAGTTTTTATTTCCATTATTCCATATTTAATGGATCTTAAGTAGACTAATCCTTTCCCCCCAAAGCATGCACCTGCTTGGCTATAAATCTGACTTAAACTTGTTAGAGCATACTAAAAAAAAAATCCAAGGGAAAAGGTTCTTGAAATCAGCACAGCAGTTTGCAGCAATACATTGCTTTTGTCTCTTATCCTCCTTTAAACAGTTTTCCAATATCTTTTTCTCAGGGAGTTGAGATAAACACATTACGTGGGAATACAAAATGAGTGTCAGTGGAAGCAAATATGTTACAAGCAAAATACACCAAAGTGACTCACTTCAGAGATCATGTTTTGGGTTTTGATTGTTACCAAATAAAAAGCATATAGGATTTTAGCAGTGTTGACACTTGAATTCTGAATCCTGGTGTCAGTCCAAGTGTTTGCCTTGTTGATGTTTATGCATTTTTATTGCTGTAACATTGTGACCATAAAGTATTGGAGATAAATACAGACTTCACGTAATTTTATCATTGCCAGAGAATCTGGTCTCTAGTGTGGGGTATTAATGTTGTAATGGCACACATTAAGGAGCACCTTAAAGGCTTTGTTGGGCTTAAGAAAGAGATCAAGGGCTGCTTTTTTGGTTTCTTGTTTGGTCACTTGGATTTTTGGGGTTGCTTTTTCAAAACCAAATTTGTGTGACAAGTTTATATGAATCCGTTTTGTCTTACAAACTGGTTAAAATTAAGGTGTATTAAATAGCATCGTACAGTTTTTTTTCTGGTTTAGCCTTTGGAGAGATCCCATTCTGAATAATTAAATTGCTGAAAAGATTATGGCAGTGGTGCTTGGTCTGCTTGAAAAGGGTGTGTGTGTTTATATCTTTATGTACATACAGATACATATATTCTTCACCTTCTCCAGGTATTGTACACTGTTACCTGAATTTCCAAGCCATAGGAAGTTCAGCCAAAGGCATGCACACACTGCCAGGGAGTATGACAAGCTCACAGATAACAGGATCTTCAGACCCCACAGAGAAGATTCATCCTCTCTCTTAACAGACTTCTGAATTTGTAGTCAGCAGAAAAAACCTGATAGGTTCTGTTAGATTTCTAAGAGTTCAGTTTTTGTGCCTTTGTGTGTGTATAGGCTTCGTGCTCTTGAAGATGGGGCCTTTGTTTGTCTAACCCAGAAAATATTCTCATTTCTCTCATTTAATTATATTAACAATAATAATAATACTAATAAAAGTTATAATTGAGCAAACACAAAAGGCTTCTTAGAAAACTCTTCAATTGCCTTGTGACAGTGCATTTAATTACCATTAAATTATCTCTTATGTCTCTTCCACTTAATATTTGCTCAGGCTTTTTCCTTAGGAGGTTATGCTGAACCTCCTGTGAAATTCTTATCTAATCTCTGCACAGGCATTAGTTCATGCATTGATCTGATGCCATGTCAAAGAGAATAGTCAAGCAAAATTAAAGGTGATAAGAGGAGTTCTCATTGGTATTCTGGCAGTAGAAATTGAATCTGCTTTCTTTTTTCCCTCGCTGAAATTGAAAGAAGAATGTGTGCAGGCAGGTTTATGAAAAAAGGGAAAAACCAAGCACCTTTGGCTGTCCGTAGTAGGACGCTGTTAAATCCAGACCACTGGATTCTCACCACAGGTTTTCTGAAGCTTATAATCTCTTTTTATAACTCACAAAATTTCAACACTAAAATAAGTAGGCATATATAATGTAAAATACTTCTTTATCCCCCTTCCATTTTGTTGGAATGGGGGATGATCTTTTATTTTTTTTAGTCAGTATCTGATGTCTATAATTGTAGAGTCAAACTGGGAACATGACTGGAAAGCTCACAAGCCGCAGGGCAAGAGGAGATAAACCCCAAACTTTAAATATTTGGGTAATGTTGCTTATTTATTTATGGAATAGGAGGCTAGCAGCATTTTGAAATCATGTTTGCATGAAACTGGAGATGCTCTTAAGCTCTTTAGTTTAACAAATTGAGCACTGGAGCACTGGGATCCACAAGGCAAAGAGCTGTGAAGATAAATGAATCTACATTTAATCATAATACACTGGGCCATAAATTAGCATAGTTCCTGTAAGTGGATGTTTTGTGTGTCAGGACTGAAAAGCTACTTTGCTACAGCCAGTTCTTCTTGGTATCTGAATACCTCAAGTAATAGATGGATAATGGCTTTGAAATTTCCTGGTGATGCAAAATTGCTGAAATGGTTTAAAAATCGAATCTATAGTTTAACCAAAACAAACAAACAAAAAACAAACAAACAAAAAGGTTTTATTAAATATAAGTGATCAGTCAATGGGTATTTGATTTGGATGGATGTAAGGCAGATCAGCCAAGGGATTTTGTGAACAGGTTTACTTGTCAGGTGAAGTAGTTTAGGCTGTACGTGAAGGTGAATTCTCAGAAAAGGGACATGAGAACTTCTGGAATTTGGGTATCCATATATGAGCTGACCTCATGTTCAACACTTTCTTCCATTTTGAGGTACCCCCACATGGACCTGAGGGGGAGGAGGTCTGTGCTGTTGTTCACCACCCACATGGGTTTGCAGAGGTCATTTATGGCACTCTGTGGAGCCTTAAACTCTATTCCTGATTTACCTGCCCTGAGCTTCTGTGTGACAGTTTACTGCAGGACCTGTTCAAAGTCCTTTCTCATGAACATAGATCCTGGTGTAATTCATTACATTTTGCTGTTTATAGCATCACAGAACCATTTAGGTTGTAAAAAACTTGGTATATCAACCACTAGCCCAGCACTGCCACATCCACAAGTGAACCATGTCCTCAAGGGCTACATCCATACTTGGAATGGTTCCAGAGATGATTCCACCACTTTCCAGCACAGTCTGTTTCCAATCCCTGACCACCCTTTCAGTGGATAAATCATCCTAATATCCAATCTAAATCAAATTATTTAAAATTGTGAGCATAATGAAGAGAAGAATTATTAATTCATATTGTGTATCCTATTACTATGGGAATACAGAATTATTATTTCCATATGTGTGTACAAATAGCACACTACATGATGCTGAAGGGCAATTATTCTCCTGTCTCATTAGTATTTGTAAGAACTGAATTGAGAAGAGTTAAAAGCTCATTATTTTGTCATATTGAGTGCCTGTATGAATTCAAATGCAAGAAGCTTTTTTATTATGTTTCAGCTATTGTAATAATTCATTTTCTCAGTCTTGCACAGTTTATCATATTTCTTCTTTCACGTCTTTCAATAACAAAACTTCTCATACAATTAGATCCAGGAAGTTTTTAGGGATTTGTTTGTAGTTTGGAGCAGGAGCCAGCTGCCACACTGCTGCAGAGGGAATGCTGTGGTGGATGCTCACATGTGCTGAGGAGAATGCTGAGTGGAGAACACCTCCAGCTGTTGGATGCTGTACTTCCTTATCTCCCAAGTTATGCATTTCATGGCAGTAGTAGTTTGAAATAGTTGTTCTTACAACTTGTCATCACTCAACAAACCCACTTGGTGAAGTGTGTTGCTTTCATAGTGCATCATCTCTCCTCTTTGATCTGCAAGTCAGTCACAAGGATTTTTGTGGTATTTCGGGACTTGCTGCAACTTTAGGATCTCAATAGCAACTTGATATTTTCATAAGAGGATAACAGGAGCTGTTAAGGAAAAGCTGTCAAGATTTACTGGTGCAAGATTTGCAGAGTGAAGTTTTTGGGCGCTGGTTCTGTTCTCTCTTACTGCCTGAATTTTTTGTTGTTAGTTACTGTATAAATTGCTTACTCCAGTGTGGTGAAAGTATTACCTAAAATAAAAGATTCTGCTCACATCCATGTTGGTAAATAAGACAAGTCTAGGACATGTGATGAAGATATCAAGTAGATATTCCTGCTGTATAATCCTGCAGATTCCTACTGTAGGTGGTCACCACCCATTTTCACTCTTTGTTCTTCTTACTAGTTCAGCATTATTTTATGCCAGTGTGCCATTTTATGCAGTACAATTTGCACATTCTTCTCTGTTTACTTCTGTTTTTATTTTCACTGTAATTCCCAGGCATTTATAAGTTTTATTTACATGATTAGGTCTGCCTAGACCATTAAATCCTGTTGATCAGGATGGTTCAAAACACAACTTGCCTTCTCCTAGCTGGAATGCAGGTGTAACAGTCTGCTCAGTCCTCAGTCTTAGTCCAATTTTCATTATATTTAATAAAACATAGCCAGTAGTGACATAGGTAAGGAATTTTTCAATCAAGTTCATGGTGGTCGAAATGTGTTTCTTACCTAAATGCAGCTCATTTGTGGAGAATATGAACACAACTTCTTTTTTCTCTTCCTGGACTGTGAATTGTCACTCCAGAAAATTAAGATGTATTCATTTGAAAGTTTTGGGGAGTATTTTAATCTGTGTTGGCACTGAACTGATCTTTCTGTGATGCCTACCTGCTTCTTTTGCTGTAGGTGAAAAATGACTATATGTTAGAAATAGCAGATCAAGTGGACCAGGAAATTGCTTTGAAACTAGGTTGCCTTGAAATCCGGTAAGCTGATAATTTAATTTATTATTCAACATCTTTCTGACAGAATATATACATTAATTTTGAAACTGCTTAAAGTTCATCAATTTCTGACCAGTAGAGTTGAATAAAACATCATAAGACTTTTTCTGCTACAAAGCAGTTTGAAAAAAAACTGAATAGACTGTATTGTAACTCATTTCTAGTGATTTTTAAATTAACACTATTTTAAAATTTTAATTAATTACATCTTGATATACTGCCTTTTGGGTGAATTCGTCATCTGAATAATTCAAAGGCCTGTAGAGTACATTGAAGTATGCTTAAAAAGAAATGCATCTGTGGTGTTATTTAGTAAATAGTCTTGTGATTCTGCATATATAAATCCTACAGCTAAAGAATGTAATTATAGATAAATGCTGCTACCTTTCCTCTCTGTATTTACTCAATTTTTAATGTGCTATTTTGAAATGATTAAATCTTAAGGATCCTTTTGGGTGTTTTTGGCATTCTTGTCAACTGCATAGATAGCTGGAAAATAAAGATAAATAGATTAAGAGATCCTTGAGAGAGTTCCCATCTTTGAAATGCATGTGTTGGGTTTTGCTAATTTATGGAGAATTTCCAGCCTGAAACATTTGATTTAGTTATGCTGATGTCTCACACAGGGAGATTAGGGAAGAAGTAAAATTGATAAGAAATGAATGACAAATGTAAACTTGTTAGGAATGAATAAAAGTGTCCTTTGAACAGTACTTTCCAAATTAAAACAAAATTTAGGCTTATGAAATTTCCCAGGTATCACAGGAGAACCTGATGCCTTTGTTGTAAGTTTTGCTGGTAGCCCCAGAGAAACTAAAAGTTCTTTGTGTAACTGCAAGCTCCTAATGCACTTATAAAGTCATTGTGCCTTATTCCAAAACATGTGATGAAAAGAATAATCTGTGATTATGTTGTCAGCCAGCTCCTGCCTTCCCTGGTTCTCAAGCTGTGGCTCTTCAGAGCATTTTTACGAGATACTACTCGTAGATGAGCTACTGAAACTCTTAGAATGAGCATTACTGGTCCATTTTCTCTGTGAAAACAACAATCTCATCCCTCTCCTAACAAAGCTTTACTATTTATTCATTCACTTGTTAATGTGAACATGTCTGGATTGAAGCAGGTCTCATCATTCCCTGCTTCCCCTGGTTTTCCCTGTCCCATGCACAGAGGGTTCTCACAAGGAAGTGCAGTGTGAGGTAGAAAGGAGCTGATGAAGGCCAGATTAGGTCACTTCTTTTCTGAAGATGCAGTTAATTTGTGAAATAAAAATCTGATCTGTTGAGGTAGGATAATAATGTACTTAGTACTTAACCTTTGAATTCATTCTGCCAATGTTTTCTGATGCTGAGTAGAAGTTTTGATTATGTTGATGTTGTAGTTTTAGGCTGAATTATCCAATAATTGTTGCTTTCAAATATTTTTCCTGACTTCAGGAGATCCTACGGAGAGATGAGAGGCAATGCATTAGAAAAGAAGTCCAACTATGAAGTGTTAGAGTAAGTACTGTGTTCTAGCTTTAGGTTTGAACTGTCCCTTCTCTGCATCAGGAACAATAAATTCAGTTCAATGACAGAAGGTTCTGTTGTAATTTTTCAATTCCATCCAGGTTGTTAAGATGCTTTAATGTAAGAAAAGGATGAGGAGACCCATTGAGATGTAGGAGAAGTGCCTTTTAACTGTGGTCCAGAGAAACAGGTTTGGAGTAGTTTAAACTTGATCAGGAGGCTTACTGTGGTTTTTAGCAATCTTGCTAATGTTTATGGGGTTCACCAACTCTGGTTGTGAGGCAGTTTTATTTCTCAGTGTTTCTCTGTGCCCAGTTGCATTTTTCAGTTGTGACTCATGTGTGGTAAAGTTTGAGTTACCTGAAAATGTTTGTGGTATTGTTTTTGTTTCTGTTTGCTCAGTGTGTGCATTTTCTGAGTTGTGACCTTGCAATTAACAAGGTTATTGTTTATCTGTGTATCACAAATTTAAAGAAGACCAAGGAGCATCCTTGCACTGAAATATTTTGTTTATTTATTCACGTTGTACAGGAGATGGCTTCAGTTCAAACAAGCCAAAGTCCTTCAGCTTTTTTAACAAAAACCTGAAAACTGATTTTATTTGTATTTATGTAGTGGATAAAGTTGCAGGCATACATGCACCAGTGATATGCTTATAACTAATTACCCTTGTGAAAAGATTCTGTACAGTTTAACACAAAATTGGAATAAAAGGTTGCTGAAGCAGTGAAGTCTCAATTTTTTTAATCTTATTTTTAATGACAAATGGGTGCTAACTTTTAGAGTTGTGAAATTAAGGCATTTGGAGGAGGAAGGAAAGATTTTATACAACAATGCATAAGTTTACAAGGATTTTTGAGGGATCTATGATATTACTAGGTAAAGATAACTTTGATGACTAGCCTGCTTATTTGGCATTTCTGGAGTACTCCTGTATTTATCCAGATTTTTTAAAACTTTAGTTTTGTTTGAATTAGGGATTTTTTAAAATTTATTTTTTAAGGACTTCAGGTTTTGGCTGTAGAAACATTAGCAGAAGTAACCTGGTTGAGGGAACACATCACAAAATAAGAAAGGACTAATAAAAATAAAGGAGATGAGCAGATAGACAAGACTGAAAGGGGATATAAAAAAATATTTGAAAGTACGTGAGTTATGGTTGATGTAGTTTACATTCATATGTTTCAGTAAGAACTTGAGTATTTTTAAGCCAGTTTTTTGGCAAGTCAGGAGCTACAAGCGTAAGTAATTATGTTAATGACTTTGGAAACAATCAGACAAAGGAAAGCAGGGTCATAACAGGTCACACAAAGTATAAATTAATAATTGTAACAGGTGAGAGTTCCAGGAGGACTCAGTGTGGTGCTGCTTCCAGTTCAACAGTGATTTCTTTCCTTCAGTCTTTGTTTTCCAAACAGTGGCTGCTTTAGTTGGAAGTAATAAACTGCTGCTGAAAGGCAAAGTGAAGCAAAACCCTGATGTGCAAAATGTAACAGCTTAATGCCATGTAGAATTGGACATGGAGAATTGTGCGTTTCAAAAGTTTTTTTCTTTTTTGAGAAGCAAGATGTGATTTGTATGGGATTTAGCTGGGAGACATGAAGGAAAGAAAACAACTTAAACTGACTGTACTACAGATAATTACAAGCTGGAAAGGTCTACAAAAAGTGCCAGTGATCCCCAAAATGCATTAATTTGATCTTACCATCTTAATAGCCCATAAATCTTTAACTGCACAAGTAATATTTATTGCTCAAGTGAGGCTTTTTGGTATTTTTTGTGGGGGATTGCTGGTTTTAGTACATCATGAGGCACTTAACCAGCTGAGAGCAATTTTTAAATGGCCCTTTTTTGCATTGGGTGTGATTGCTCCTTGCCTGCCTTTGTCAGATGTCTATTTGATGTATATTTGTCTTTGATCAGATTGTCCTACGAGAACAGATCTGGATGGAAAATGGTAGATGGGATGAAATTGTTAAGTAGCCTTTAATAGTTGGGCCTTCATGGAGTGAAAGAAGAATTTTTTCATAATAAATGTGAAGCCTGTTAGTGAGAACAGGGATAATTACAAGTGCAGAAATGGGAGCTGTAGGAAGGAACAGGTGCAGCCACAATTTGGTAAAAGGCATGTTAAAGTCTATTATGTTAATCTAATGTTACTTTTTTTGTTGTAACTTGAATTGAGGTGAAAAATACATGATACATGCTGCCTAAAGCTACTTATTATTATAAGACAAGCAGTATCACCTATCTGTAGTTGGTGTTTTATTAATCTGACTGAAGTTTGTACATTAAAAAAAATTGAATTTAGATTTAAGCCCATAAATAGGCTGGAGTAGATGAGGTTAAGTACAAAGCTTTAGTAGAACTGTACAAACCAGGCTCTCAGTGCTGGCTATCTCTTGTTGACAATCAGAAACCAGATGTCTGAGTCCTTCATCCAGAGCCCTGAGTTGTTGTCTCCCTTGTTGGCCATTCTACCCCCACACAGCACAGCTGGGAAGGAATTTGTAGGGTTGTGTGTGTAGAACTGTTTGTATGTTCCAATTTCCAGTGCTTATTCTCTTATTTATAGGTGTCCATAAGTTGTTGCTGGCCAGGGAATTAAATCTGTGTGGTTCTTTTGTTAAATTCTCCTCCAGTAAAGAAATTTGCCATCTCAGCTAAACACAGGAAATGCTTTATTAACAAGTTTTGTTAAGAGTTGTGGTCTGTTGTACTCTGCATAAGAATTTTTTCTCAGTTTGTTGCACCCAGAGCTGTACAAAAGGCTGCTCTACAGCTTGTCCTAGTAATGAATCAAATGAGGCTGTGGCAGCTGTGTGCTGCAGGACTGTTAAGATGAAGGATACCAGGGTGATGGAAGGTGCTTCGTTTCAGAAGCACCAACTCTCTCTCTCAAATACTTAATGTTAAACTAATATGTCCCTGTCAAAATGTCTTTGCATATTATTTAGATGGTAATAGTGTGTTAGATTCATTTAACTGTGTGGGATGATAAACCGAGTATCATTTGCATTTGAGAAGAAATGCATGGAAGGAATTAACATTTGTGAAGTTTTATAATCCTGCAGCTTACTGTCATTGCACAGATGCCAGTGCTGCACATGAACATTCTGCTCCTCCTGGTTGAGGATGTTTTTAGTATGAGACTGTATACTACTCATCTTCAGAGAGCTTTAAAAATACCCTGGTTTATTCTTCTGAGCGAGCTTTTTATATTGACTTTACTGTTGGCTTTGTTCTTGTGCCGTTAGGTAGCAGTAAATAAATCCTGAATATCTCTGCTTGCTAACAGCTTTTTCTTGCTTTGCCAAGTGTAAGAATTCCAGATGTATTTCTGTGTATGTTCAAAGTATGCAGTCATGGAAAGCTCACTTTCATACTTGTTCCAGAAGCAGATAAGAATAGTTGAAAGAGATGGTAATGTCCTAAAAAGAAAAAAATCAATAACGCCTTTGAGCTATAAATCCTTTTCCTATTTATACTTTTCTCTTATTTTTTTCCTTTTTTTACATGTGAGTTTTTTGCACTTGGTTGTACAGTGCTGTCTTCTGCACTAATATCATTGGCAATTTCTCGAGCACCTTTTTTTGAAGCTGATGTTCACTTGTAGTGACACAAGCACACGTCAAACATAAGCTACCTGCAGCACATCAGAGCATAGAAATATTTACTGGCTCTGATTTTCAAACCAGGGCTACAACCCAATTTATAAGTGTGAACATGAGCTTGATAAATTCAGTTTGCAAAATCTGAGCTCACAGCCACCCGATTTATAATTGAAAAAAGTGAGATTGCTTGCAAGAAAAAGTTGGTAATTTTAATTTGCTCAGTATGAGGAAAACATAATAGTAGACATTTAAACAGCCCCTTAATTATAGTGCTTCAAAGGGTAAAACAGTAGTGGAATTGCACACAGCATGCTTAGTGAGGTGATCTCTCGAGTATTCCTTTATGGATTCCTGGATTGCTTAGGCCAAGTTGGGGCTCTGAGAAACCTGATCTAGTGGAACTTGTCCCTCCCCATGGCAACTGAATGGTCATTAAGATCTCTTGAAACCCAAACTATTCTATAGTTCTTTATTATATCTTCTGCTCCATTCTAGTAGTGGTTTTCCACTTTCATTTTGTTCCCCTCTCATCTGACTACATGCTCTAAAAATATTTTTTCTATATTCTTGAAATTATTAAAACATGTACAAATAACAGTTTTTGTTCTCAAAACTCCTCTGTGCCCAAGCCACCATTTCAAATAACAGACTTTCCACACAGGTACCTGGTTAAATAAAATATCCTTTGGGTTTAAAATCGAAGATGCTGCTGTGCCACATTTGATGTGGGGTGATGCTGTAGTTAGAATTTTAATGGTAGTCTGTTTGTTACTGAGATTTTCAAGGACTTTGTTAGGAAAATGGTTTAGTAATTGTATATGCTAGGTAAAAAACAGAACATAGACGCAAAGCACCCTGAAAAGAGAAATATGATACTGCACAATGTTTTTGATATTAATGCTGTGTATACTTTTTCTTTCAGGAAGGATGTTGGTTTGAGACGGTTTTTCCCGAAGAGTTTACTAGATTCAGTGAAGGTAATTACAGTCCCAGTCAATCCTATACTGCTGTAAAGAAAAATGTGTCAGAAATCTGAAAATTGCATTATAGTTTTCACTGTACAGTCCTAAGGGAATTGCTGTGCAGTTTTGCTTTGTGATAAAACATCCAAGCTGTTGGATTGGTGGGATCTAAATCCCGGTCATGCATCTGGCTGGACAAGGATAAAGTGATTCACACGCCCTTGCTGAGCTGCTGTGAGAGGGGCACAGCTCTGCCTCTCAAACCTTGGGGGTAAAAGTGCAAAACCAGTCCTTGGAGCCTCTTGTATCAAATAACTTTTTTTTTTTTTCCTTCTCTAAAAGAAAAATGAGACTTCTGGAGAAAGAGGAAGGGAACATGTTAGAAAAAAGAGTATTTTACTGGGAACTTGATAAACTTGGTTACCTTCTTGTGCAAGACTGTATCCAGCTTATTCAAGGAAGATTTCCAGTAATTTCTGTTTATGTTAATCCTAGCTAAGACTATAAAAGTTACTTGAATCTCACTCCCATTGAAGTCCATATGTTCTTAGAGTGAAAAATGCAAATTTTTCTCAACATGTGATGAAAAGGGGGATTAAGAATGGTCACCAAGTATTTTGCATTTCTAGCCACCTCAATATGAATGTCCTGGTTAAATGTCTCTTACAATTGATACATGAAAGTATAAATCATAAATTGCTGTTTCGGAGCTGGTTTTGGTAAGCAGTGGAGCTTTATAGAAAGAATAGAATTCAACTTGAGATTTGGAAAGAATCTGCATTGTGATTTAAATGGGTAAACACAAAAGGTCTGTCATGACAAGGTTTTGTTTCAAAAGACTTTTGAAAATCAGAAGCTAATGAAGTCAAGTGGATTTAAGTAATCCCCTCTGCATTTTAATTTAAGCAATTATCTGAAACTGTATTTTCTGTTAACGGGAGAAATTGTGGTAAAGGGCTCCAGACATAAAAGTATGAATAACTGTCTCAAAAATAATATTATGGAGCCAGAAAACTGACTGACGAAGAAGACTGCACTTTGGAAATCATGAAGTGGGGAGAATAGCAGAAAGAAGTAGCAAGAGTTGCCAGAAGGTGAAGCCGAGTGGAACCTTGTAAAGACATGAAAAAAAATGTTGGACATATGAAGAAGAAAAACAAGGGAAGGAGAAGTGTGTCTGCTTTTTAATGAAAATGAAATCCCTATTCAGAATAGTACAGGATCAGTCCAAATCCTTAAATTGCTCTTCCACTTTGTGAAAACCAGGGAATTTGAACTGGCAGGCAAAGGAGGGTTCCCAGTAGCTGTGAAATACAAAATTCATTATTTCTCTCAATTCTCTCTGCTTTGAACAAACACAGAGGGGAAACAGTGGTTCTTAGAAATGCTTTTAAGATCAAGTTTTCAGTGCATTTCTCTTGAAGTTGTTATTTGCAGATATTTCTGATAGATGCTTCTGTTATGGAAGAGGTGTGTTTTTGGGGGCTGTTCAGCCTGGAGAAGAGAAGGCTCTGGGGAGACCTGAGAGCTCTTTCTTGTGCCTAAAGGGGCTGAAAGAGAGCTGGGGAGGGACGTTGAACAAGGGATGGAGTGACAGGACACGGGGAATGGCTTCCCACTGATCATCTGATAATGATCAGATATTGGGAAGAAATTCTTCCCTGTGAGGGTGGTGAAGCACTGGCACGGGTTGCCCAGAGAAGCTGTGGCTGCCCCATCCCTGGAAGTGTTCATCCAGCTGGGTGGGACTTGGAGCAACCTGGGATAGTGGAACGTGTCCCTACCCATGGCAGGGGGATTGGAACAAAATGGACTTTGAAGTCCCTTCCAAGCCAAACCAGCCCGTGACTCTAATCAACTTTCTATCTTTACACCTTGCTCATTATGTTAGAATTTGAAGTGACCAGTTCTTCTTGGTGGACTGAAAAGAGACAGATTACACATGCCAGTATTCGTGGCAGTAAATGTGATGCTAGAATTGGTCAGGAAAACAAACCATGAGCAGAATAAAGTATCATTCACCAGCTGAGTGGCCGAAATACTTGGGACACCTTGAGCTAGCAAGTGCTTTTTTAGTTTGTTGTGTCTTGCTCCTGGTATTTGCCAGTGATAAGATAAGCCTGAGGTTTGCAGTTGCCTTGAAATTGGTTTTCTCAATAAAAATAAAGATAACAGGGAGGTCCAGTGTAGAGTGTCTGAGTCCTAACAAAGCCTGAGGCAGCTTGGGGTGCACAGAGAAGGTTTCCTGAGTGCTAAAGGCCTTCTGACCCTGTCCATCTCTGCAGCCTCCTTAATGATCCACCTGATAGCTGGTTCTGCTAAACTGGCAAAATATTTTGAAATTATGCCAAAGTCACGGATTTCTTTGTTAATTTGACAATACAGTATGTGCTGAGAGGGTTTTTTTTCCAACCTATATATGCATCATTGCAAAACTGATCATTTTGTGAATATGCGACACCCTTGGATTACTGGTGCTGGAGTAACTCCTCCTAAACACTCCACATAAACATTTCTGGCTATTTTGACTTCTGAACGTTCTGTGAAGGCTTTCTAAAAATGAGTGTCTAATCTGGCTGGAAGTGCTAATGACAAAAGGAAGTTGATATTTGTGTACTGCCTGGGCTGTTAACAGGCAGTGTGGGAGAATAGAGAGTTTTACTGCTGTTAAAATGGGACAGATATGTTTGCATGGAGGAACAGTGGTAATTCCTGTCTTAACCTTGACATATTGGGAAGATAAGCATGGTTTTGCTTTCTGTCATTGTTGTTAGTTGGAAGATGTATTAGAAATGTGGTTTTTAAGACTATTCAGTCACTTTAGACAGATGTTTTTATTCACAGTTCTTGATGGCTTGTTCAGATTGGGGGCATCTTAGAGATACTGCTTCTCAGGCAGTTTTTATTTTCATATGAGTGTCTGTCTTTCAGGGGCTATACATTATGTACAGGCAGATAATTCATGTTTTTTGAAGTATTAGTTTAGCTAGCCTCTGTGCTGCTCTAAGTGGTTATGTGTACCCTGAAAACAGTAATAAAGTGCTAGATACCATAGTTAATATAGTTTGATTTACTTTTTACATTCAGTCTACTATTTAAATTACATCTTTTAATATTGAAGTTTTTGGGTTTTTTTGCTTATTATCAGAATGAAATAATCCACTTTATTATGGATAGTCTAAGTTATTGTATGCAGAGATTAAGATACAGCTACAGCTGGCTTGTTATTGCCAGGTAAGAGAGAGAATGGTGATTTAGGTTTAAAATCTCATATGGAGGTATAAATTGTTTTGTTTTGTTTTTTGTATTGGGACACAGTTCAGAAATTGAGAGAAATGAGGAACTTAGAACAAGTATTCCTGAAAGAAGTTAACATGTGTTTTTTTATTATAACTTATTCAAAATGTTGTTAGATATCCTCTCTGTAATTCAGCAGAAATGATGTTGATGCTAAGCAGAAGTTAAAAGGCAGAACTACTGCTTACATTTTGAAGCTTTTTTTATTCCTTGAGAATTGTCTGCATTTCATAGATAAAGACCCTTAGTGCTAGTGAGTGACCAAAACTCTTAAAATGTCCCTCAGCTAATAGATTTAAAATAATTCTCCAAATGTTTTAATACACAGGCCAAAACACTTCGGAAATTAATCCAACAAACGTTTCGACAGTTTGCCAACCTCAATAGAGAAGAAAGTATTTTGAAGTTCTTTGAGATTCTCTCTCCAGTGTACAGATTTGACAAGGAATGCTTCAAGTGTGCTCTCGGTGTAAGTAGAGGAATGTCACAGTCACCAGAATACATTCTAGAGTTTTAAGTCCAATTGTTTTTGCTTGGTTATGAAATAAGTTTTTGCTTGACTCCTGTTCTTATGTAGAGACAATTGGATTTCTTTAGCAACAAATCGTATTTATTGATTTTATTTAGAAATTTCTCCACTGACTGTTTAAAAAAAAAACATCATTCATTAGTTGGGGTAAGAATTGTATGTAAAATAAAATATTTTTATAGGTGCTTTGTTTGTGAAAGTCAGGCACTTTTTCAGCTGTTTCCACAAAGAAATGAAACTTCTCAACTTCTTTTAGTAATTTTTCATCTAATACCTGCTAATCTGTACCTATTTCAAACAAATTTTGAGGAAGTGCCCCAAGTCTGGAAGGTTTGGGAAAATGGGAGACTCCAGCAGAAATTAGAACTTGAATATCAATGTTCATGAGAAGAGGAAATACAGGAAATCCATAGTTCTCTTGTAGACCTAAGATAAAACACATGGAAGTGCAGTTTTGCGTAGCAGAGATCCCCAGGAAATGAGTCATGAGGGGTTTTGCCAGTTACAGAATTACTCGATTTTAATATAATTTTGTTTGATGAGTTGAAAAGCTTCTGGATATTAATTACTAAAACCTGTAATTACGGCATTGGATGATAGTGTTCTATAGCAAGGCCATGTCTTACTACTGAAATTCTGCCCTTTCTCCTTTGACTCCCAAGTCAAGCTGGATTATTTCAGTGGAACTGGCAATTGGCCCAGAAGAAGGAATCAGTTACCTGACAGACAAGGGTGCAAATGTAAGTCTGCTTCTGTTTTGTGGTTTTTTTTCTCAGTCACTGTGTTAACGACCATGACCTGTTGTGAACTGGATATCACAGAAAGGAGAGTGACCAGTCTGACCTCAGCAGAGCTCTCAGCTCTTAGTCAGATACTAATTTGTGGTTTGGGATCGGAGGAAAGGCACTGGTGTTAGGTACAGAGATAGGGTCAGCTTTAGCACTGAATTTGTTGGCTTTTTTACCCAGTGAAGTGCTCACTTGCAGAATTTGAAACATTGGTGGGTACCTTTTACCAATGAAATATGTGAATTATTCTGAGTTGTTCTCTTTCTTAGGAATGTGTAAATGCAGGGCTCATTTAACCAGTTGGTGAGCACATTTGTGCAGGCATTTGTGCTTATTTATTTTCTTTATACCCTTCACAGCCTTTTCCTTACTTGATTCCAGTTGTATTTCAGTATTTAATGTGCACCCCCATGGTGCAGAGGAGCTCTGTCCAGGCAGATCCTTCAGCAAAATGTTTGGGAATTTTACAATCCCGACTTAAGCTGAGCCCATGTTCAGCTTTCTATTGAAATGAATTCAAAAGCACTGAAGAGATGGGGAAATCAGCAGTGCACAGCTAAGAACATACCTTTTCCAGCATTCTGGAGGGATGTTTGGGAATGTGTCAGCGTTGGCTTCCATGTGTTTTTTTCCTGTTGAGTTTCCTCTGTTGACATCCAAGAGGTTGCTCCCACTTCGGTGTGCGCCTGGCGCTACTCAACAGTGACCTCTGTGGGCACAGTGGAGCTGGATTCTTTTTCCAGAAACTGGATATTTGTGTGTGTTATGAGGGGTAATGAAACTCTAGAAAGAAACAGAGAACAGATTTCTGCACATGTAGTTTGAGGATCAAAGTCTACCTGTGCTTTTGCAACCTCAGGGATAAAGGCAGGCTATTTTGCTGTAATTTAGATTTTTGTTTTTCCTCATTTTTTTTGTGTTGCCTTTCTGCAGCCAACCCATCTAGCAGATTTCAATCAAGTGCAAACCATTCAGTATTCAAACAGTGAAGACAAGGACAGAAAAGGGATGTTGCAACTCAAGATAGCAGGTGCACCTGAGGTATGTTATTTATATTGTATATGGTGATAAACTTGCTACTTTGTTTTTCCTTGCAAGGAGCAGGGTGTAGCACACTCTTAATGTGGATATTCTCTATATTGGACTTTTGTTCTGGGTTTGGTTTTTTAAAATCGATTTAAAGTTCATTACATGTTTTATGTTTTGCATCTGGTGCTTGTAGACTTTGATATTCATAGAAGCAGCTTAATATAAAACCAGTAGCTCTTCAATGCAATTTAATAGCAGCCTGTGCATATGTACTGCGTCCTAGAGAGGAAACAGCAATTCCACTCTTCTATAAAGGGGAAATGTGAAAGAAGAAAAATTCATTCTCTCATATTACATAGAAGCAGCGCTAGAAGTGAAATCAAATCTTTTCCTTGATCCAGTGCACCAGAAAACAGTGGTAGAACAGGATTGAGGGAGAGAGGCAGATCTGTGCAGAGGATGATAAATATTGGTGGTGTTGACATTAATAGCTTGTCTGTATGTCTCTCATCTCTTTCCACGATACATATTTTATTTTTTTTAAATCTTCTTTGAAATTGGGAAGGGTTGTTTTTAGGCAAAGAATAAATTCCTGCAGAGAGTGGGGAAAAAAAGATACCACCTGTGAGAGCTTTAAGGAGTAAGCAACTTCTTCAGAATTGTCTTAATTATAACCCTGAAAGTCATAGCAGTTGTATTCAACAGTGGTTTACACTTCATAAGCCCCAATTAACTCTACATTTAGGTGGAAGGTTTTACCAGCTGTGCTTTCTGAACCTCCTGTTTGAAATTTGCTGCACAAAAGTTAAAGCAAGAATCTCTCTCTGGTTCCCTGCTCACCCACAATCTTCTGTTTACACTTTGCAGGCGTGTGTAAAGTTCTGATGCAATGACACAGCTGTTCCACTCAGTGTTTGCATCTACAATAATTCCTCTTTGTTGGTGCCTTGTTTTTTTTCCCTTCTGTAGCCTCTGACAGTGACAGCACCATCCTTAACCATTGCAGAGAACATGGCTGACCTGATCGACGGCTACTGCCGGCTGGTGAACGGGGCCACGCAGTCCTTCATCATCAGGCCTCAGAAAGGTAAGGACACCTCCATCTCAGAACTGCTCAGAGGTTATTTTGCATTTGAACACAAGACACAAGGTAGCAGAAAATCCCTCACTTGGAGGCTCTTTTCTTTCAGGGAGGAGTCGTGAGAAACACCGATGGTAAAATTGTCACTGCATCAAAAATTGCTTAATGGCTAATAATTAAGACTGATGTAAGAAATCACTGCTTTACACTAAAGCCAAAGTTAACTAGCAGAAAGTGAATTAAAAGCACTCCTAATAATGATGTGTTATCTTACAACATGATTTCCAGTATACAGATGGAAATTCAGTGAGGTTGGTTAGGATGCATTTGGATAAGGTTCTGACTGGTGATAATGTTTTAGTTAATGCCTTTCTCCTAGATACTCAAATGTCTCAATTTAAAAAATAGAAACCTTGAGAGGTCTCATGAGTTTCTCTTGTAAAATAGAACTAAAGCAGAGAAATATTTTACAGTGTCTGTCGCTTGTTTTTTGTAGCATCTCGCAAAGCTGCAAACACTGAAACGAGGTTGCAGGTACACCTCATTTTAGAGAGAATTTAATTAAATTTAATTAGAATTTTTTCCCAGTTTCAGACGGCTCTAATTATTGAAAAACATGCAAGCAAAGCTGCTTAAGAATGAAATTTTCTTATTTCATCTTATTCTCATCTTTACCCATGGAAATTCATCCAACTTTCCTGCTTTCCGAAACAGTAAACTATTTCCTTCTTCCATGTTTGTAATACAGGAAAGTACACAAATGATCCCAGCATCTCTCCAATGTGAAACTGAGTCTCTTTTAGCCACGTTCTTGCTTTTCTCTGCCACAGGTTTTCCCTGGGGTGATGCTGTTAACATAATTAAGGTCTTTTCCAGGTCCATCTATAAAATCCTACCTGTGTGTGGCTCAAAAAACTCCCAAACTTAAACTTGGTCATTCAGTAATAAAGCAATGTGATCTTAGGGTGTTAGATGTTTTGACAACACATGGTAATTGTTATTCTTTAATTTGCATGGTTTTTTGTTATTTCTGACCCTTAGTATGTGAGTGACATTTAGCTCCAGCACAAACAACTTTGTTAGAACCTGTGTGAATTGTGCAGCCTTATCTCCACACAAATTAAAATCTTCCCTCAACACAAACTCAGTCTCCAAGCCAACCTGGTGCACAACACAGGGATGAACCATTGGCTCCAAAAATCAGACACTAAAAGGATAAGCTAGCATCTAAAACAGGCATCACAACCCAAGATTTCCATGTCTGTAGACTAGTGTGTGCCCATGAGTGGAGGTCTTTTGTGCCTCTTCTTTTCTGAGAAATCATTGTTTGGGGTTTGCTATAATCCTTATTATTCACCCCCAAAACTTTCCTTCTAATGCCAGTGGATTGGCTGTTTTCCAGCCTGAACTGTTGTAGCCACAGTTGATCTTGTAAAACTTTTTCATGTCTACAGATGACCTCTTCCCTGAGTTAATGGTTAACTCTGACTCTGTCTCCACTTTTCCTTTAGGGTCACATCTGGGCTTTGTCCAGTTCTTGCCACTTCCACACTGGTGGTGGTGCCCATCAAAATTGACCTGTTCTATTTGCAGTTTTTCTTTCTAATTCCTGTCTTGTTCTGACCTGACTTTCTTAGCAGCAGCTACTAGATCTTCTAGGTGACTGAGCTCTCTGAGGGGTAGTATCTCTGGTTTTCCTGTGCCCTGCACTGAGGTTTCTGATCGGTGTGAATGCAGGATAAATCAATGCTTGTAAAATGCAGGGTGTTTTATTTGTGTGCTATTCTTATAACACAGAATTTTAACATGGAGCAAATGAGCAGTGATTGAACAGGAACATCAGGTAACACTTTGGGAACACTCCTCTTTATGCATACATGAAGAGAGCCCCTGTAGTTACAATAAATTCCGGCTTTCTTTTGTCTGAGATTTCTTTCTTTGAAGTTCATAGCAATATCCAACATATTCATTAAACATTTCATAGGAGAGCTGTCCCCATCATGATCTGCCTTCCCAGATCCCTCCCACAGTGAGCTTTGATTGTGTAAGACACGTCAGAAACAAATCATGGAGCAACTCTTGATCTCAGGGATGTGTTTTATTATCCCCCTTTTGAGCTTTCCCATCCTGTCTTTGTTGTAAATTTATGTTTATTTCAAGTCTCTTCATAAATTGTCCTTCTTGATTACTAACAGAGCCTGATTTTGTGATATGTGTCGTGGTATCCATTCATGATCCAGTTCCTCTTAATTTGGGGAGAGCACTTGGTAATGTTTTAAGATGTGGACAGCATTTGGCATTTTTCCATTCAGTGTGTTTTATTTTTCATAAATATTTTGAGACAGGTCCCTTTAGACTAATCTGGAAATGTTACACTTAATATCTGTGTTTCCATTATCACACTTACCTTTTACAGTCCAAGAGCACAAATGAAAAAATTCTTAAAAAGTTGAACTGATTATCAGCTTTTAGGTTATGAGATTTTTACAGTTTTCTACAACCACTTGAAAGAAGGTTGTAGCCAGATGAGGGTTGGTCTCTTCTCCCAGGACATGAGCAAACAGCCCTGAGTTGCTCCAGAGACGGTTTAAAGTGGATATTGGGAGAATTTCTTCCCCAAAAGGGTGGTTAGGCATTGGAACAAGCTGCCCAGAGAACTGTTCAAAAATACAAAATCTAAATAGTTTGTGAAGTTCTCCACTTAAGTCCTTTTTCTTTTCACCTGAGTTTACCCTGGGCATCATTTTAATTTTAATGGAATGCTGACATGTGTTCCCATTCTTAGGATACTGTTACCTCCTTAGTTTGGCCCCTCACTGATTTTGCTTTCACAGTAATTTCAGACAGGTGAGGACAATTTACATTTCCCCTGGCACCCCCAGCCTGGCTGGGACCACTGGAGCTGCCTGGGTTCTGCTGTGTCCAACATGGAACTCTGCTCAGCGTGGAAACACCTGGGCAGTCCAGTGGAAACCCCAGTACAGCCATGCATATCCCATTTCTTTAAAAAAATATAGAATTGAGCAAAAAAGTTGTGAGTTTCAACTTGTGAAAAACAACATATGCCTTAACTGGGATGCTATTAGTAAGACACTTTGACATCAGACCTGCAGGGGTACTAATGAATATTTGGTATTTTGTTTGGGATATAAATTGTAAAAGGATGAGCACCAGTTTGGGTACTAATGCCTGAAGTGAGCAGTTTGTATCCAGGGACCATGTAGGCATCTGCAAGATCAAGAGTTCCATGCAGATAATTTTTTTCTTTAATTATATCCAGTGGTAGAGTAGGCATAGAATCATGGAAGAACCCCAGAATAGTTCAGGTTTGCTGATACCTTTAAAAATCATCTGTTTCCAGCTCCCTAGTACTACAACCCCTGTGCACCTCTGGTACTACTTAGTAGTGTATGAGTTTTTTTAAGCCTGAATACTTTTTTGTGTTTTTTGATTTTTTTTTTTTTTTTAACATCTACTTGCTTTTCCAGCTTCCCCTGTCCATTTACATCCCTGCACTTGACACATGTCTCCAGCACACAAGCAGGATGTCCCTGTAGCCTGTCCCTGCAGGCACCAGGCTGTGGCATCCGGGCAGTTCTGGGTGGACCTTCCTTCTTCCCAGGGCTGAGCCTGCCTTCCCACACCTCCCAGCCCCATCAGCCCAGAGGATGAGGCTCCAGATATCTTGTTCTGATGCAAATGAGCACAAAGCCAGTTATATCCTGAGGAATTCAGCAGGGGATAGTGAAAAGGGGGATGATCAGATAAAACAGTTTTGGTTCTGGTGGACTGATATGTTGCTTGATTTCCCAGTGGATCTGGAAGCAAATACTCATTTAACTTGGGTCAGAGTCTCTGCTTTTCTCTGTCTATCCCCATCTTTTCCTCACAGTTTTCAGTTCTTCTCACCTTTCCTTCACTTTCCCTTCAATTCCTTCACCTTTGCTTCACTTCTTTTCTTCTTCTTCAAACCGATTGACTACATCATACTACTACTCAATTTACTGTGTAAGACTTCTATTCACATTCTCCTTATCCCACAAAGGGCCAAGAAAGGATTTGCTATTACAGTGGAATCAAGATTTTGTTTTGTTATGAATTTTTATGTTTTGTTGCCACCCTTGCTTTGCACTTTGCACTGATAGATAGGAAGCTGTTGAAAACGTGGAACAGAGGCTTGCAGGAAAAGAATGAGATTCTCTTCTTTAAGGAAATTTAATACTACAGTGGAAAGTCAGGTTCTCTTTTTATCTCCTTTAGATCCTCTTTGATAGGTAGTATTTGACTTCAGCACACACCAGCAGTTGCCACCTGTGGTATTTCTCACTTTTTTAGGAGGAAAAAACAGTCAGATCTCATCTGAGCTCAGTACCTTGAACATACAAAGCATTGTGGCCCTGCAAGTGTTATGAAATCATTCCCATCAAGTATAATGAAATCATTCACTGATCTTTCTGAGTCCCCAAATATGATACTCGACAAAAAAAAAAGCCCTAGGGGAAATTAAAATTCCATCTTTAGAATGCAGTTTGAATAGTGTGCAGTTAACATGCAATGGAGCTACATATTAAAGAGCAAGGAGAATTATTTTGAATAGCTGCTTATTAATTGTGCATCCATTACCTTGATTTAAAAATACAGAATGATAAGGTTAACTATGCAGTTTAGTGGAGTTCTTTTAACACAGAGGAATACTCTATGTTCCACTAGTAACATATGTGATTAATCAGCACCATCTAAGCGTTAAATCCATTGCCAAGTGTAAGAGCAGCATTGGAACAACCAGCAGTAGCAGCATCAACTGGTGTAAACCAGAGCCCAGGATGATTTCATAACTAATGCTGACAGCTGTAGGTGTCATGTAAAAATGAAGGTTCTTTTGAGTGTTCTTTATGGCCCTGGGGAGGCCTGCACAGGACTCTTGTGCCTGTTCTTTCAAGCTTGGATTGAAACTGGGTTTTGCTCAGTTTCGTCCAGGTTGAACCTCTCATTCCCATTACATTCTCTTTTTTTGGATACCTGTTCCTCGGTCTTTCACTGCCAGGCTGCACCTCCACACCATTGGTCTCATACTTGTTACTCCACACCATCTCTGAGGATCCTTGCCTTTTGTTTCCTTCCCAAAAGATATAATTTCCCCTAACATATCACAGTTCCTTTATCTCCCACCTGCTTACATAATCTTACTGTCCTTGCTCTGACCCCCAGTTTCAGGTGCTTGCTCTTGTCACCTTGGTGAGCTGCTCCAGGGCTTCAAAATTGCAGCTTCTGGTTTTTCTTCTCCAACTTCCTTTTCCACCCCCTCCATCAGACAGATCAAAACAGACTGATGTTGTTGAGACAAACTATGCTTTTCTACCTAGCAGCAAAAAAAAACAAAACCAAAATAGTGTATTTTGCCATGTTGAGTGTGGCTTTTGGGTACCAGGCATCTGCTCAGGCCCTTAATACACAAATGTGAGACTGTTGTTTACACCTATAATTCCTGGAAATTTTAACATGGGAGAAAAACAAATGTGAATTTACATGATTTTGTTAAAATAGTGTATGGGACACCATTTTCTGCAAGTGTTGCCATTCTCTCAAGTCACTTTATCAGAGCTACATTGATTTAGAGAGTGAAGCACTTATTAATAACCAGCTTCTCTCCTTCCCTGCATACTCTAATCTACTGAAAAGGTGTTTTGCTAAAGGATTAGTAACCCCCCCAGGAATACCAAGGGTTTTATCAAATCCAACAGGAAAAAAAAAACCCTTGAATATGTACATTCAAGCTCTTATATACATTACCATTTTCAAAGAAAGACTGGCAAGGTTTGAATATAGCGTACAAAAAGCTGACACTCTCTGGCACAAGACATTATTATTGTATAGTCTCGAGGCAGTGTGAAATCAATATGATAATATGTACTTTAATGATTTATTTCAGTTGTCTTACTTGAAAATCCAAGCTGGATTCAATTGTTTTATTTATGTGTTAGCACATAGGACATCTTGGAGATAGAAGAAAAGCATTTCTTACCAGAGAGATGAGATAGTGTCACACCTTCTGCAAGTGATTTATTGGAGTTATTTGTTAAGAATAAAAAAGAGCTTTTATATTCTGTGTACGTTGTTTCCTCAGATGAGAGTTTGCCTAAAGGTCTGTATGAGTGGGTAGAAGTTGTTGATATGCTGCTCTTTATATATGTATGTAACATTCTTTTGAGTCACCTCAGTTTCCCTGAGAGATTGTGATGATTATTGTTTCAGGCATGTCTATATTTCACTTTGAGAGAGGTTATTTGAAAACTTGCAAAAGCTGTAATCCTGTTTTCTTCTTGTTTACACAGAAGGTGAAAGAGCTTTACCATCAATACCAAAGTAAGTTTTGTGCTTTCTTTCCTTATATATTAAAAAATGTTTTGAAAAATAGTGATGCTTTAGGAACTTCTTGCATGTGCCCATTTTTATTGTTGCTTTTGGATTCCAGGACGAATAGCAGATAGGGCATAAAAAGCTCACAGTAATATTAAACTACAAAGATATCAGAAGTAAAATCTTTGCATAATGCATCCATCATATTTGACAATAACAAAAGCAGGATGTTTTGGAAAATACTTGACTGGGATTCAGGGTATTTCTTTTGAATCGATGAGTAAATTTAATTATAGGAGTGATGCTGAACAATTTTTGAGTTGTGGTTTCAATCTGTGAGTCAGTCTGTGGTCATCTTTTTCCTTTCCCCTTTTTTGGATTATGTGAAATACAGAAAACACACATTTTGCTGCCATCATAAATCTCTCACATCACCTTTTCTTAATAAAACTTCCTTAATGGGGCCAGTTGAAGTTGGGATTTAGGTTCAGTGCAATAAGGAATAGCAGTTATTAAATTAAATATTAATATTGCATAGTAAATATCTCTTTATTGTTTTAAATATAGAAAAACTATTCTCCAGTAATAATTGTGGATACTTAGAAAACACCAATCCTGTGTCAGGCAGAAATGCATTTTTTCCCCCTGGTTGGTTTTATGGTGATACTTTTAATAAAGATGCCCTGACACAAGTTATCTGCATCTAGTAATCCTTACAAAGTGTGCTAAGATACCTCTCTGCTTTTTTCTTCTTCCCAAACTTTAAGGTAAATAATAAATCTCTGATTTTGCTGTGATTTAGACTATTCCTTATGTTGTTGTAGTTGGTGGTCTCTAATGTGGGCAAGCCTTTAATTCTTCCTGATGATTCTCTGCTCCCCTGGTGTCAGTGGCTGGATCTCCATCCTCTCTGGAAGTTGTCATGGTTGTTTCATCTCTCCATGGGCAGTTCCTTGTTGTGGCCTCCTAAACTTCAGTCTTTAAAGCAAGACACTTTTTGGTTGTTTTTTTTTCTCTTTTTTTTGTAATGTGACTGTTCTCAGTGGCCACACCCAGACCCAGTTCAGTCACACATCAGCAGTGTTCTCCTTGAGCTGTGTCAGGCAGTGCCACCTCTGTCCTGTAGCACGAGGTAACTGCTGAAATACCCGATGACACTGAGTGGTTGATGGTGTTTTACCTCCTCCTTTTTATTTTGGACACAGGCTGTGCCTGCTTTGACCCAGTCACCTCATTCTGGTTTTTCCTTTATTTCTGGAAGGAGTCCAGAACTATTTCTGTTACTTTCTTAACTACTGAATGGAGCATGGAATACCATTTGTTCCTGAATTGGTGATTACACACAGGTTCTGCTGCAGCCCTCACTACCAGGCAGCTTTCTCATGCTGTAGAAAGAGAGAAGTTAAAATTCAGGGAATAAAAGCTGAGGCTGGAAGCAGTAAAATCAATAAATTTAGTGTGCACTCACAGAACAGGAAAAATTCTTTTTACTCAAATAGACATAAATGAGAAACACAGAGTAACATTTTAATTACATAAAGCATAACCCTTTTTTTATTTGTAAGGATTTCTGGAGTAAAATAAGGTTTGAAGGCAGAGCTTTTCATTTTTGAGGCAGTTTACCAAAACTAAGTTTATACACTTGAGTCTGTTTAACAGGGGAACCACATGTGTTCCAAGTCTGGCAACAGAGCTTTTATCAAATACACAAAACTGCCAGCCAGCAGCATCTTGCATCTGGGAAGATTTGCCTTTGCCAGCTGAAATTCCTGATTTCTGAAGGCATGAAGTGCAGTGCTCTCTTGACCATTAAAATTGTGGTTATATATGTAAGTGATGAAAAGTTGAGAGTTTGTTAGAATTTCTGATCCTCATGAACATTTATATGTAACATAACATATACATAATATATACATAATAAACATATATAAGGAGCAATACATTTATACATGGTCACTTTATAATATATGCATAACTGAACATTTATAAATAACTGCATTTAAATGCAATTGGTTTTCTATGTTTGACATGTTAATTCATAATAGTACAGGATAAGTCTTTTTACAGACAGAAACTCAATTCATACTCCATTTCCCACAGATCATGCAGTGTAAGCACAGTCAGGTTACACACATCTTAAAAGCATGCACAGTTTAGGTTTTGTGTTTTCCTTCAAATTCACCAGGTTTCTGTGAATCCTTGTGCTAATGCAGACCCACTCTCGCTCCCCCAGATGGGATGAAGTGGTAGATTCCTCTCTGCCTTCTCTCCCCCTGCTCATCCTGTGCCTGGGGAGGTGGCTCAGCCCTGCCAATTACAGTAGGTGCCTGTTGGGATGAGTTCCCAGTGTTTGTGAAGAATGTACAGCATTCAGCGCTTCCAACTTCTGTTTTCCAGGCTGGCCAACAATGAGAAGCAAGGAGTGAGGTCTCACACAGTCTCTGTGTCAGGTAAGGCTCATCCAAACCCAGGACCTGAGTTTATTTCTGGAGCTGCAGACGTGCAGGCAGCTTTTCCACTCACGGCTGCTCCAGAGCTACTGACTGCCCCAAACTGGAGCTGCTCTGCCTTCGTAGAGCAGTTTCTAAAGAGAAACTTTTATGCAACAGCCACATCTGTGCAGTTACTTCAAAGCCAGGCTGCTTGTCAGAATTTCCACTTAACTTTTTGATGAAGTAGAATATTGTCGGCTAGAACTGAAATTACCTGAGTATGTGTTAATTGTGAGGGAGCAGCTTTGAAAAGGGAAAGTAGGCAATTAGATATTAATCATTGCTTTACAGAAAGGAGAAACTTAATAGCTGTTTTTCTGTAGCTGTTTAGATAAAAGCATTTAATTTTTGCTATTGAAAATGACAAGTTAATTGAAGGATGGGTATGTGAGGTAATACATGTTGTTTCTGTTCTTTATAGGCTTTCAGTAATTCTCTAAGTTAACATGGAGTTTTTAAAGTTTTTATGCTTCAGAGAGAATATGTTCCTGTTACAGAATCTTCAATAATTTTGAAAAATTGATTCTTAGTGGTGTCTTAGTAGAAAATGTATTTCTAAATCAGAATACATAGTATTTATTAAGGAGATTTTAATGCAAAAATGTATTTATATTATGATCTGTTCAAATAGGTTTCTGGTACTTGGTCACAAACTTGAGGAACCAATACTGTGACTCAGTGGATTTCCCACCCATGTCTTAGAGGGAGGCTTCAGTCCCACATTAACTTTATGTGAGCGCTCAGTGGCAAATACTCAAAAACCTAATGTATTTTATACAATGAGGAATGCTACATAGACATTTGATTATTTTCCTACTTCTCAGATTCCTTTCCCTGTCCACATCTAAAAGATGTTTGAGATTTACTGTTTGGCATGTGAAGCACAAATAAACACACTGCAAGAAAATAGGTGAGAGGATCTGAGTTAAAATGAGAATAAAGCTGCAGTGGGGTAATGTAGCTGCAGCAGTTACTGTGGCCTCTCAGAGTCAAATAGCAGCTCCTCTTCCTTTAGTGCCTGGCAAGCAAGCATGGTAGATCAGGTAGATAAGCATGAAGCATGCTCAGCATGTTCTCTTTTGATTCTTACCTGTGTGGCTCATTTTAGCTGTTAAAAAAGTTGAAATTTCTGAAGTGTGATTAGTGCTGTGCTTTTAAATTATTTTGCTCACTCTCAAATAGGCTAATCTTCAGGAAGAAGAGGCCTCAAATTTTCACTCCTTCAGTTTTTCTGAGAATGCCAATAATACTTTTAATCATAAAAACAATAAGAAATGCTGACTTCATGATCCTTTCTTGCTGTCACTCTGACTTTCCAAATTTAAGTGTCTTCTGCTGAAGTTCTTTGGTGTTTCAGGCACAAATACTTATTTTTTAAAGTAGCATTCTGAAATTAGTGTAGGAAATTAGTTGTAACCCCCAGCTCTGGCACTGAGGTGTCACATGCAGGTGGATGAGGGGGAAATGAAAGCTTTGCTGTAGCACCACAGAAGTAACAGTGCTGGAGGTGAGCTGGTTGTTCAGGTGAATGTCAGGGACACTGAGCTGCAAAGCTGGCTCCTGTGAGCAGTGCAATAAAATTAAACCAGAAGATACCATCCTCATTCTTGCCAATACCAACACCAGTTAGGTATTATTCTTGTATTGTAGGAATGTTTTATATATTTCCACAATAAAATTATTGTGCTTGGTGCTTGTTTTTACACCATGTTACAAACCACTGGAAATGCTGACATAATGCTGAAATGGTTTAAGCCAATGGATTTAATATTCAGTCTCAAGGGTTTGTTCTTGTAATATAATGACACAGAACACATAAATACTTTTTTTGTTGTGGTGTTATTTTCCCCCAAAGTTATTTGAAATGCACTGAGTATGTCATTATATTAAATTTAAACCAGAGGCAGATTGCTGAGATGAGCCCACATGGAAGAAGCTGCTTTCTGTAAGAATCTCTTGAATCCCCAAAGGAATCAGTTTATTATAAGTGAAGAGATACTTGATGTAGATGTGGAGAAGTGTCACTCCTGGTGAACTCATCCATCAGTGTGGGACAAGGGAGGCACCAGCTGTACACGATGCTTAGCTCAGCTCAGTCCCAGGTCAGCAGAGCCTGACAGCAGCCAGGGCAGAGCCAGCTGAGGGGGTGCTGCTGTGGGGTGCAGAACAGGAGCTTTTCTCTGCTGACACTGCAGTGGCTCAGAGCCAAAGGTTTCAGATAAGATGAGCTTTTGTGGCTCAGTGACATCTGTAACTGCTCCATGCCTTTGATGGTTTAAATCATAAATTAACTCTGCTGTTTGATTTCACTGACACTGCTCCCTTTGTTTAGACCTCTCCTGATGCTAAAGATAAATAGCAAAAATCTGGAACAGAGATTTAGCAAAAAAATTAAGAAGTCAGATATATTAATGGTATTAACACTCTTAGTTCGAAAGGGATATTTCACAGTGAGTTCACCACCAAAAATGGGATAAACCAGCAATATTCAAACCCAGTGTGAAACGTGATTTGGTGCTTTGAAAGTTCAAGTATTTGTCTGAAGCTTTGCAGGTTTAAAAAGGAACCTGTTAATGAAAGACACCTTGTCTTTTTGAAAGACTTATTAACATACCTTGGAATATTTCTGGTCTAGTGAAGTGAAAACGTAGTCTTTCCTAAGTGCTCCAATATTCCAAAACACACAAAGACGGAAGGTTTGTAAATACTTCTGATATTTTTTTCTCTTCTAAAAAAAAGGCCTTTTCAAACTAGTGAGGGATGAAGTTGATTTCAGGAATCCAGAGCAGCAAATTTCTGGATCTGAGAGTCTGTGTGTCACTGAACCAGTTTTCATCTCTTGCTGCTTCTGTTTCTGCTTGTGTTGTCTGCCTTGATTCCTCAAATTCTGTTCCTTGCAGTGGACAACTGGACACTGTATTTGTAGCTAAGATGCCTGCCAAATTCCCCTCCTTTTAAAAAGCATAGCAATTTTATGCCTCAACACATTTATGTAAGATTGTAAACAATTATGAATAAGCTAAATTAAATTAGTTGGATTTTAGATTTCTTTGGTAGTCATCTGATGTTTTGGCTGAAGTTGCTGTGATTCACCAGAAACAATGAGTGTTTTAGCTAGTAGGTAATAGCAGCTTTTACCTCCTTCTCCCTTTGTATCTGCATTAAAAAAGAGTTCTTTGTACTTAAACAAGAGTGTACACTCAGGAGATGGTAAAGCTAAATTACTTGCTCTGTGCAAATAGTATATCAAATGTGTAAGAGGCAACACACCAGTTAACTCTAATTTTATTGACTATATTTCCACTGTTTGGCTTGGAGACACCTTATTAAAATGCTTTGCTGTAGTCTAAAGGAACTTACTTTGGCCAGCAGTTTGTTTTTAAATAGCAAACATTAGCCTTGGTAAGGTGATCTTATATTTCCAGATACACATATTTCCAAAAAATAATAACCTACTTGGTCAGTTACATATTACAGAAAGTTTTTCATAAAATGAAATCAATACAGCAGTAGCTGCTTGCTCTCTTTTTACATAAATTCCTTCTGACACAGAGTTCTTTGGTTTCTTCTGTCCCTTTCTTGCTTGTGTAAATATGACTAGGAAGAAGAAATATGCTTTTGCATCCCTTGGCTAGTATCTGTGCCTCCTTTGCCCTGGAGAATTCATGAATTTTTTTAATCCTAGCTCAAATGCTACTTTCCATGCAGTGCCACAGAATATGACATTTCAGGTTCATGTGTTTCAGTGAGCACTGAACAGGCAGAGTATTGAACAAGTCTTGGCAGTGCTGGGTTAATGGTTGGACTCGATGGTCTTAAGGGTCTTTTTCAACCTGAAGGTTCCTGTGATTCCAAGCAGTCCCTCCTGACATTTGGATATTCAGGTACTGTTGTGAAATGTTGTAAAATGATGTTTTTGTGGGGAGGGAGCTGTGAGTGGGAAGATGACAGGAAGGGAGAGATGAGTTGTCCTGCAGTAGCCAGCACAAGGGATGTGTCTGAGGAGGATTTTAGGATGTCCCACAGGGTTGGTCTTGCTTAAATCAGATGCTGGTTTTGCAGCTTTAGAATGAGCTTATTTGGTGACGGAAATTAAAATACAGTCCCTGTCTCAGCTGATAAAGTCAAGTGCTCAAAGCACCTGAGTGGCAAACCCCAGGACACAAACCTTTAAGAGGGAAATAAGTATATTAAAGAGAAACTGGTTTGTTATCCTGTTCCTCAGCTGGTGCAGCTGCTGTCAAGAACACAAGCAGCATTTTAAACTCGAAGGGGTGCAGCTCTAAGTGCATCATGAAATGATGGCGGGTGTTCCTAATAGTTCTGGTTGTGCCATTGCCTCTCTATCCCATGGTTGAGATATATTCAGTAACATGCCCCATGGAGGATCTGATCTCTTGGAGCAAATATCTCTTTAGGCGCTGAAGGATTTTAGTATCCTGAAGGAGGGGATTCTCAGCAAGTTTCCAGGTTCTGCTTTAAAATCACAAATTTTTAACGTAACACTGTTAGACTTTAATCACTGTGGTTAACTCCTGATCATGGCAGTGAAATGGGAGTTCTTCTCTAAGATGCTGCTTAGGAGTAGATCCTGTTTGAGGGAGCTAGCTGCCAGTTTAGTCATGCCATTCAGCTGAAATTTCAGTTTGAATTGGGAAAAAAACCCTGTTTTGAAGGAGTTAAGCCTGATTTAAATGAGATTTTAACATGAAGGAAAAAACCCTCTATGGTATAGTTTGTGACTAAAAGAGACTTTCAGGAGGTTTCCTTTGGAGCAGAAGCCAAATGTGAAAACACAACAAACAGGAGAGGAAAAAAATAATAGATCTTTTCACCTGATGTCAGTATTACACCACTTCAAAGTGCTCTGAATGAAGGAGATATTGGCATGTGAAAGGACCTCTCTGGCCTGGGTTGAGGAAAAGTTGTGAGCAGAATGGAAAGACAAACTCAATTTTATTGAAACACTTCTGCTTGCAGAGCACAGTGCAGGCTCTGTGTCATGATTGCTGTACTCCACATGAAGGTCTGCCCTGTGCCCAGGTCTGAAAGAGTTTCTTGTGTAGGACTTGTATTTCGTAGCTCCTTTTGAGTTAGTTGGTGGGGGAAAAGGTGGCCTTTGCTTGAGGTTGAAAAGTTGACAGTTTTTTAACATACATTTTGTCAAGACACTCCAAAAAGACAAAGCTGAGAAGTGTAAGTGAATTTTTAGATTTTTAGATGAAAAATTGTATATTGAGCACTTCAGACTGTGTCACAGCTCAGCTGTGTTTTACTCCACAGCTCACCTCTGAAAAGAAAAAGTCTTGCCATAAATTACATAGTTATAAATTCAAATTAAGTGATTATTAAGTAATTTGAGGAATATAAAGACTTTGTTAGAGCTTTAGCTCTGCCATATGGTCACAGCACTGGGAGACATTCAAGCTTAAAGTTTACTGCAGATTAATTTTACAAACCTTGAGCAAATCATTAGTCTCCAGGTTCATGGAGGGAGGGAGTTGCTTCTTAACTCACCCAGCTATTTCACTGATTAATAAGATAATATAGTTGAAAATGACATTAATGCTAATAAATTGCAGTGTTTCAGATTCCCATCACAGTTGAATAGACTGGTGCTGTTATCTTTTCCTATTTTAGCCTAACTGACTAAAAAGCTTATTTTCATGTATCAAAAGACCAGAATGAATTGTGGTGATAGTGTAAAGAGATTTCTTCCGTATCAGTGTCCAGGAAGTTCCTGCATTGATTCCATCAGCCTGTGGTGCTGGTAAAGGAGTTTTTACTCTCCTGTGCTCCTCCTTTGTGAGCCCCTCATTGGATTTGAGCAGACACTTCTGATGTGCAAACCGAAACTGTGTGGTATGACAGGAGAAATATTCCATGCAGGTTTGGGGGTTTGTTGTTTATGTAGAAACATATTTGATGTGCCAACCCTATAGTATTCATTTGAGTCCAGAATCTCAAAAATCAATAGATTTATTCCTTTTACAGGTTTTTTTTTCCAGGGTTTTTGCTCAAACTGCTTCAAGAATGTACAATCTAGGTAGAATGGGATACTGTCAGGTTCAGCCTTCCAGTATTTGCTATCTGCTCATAAAAGGAGCTTCAGTAGTAACTGTCCTGCAAAAAAGGGCAGTAAAAGCCTGCTCTCTTTTTTTCTAACATAGTTATTGCAAAGCAGGTGATTTCTTTTCCTCATTTTTGCCTTTTTTTTTTTTTTCACAATAATTTTATTGAATACTGAGTAGAGAAATCAAATAAATAAAGAAGTTTTGTGCAGTTTTCAGCAGCATTCTTGAGCATTAGTGATATCCTGGCTGGAAGCTGCTGTGAAGTGCTGGAAATCCTTCTAAGTTGTATTAATTTCATTAAGGTATTCTCTAAATTCCTGGGAAAGTTTTAAAAGTTCTATTTTTTAAAATGTAAAATCAACTCATTAGAATCAACTTCCTTTTGTAGCTAGACTTGCAGATGTGGTAGGTTTAAGACAAAGCATCTTCCATTTAGTGTGGCAGGACAGTTGAACAAACTGTAGACAGCAGGTCATAAAGGCAGAGTTTGAAATGCAAGGGAAGAGTTGGACCATCACGTCACAGAGTATCAGGGCATGCACATGAGGAATTAAAAACACCTTTACCTTTGCCATGTACCCTTTACTTGAAATAGGTTTGGTCAGGTTTCAGCAGCTTCTGCCAGCCACCTATCAGGGTGAGGGGGAGCTGCATTTCAGCACTTCAGGCTTAAATTAGCTCTGTAGCCTGAGCAGGCAGGTCAGGAGTTGAAGCATCTCTTCCCTTTTAGCTGGCTTACATTGCCTGCAGTGACTCTATACCTGTTCTTCTGTTTCAGTACAGAGTGTTGGGTTCCCTCATTCTCATGTCAACACCTATTCAGTAGTCACTTAAACCAGCTGCAGTGTTTTTTCCTTTTCTTTCATTGTATGTGTCTGAATCTTTTTATTAGTGTTACCTGAGGTTTGTGCTAGAATGACAGTGATGAAAATTGTGCCATGTGATATTAGGAAGAGAAGTCCCTTGGGAGTATCAAGGGGGAGAACTCAAGAGTGTTCCCCTTTAAATTGTCTTAAACAAAGACAAATTGAAATACTGCTTCATTGACTTAGTCAAGAATTTTGCCCTCTCCTTGCATCTCTTTTTAGTTTTTAGCATTGAATCTGATGAATGTTCTGTCTTTCTCATATGTGTATTTTCCCACTAGATTAATGATTCCTATTTGCTCAGTCACCCAGCAGGTTTTATGATGATAGTTTCTGTTGATTGCAGAAGTTACTTCTATTAAAATGTAGTTCTCCTTTTCTACCCTTCCTGCACTCCTCCCACCACTGACTGGTTCACTGTCCCAGTAGCTGCTGTTGTGGGACTGGGCTTCTCTTTTAACACCTGCACCCCAAGCCTGTGTAACTCCAGGTGGCTGAACCTCACTCCTGAGTTTTGGCTGTGAAGAGCTACCAGCAGCAAGAAGCAGGTTTTTCATGTAACTGGCTTTCTAAACCACTTCTCACATTTCCTTAGAGAGAGGGGAAAAAGGAGAAAGCAGAGAGGAGTGAACAGGTAACAAGAGAAATAAAAGGAGCAGGTATCCTCGGGTGCCGAGTGTCATCTTGTGTCCTTCTTTCTCTGGCTTCTTTGTATTTTTTCCTACTCCAAGATTTCCCTCATCCTGATAAGCACTCCCAATAAGCACTTTGCTAAAAAATGCAGTGGGGTGACTGGGAAAGGGGACAGTGAGGGTGCCATGGGCTGTTCACCCACAGGTCCTTGCAGATCTGGAATAGCCCTTGGCAAGGCAGGTCTGCACTGGGAATAAGACTCTGGTGGAAGATTTGAGATCATAAAATCTGTCAATGCTGTATTTCAGGAGGTAGGGAAACGGTGTTTTCCCTTGCTCTGAGTAACCCTGCTATGTGAAATACTTCTTTAGTGTTGTTCTAAGGATTCAGAGAGACAATACATAAATGTTTTAAGTCTGGTGACTGCCACTTAAGCTGGAATATAGCTGTCACACAAGTCTGAAAGAACTTAGATGGCAAACTTGGAAAAGCAGTTTGCATTTCTGGGATAGACAATGTTATTTGTGTTGTGAATGAATGGTATACATAGCTGGCATAATTGACTTAATGGTTTCTAGTCTTACTTCTAAAAACTGAATTACTGTAGAAAGGAATTCGAAAGAAAATACCAAAAATGCTTTAGAGTTTCAGAGACATTCGTATTTTCATTTGGGTATACAGAATTGTAATATAAACCTTTACTTTTATGTTCGTTCGTTGTAGATGTTCTCTTCAGTCTCTTTTCTTTTATTTCCAAATAATTTGTTTCTGTTTTTTTTTTCTCTTTCCTTTTCTTGCCTCTTTGTAAAGGAGTCAATCACTGTCAGCATAAAGTAAAGAAAGCTAGACGCTTTCTGCCTTTCGTCTTCTGTGCCCATGAGTCGCCGCCCAAGGGTACTGCTCTGCTCTTTGTCTAGGCTGCCTTATTAACCCAAAAGCTGAATATACTAACTCAGTTACTGTTTGTAAACTACTTTAGCCTCAGGTAAACAGAGTTCCAAGAATAATTTCGTTATGTTTTCCTCCTGTTGAATTGGATTTTCATGCAGTGTCTCCAGCTTGCTGGTCCCCGATTTTATGGGGAATGTGTTTTTGAGCATCATATGCTAAAATGACCAACATATTAAATTATTGTATTTATACAGTTATGCAGCCCTTGTCTGCCATCTTTTTTTTTTGTAAATATATTTTGATTTCATTCTTGGACCCCTGATACGGCATGCTTACAGATGAAACAGAATAGCAACAATAAGCATCTGCTGAGAACACTTTGAATTAGACACGGACTACAGCGATGCTTTTGGATGCATACTGGTCCAGCACTGATCTAGACCAGTTTGGCTTTATTAGGGGTAAGAAGAATTTCCTGTTACCTATAAAAACTGTCTAAAATATTTGCCTTAGCTTGTGCTGTGGGGTTTGGTGTGCAGTAGGGCTGCTGCAGTACACGTTGAATCTGGTGTTTGTTTGAAATCTTCCCTGTAGAGTTGCTCTCTTTGCCACTCGTTCAAATTTCAGCCTTCTACAAGTGCACAATGCTCTGTGTCATTAAAGCTTAGATGGTTCTATTTCTCACTCATGTCTTGGTAATTGCTCAGGAGTGCATTTCTTCTGGAAGGGTCAACACCAACTCTGCTTATCCAAAGTCCTCAGTGTATGTGCAGAGTCAAGTTGAGCCAACTCATCTGGCTGTAGGAGAACTGCTTTAAAGTATTGAATAAACCCAGAAATTGACTTTTCTTACCAATGCATTTAAAAACCTAGTTCCAGATCTAAATTTAATTTGTGTGTACCTTTGTGTTTGAAAGTTATTAACTCTGTTTCATCATAAAAGCTTCTTAGAGCATATCTCTGTCCCTTGGGTTTTAGGTGAGAAGTCTTAAATTCTGCTGCTTTTCTGGTTTCTCTTGAGTCAGGTATATAAGATAACTACAGTCTGAATACTTTTGGATTACTCATGAATTTAATAGTATATTTTCCCCTCCCTCTTCTCTGTCCCTCTCTCTCTCCCCTTCTTTTTTCTCTCTCCTTGCATGCCACCTGGATCTGCAGATGAAATTAGTGGGGACGGTAATATGTTTTCTAGTCTGTGTGTTACTAACGTGCAGTATGCAACTCTTTATCTCCATCTGCCACTTAATGCACATTTCAGTAATACATTTTATGCAGCTTTTAGTGTTAAAAAGTGGTCTGCTTTGGGTATTAGCTGATAAATACTGTACTTTACAGGCTGTGCAACTAATGCTTTCTGCTAAACTGGAATTGGAAAAGGAAAAATTCTATTTCGAACACACAGGGATGTGGTGATGCATGTGTTTGCAATGAGACTTGTGGCATGATGCAAAGAAGGTTTAGAGGTTTGCAGGTGTCCAGTTTGATTGAAATGGTTACATCCTCATTAATTTGGTCAGTGGGTGAGATCAGCAGATGTAACACCTGAGAAATGAGTCTACTGAGTAATGCTTTAAAGGCATCAAAGTGCTCCTTGCATTAAAAGAAGCTGTACAAGATAGATTAATGCAGGTTGAATACATGAATATTAACCAGGTTTCAGCTAAACTAATAATTTTAAACACAAATTTTAATGTTTGGGGTTTCTTTTTAAAAACTTTTAAACTTAGTACAAAATATTTAACTTCTGCAGACTTTGAAAGTCTCTTTTTCTCTGAAAAAAAGGTAGGGTTTGGTTTTCTAAAAGAGATTTTTAGCTGTTTTCCTAAAGGATTCCATCTGATGTTGGGAAGGAATCAAACTGCTGCTACTGATAGTGTATGTAGCTTTATTCTTCTTAGTAGGAGGTACTAAAAGGGCATAAAAGCAATATGCAAAGGAAGGCAATAAGAGGAGATTTGGATCACATTTTGTGACCTTCCTTTCAGTAAAATGTGAAGGGGGTGTATTAACTTTTCATCTCCTTTCCTTTAGATATAAGCTAAAGATAATACCACACAATTTTCTTTCTTTTCTTAAACATCAAAAGGACATTTTTTCTGTTGTAAATTTTAAAATTATATTTCAGATACTACCCCTACATAGCTTTTTATTGGAACTTAACTTCCTTTATAAATTACAGGCTCTGATAAATGGGAAAAATTATGAAAAAGGGAAGTTCAAATGCAGGCCTAAGGTCATGGATTAGCTATTATGGATTTAATACCCTGGGATGCTTCTCCCTACGGTTTAATAAATGCATTCAGATTTAGTAAAGCTCAAATTGGCTCATTCACGTGTGTGACCAACACTTCCCTTTCCTGAAAGGAAATTGTTAATTTTGCCATGTCCAAGTGTCATAACAAGTGATGGTGCTGGGTTTAGAAAGTGCAGGAGGGCAGCATGAGAGCCCTGTTATTAAATTTGAGTTTTTCTAGACTTACCAGGGACATCTGGAATCACTGAGTGTGTTCAGCTCTTGAGAGTGCTGTAACACATCCTCCTTTGTGGAGCAGCCTGGAGTGCCCTGCCCAGCTCAGGTTTGCTTTAGGCTCCATGTTGGTTCTGAAGTGTCTCAGCAGACACAGGTCTGGGAGATTTGGTAACAGTCTCAGTCTATGATTAACACTGGGATCAAGCCCCTCTGTGAGGGAGATCAGTTCTCTTTGTTCCAGACCACTTTGAGCCTATCAGTGTTGATGCCTTGACTGAATTTTCCTCTAATGCCCAGAAACAATGCCAGACATACATAGGAATTATTTTTTATATATATTCCTCTCCAGAGTGTTAAATGTGGAACAAGAAATGTTTGTGTAGTTAATTGCATACATTTAATTTATTTGGATTGATTATGAAGACACTTCTGGTTTCATGATGGTTTCGGGCAATGTATCAAAACCATGTAAAGTGCTCTGTGCTGTTCTAAGAATGCTTTTAGTATGAATTAACTCATTAATTTCAAATACAGAGATGAACAAGCCCTGCCATTGATCACATTCTGAAAGCACTATTCTGTAAACTAGTGTGACAAGTGTTTGGGGTCTTTTAAGTTGCACCAGTTTGGTTTCCAAACTTTAAAAAATTTTCTCAAGTGCCTTTACAAGATTTTTCATCCAATACATTTTCTAACATAAATAAAGAATTTTCTGGTATTTTCAACAAAATCCTATCACAATATTAGAAGGAAACAGAGTGATTTATCTCCATCATGTTGGGGATTTTTTTTTTTAAAGCTTATTTTTTAAATCAAACTGAGGCGTATTCTTACAAAAATATTAGTTTATCATGTAGGGAAGAAAATAAAATACCAAGAAAGAGATAAGGGCTTCTGGAGTGTTCTGCCTGTTCAGAATTGTGCACTGTCTTTATAATTTATTGCATTTTCATTAGGTGACTGTATTTTGCTATGTCCCAAATAGAAATTGCCTAGCAAAATTTAATATTACATTAAATTTTCCAGTTCTGCTTTTACACCACCTGGCGTATTCCTACAGGAGTTCAAAAGAAAAAAAAACCAGCTTTAATTTTATTTAAGTAGTGATCATAAAACTACTTCCTGAAATGTGTTGAACTTCAAAGGTTATAGTCAACCTGTAGTTTCCTAATAATTGAATATTCAGTTTGCCTGAAAACTGAGCCTCCTGCTTATCTGTGTGTGTAATATTGATGAGCCTTGCTCTGGTTTCAGGGCTGGGTTGAGCTGAGGGACCATCCCATCCTTCTTCCCACTCACAGTGACTTTGTCCCAGTCCAAGCCATTGCTCTAGAAATGATGCCAGGGAGCTGTAGGAATGTATCCATGTGCTCCAGGGCAGATGGGGGAAAACGGGGAGGAAATCATGACTTCCAGAGGTTTTCCAGTGTGTGACATCAATCACAAAACTGCACAATGGGTTTGGAAGTTATTCCGTTTTGAGAACCTCTCTTTGTGTTTAAAATTGGTGAGAAGAATTTGACAGCCTTGAAATAAAAAAATGAACTCACTTTTGTGGACTGGAGGAATTGATCGTGCCTTTAGGAGATGACCTGCACACACTGGAAATTCTTTTGGGCAAGGGAAGGACTTTCTGATATGACTTGACACCATTTAAACCATTTTGAGAACAGATGATGTAAAAGTTGCAAGTTTTAAATAGAGGAAGAAGTGCACTGTTAATTTCCTGAACATTTTGGGAAGTTGTTTCCAAAACCTGTCCTTGAAATCTTGAGTCTTGCAGCAAAAGTAGTGGTGAACTTCCACTAAAAAAGGAAATTGTAAGAAAAATGGAGAAGAGAGTGTGGCTTAAAAAGGTCTTTGTGCTCTAGAAGATTCTGTGGTAAATAACTCACCTGGCCACACTGTGACAGTAGGGGAAGCTGCCCTGGAACACCACTGGTGTTCTGCCTGTTTGACATAAAAAATAGCAAATTCCTACTCACACTTTATTGAAGGTAAAGCAATTTAACCCATTCATGCTTTTTTCTCTTTACTGCAGTGGAATTTGGTGTTAAAAAGATTTTAAATCAACAGTTTAGATAGGTCCCAATTGCAAAACTGGAACTTTTTTGAATACAAATGAATCTTTTCTTCTTTGTTGAGTGCATCTATGTGATGTAATGCAAATGGCACTGAGGTCATTATCATACCATGAATTATGCATGAGCAAGTTTTAGTCATGCTGTATTAAATGTGACCTGGCAATGCTGAACTTGGGGTTTGGGACGTATCAATTGGAGATGTTGTTCTGGAGAATTATTTTCATTTGCTTTTCCCGAAACTCTTCAATTCCTCCCTTTGCAGAGACTGATGACTATGCAGAGATTATAGATGAAGAAGACACTTACACAATGCCCTCAAGTAAGTGCCATGGTTAATTTGGGAACTTTCCTATCCAAGAGCTTCCTTGGTGTAGCAGGGACTGAAATATTTCAGCCTTATTTAATAAATGTGCAAAGAAAACATTCTGGTTTCCTGCTATCTGTGATTTCACAGTGAAATTCTTTTTTTTTGCCTCAAAATGCAGATTTTTTTTTTTTTTAATTGTGATGCTGAACATAACAAAGATTGGATAAGATCTCTGTGATGAGAGCAAACAGTGTGGATTGCTGTCTCTCTGTATCTCACCTTGCTCTGTGACAGACGTGCTGTTCAGCAGTTCCATGAGAGAGGAACACTCAACTGTACCACATGCAATTTTGTTAAAGATGAAAGACTGCAGGAACAAAAATAAAAATTCAAAGTTCTGCTGAGTCTTCATCTTTGAAATAAAAACAGTGGTGCTGTAGCCACCACAAAGATTTTGTGTTACAGGCTGTTTGAATTATGGTATAATCCTAAACTGTCAAGGCCAGTTCATTTAATGTGAAAGTCCAATATTCTGATTTTTAAAGCTGCATCTGAGAAATTCCAGTTGCATTTGGGCAACCAAGGATTTCTCTGGAAGCAGACAATCCATTGGTGCAGAATCCTGCCAAAAACATCAGGTTTGGTCAGTGTGAAAGGGGAGGATGGTGCTGAGCTGGGGCCACATTCTGCTGAAGGACCATGAGCTTGCGTAGATTTCTGAGCTCACCATGGGGCAGAATGTTTCATGGTCACTTCAGTGTTCACAGCATTATTTCCACGGCTGTGGAAAATCTTTGAAAAGCAAGAATATATGTTTTGCAAAACATATATATATATATTTGAACATCAGTATTTGAAAAGCAAGAATATATGTTTTCCAGAAATAAACTGAGCATTCTTAATGACTTGCAGTTAAGTCACTACGCATTCTATTAACATAATTTCAGCATCAAAACATACTGTGATAAATTATATCCTTTATTTTTGTTAACAGATTAACTTTGTGTAATTTATTTCTCCCCCACTCCAACCTTTTTATTTAAATTCTTACGGAAGTAATTACTTCTGGGCCTAGCCCTGGATGTGCTGAGCACTTGAATATGGCTTCAATGCAAAACCCATGAGATGGGCTGTGGAGGGAAATTCAGTAAGTGCTTTGCTGGATTGAAGGGGTCTCAAGTGTTCAGCTCCCAAAGGACTGAGTCAGATCACAAGATCGGGCCTGTGACTTCTGCTAATGTAAACTTTAAATTGCATCATATATTTCTTCTTTTTTTTTTTTAATGTTGAATAATGTTTGTCCTGTTTTGATTTTAAGAAGCTCTATCTAAGTAAGCATTTGATTTTTCTCTTAATTGCACTGCAGAAAGCTATGGAATAGATGAAGGTAACAGGAGACCCTTTACCCCCATCCCTGTATGCTTGCAGTTTGGAATGATGTGGAATTTTTAAGCTTACTATTCACTTTCATTTAATAAACATTATTTATTTATAGTTAAACCAGTTAGCTTTGGGATTTTAAAGAGGAAAATGCAGTACTTAAAAGAGATTAAAAAGGCATTTATCACCTTGTTAGCCAGCTCTAGATCACATTACTTCTGTAGTGTTAATGATGTTAAAGTCAAGGTTATGAAGTTCTAAGCTGGTTGCTTATAATTTTTTCTCTTAATAATCCAAGTAGAGGTGAAAACATATACTGTGCATGCTTTTCTGCTACTCCTGAAGTATTTTTCCATGTCTGCTGGAAATTAAATTGCAAATGAAATCATTCAATTGCAATTGATTAAATGTTTTGCTCAAGTGCTGAGCCATTTTTATCGGTAATATTCTCAGCCTATTAAACTGTGACGTTAACAAAATTGCATAAGGCCACCAAACATCTCAATTTTACTTCAGTTACACACTGGCAGAGGCGTCGTGCACTCAAAATTTTGCTCTTTCATTTTGTCTTTATTTGCCATGTTTTTGTTCCTGTATTTTTTTCTTGCAGTTACCTCTTTAAAAGTTCTCCAGGCTTTTTTGATGGTTCCAAAATCTAAAATAGCACATGGTGGAGTCCTCTTAAACAGCCAAAGGGATGTGTGCTGAGGCTGTGTTTAACATCATTGGTGTTGCCTTAAACTGTTTGTGTGCTTTGTCTTTCAACAGCTGTAATTAAAAATAATTTAATTATGCTTATTGCACTGAAATAAGTGCATTGCAGTTAATTTAATAATGTAGATATCACAGTTCTTTTCCCGTTGCTTTGGTTCAAACTTTAAAGAAGTTTGAGAGGTCTCCACTGTGTGTGTGCAGCATCTCTATAGGTTGGTGTGCAGCAAATGTTAATCTTAGCTATTCATATGTGAGACATTTGAGTGACTTACTTTGAGTTTTGTGTCTTGTGGATTATTTCCTTGCCCTTCAGCAGAAACTTAATATTTCAAGTGCGTTATATTCTTGTAGCCAGAGATTATGAAATTCAAAGGGAGAGGATTGAGCTGGGGCGCTGCATTGGGGAAGGACAGTTTGGAGATGTGCACCAAGGAGTTTACATGAGCCCGGTAAGCCTCACTTCTCAAACAAAAATTACCTGTAAAACTTTTCTAGGTAAAAAAAAAATAAGAATATTCCTTTCAGGTCTTAGTCTGAGTCTTCCAGAACAAATAAAAATTCAGTCCAGTGACAATCTCGCTGTCTCTCTCACAATAAAGCCTAATAAAGTTCCTACGTTTTCCTGAAATAAAATACAAAATACTTGGACACTGATCCAGTAAAATCCAATGCACAAGAGTCACTTCAGTGAAACCAGGGAGATTGGCAGGACTTGTGTAATTTAGGATGGTGCTTATGAGTTTTTCTTGAAAGACTAAGAATTCTGTTTAAATCAAAAATTTTGTGTAAAATAGCAAGAGAAAGCTGGAAAAAATAGTTAATGTCAGTAAATTTCAGGCTTATAATAAAATAAATATTGCATATTAGAAGAAATTGTTGGAATTTTTGATAGATTATACAAGAATTCATGTGGACATTAATGTAGTTCTAACTTCAGAAACAGCTGGCCTGGGTCCTGGGCTTGGTAGGTTAATAATTCAATGCAATATTTAAGTAAATAGGGATAAATGTTCTGTTTCATACAAGTTTGAAGTCTGGTCTGATACCCTTATTTAGAAAGCACAACTGATACACTTCGCATTGAGAAAGATTCTTATTTTTCATTTAATTATGCCCAAGTTAACAGGAGTACCAAGGTGTAATGGTTCATTCACTTGGGGCATGGTGGGTAAATCTAGAGCTCTGCAAAACTAATTAAAGATGCTTTTCTTATGGACTGTTGTTTTGAAAATGTTGGCTGTCTCCAGTCTTCTTTTGTGAATTGGAAAATGGATTTTACTCAGGCATCCTTTGTTGAGATTTTTAAATCACCTGTGGATTTATTTTATTAATAAGAATTTACTTCATTTAAGACACTGGGATATGTGAGGGTGAACAAGAACAGTGATGTCATTAAATTTTCATGTTCTGATAACAGAATGTAATTTACACTCTGAGAAGAAATCTTAAAATCAATGTAAGATTAGTTCTAATAACATGGTAGTGTACTCTTTCATAAATGTTCAGCTTGAGTGTAGAAATATAGAGGATATTCCTTGCCTTTTGTTCTGCTAGCTCAAAGCTGAATCTCAAAAATTCCATTTATCCCTGTTCATTGCACTTGTAAATTCTGGTTCTAGTGACTGCAGCATCCACCTCTCCCAGGTATTCCTGAAGGGTCAAAGCCAGGCTCTAAGTGTAGGGTACTGAATGGAAAATGGGTTTATAGATACAGGATCCCATTGCTCACCTCTAAGCAAGCTCAGTAAGATTGTCTTTAAAGGCTGATTAACTGTGGAATTAATCCCAAGGTGTCATTTAAAATACCATTTCCTGCTCAATACAGAAAATGTGTCTGGTCTGATACATTCTCATGGGTTTGTCTCCTTATCTAAAACCAAAAGATCAACAAAACCCCAGTATCAGGCCTTTTCCAACATTTATTCTTCAAAATCTATTTGCTGGTTGCAGAATCAAAAGGTTCTTCCTTTTGATGTTCGTGTTGGTTAAAGGATATTTCAAAAACTTGATGTGTAACACTGGGAGAGGGATGGGTCTGGCAGGCATCCAGAGGTGCCATCCCCAGGCTGAGTGTTCAATCCTGGTTTCATAAGGGAATAAAACCATGATTTACCATCTTTTTTTTTTAGTTGATGTTTGATGTGTGAGAAAGGGATTAGATCAGTATTTTCTTGCAAAGTCACCTTGAAGATCTCTTTTGTGAGCAACTTTGAAAATAAGACACTCAAGCCTGCAAAATATAAATACTATTCTAATTCCGATAATTTTTGTCTGTAAATAGATTTAAAATAGACCAAGCGTGAGCAGAGAGATGGAATATAACTCTGAATCTTCATCTCCTACTGGTCTCAAAAATGGGATGAGAATTTTGAGGAAAGGTTCATGTGTAAACTGCCCATTAAACAATGGCAAATTCCCAGTTTCCCACTTGGAAGGAGGACATACAGGTCCTTGCACAAGCCCATTCCTAATGTAGAAGCTTGGTTTTAAAACACTTCAGCTGCTCTCAACCCATCAAGAACTTCTCATTTTTGGATGTTCAGAGGATGAGAAATCAGATGGGAAAGACCATTTGATTTTAAATACATGTGGTTCTTTTGAACCTGGTTTTAAAGCCTTGATCTGTCTGATTGTGAAGATAATATATAAAAATATGTTTTACTTTCCTTTGTAGTCTGAGTTCACAATTACAGCCAGTCTTTCCTCTGAAAGAGCCACATAGTCCTTAATTTGGCTTTCTGGGTTGCTTGCTTGTATAAGCCAGGTGTGGTTTTTAGGCACATCTCTCTTTTTTCTCTCTATTTTTGTTTTTTGTTAAATATTGTCAAGAGTTTACGTTCCTCAATAGCACACAGAGTTCACAGTACTATCTAGTTAAACTTATCATCCTTTGTCATAATTTTTCCACAATATAATATGGTTTAAAACAGATTAAATATTTCCAAGACATGTTAGATGTAAAGTGCAAGGTGTCTTGATTATAATGGTATTTTAACACTGAAGCTTTTTACATGTAATTTCTCAGCTAAAGGTATTTTATTTAAATAGTAGTTTTTTCCAAAGTAGTTTTGCCAGAATTTTAAGGGCCAGCTTTTGGTGGGCTGTTTTTGGTGGGTTGTATTTCAGTTATTTCTCTATAATGTTTTTCAGGAAAATCCAGCTATGGCGGTTGCAATCAAAACGTGTAAAAACTGCACTTCAGACAGTGTTAGAGAAAAATTCTTACAAGAAGCCTGTGAGTATTAAGCAACTTCCTTTGGGATCACTTCTGTAATTGCTCCTTGCAAAGACTGTGGCCACCTGTGCCAGAAGCTTCCTCCAGTGATGTAAATATTTTATTAATATATAGCTTGATGTTTTCCCCTCCTAAAACATGTGCTGGGGGGGTGCTTTACATCCTTGCAATGCCTATGTATATGATTGGATGTGGGTTCTTTGATTTTTCCAAACTGAGTGGTGATGTCTGACTCCTCTAGGGCTTTAGAACCAATTTTGGAACATTAGATCTGATCCTCCATTTCCTTCTTTTTCCTTAAAGAATTAAAAAACACATCACTTTCTCCAGTTTATTGCTTTGGAAGGTCAGGTAGTTGTCCTTGCTAGAAATGTGTCTAAGAGAGATCTGCTTTGAAAATTCAGAATTAAAATCTATGCTAGAATAGGCTATTTTTATAAATAATTGCCCACAAATGTTGCATTCCTGAGTAGCACATTTCTTGTGTGGAGGAAGACTTTTTGTTGGGGTGAATAGGAACAGAAACTTTTTAAAGAATATTAAAGTTACTGATTCGTCCTTTGTTTGGTTCTGCAAGCAAAGTAAAATGTGGCACTTAGGCCTTAATTTTTGCCTATTATCCCCTGCTATTGTATACCTCTAAATGTAAAGTAAAGGTATTGTATTTTTATCAGTAAAGTAATTGGTTATGGTCAGATGTTACAGTATGTTTTATTCATTATTCCTTTTTCAAGGAGTTTTTCAATTCATTCAGAAGACCTGTGTTAATAGCTAATGGATTCTTATTTTTGAATGTCATATTTTTTATAAATTACTGTAATTTTTTCCACTGCATTTCTATCTGTTGGAACAGTAAATACCATTGTTTACACTAACAACTCAGCAGTCACAAGGTAGGGTGCTGTCTCCTAGCAATGTAGATAATAATTGCTCATTGAATGCTTCTAATTATGCTTCAAATTGGACAGATTAGGAAATGCTGCTGTAATCTACACATAAATAGTACTTTTCAATTTTGATTTAATAGTTTTGCCATTTCTTCTTCTTCTTTTTCATTCTAATTCCCATCTGTTGCCTTTATCTTGTGTTCAGATTGCAAATTCACTCAGAACAGTTCCTTTAGTTACTTCACTGAATTAATACATTTATTTCCTGATATTTTACTATTAGGAATATTAAGATATTTTTAATGCTGAAAAGATTTAGCAGCTGTTATTGTCTGTAAAATATTTCACCATGTTATTTATTCCCTTTTATTAATGTTTTAAGCTATGCCAATGATAGGGATGTTTGCTTTATTGCATCTTTCCCTGTAGTATCAATAGCATTACTATTTTAAAGAATATATTCAGTTTGCCCATAAAGTTTCTTTTCAGGAAGATATGTTATTAAACTATTATAACTTTTGGTCTTATAAATACAATTGTCCAAGGATTTTTTGGGGGTTGCTGTGAATCCATGTGCAGAAGTCAAATTCAGAGCGCATCAGAAGAGAAATCCAGAAACACCTTCTGATTTTAGATTGTGGTTAGTGTAAAACAGAAGAAAATGGGTTTTATTCTTGCCTAACTTCAGGCAGACTGAAGCAGACTTTGCAGTTTGGTAATTCCCGTGTATTTCTGCTGACACCACGAACTGTGAGTGTAGAGGAGATGCTGCTGGAGGCTAAATGAAGGATGTTTGTCAAGGATACCCAAAGGGCGTTCTTGCCACGCCTGTGTTGAAAGAGATCCTGCTCCTCTGTGCTGAGACCCCGCTGGCAGAGCTGCATCCAGGTCTGGGATCCCCAGCACAGGAGGGACATGGAGCTGTTGGAGCGAGACCAGAGGAGGCCAAAGAGATGCTCCAAGGGCTGGAACATCTCTGCTCTAGAGCCAGGCTGGGAGAGTTGAGGTTGTTTGACCTGCAGAAGGGGAAGGCTTTGGGGAGACACTGGAGCACCTTCCAGTGCCTAAAGGATGCCTACAGGAAAGATGGGCAGGGACTCTTTGTCAGGGAAGGCAGGGATAGGACCAAGGGTGATAGATTTACTGGAAAGAGGGAAGGTTAAATTGGATTTTAGGTTAAATTATTTCATGAGGGTGGTGAGGCCCTGGCACAGGTTGCCCAGAGAAGCTGTGACTGCCCCATCCCTGGAGGTGTTCAAGACCAGGATGAATGGAGCTTGGGGCCAGAAAGCTGGAAGGTGTCCGCCCAAGGCAGGGGGATTGGAACTGGTTGGTCTTGGTGGTCCCTCCCTTCCAACCCAAACCATTCTATGATTCATATGTCATGCTGCATAAAACATACTGTGACTGCAGTGCCAGGACTGAAATTAAATCCATGGAAAATAAAATCATGTAATGATTAAATAAGATTTTTGTCTATGTTGTAATCTGTCAAACATGTTTATTCCAGTAATTGAATTATACAGACTGTTTTTTCCTACCTCCTCTTCCAGTAGAAAGGCACAGATAACTGGTTGTGCACTGGTTTGACAGGTTATTTTATTAACTTAGATTATGTTCATAACCAGATCCAGAGCTAAGAGACAGAGCTTGACCTGACTGGTACCTTCCACAGCAGTTTGCATTTTTGTGAGTGGAGAACAGCACAGCTCAAGCAATTGGTGTTTCCACCTGTCCTCGGCACATGGAATGACCAGACATTACTGCTTGCAACAGTTGTCTGAAGTCCTGTGATTGACTTCCCTGCTCAGGGGCTAAATACTTAACCAACAGCTTTCTTTTTATTTTTAAAAAAGGTTTTATGTAACACACTGAATTCTTTGATTTCCTTTTAGTAACAATGCGTCAGTTTGATCACCCTCACATTGTGAAGCTCATCGGGGTTATTACAGAAAACCCAGTCTGGATAATCATGGAGCTCTGTACGCTTGGAGAGGTATGAGAAATCCACATGCAGCTCTGGTCTCCTCTCTTCCAGCTGACAGAAAAGTCTGAAAAAACACTTCACAATACTAACACTTGCTATCAAGCATGATATCATACTCCTTTGCAGAGTTATGGACTCAGAAACGGGAGTGGCAGCTTTTGACCTTCTGCTCCACCGGGAGAACTGCATCACCTCATTCCAGAGTGATTTAGTCAGAGTTTTCAGAACATTCAATTGCAGTTCCAGAGTGAGAACATGACCTCTGTCAAGATGATGATAATGTGATAACGAGTTAAACAGCATTTGCAAACATACCTTCCAGAACATCTTTTATTCTTCCTGAGTAATCCTGCATTCTTCCTTAAAACACTGAATTTCTTACATTGCTGCTTTTGTTTTTTCCTGTAGAGTATCTGCAGCAGAGGCCCTAGATAAGATGACTTCCCTCATTATTTGTTTTTTGGATGAATGCTTTAAAGAAAACTAGATCTCACAAAACTCGATTAGTTTGCTTTGAGCCACGTTTCTGAAAATGTGAGCTGCAGTGTTATTTCATACATTTTATGATTGCCATTGCAATTACCAAACTGCAGTACATTCTCAAAAAAAGTAGGAGGGATAGATAGAAAAACCTGTATTGCAAAAGTAATTTTCTGTCAGTAGATTTCCTTTCCAGTGCCCAAATCGCTTTTCAAAGTCTTGTTTTTCTTGTTTTGATGTATAAGGACACTCTAGTGCCACCTTCCAGTAGGTCCTGCATGCCTTCTGCTGGCAATAGAGCTGACTATATATATTCTGCACTGGTATTTGCCACTCTGAGCTAAATACAGGTGTATTAGCACATGTAGGTTAAAATTAATCATTAAAATTAATGCTGCTAAAACAAAACTGATCAATCTGTGTTTGGGTTGGCCAGGTCCTATTCAGTTCTGAAGTAATTTAGGCCATAAATGGAGGCTGCACTCAAGGGTAGAAAAAACCAAAAAGTCCAGGAGTGCTTCACTCTGGATCAGCAACAGGAGATGCTTTTCAAAAGGGAACTGAAAGAAATGCACAAAATTACAGTTATTTTTTTAGTTTAAGTTTTCACGTAGAAAAACTGCTTGAATTCTAATGCAGTCACAGTTCTTCATGAGAAATGGTTTTCTTTTCCTCATCCAGCCTTTAAAGGCAAGGACGTGATGCCCATTGATGCTCATGTGAACTTCACAATTATGCCTTTTTCAGCTTTGTTATTTTTTGTCCTAATTTCTTTCTCTTTTCTCCCCTTTGGTGCAAAAAGCTGAGGTCGTTTCTGCAAGTAAGGAAGTACAGCTTGGACCTGGCCTCTCTGATACTCTATGCTTACCAGCTTAGCACAGCTCTTGCCTACTTAGAGAGCAAAAGATTTGTACATAGGTAAGATTCCATACATATTTATCTGTACCTGTCTGTTTTAATATATCACTGCTTAAAATTTCAGGGAGTGCCATTTTTGCAGAGGTTTCCAGTTAAATTACACCCTTTTCAAGGGTGACACCTGCTGGTTCACTCCTGGATTGACTTGGAGCTGGTGCCAGATTTCAATCGGAATCATTTTCAGTTGTTGCTTTGTGGTTACAGTATTTTTTTCAAGCTGTGAGTCAACTGTAATCATTCAAATACAGAAAAGCAAAACAAGGGCAGATGGCTTCTTAACTATAGAGGAAGGGAAATAAAATATTTATAAAATACAAGTACTTGCTTAACCAGAAAATGAACCTAAACTGCCTTCACAGTGTGTTTTGAATTTTGTTCCCTTGAATGTGAACATGAGTTTCTAGGGAGAACAGACTGGCGGCTTCAGCCTCTTACTGTGTGCAACTAAGAGTTCAGAAAACTCCAGTTACTAAGTATAATTAATTTTGAACTTAAGGAATTCACTTGTGTTCAAATACTGTCTATCCAATTCTGTATATATGTTGTGATAATGTATATGCAAACTCTGGCATGTAAAGTAATAGCTGTGCATAGGTACGTAGATACTTATATTGAAATATCTTAAATAACAGTTGGACAGAAAAGGAGACTCAGGGGGGATCTTGTTGTTCTGTACAATGAGAACTTGAGCTCCTTACTAGGAAACCTCATACAGGACTTCAATCTTAAGCCATTTCCTTACATTTGCAGAGCAGGAGGTGAATTTTCTTCAGGGGATGATGCTTCACCACTTAATGTTTTAAAGTTACTAGAAATACTGTTTCATCTGTTTGGCAGGGATATTGCTGCTAGAAATGTGCTGGTATCTACCACTGACTGTGTGAAATTGGGTGACTTTGGTTTATCCCGATACATGGAAGACAGTACTTACTACAAAGGTGAGGTGATCTCTGGATCTTTCTTGCAGGCCAAGGAGAACACAGTTCCTTCTCACTTTGTTGAGGAATTAACCAGATTTTCTTGGTCTAGCTGGTGCATTTGTATAAAAAGGAAAGTTATTCAACAGTTTAATAAAGGCAGTAAATTCCTATGCATGCATGATTGCAAGGTGTGAATTAATGTGCAAAAAGCAGCAAATTCAGGTGTGGGTACAGATGGATGCTGCATACTTCAGATACCATTGGACTAGGGAGATTCAATACAAAACTGCCTTTGAAGGCTGCTTTTTGCCCCATTTTGGATGGAATACTCAGCTTTGGTGTCTCCAGCAGCTGAGAGATATCCTGCAGTGCCTGGTGGGAAATGCAGCAGGAAAATAAAGATTGCATGTTGGGTACCAAACACTAGCATTGCAAAGCTGGTGTATATTGTTAAACCATGAGTGCCTACATCTCATTTTTAATATTTTTCTGGTTTCATATATTTTAAATTGTCCATTATCTGTCCCCTTACACTCTATTGTGTTTCCTCATTTCATTTTCTTTATCATCTGTGACTTTGCTGAGCTACATTTTATCATTTTAATTGTTAAGAGGGGAAATAATTTTGCCATGATTGTTTCTTGGTGTGTTTTGGGGTTTGTTATTAGGGTCTTTAAGGGAGGTTTAGGGGATTATTACGATTGTTTTGGGTTTCGTTGGTTCATTTCTCCATTTCATGTAAAGCCAAACAGCCTTATATATCGATATTTGAATTACTTCACTGGAGATTGGTTTTGCCTATGAATTATTTCACTGGGAACAGAATCTGGTTTTGAGCTCTGTAGTGAGGGGATAACAGCCTGGCCTTTCTTGCTTTCCCTGTAGCTTCTAAAGGAAAATTACCCATCAAATGGATGGCTCCAGAGTCAATCAATTTCCGACGGTTTACCTCAGCTAGCGATGTGTGGATGTTTGGTAAGTGAAAACCAAGTGGAGAGAGTTCTTTGTGTCCTCTTGGACAAGTCCAGTGATTTATTTTGACTGCTATAAATGAATAATTTCCAGATACTTTTCATGGTTTTTACTTTGCATTCTGAAAATCCAATTTCTTCCAGCATGTTTTCCACCTCTGTATTTTATTTTCCTTTTCCTGCTTAATAAGCCTGAATTTTCATTGGTCTTTTTACCTCTAGTAAGAAGCTGACAGAAGAGAAGGTGCAAGGAAATTTGCTCAGTTACGACAGAGATGATTTTTGTCTGTTGCTTTTGGTTTTGTTTTGGTTTTTTTGTGTTACACCATTATCATTTGCTGTTCCTCTCTTAGATTTTGACTTTTTCTTTATGTTGATATACATTTCCTTGCTTAATGTGCAGATTGTCCTATGGGATACCCAATTTCCAAATCCTTAATGCTAGATTATTCCCACTTACCTTGTCTTTTATAGCTCCTGGCAGACTGCAAAATACAACCAGAAGCTCATTAAATATAAGGGTAAATGGACAAATCCTGAAACCTCATTCTTCTTCCCCAAATATACAACATTTTTTATAACTCTGATGTCCTGTGCTCAGACTGGTCCTGACTACTGGCCTGTACAGACAGAACACAAGCTGTGTTAGGAAACCAAAGTGATGAAACTTGAAATAAGAGCAGGACAGTCAAGTAAGAGTTCACCTTCTCTACAATTTAAAATTGGAATGTTTTTAAGTGAAGTGTTTGTAATAGTTTGAAAAAAAATCTAGTACTGTCAGAGTTAGAAAAATGAAGCCTATGGGACATTTTGGCCAATTCTCAAGTGACAGACCATATTCTTTTAGTGCAGTTTCAATAGAAAATGGTTTATTGCACATTTTCAGCACAAAAAATGCGGATCAATGCCAACGCTAAAAGCCCTCAAAGTGAAAATGCACTCTACGTGTCGAAACAAGCCAGTTGGAAGGAGTCAGACAGAAAAGCAAACACATTCTACCTCATTAGAGAGGAGATTTGAATATGAGCAAGCACTATTTTAGGGCAGGTAAAAGACTGTGAGCCAGCTGTGGGTCACTCTGCCTCATCAGTAGATGAGGCTGGTGCTGTGTGATCCTGCTGCAGGTAAGTCCAAACCAATTCCCTGGTTATATATTTTGGAAGAAATTTCATTATTAGTACAAAACTCTCTCTTTTGACAGGTCTCATTGTTTGCTTACAGTGAAGAAAATGTGTTTTTGTGTGTGTTCCTCAGGTGTGTGTATGTGGGAGATCCTCATGCACGGGGTAAAGCCCTTCCAGGGAGTGAAGAACAATGATGTGATTGGGCGGATCGAGAACGGTGAGCGGCTCCCAATGCCTCCAAACTGCCCTCCCACCCTCTACAGCCTTATGACCAAGTGCTGGGCCTACGACCCCAGCAGGAGACCCAGGTTTACTGAACTTAAAGCACAACTCAGGTAGGGTTTGACTTCTGAGAGGTCATTTCCTTTGTTCAGAAATGCTTCTTTTTGATTAATCTTCTGTTATGGTGTTTTGGTTCTGTGGAAGATATGAGGCACGGTGTTTTGAGTTTTTATCTTCAGACAGCCAGGTTGTTGCTGGTCTTTGGGAAAACTGGGCCTTATCTAGTAGAGAAAATTAGATTAGGCAATGAATTCAAATAACTGGAAATATGAATCATCTCCTTTCTCTCCCAAGAAAAACTCTATGTTTTACTTGCAATTTGTTTATAATTTTAGCTACAATCCTTGGGGAAAGAGGTAGAAAGAATTTAGAGTGATTATCTAAACATTCTGTGGGCTTCTGGGGTAGAGATGTATTTTAAATAAATGAAGCATCAAGTAAATGCTGTTGGAAGTTATTTTCATGACATGTAGCACAGTAGTTGCACAGTCACAGCTGTCACAGGGCAATTGCAGAGCCTTCAGTAAATGCAGCATTGTAGACAGAAATTCCTTTGCCCTTTGTAAACCAGGATATAAACCTTTGTCTTTATCTTGGAATGAGTGTGAGCACACACCTTGCAGACCAGTCTAAATTCACACCTTAGTTTATTCTTCAGTAATACCTTCCAGTGTCCGTATCACCATTTCACCAGCCCCAAAATGGGAGGGATATTTAAGCTTTGAAACATCACTGAGATATGTGCAGGCACATTTGATATTTGTGACCAAATTGGGTCACAAATGTTGTGACTTTTGGATTTCATGACTTCTCAGGATGAGTTTTGCATAAGTCAGTACAAGCTTTGAGTAACATAACATCTATGTTTTTCACACTGACAATCCACACTGGGAGTTCTTGTAATTCATTGCTGAATTCTTTGGTTTTACTTCAGGTTTTGTTTCAAAATTGTGCTTTTTGGCATGTTTTATTTTCATAGTATCATGTTTTTGCTGTCACTGAATGTTTATGGTTCGAAGATAAGTCACTGGTGGTTAAAATGAGAGACAATTTGAATATAATTATGATGCTATCTCAGAGCTGCTGTATGGAGAGCTTAAAGACCCAAAAGTTCTCTCCTATTTCCTAAAGTTTAATACAGTTCCACCATCTGTTACTCTGGGAATTCCTGTGTAGACTAATCATTTGTAGAACTAAGGGAAGACTTGACCCTTCTCACAGATAACTTCCAATCCTCTTGACTCTGTGGAGTTAACACAAAGGGAGGAATGTTAGGGCTGGATAGAGATTGCAAGAAAAAGATGTGACACAGTTGTGTTTGGGTAATAGGTGGAAACTGGCAAGTCCCTTGCTTTTTCACTCTTTTTGGCTCTGAAAGTACAGGATGATTGATAATTTGCAGCCAGATCTTACTGTTAACTTTAAGCTGGTTGGCACAGATGAGAATGAAGCCCTAAAAAAAGTGACTGGAAGATGGCTGTGGTGTGTAAACCCAAGCAGGGAGAATATCTCACCAGGAAGGAAAGGGGATGAGTAAATCCAGAGTGTGCCCTAGAGCCTGGCTGTCCTCAGAACAAGTGCTCAGGGCATGCAGCAAGGCAGGGTCTCATTGGTTACACATTAAAATGTTTCCACATTAAAATGTTTCCCAGTGTGTGTGTGTGTGTGTGAGCTCTGAAACAGGTCACCCAGAAAGACTCTGGAATTTCCATGCTGGCAGACGTTCAGCTTTTGATTGGAAAAGGCTCAGGGCACCTGGCCCTTGCAGTGCAGGGAGCCCAGCTTCACCAGGAATCAGACCTGAGACCTCCAGGCACCCCTTCCACCCCTTCTCATTCTATATGAAAAGTGCACCCAATGTGGAGGGGTGTTTGCTTCTCTGGTCATGCTGGGAGATTTGGAGGATAGTTTACAGGGCAACCTCTCTCCTGGGGCCATTGTAACCCTAAAATCCAGTTTTTACTCTGTTCCCACCAAAGCAGTTAACTCTCTGGCGCTCCAATTTGGTGACCTTTAGCTACCTAATTTAGGCAGTATGGTTGTCCTTAGGGCTGCTTTGTGCTGCTCCAGACAGAGCCAGCCTCTCACTGGAAAGGTTGCCAATTCCCTGATGATGAGGCAGTTTCAGGCAGCTAGGGAAGATTGGGTTTCAGAACTCAAATTCCCATGAACTTGCAAAAACAAGCCGTTTCCCTGGTGGCCTTTCCCTGTGGTGTTGCTGCTGCTCATTCTGGATGCTGTCCAGAATCGTCTCTTGAAGCTGAGAGCAGACTGGATGTTTGCTTGGAGCCAGATACAGCACTGCAGCATTCATTCCTCTCTGGTTTAAAGAAAAAAAAAACTCCGTGGCTTTGGGAAAAAAATCTTCTGCATCTGGAATAGCATTGATGGGAGCATAAGCATTTCATGTGCTCTCTGATATTTGGTGCTTTTCCCGTTTCATAGTAACAGCTGCTTTGCCCAAACTGAGTTTGCAGCTGATTGTGCAAGGCAAAGGTGCTGATTTCTGCACAATTTATGTACTGTTATTTGTTGCTACGTATGAATTTAAGTACTGTTATTAGAGTAGTAATTTTATAGCATTTGATCTGTCTGAAGTGGATGTGGTTGAGTCAGTCTTCCCAGCAAACACAGAAACAAATGGGTGGATTGTGGATTTCCAAATGTAATTTATCCTCACATTGCAAGTCCTTTTTCAAGTGGTGGAGGGGGGGTTAAAAGTCAGATTAGGTCAGAGCAATGAGGTGCTACCCTGCTGCTCCTGAAAAAAACTCCTGCTATTCCTGCAAGAATCAAAAAATTCTGACATGGTCAGAATTAGAATATAAGATATTTGTAATTGGGGAGTGTGTGTTGCCTTGCTGGTTTTGTGTAGAAGAGATTTTTTGTTTTGCAGTACATGGTAAATAATAAAAGGATTTTAATTTAAAACTTTCAAATTAATGTAACTTCATGATATTTGTTGCTGTGTCATGGAACAAATTTTGTGTAAAGTACCTTTTGTGAGCCCTCTCTGCTACAAATAGCAAAACAAGGAGTGTGTCATTTCAGAGGTGAAAGTGTCACTGTGGCCCATTGTTGGTAAAAGGTTTTAACAGTGTTTGACTCCACTGGCATCCTGGGGCTGCAGGTCACATTGATACAGCTCTAAAAAGAGTGGGAGGAAAAAAAGAGACAGATTCTATGCTTTTAAAGTCTGGTTTTATGACAGTAGTGAGATAATTAACTGATGAGAACTGGACTTGAGCGTTTTTGTCACTGCATTTGATGTATATCCTGAAATGTTGCTTATAAATGAACACTGGTAAGAGTGAGGGAGTTTGAGTCGTCTTTTATGGCATTCTGACAAACAAAGACTATAACACATACTTCAAATCCATGATAGAGGCTGCAGAATGCATTGCTGCTATTCTTCTGTTCTTTGCCTGTGACCATATAAATCCATATAAAAGTGCTTTCTTATTAGAACAATATGTGCAAGTATATTCCTCTGCATCCAACTTTGTATTGCTGGTGGCAGAGGGAAAGAAAGAAACTGCTTTTTGGGGATCAGCACTTAATGTAGGTTCCCCCCACCACTGTAGCAGGAGACACGGGTACTTTTTGGAATATGAAGATTCAGTTTAGTATTTTAAATATTCCTGTACTGAAGGTCCCCATAAATGTTTCCTTTTTTCTGTCACAGACAAATTTCAGTAAAAAGTTATTTGTAAATTAAGTAAGCTTATCAATTATACAAATTTTTAATAGTTGAGGTTTTTCTTGTGCCTTCACATCACCAAGAAGCTGGGTTAAATTTGTCTGTTGTACCTCAAGGTTTGCTAGAGGAACCATAGGGATAGAATTCTCTGCTTGCTCCTCTTTGCTGCTAAAAATATGTACAGTTTGGGAAAATATGCCTAGATCTGACTTCTCCTGACCTTCTGTAAATTCTAATAAACTGTTCAGAGAACTTGAGCAGCTGCACTGAGGAAATGTCAAAAATATCTCTTGGCACACTCTTACTTCATCCACAGACTGGTCTTCCCTTTGTGAAAACAAAGACCTTTCTGTGAGTCATTTATATTCCTTGTGGTTTTTTCGAGTAGTGCTTCTCTGAGGCATTTCTATTTTATATTCTTGTCAGCAGAATCAAGGGCATGCAAGTACAGATGCTGCTGCAGCCCATCAGCCTCTGACCAGGCTGTTCTGGGCTGCTGGGAAAGAACCTCCTGATGGCACAGGCAACAGGAGAGCAGGGAGGATGAACTGCAGTTCTAAGGCAAAAAGCTGAGACTGTTTTAAGAAAGAGAAGTAATTTCAGAAGGAATTTGTCATTTCTGGTGATACAAGTTAATGGTGTTGCACGCTGGGGCACCACAGATAAAATGGCTTTGATAGCAAAGTAAAGAGAGGTATTGGGGTTTCATTCCTTTTTATGGAAAACCAGCACTGTGCTGTGACAAATTCCAGACATGGCCCTAATTGTCAATAAGCCGTCTCTAAATTTAGCCAGCTGCTACCAGCCAACTCTGTTCTATTCTTTAGCTCAAATTAGCGCAACTGCTGTATCAACAGCTCGGTTAAAAATCTATGTTTTATTTATTTCTCATTCATTAATCTGAGCAAGTTTTTTTTTTTTGGTCTTGTTTCATTGTGGGGTTTTATAATCCTGAGGTCTTGTCTTGAAAGATGATATTCATGGCTCATGGCTGTGGCTGCATGTTGGCTGCTTTCTCATGCTACATAAAAACACAGGGTACCTGAAGTGTGAGATAGCATTAAAGCAGGGGTTTTGTGCCAGTTGCTTCATAGGTTCAAGTAGGAAATCTTGCATTTTCTTTATTCTGAAGGAAGAGAGAGGTAAAATAGAAGGATTCTCTCTTCATTCCCTCTGTTGGGCTGTAGCTGTGTTTCCATGGAGGTTCTAGCAGGGTGACTTTTGCAAATAACTTCTCTGATTTTGCTTTTGTTCCACATTCTTGTGTTGCTTCAGCAATGATGGATTGAAGTTGCAGCAATAGTTATAAACTTGATTTAGCTGCAGTGAGACAAGATGACTTCTCTGCTTTTTAGAAGTGGCATAGTTTGGGGTTTTTTTGGCTGAGTAAGGAAAAGCAAAGTTCTCATCTCAAGCAGGAATTTATTCTTGAAATAAGCAGTGAAATTCCACGATGAGAATAGATTGCCGGAGTTGATCTCATCCCCTGAATGAGTAATTCTGGGTGGTTGTTTAGCAGACTGAACAGAAGATTATAAACTCAGAACTTAGCTTTGTTTCTGGAAACTCCTGAGTGATAAAGAAGCTGGAGTAGCTCCTCCACAGGATTGTCTTTACCCTGGGGACAGTGATATGGAAATAATCTGCCCTGCTCACATCTCCAGACTGTCCGCATAGCGTGCGGCTCCAAGGAATTGGCAGCTCCCTCTTTCAAAGCTTCTCTCTGAGTATTTTTCAAATGGCAAATATCCAACATTAATAAGCCACATAGCAGAGCTGGGAGGAGGCTGGCTGTGGGGGCAGCAGGAGCACGTTCAGCTTCAAACAGGCTTTTTAATAGTCAGAACAGTGGTAAGTAGCAAACTGGTTTTACTACTGTCTTGTACTTTGTGAAAATGCAGCCTTTTGACCTGAATGCTTAGAAGCTGAGTGAATACTGTCAGATCTTTCTGTTTTGCTAAATTGCTTTGCTGAATGTGTTCCTGGTTAGGCTAAAACGTAAGAGCTGAAGTAGTATTTTTGACTGCTTTCTTTTAAAAAGAAAAAAAAATATCCCAGTGATCTGAAGCTCTTGAGTTTCAGTAAAGAACATTTTCGGTTTGTTTTGAACCTTTGCAGCAGTTCAGTAGAATATTTTCTTGTGAAGATTAAGCTTTCATGCAAGTAAGTGCTTGATTGATTGTCTTTGAGGACTTCTCTGTGTAATTGCACATAAAAAGAACTGTAATGGAAAAAAAATTGTGTGCAAGATCAATCACAGCTTTCTGAAAATTTGATGCTGTTTTTGTTGTTAAAAACACCGTGGTAATCCTACAGAAATATTTATTCCTGATACTGGTTTTTAGACAAAACCAGTGTATGTAAAAGAAGTTTGTCTCTCAGTAATTTTACAGCATTTCAAGTTAAGTACTGTTTATTAGGCTGAGAAATGCAAGAGCTGTGGGGAGAGGTTTGTTAGTCACTGAAACTGAAGTTTTACTTGGTTACAATGTGTTTTCCTTAGTACAATACTGGAGGAAGAGAAGCTGCAGCAAGAGGAACGAATGAGAATGGAATCCAGGCGGCAAGTCACGGTATCGTGGGACTCAGGAGGATCAGATGAAGCTCCTCCCAAGGTAGCTAAGACTGCAAATTATGTGTGTTTAAAATAAACAAGCATAAACTTTCTTTTTATTTTGTTAATTTCTTCAAAGCCTGCCCTGATGGGTTGGTTCAAACCATGGAATTCTGGCCAGTTCTGTCCCCATCTGGGAATCCTTGCCTGAAATAACCCAGCTCTGCTTGAACTGTGCTTAGAATCGATCCATATTGTGATACCGCATTAAAGATTTTCTATTTCTCCTTCAAATTGTAAAAGACACCCATAGCTGCCACAAAACTGTGTCCTGGCCTTTCCTTTTCCTTCTCTCTTGTAGCACTCTTGTAAATTGTTGGCTAATGAGCTCTCAGGCAGCATGAAGTTTATTTATAACACATTAGTGACAGGACAGAAGTCAAGTAATTGCATTTTCCTTCTTCTGGACAGAAAATTAGGGGTTTGTTTCCAAGGAACATACGTGGTTTAGTTTCCACTTCATTTTCATTTCTGTCCTATTTGGATGTCACTGATGGGTTCTGCAGCTGTAGGAGTCCAACCTCAGCAGTTGCTGAGCCCTCTTCCCTCTCAGTGGCTTGTCTGCTTCCCCTCAGAGTTATTTTTGCAAGTTGTTACTTGAAAGCTTGAGCCTGTATCTTGAAGAATTTAATTTTTGTGTGGTCACCACCATATTGTCTGTGTCCTGATAGCTTGTGGTGAATTCCTGGAGCTCCCAGGTTCTGGAGCAGATAATAATTCCAGGAGTACTTGTGTGGCACCTTGTGCTGCACACATTCCCCAGCACTAATAGAAAGGCAACTTTTTCTTTTTGGTTGGTTTTGGTTTGTTTTGTTTTGAGGGGAGGGGGGAAGGTTTGTGTGCATTTGGGGTTTTGAGGTGTTTTTCTCTTCATTTCCAGGTTGTTGCCTGATAGATCAGATTGTTGAGCTTAGTTCTACATTTTGATACTTTTATGGCAAGCAGGGAATGAGAGCTGTGGAATTGCTGCTTTCATTTCAGAGTTAGAAACAGCAAACAATCCATCAACCTCTTTAGTCATCTGAGATGAATTAGCAGGATTTGGTGTTTAAACAAACAATGTTCAGAGTTAGAGAAATACATACATCCATAAATTGGACCAGTATAATACTTAATTTGAAATGAGCACCTTTATGTGTGATGTATGAGCTGAAACACTTGACCAAAGGTGCTTTAAAAATGCAATTAATTCTGCCACTGGAGAGAATCTCTTTTGAGGAGGTTGCTATGTCCTCACTGTACTTCTGAGACTGTTGTTGGTTATGATTTTTTATACATTTCTTTTTTGTAAAATATGGGTGTACTTAATAATGGTTGTTAATAATGTTGTAGGTAGGAGGTTTTAAGTGTCTTTGTAATTATTGTCTAATTTTCTAACGTGACAACTGATTTTTTTTTGGTTCTTCTTATGCTTCATTGTAAGAGTTTCAGATTGTTGCAGATTGTTTCAGATTGTTGTTGTTAAACTCCTACACGTCCACAAACAATTACCAGGTCTCACAATCCATACTATGAAATCACTTGTATCTCACAGTGATATTTCTGTTAGAAACCTAAGAGAGAAAACATCCTACTCCAGAATGAGAATGAATTTTTTTCATCAAGCAATGAGAAATTGTATAGTCTCCAGTTACTGTGGTTGCCTTTAACTGCCAAAAGGACTGAGAGAGCTCTTTGCAGAATAATGAAGTTTGGGGTTTTTTTCCCTCTTTGGTTGATTTTTCTCCTTCTGAAATACCCAGCAATACTGTTCCTTATTCAAAAAGAAACCCTCAACTATACCTTTGGAGATTTAGAATATGATCAAAAGCACTTTTCCATGTTGAGGTAATTAGTTACACAGAAGTTAATTATCATAACTAACTTTATACCTCAGAATACCCTGTGGAAATAGCCATGCAAATAAATCCATTTGGTTTGTGTTATTCTTGCTGAAGCAAAAGAATTTACTTTTGGGAACAGTCACAAAAGCAACAAATTAACATCAGAAATTGGAAACAAGTCTGTATTGCACCTGGAAATTTGATTTAAGACTTACGTTCTTAGATGATGTTCTCTCTAGAGTTAAACAGAACAGAACAGGTCATTTAGTGCAAGCAATTGAATAAACACAAAGAATTCACAGAGCAAACATTATGTATTGACATACAGAGCAAACAATTCAGCTGAATCCACTGCCAAGCAAAAGTGGAGGAAAATTTAATTTTAGTTGTTTAAAATAAGTGTTTGTAATTACAGAAAATGTGTTTTGGGGTTTTTTTGAAGTTTGCCAAACCTGTAAATGTTTGTGTCACTGAAACATAATTTTCTGGTTTTAGTTGTCTGTGTTTAATGATTCTAAAAATTCCTTTTTGTTTACAGCCCAGCAGACCTGGTTACCCCAGTCCCAGATCCAGTGAAGGGTTTTATCCAAGTCCACAGCATATGGTACAGCCAAACCATTACCAGGTATTACATTTAATACTGTGCATATGCTTTTTTTACAGATGTGGGCTCTCTGTTTAGATGCAGCTGGTGGGATTGATGCACTTCTTATATGTTTTATTTTGATTCAGTTGTGTTCAATGAGTTTGGTTTTACATTAAAAAAAAACCCCAAACTGAGCCCAGTAGGTTTACTCCAGATGGCAAATATTTCCACATCTAATGTGGTGCTCAGATTCCTGAAACTGCAGTGAAACACATCAGACATTTCCATATTTATTGAAGGAATGTGGTGTTCATGTTAACATTGTGCTGAGCTATGAAATCACTTGCTTTATAAAATGACATTAACTGGGGGCCTTTCCTTGGGGTCATTGGTATTTTATTTTCTTTGTCCCAAAAGCTGCTGCCTTTAGCTGTACCACATTGTACACTCAAATGTTTTGCTTTTCTTCTAAAACTGCTGAAGACATTCAGAACAAAGATTTGTCTTTAAAGGACTTGGAGCAATTTTAGGTTTGTTCAAGGCTACAGCCATGTTACAGCTGTCTCAGTCAAGGGGATTTTTTCTATGAAGACAGGGAGGTTTTCATTGATTTAATAAGTACTTCAGGCTCATTAAAACTACTTGGATTTTCCTGTGGAGAAGTTCCCAGGCCACTCAGCTCAGCACACTAATTACATGCTGCCACTCAAGCCTTAAGCCTGTAAGATACAGCAGGGGGTACATTTTTATGGGGTCTGTAGGGCGATGTTTGCAGGCTCCTGTTAACTGGAACATGAGCTCTGCATGTGTATCTCTTACATATGTATCTATAGGTACTGTTTTGTCCTCAGAGGACTTTGATCTCCTTGACTGCACAGGTTAGAGCATGCTCTGATACTGCTGGTTTGAGAGGCACCATAAAATACTTATCCTCAAAAGTTTTGTTTCTGTAGTGTTGCAGTTATTCTAAAATAGGTATTTTACAATGGGCATCCTCAAAGACTTAAAAGAGAGGTGTCATATTTTGGCTCAGCTTCCTTCTTCTGATGTTGCCTCCCCTTCTTCCTCTCAATGACTGCTTGAATTGAGTCATTTCTGTGCTTTCATGTTTGTTGTCTTGGAGAGGATGTTTTCTTCATGGGGAAGCACAGGTCTTACTAATAACTCTATTTTTCTCTTTGTTTTTGCCTGTGTGGGGTTTTTTGCCCCCTAAAGGTATCTGGCTACCCTGGTTCTCATGGGATACCAGCCATGGCAGGCAGCATTTATCCTGGGCAGGCTTCTCTCCTGGATCAAGCAGATTCCTGGAATCATCGGCCTCAGGAAATATCAGTGTGGCAACCAAACATGGAGGTATGAGATCTGACACATCTGTTAATGTGTTCTGTACAGTTCAATACACTTTCTATTATTATAAATTGTATTACTTCTGTTATTTTGGTAGATCTGTGTTAGAAAAACTGAGTTTCTGTGGTGCTTTTAAAATTATCTCATTGCAGTCAGTGGGCTGGGAGTCAGGACTGAATTGGATTTTAAACAAATACTTCTGTGTGAGGTTGGGCATGAAGTATCACTTCACATGAATTCTTGATGAAGTTGTTACTACTTATCTCAACTGAGTGACAGCAAATATTTGCTGTTTGTTAAGAGAAGGCTTTACTGGAACTTAGTGCTGTTCACAGGGATGGGAACACTCTTGTAAAAATACCTCTTGGGAGATACCCAGCACAGCTGAAGGATTGAGGCTTCTTTGTAACTCACCCAGAAGAGAAAATGAAATGGTCTGAAAGACTGTTCCTGAGTTGAATTCCTTCTGGGTGCTCTCCAGCCTGTCATGATTGCACTGAGCTGCTGAGGAACATCAAATTAATTCCCCCTTTAACCTTCTGTCTTTTGTTTTTTTTTTTCTGTTCTCCACTCTTGTACACTTTTTTATTACATTTTTTCCTTCCACAAAGATTCATTTTGTGCAGCTTCTGTCTTAAATACTTTTCTTCTCTAGCCAGCCAGCTCTATTCCCTATGTTTCTGATAAACATTTAAGTGATCTCTGAGACTTTCCTGTTAAATACAGGGAAGTTTGTTACCAAATCTCCCTTGGCTTTTTGAAAAATAATACTTTATACAGTATTTCCTAATGATTTCCAGACAGCATTGGGGTATGGTAATATTTGTAAGTGTAGTATTTGTAAGCTTAAGACAGGCACAAATATTTGGTCAAAAATTCATTAAAAAATGTTTTTGTGACATGCTTTGCCACTGTTGGCAAACACTGAATAGTATATTTTGATTTAAAAAAATGTATCTTGCAGCTTTTAACAACTGTATGGTTACATTATTGCTCAAGATCAAGAAAACAAAATTGATATGTCTGGTTTTGTTGTCCAGCATAAATGAAGTGCAATACAGGAAGTGACAATGTTGCTGAAAAACAGAACAGAATCTTTCAAATCTTTTTTTGTTGCAGTGACTAAGAGCAAGGCAGATAAAAAGTTTAGGGCTGTAAAGAGTTTCTTCTGCTGCTCTGCTTCAGTTTTTGAGGCTGAAGGAGCTCTGCTTGACTGCTGCTGAGAATTGACTTCTGAAAAACTTTCCTTTTTATAATCTCTAAGTTCTTGCACCTGTCCATACAAATTTTACATTGTGAGACTGAATAAACTTAACTGTGGATTGTAGGATTCAGGCACTTTGGACATCCGAGGGATGAGCCAGGTTCTACCCACACACCTGATGGAGGAGAGGTTGATACGACAGCAACAGGAGATGGAAGAAGATCAGCGCTGGCTTGAAAAAGAAGAACGATTCCTGGTAATTCTTTGTTTTACAGAGCTTCTTAATTCCTTCTGATTTTTTGTTTCTTTTTGCAGCTGGCTAAAAATGGTCACTTCTGTAAAATGAGAAAAACCCCCAGAACCCCCAAAATGTGGGAAACAGGTTCTAAAATAAGTGTTTGGCTAGTGAGAACTGTATTTCAAATATCTTGAACAGCTGTGGCTTTTGGTGAATCTCATTTTTGAGTGTTTGTGTGGGGGAAGTTGTGAGTATAATTCTGTGCCCATCTCGAGGTTGCCTGTTTGTCATTACATAGAAAGACACTATGTAATGACATACATACACTACCCCTAAAATGACACTACCCCTAAAAAAGATGTAACCATCAGCCCTGGACATCATGTAACCATCTAAGGGCCCTGGCTGTACTAAGATTTGTACCCAGTCTTGCCCTGGAGGAATAATGGCACATGTTAGTGGGAAGAAATAAAATAAGAGATAGCTCTTGAAGGAGGGGAAAAGCTCAGAATCTCACCAGGACCAGGAAGAAATCATTAGTGATGGGATCTTCTGGTGCTGTTTCTCTGCAATTCCACAGTTCCTTGCTGTCAGTGCCACTGGTGTGTGTTTTTTTGGTTCAGCTCTGGCTTCCCAATTTCAAAAATTCAGAGTTGTCAAATGTCAGTATCAAATGTCAAAATTCAAGTTTTGTGTTAAATTTCTCCTACTTGAGGCTGATGGCTACATATGGAGTAGAAGGTGGGAGTAGAATGTTACCAGGAGCCTGTGGGTGCCTGAGCCTCACAGGACAGGGGGGGTAATTTACAGTGCTGTGGTGTCACAGCAGTTCTGTGCTTGATCTTAGACATATTTCAAGGAATGTTTCAGTTTGTAAATCTCCTGTGTTGTAGCTACTGGCAGATGCCCCCATGGCCAGGACATTTTCTTGCTGAGATCCACATTGTGCCTGAGCTAAGAAGTGACTTTTGATTAGTGGGTGTTGAAACTGGTTTCCTTCTAAGTCCACTTGGGAATTCGCAATTTCCCATTGGGATGACAGCAAACAAACCACTGTGCCCAGATTGAAGACAGGGATGGGAAAGGAAAATTTCTTCCCTAATTTAGGCATTAGCTTTTCCAGTCTTGTGTGGCACCAGTTGTTTGTGACCTACACAACCCAGGAGGTCAAACTCATCCCACTGATGGTTACAACTTTAAAGATGGCCAAGAACTTTTTGTGGAATCAGTGTGCTTTCTGGGAATGAGGCATTGCCATTGGAGGTAGTGGCAGTCAGTTGTGTGGGAACTTTCTGCAGAAAACATTCTGATTTTTTTGTGCAGAATAAATGATGATTATTTGTAGTGTTTGTTGATTCAGTCTCTGGACCATTAGGGTGTTTTTCATCCCCCAAATTGATGTTGAGAAGGAACTTGCTGATTTTTCTTTTATCTGTAGTACAGTCATAGCATCTGTTCGGGAGAGATTTGTTGTGTTTCCATTTTGTGTTAAGTTTTATTGTGAGGAAACACCATCTCTTTTGCATTTGTTCTGTTGAGGAATTGGAATCCATAAGAGACTTCGATTCTTTTTCTTTCCACATTAACATTTTAACTGTACAGACTTTGAGATTCACCCTTGAATGCCTATTACAAATTTATACCCCATGTTAAGAGCTAAATGAGCTGCTGGTAGCCACAGGGTGCCTTTGAGCCCATAGCAGGATGTGTGTCAGGGGACTATTCTGTTTATAAATGGATATTTCTTGGGAAAGGAATGTGGTTGAGTTTCTAGGTTCTAGCCCTGAGCAAGTGAAGATGTGGAAAAGTCGTCGTGGGGAGTCACTCTTGGAAGCTTCCTCCACACCAGGAGATCTCCTGAAGGATATCCACAATTAAGACATGAGAGTCCCAACATGTGAAAATAAGCCATTTATTGAGGCCTTTAGGCCATATAATGATGTCCAGCATAGAAATAACCAAGGTATTACATACACGTGCTCCTTGGCCAGTGTCCTGTAGTGAGTGACAATATTTCTGCTCTGGGAAGAAGGGCCTTCCCTATTTTCATTCCAGGTGATTTAGGGAGAAGAAATCTGTAATTCCCTTGCCTGCTTTAGGCAGGTTTCAAATAATATTTGTCCTTTTCAGCACAGAGAACAACAGAGTAGAGCCAGATTTTAATATTTGACTTACTCAGCTATAATATTTAACTTTTGTAATCATGTGTAGTGTTCTCAGTGTAAACTGTCTGCTTCCAAAAACAGCTCTATTTACCCAGTCCTCAGGCTCTACAGCACATCCCACTTGTACTACTGAGAGTTGGACTCACAGGGGAGCAACTGCACATCATTTATTGTAAGGCACTGCAACAAGATGAAAAATCCTCCGTGGGTTTCTGTTAGTACAATTTTTGTTTCCCCAGAGTAACATCAACTTGCTCATGACTCGAAATTTATTGCTGCTTCTGCAGGGAGAAAATACAACTCATATTAGTACAGGGATAAACAGCACTGATGCTGCTGGAAGGAACTCCCCAGATGGGGAATTCTGTTGCAGTGGCATTGAAATGGAAATGTGCTGGTCTTTGGGGAGGTTGTTATCAGTGTAAGCAGTTTGCCTGAAACTGGTCCCTGGAGAACGTGGGACCAGTCAGTATTTGAAAGGATAAAAATGTTGTTTTCAAGCTGCAGCCTTAACAGAATCCAGAATTCTGGAAATTCCGCTGTAAAAAGAGAAAACAAAGAGGTCTCTGCTTGTGGGAAGCTCCCAAACAAAAAATAAATCTGTTGTGTAAAAACTGAAGAGTAAAGAAGTGTTTGATTTTTAATTGTACCAAACACATTGATTGGAGAGTGAGGAGGGGATTGGTGGAGAGGTTGATTTTGGGGTATCCAGAGCTGACACTCCTTCCCAGCCCCTGACAGGGAGGGGAGGCAGCACTTTAGGTCTGCCAGCTTTAATGGACACTGATTAAAACTTGTGATGATTAAATTTTCATGCTCTATTGATAATATGTTGTAGAGATGAGCATCTCTAGGAAGGACAGAAGTAGGTGAAATATTTTTGAGAAAGCTGAAGTTGAGACACAAAGCATTACTGCACCTAAAGCTTGATACAGATCACTACAGGACACAGTCTCTGTCACAGGGCACATTCAGGTGGAAGATGAAATGGCTGCACTATGAACAATCTAAAACAATCAAAAATTATCTCTGAACATTTTAGACTTCTCTTCTTTCAGACTTATTTAATTGCCTGCTTCTTCCTTTATTTGGACTTCCCAGTTTGAACCTTTCTTTTTGGCTGTGCTGATGTTATGTACATTATTTTTAATTAGATAAATAAAGACACGTATGTGCATGCCTGTTAGTAACTCCTCAGCAGACAGAACAGTTTTCTACTAAGAAATTTATAGTCCTTTCTGGGATAGCTTAAGAAGAAATAACTCACATATTTTCCTTATCATGCTTGGGATCGTTGCTTTTTTTTTCTGAAATTCCCACATAGTTGTGGTTTTGTCCTATTTTGACACTGAGAACAGCAATTCAAGTCTGATGTGAACTGTTGCTAAAATAAGATTCTAGTTTTAAGCCTGAGAAAATCCCACCAAGACATTACAATTCAGCATATCCTGAGAACTCCAAGACTTACATGTTCTTTTATTAACAAGTAACCAGAAATACTGGGAACAAAGTGGTTTATGTCCCAGTTTGTCAACATACACATCCTGTCTGAAAATTCCTCTTGACATTTCCAAAGATTTCAAACAGCCTTTCAAAAGGCTTATTTGTTAAAAAAAAAAAAAATCCATTTACTTTTGAAGTAAATTTACTTTTCGAAGGACTTGGTTTTCTGCAAGATTTTAACAACATACGGTTCTTTCTGTGGTTTTTGGGAGGTCCAGAGCCATGGTAAGGACTGGAAAAATGACAGGGTGTTCTTTGGAGCTGTGAAATGGTGTGTGAAGTACGGAGCAGGTTTGGTGTGAGGCTGATTGCTGACCTAGAGAACGTTGTATTAAACAGCTGAAGGATCTCAGTATTAAAAATTCAGCAATGCATTGCTTTTGTGGCAGCATCAGGGGCTCAAAGCTCTTGCAACTGCAGAAGTGGAAGAATTGCTGCTGAATAATACTTTTAAATAAGATGGGAGTTTGATCATTCAAATCACTTTTACCAGAAAATTGTTTGCCTTCTGACATTTCCACATCTACACGAAAGAATAAATCAGAAAATCATTTAGTCAAATGGGAATTGTTAGAATTTATTAGAACATTGGAATCGAAAAATATATAATTGGGGCTTTTCTTAGTCGCTGGACACAAAAGTTGAACACTTCTCTTTTGTTCCATGTGTTCCTGACTTCCCAGGTTTTGATGGGGCAGAGGAGAATGTTTCTGGAAGTTGAAAGAAGTTTATGTCCTGCTAAAGGATTTTTTCCTTACTTCTGAGGTGTGCAGGTCACAGGGGTGCAGCTGCATCCCTCAGGTTTGCCATCACCCCCTGGCACTTGGGATCTGCACTTTAGGATCAGGTTCTTGGAGGTGCCAGGGCAGCTCTGCTGCCCTCCACAGTCTTTTTTGTGTGGGGGTGGTCAATAGGACTTGGGATTTTTGTTGATAATATGTGAAGCATTTGCCAAGTTAATAATCACCATTTTGTTGATATTTTATGAGCATTTGCAGCTTTTCTGTGCAGCAGTTCTGGGCTGTGGGTTGTGTGCTGTCCATGTATGGGGTGTTGTGGAGGGAATTCAATGTGCTGCACGTTGGCTGCTGGTGGGGACTTGGAGAATGGAATTACAGCTGTGACATGGAGACTTTGGATGCTGGAAGGAGGGACCTTCTAAGCAAGAGGAGATGGATATTGTGTCTGCTAATTTAACTTTTTGCTCATATTACTAGGAAAAAAAGTCCTGTTATTTGGACTAGTGTGCATTTTTGTGCTTCTGACTCTTCTAAAATGTTCAGTATTTCATTGTCTCTGGAGTCTGGTCTGAGGGATGTGGTCTAGATGGTCCAGGGGAAGGTGTCCCTGCCCATGGCAGGGGGTTGGAACGAGATGATCTTTAAGGTCCATTAAGTGCAAAGAGCATTAAAGACACCTGTGACAAAATAGTCTTTATATATATGTAACTCTAGTTATTTCCAGAGTTTGGGCACTTCCCTGACTTGAAATGAGCATGAAACAAATTGTGAGCATCAGTGTAATAGAAATGTAGTTTGTCTATGCTTTATATGGGTATTTAACAAAGATAGCTATGTGCTTCAGCTGAAAAATAGGATGAGAATCACGACTTGACCTGTCTAGTGAAGTTTCAGACATACTCATATCAAATGAGACTTTAATCAGAAAAAAATTCTTCATTGTAATAAGGAAATAAACTAGAGATGAGTCAGTGGTAGGTTTCATCTTGAAATCTGTCACAAATTCCTGGAAAAGCATTAGGAGACCACTTGTGTCTGTTTCAGTTCTTCACTTTTAAGATGGGGTTAAATATTTCCCTGTCTGATATGATTTGTCTATTTTTAATCTGCAAGTTCTTTCAGGCAGTGAGTGTCTCTGGCTGTGCCTCACTCAGCCTGCAGAAGACTGAATGAAAATCCCAAGTGTGAGCCCTTCTGACAGACTGGCAGCGCAACTGGACTATTTTTAATGACAGAAGATCAATATTAGTGTGTTTTTTCAGGTTCTTTCTGCCCTGATGGTTTTTAGGGTCATTTATTAGGATTTGTGAGTTGGAATTATTATTTCATATTCTTAAAGGAGGGAGAAATCTCAAATAGCTTTAAACAAGATAAGGATGTATTTGTCCCCTGAAATTAACCCTGAAAGAGCATATGGTCAGTTTAGTGGCACTGTGTTTCGTTACATTTCTCTAAATAAAAAATGTTGTTTTCATATTGTGTGTGACCATTTCATCCCTTGAGTTATCAGTGACTACTCATCCAGTCTTGTAGGAGAGAGTCAGTTAAGTCCTGTTTTTAAGTGCCAGAATTTGTGCACAAGAAGCACACTGTAATTTTGCTGAGCTTGTGTCTTCAGATCAGTGTTAACCTTGGCTTCACATCCACTATTCCTTTGTCTTTCCATGTAATCAGTGTTGTCCTTGAAGAATAAATATAACATCCCTGGATTTGCTGGGGAGATAAGTGGGGTTTTCCTGTGCAGGGACAGAAGTTGGACTTTGTGGTTTTTGTTAGTCCCTTCCAACTTAGCATGTTCTGTGAGAAGAATGACTGAGTTATGGGGGGGGGGGGGGAATAAAAATATCAAAATTGGTGTGGTTTTATTTTTGCTCTTAAAAACAACCAAGCCCCAGGTTCCTGTAGTGTGCTTAAAACACATTAAATAGAAATTTGTTTGTTGCTTGTGTGGGGAGAAAATGGCATCTGGATGGCTTTGCTGGCTGGCTGTATCCAAATGGAGTGTTTAGAGAGCTCCAGTAATTGGCCCCATTTGTTTGGAGAGGGAGCCAAGTACATTTAAGCCATCCCGGGGCAGGAAGTGGGAATTAATGTGCAGCATTTCTCATCCTGTGGTTGGAATTTTGCTGTTGGGAAGAAAGCTTTTTTTTTTTATTTTATTTTTTTTTTCCAGAATAAACCAAACTTTTGCTGTCCCTGATAAAACTAAAATGCAGGTTTTCCAGTGTTATGTTAGGGCAGTGATACTTTGGATATTTATTAGAGCATTTTTACTCCTGTGCTGAGGGTGGGTGGTGGAGGAGCAGCTGAGGCTCCGGTGGCGACAGCGGGGGCGCAGGAACTGAAGTGAAATGACATCTGGATTTGTCAGTGTGCATTTTTAACAGAATTTTCCTGTCTTTACACTGCCTTTAAGCCAAGGGCACATCAGTGGGTAAGCAGAGCACAGAGTGAATTGTTGGATTTTTGTTTCAGAAACCCGACATGCGGCTCTCCAGAGGCAGCATTGACCGGGAGGATGGAGGTCTCCAGGGCCCAGTAAGTGTGGGGGGATCTTTTCCTCTCTCAGCTCTTCCAGTTTCCTGGTAGAACACGCTGTACACTGTCTTGGGTGTGGGAGATGATTTAAAGGTTTTACTAAACATTTCCACTGTTCCTACATGGTGGTACAGCTTTCCAAGAGGCTCAGCTTCTGTGGGAACAGCTGGCTCATGCAGCAGTTCGGGAGGTTTGGGGTTTGTTGGTTGGTTGTTTTTTACCCCCCCTTGAAGCTGTTGTTAAATATTAAATATGGAAATATTAAAATGTTTCCACAAATACATTACAATAATTTCCAAGTGCTCATGTGCTGTAGAATTGGGCCTTTTATTTAAAAAATGGGGATTGTTTTCTGCAAGATCAGTCAACAGGAAGCAGGATTAAAGTAACTATTGCAGTTGTTTAAATATCTGAAGGGTTTTCTCACAAGGAATGTAAATGTTGCTGTTGTATTACCCAGAAATCTGTTTGGGATAAATGATCCACTATGAAACAATTGGAATAAACCCCACAAACATTCCTTTGTTCCCAGACAGTAGCAGCAGCTCGGGTGTTCTTTCTTAGTGGCTTAACTCCCCTCTGTTCAAGTAAAACCATCTCTTCAATTGTTTAATTGCCATTGGGATCTCTGGATCATACTGTTGGAAAAGGGGGTAGGGACTAGGCTAGGGACTATTAATGGCCCAAACCTGGTGCTTCATCCAGTTCTCCCCAGGAAAGTAGTGGACATTTTAAATTCACCCTCCTGTTTCATTTGGGATGTGACTGTAAACTCCTGCTTTGGCTTCAGCATTTCTTCACTTCTGAAGAATTTAGGGATTCTTTCTGCATTTGCAGCCAAGACACAGTCATGGATGACTGTATCAATGACACACTGCAGCATGGTCTCTGGAGACATTCATGTCTGGAGGCTTCTAAAATTTTTTCCATGAAGTTGGAGAAGACCATTAGTTACTGTTAGGCCTTGGCTGTTGTTGCATCTTTATATAAGAACAGGAGAAGTGTTGCTGTGTTTTGTGCTGTTCATGAAGATGCTTTGAGATGCCCAGGAGATTTTCAGGCCATGTCACAGGTTCCAAACTGTTTCCAGGGGAAGTCCTGTCTGCCCAGATGAGATGGTCCAATATCACAGCCCATTTGAAAAAGTGTGGAGAAAACACTTCATGGTCATGGACAAAATGGGTATTCAAAGAGACTCTAATTCATGATAACTACATTTCTAGTCATAGAATTTGATCTTGTAGTTCTCAGTAGATTCAGAACATAACTCTGACTTCATTTGCAGTGAGAAATGCTTAATGCTACTGTGAGTCAACTTGAATTTCTGACTGAGAGGATGGGAAATTGGGCAGTGATACAAATGAGAAGTTACCACCCACATTTTGGCAGTTCCTGTCTGATCACATTCTTTTGACTTACACTTTCAATACGCAATTTTGTGGAAGTAAAAATGCAAGAATTGTTTCAGTGGGATTTCATTCTTCTGCCTCTCTCTTGCTCTCTCTTCCCCTGGGGTTATGAGATTTGAAATATTTAAGTTAACAGCACAAATCAAGGGTAATGACATGACTAAATGTCTCCACTTCATGTCCCTGTTTGTGAGGTGACCAACCTCATAGAGCAACAGACCAATGTAATCTGTGTTTTTCTGGTTTCCCTGTTGCTGTTGACATTTTTGAAAAGTCCTTTTTGTGGTGCTGTCCAGCTGAAATTGTGGTCAAACTTTGTCAGCATGAATTCTCTCCCTGCACTTGTAAACAGCATCTCTCTAGGGATGCCACCTGTCCCTGTTACTAAAGTCTGTACACTTCTTTTGTCCACCTAAGTTCTAGAAGATCCCTGCTCTGCCAGGCCCTTTTCTGCCCTGCTTGCTTGATTTCCAGCATTCTAGAATTGCTGTGTTCTTAAAAGATTGTTCTTAAAAAGCACCTGACATCCATGGACTCCAGTTCCTTCAAAAGCAGATTCCCAGGGGACCTCACTATTTCCTGGAAAGCGCCCAAAGTTCACTCTCTCCGCAGCCAAGGTTTTGATGGAATTTCTTCTCCTGCCTCCAACAATTTGAAACTCAATTCCTTTGTGATCACCATGACCGGGGCAGCCACTGCTCACCACTTGGCCCACAAGTCCCTCTCTGTTTACAAACAATTCCAGGAATCACCTTTCCCTGTCCCCTTCCTTAATACCTGCACTAAGAAGTTACTTCCACAGAAATTTCCTGGACTTCTTTGTGTCCACTGTATGATATTCCCAGTTGAATTTTGGGAAGTTAAAATCACCCTTAAGGGCCAGGGCAGTTGATGCAGAGATATTACTTAATACTGTGCAGACACTTGTGCTGACACTTGTGCTGCTCACAGCGGTGATGAGGTTGGTGTGAAGGATTTACGAATGCAGTTACCAGGGAAAGTCACTTTGGTCTGTTACTGAATTCTTCCCAGTGGATAAGCAAATGGGCCTTGACTAAGAGCTTTGCAACAAAACCAGAAAGCAAACCAGCTTAGAAGTGTGTTCCCATTACAGAACCATTCAGCAGGAAGGTCTGGAGTCTCTTTGTTGTGTTGCCATTTCTCCTTCACCACTGTGACTCTACAGTTGGATCTGTGGGCACAGACTGAAATTGCTGGTGACAGTTACACCACCTTTGAGTAGTGAGGATGAACTGTAGTGTAGAGGCCAGGGCTGTCGTGAGCAGTACAAAATACATGCAAATTCTTTTATTGCTCTGTAAGTAATACACCTGTAGTGAGGGACTGATGATGGTGAATTAGAATGTATTTTTAACGGGTGGGAAATGTGCTGAGAGCTGGCTGCACTTGGTGTTTGAGATAGTGCTGATGAAAGCTTCAAGCACTGCAGTAACTACTTTATATGTTTATTTTATTTTATAGGCTGGTAACCAGCACATATATCAGCCTGTGGGAAAACCAGGTAAGCAGTAAATGCAGATACTGATGTTTTAAGTACTTGATTACAAGCCTTTCAGTAGCAGTAGTGAACAAAAGCTCGTGGCAGTATTTCCATACAGGGTGGATTCAGTTCCAGGTACTTACACATCAGTGTTCGTGTGCTGTGTGTTCAGGTACCCCATGCAGGCCCCAGACGTGCAGTCAGCAAAGCCAAGGAAGTGTTTAGATCAACAAGCAGGAAATGTCTAGAGGAAGCTGAGTCAGTGTGGGAATTCACCCAGTGTGGAGTTCAGACATGTGAAACAGCAGTAGGCACCTAAAGTTGGGTTTCTCGGTCTCAAAAGTGAATCACACCCAGGATTGCTGCTGGGAAGAAGTCTGGTTTCCCAGACACACACAGTATGTTGGCACTCAGCTGTGCTACCAGGGGTGACACCCTCTCAAGGCTGGGGTAGCTGTGCCCAGAGCAGTAGCAGTTACCCCACAAAAGGAGTTTCAAATATTTTACTGAAACAATCCTGTTCTCATAAAGTGCAGCTCCCACAAACAGTGGATTTACTGCAGGACACCTAAAGATGTCCATCTCTGGCAGAGAGGAGCACGTGCAGCCTGTGCAGTGCTGGCAGAGCAGAAGGGTGCAGGTACATCTGACACACTGGTGCTCTAAAAACACAAACTTTTTGTCGAGCAGATCACGCAGCTCCGCCAAAGAAGCCTCCGCGCCCCGGAGCCCCCGGGCACCTGGGCAGCCTCGCCAGCCTCAACAGCCCCGTGGACAGCTACAACGAGGGTGTGAAGGTAGGTGAAACACCCCCAACAAATGGAACATTACCAGGACCTCATGAAATACCCCCAGGAAATCAAACATGACCGCTCTGAGGTAGTTTGGTGTTCCTGAAGTAGAAACTAAGGAAAGCAAAGGTGACCAAACTTGATGAGTAAATAATGTCATGGAGCAAACACACCCTGGCAGCTCTCCAGGGGAATGGGGAGGGAGCTCAGGTTCTCCCTGTCTGTGATTTAGTGTGCTCCTCAGCCAGAACCTGCCCAGGTGAGCTTATTTCTAGTTTGAAGAGTGTACAAGGTCTCCCAAATAGACCCAGCTCCCTGTTCAGCAGGAAGGAGCATGCCCAGGGATCCCAGTTACTCAGATGGTACCAAAGTCTCCTGTCTTGGTCACAGGAAGGTGAGACCTGCCCTGCGGTGCTCAAAAAGCTCTTGCTGCAGCACCAGGGTTTCTCAAACCCTACCAGCTCAGGGGAATAAGGGAAGAGGGAAAATGGGCCATCTGACCTGGGACTGAGATACTTCCTGATGTGTTGTTTCATTTCCCATAAACAGCAATAAAGCCGAAACTGAAACTTGACAGCAGTTTTATAGCACAGGTGCTGCTGCAGAGTGCTGTGTCCTGCCCCTGCTGCAATTGGTGTCCACAGACCTGCTCCTGAGGATGTCAGGCACTCCCAAAATCATCCCTTTGTGTGCTGTTCCCTGCCTGTGGGACTTTGCCACCTTTCTAATCTCCAGGAAACAGCCCTGCCAAGACTGTAGTAAAGAGCGGGAATCCATGGTGTGGAGGCCACAGCAGTTGGGATGAGTGACCCTTATTTTACATGATTTATGGAAATACAGAAAAAGCCCAGTTCATCTGAGCATGAAATTCAAAACCTGACATCAGAGCAGTGTGTTCAGCACAACTTGATCCCAGCCACTGCCAGCCTGTCTCACTCCTGCTCTTGTTCTGGGATTACTGGAATCTTTAAGAATCAGTAGCCAACAGCAGTGAATTTGAGCAGGATTATTTATTATAAACTGATGCCAGTGCTTTACGAGCTGCCAAGCCTCAGAAAATGTCAAAAAGCAGTAACAGATGTGTTACTAAACTCAGCTTCTCTAAAATTTCCTTTCTAAATGCTGATGCTGGAACATGAAAAAATGTTTTTGAAATACATTCTTTTGACAACAAACAAACCTGGGCAGTCAGAGACATCAGTAATGACAAGTGAACATGATTTGTTTATTAAATAGCTCTTTGAGTAGGAAAGAAGGGCTGATCTTGTTTTTTTCTGTCAAACTTTTCTTGAAATTGGATTGTTTTATGCCCCTTGAAGAAAATAGCCCATTACTTTTTGGCACAGCTTTGTTAATGACTTCGGTCCTAAACTGAAGATGCTTCTAGAGTTCGTTTCAGACTCCCTTTTCTGTACACCCAGTTCAGACTGCCTTTCCAGGGAGAGTACAAATGAAGAGGATTGGAATTGCCTGCCCTTGGAAGCCTTCAGGGCAGGCTCCAGGGAGCTCCTGGGTGAGGCAGAGTCAGCCAGTTCCACAAAGAAACTCAGGACTTCTGCAGAGTAGTGGTGTTGATATTGGGGGTAAACAAAGAGAAACCAAGTGCTGGGAAACACAATGTCCATGGTCTTGAAAAGGTTAGGGCCTAGAGTTCCAAGGGTTGGGTATCATCTGGAATGTGCGTTCTTGGTAGTTCCTAACCAAGACTGAAGTGATGAGTTCTTGTGAACAAGTCCTGCACAGTTAAATGACCATGTATTTCCCATCATGACTTACCTAAAAAAAAAAGTTTCAGAAAGATGAATACAAAGTTTTCTTTAATGCATCGAGTCCTGACCTGTTTGTGCAGAGGGACCAGCAGGGTTCCCAGGACAGGTGGTTTCCCCGGCCCTCTGCTCCACTCACCACTCTGCTGCTCGCCAGACTGGCTTGCTCCTGTCCAGCTTTGCATGATCTCCTGCCCGTGTGTTTAGTCAGGAGGAAGCATGGGGTGCATGGCAAACCCTTCCACTGCCCACAGGGGTGCACAGCAGACATTCTGTCACACAGGACCGAGAGCTAACATGAGTGGCTGCCAGTTCTGGAGAGGATGCGTTTTCGTTGCAGGCTTTTTAACTGGTCTCTGATTGCTACACACATTTTGGGTTTGTTTGTTTTGTTTTGTTTTTCTTGCTGAGTTTTATTAATACTGTTTTTCTTTTTTTCCCTTCTTTTGGTAAATTTCTTTAACCTCCCCCCACATTCTGCTCAACCATAGCCATGGAGGGTAAGCAGTGCGTGAGTGTGTGTGTATGTGCCCTACTCCAAAATGTCTTTGCATGTGACTTCGCCAAATTACTGTTTTAACTTCTTGATTGCTGAAACTGATTTGAATCACACCCTTTCCCTGCTGATTGAGGCAATTACAGTGTGCTTTTTCCTAAGGTATTTTCTGATCAATGCACTAGAGTGAATCTGTAATAGCTGTTGGTACCCACTTAACGAAATTCTACAAAATGAAATCACCGTGTGCTGAATCCTGCACGCTTCCCTTAAAGAAAGTCTCATCCAAACACTCAATAGTTTATTCAGGGCAGTGTATCAGGGGCTTGCAGTGAAACATTTCTGGAGCTAGGACCAGCCCTGAGAGCCAGCAGTAATCAAGTGTAGGGAGCTGAAGGTCCATGAACCATCTCAGATCCAGGAGGAAATCAGGATATTTTTAACTTTCTGCTTACATTGAGTTGTTGCTTGGGCATCCAATAGTAGGGAATAGCTGCAGGAAACTGGGATGCTTGGTAGTTTTACTGTTTTGAGATACTGAGGATCTTACAAAGAAAGTGTGCAAAGTTTCTTTCATTTCAGACCTGGGATTATTTCAGTCTGCCTTGGATTTAACTCCAGACATATCTAACTTGTTGTAAATTTTGCTTGAGTAAAGACCACAGGATTTTTAACTTACTAGTTTTTTCTGATCTCTTGGAAATCAACTATATAGAAGTATTCCATGTTTCCCACCTGTACTGGTGACACCATTTTTCTTAACCTGCTGTAAATTTTCACTAACAAAATCATAATGTCATAGAATCATGGAATAGTTTGGCTTGGAAGGGATCTCAAGGATGATCTCGTTCCAGTTCTCTTTTTAACATATCAGTGTGTTACTGTGTGCTCTGCCACTATTTTGGAGCACTAAAAACCCTTCTGGAATGAGGGACGTGATACCTGTTGCCCTCACAGTGGAAATTGAACCACAGAGACATGTTAAGCACTCAGAACTCTTATTCCTCAAATTATTCCCTTCTCTGTTGAGGGTGTTACACTGGAAAGTCTTTGGGGAAACCCTGGTAGAAGTAGCCCAGTGTCATTTCAGAGATCAGGTTCAGTCAGAAGAGCTAAAAGAAACTTCCTTCAGCCGCTGGAGCCAGCGTGCTGGGGCAGCCGGGGGCCGGGTGGGGGCTGTGGGGACACGGGAACCTGAGCCCGTCCCGGCTGGGAAGTGGCCGAGCCCCATCTGCTGGGGACGGGAGGTCCAGCAGCTCCTCTCTGCTTGCAGATTCAGCCGCAGGAGATCAGCCCTCCTCCCACGGCCAACCTGGACCGCTCCAATGACAAAGTCTACGAGAACGTCACCGGGCTGGTGAAGGCGGTGATAGAAATGTCCAGTAAAATCCAGCCAGCTCCACCTGAGGAGTATGTGCCCATGGTGAAGGTACGGGGGCAATGCCTAAAGTCAGCGTTTATTTCTTCCCTGAATAAGGTCTTCAAGTGGTGTAGGAGAAATTTTCTGGAAAGCTGGAAGTAGAAAAGCTTTTTTCATGGGGTGGGTGGCTTGTGGTTAGAGGCCGGAGCTTTGGATTCCATGCCCAGTGTTATGGACAGCATTGCTTCATGCCCAGCTTGCCTGTGCTTATCCAGGGTGCTGAGTAGTGTGCTGTCTTCTCCACATTTTTACTTTCTGTGAGAAAAACTTGTTATTAACCCTTTGGCATCTTGTTTTGATGGTGATAGACACAATTGCAGGTGGGATTTTGAAGTGCTTTAGGCATGTTCAACTCTCTATCCAGGTGATTAAATTGCACTCCTAAAATTCTCTCATCTGCTTCATCCAAGTCCTTAAAGTTTGTTTCTTTGATATTTTTTTTCTTAGGAGGTTGGTTTGGCACTAAGAACTTTACTGGCAACAGTAGATGAGACCCTCCCAGTGCTCCCTGCAAGCACCCACAGAGAGGTACGTGGAGTTCTGCTTCCCTGGTGCTCAGCCACTGCCTTCCCAGTCAGCTTCAGCCCTTGGGACAGGTTTTGGTGCTCCCTTCTTGGCACAGGTGCACCTTTTGGTTCCCTGAGCAGTCTGAAGGCCTGGGTTATAATTCTGCATTAAATGTATTTTATTAAAATTGCTGCATGGACTTAGGCTTGGTATCAGTGAGGATGCTTAAACTGGATATAGGTGACACACAAAGGAAGGTGACATAAATCCCAGTATTCCACGGCAGGGAATCATTTGAGGGTTAATTCTTAGTGCAGATGTCACCTGTCATTTGCTTGCACACCAAGTCATTGAACAGGTAATTGAGCAGGGCTTGGTGCAGCTGGAAGGTTGTAGTTCTGGATGAGGAGTGACTGAGAGCTTTCAATTAAGTTCATAATTAAAACAGTTTTCCTCCAAAACCTTGAACGAGTGTGGTACTGAGAAAGCCAGAGAATGGTTCTCTAAGTGCCAGCTCAGAGGCTCATGCTGACTTAGCAGTGTGCTTAAGCAACCTGTACCTCCCTTCTTGTTTCATTTTTTAGAGCTACCTCTATGCTTTAGAGCTGCTTCAGTAATAAAAAGAGTGATGCTAATAGGGACCTGAAAACCCATAACAAGCTGTTAATGCCAAGTTGTGGTTTAAAATCCACTGCTTGGGTCTTGGTGCTGTTTAACAGTGGGTGGCTCAGCAGGTGCCAAATTCCATCTGCTGCTCCACATGGTGCCCTCAGAAACGGCCCAGCTTCAGTCAGGAATCAGGCAGGAGCCGTGGCATTGCTGTGAGTGCAGTGTTTCAAGAACCCCCCAGGGCTGACAGGGCTGTCTCATTGCAGATTGAGATGGCACAGAAGCTGCTGAACTCGGACCTGGCCGAGCTCATCAACAAGATGAAGCTGGCCCAGCAGTACGTCATGACCAGCCTGCAGCAGGAGTACAAGAAGCAAATGCTGACGGCTGCTCACGCCCTGGCTGTGGATGCCAAAAACTTGCTGGATGTTATTGATCAAGCCAGACTGAAAATCAGCCAGTCCAGACCACACTAAGCACTGAGGGAAGATGTCATCAGCCTCGGAATTCTGCTTGCGACAGGATGTTCCTTCACCTTCCACCAGCAGTGAGGATTAACCCAGTGCAGTCCTGGCCTTCCAGTGCCTCTGGCTTCAGCAGACCTGACCAAGTGCTGCTGGTTCTCTCATTGCAACAGTTTAACCAAGTCTTTCTGGTAGGGCCGAGCTGGGCTGGATTCAGAAGGTGGCATTATCAGCAGGGGAGGTTTGTACAGGAGCCTGCGGGCACTCAGAGCTGGGGCACAGGGCAGGTCACACCATCGCATGGGACACGCTTCGCACTGAGCTGCCACCATTGAGCTGCCACCGGGTCACGGTCTCGGAGCCAAAACTGGTGGAGCAGCAGATGGGAGAAAGATATTGTGAAGAATTCGGGGAAACCTCAGGGCTGAGAATTCTTGCCCACAGTATATGAACTATCCAGACTGGAATTTTTTTTCATTAGAACACTTACGTCGCAATATGCTAATCACGATTTACAGAGAAAGAATAAAAAGCTATATTTTCAAGACTTCAGTCATTTCAAGACAAACTAAAGCCCTCTTCATCTTCCTGCCTTTTACTTTCACGTGACTGTGTGAAGCATTTGTTTGGAACTAGCTGTAGGACACAACTGAAGACTCGTCTTTTTCACCAGGATAACGTGCCAGTTCTTTTGTAGCAATGTTGTTTTCCTTGGAAGTGAAAATGCTGCTTTGTACCAGAGCAATTCAGAGCTGCATTTAGAGGAGATCTGTAACAATTCATGTCCCCCATTTTTATATAATTTATAAAGACAGATTAAAGCCATGATGACTATTTTAAACCCACTGTAGTTAACTAACCCATCCTTTTGTCTATCTTGCCTGGGAGGAGTTACAGTAGAGCAGTGTAATTAGATTTTCCTTGGTTTTCCAGTTATGCCATCTGTTCTGTTAAAATAAAAACCACACTCCCTTTTTGCTGTTGAGGGATATAAATTATTCTCAGGAAGAATATAATGAACTGTACAGTTACTTTGACCTATTAAAAAGGTGTTACCAGTGAAACTCTGACTCTTATTATTTCATGTGTGTGCACAGCAAGAGAATTCTTCCCTGGGTACCTCTGTCTTTTTAAATATAAAAAAGTTAATACAAATACCAACCATCCTATCAATAAAGTTGTTACATAAATGTAAAAGGTGGGATAGTGCAGAGTTCCGTCAGAGTTTGGTCCAGATGTGGGACAATCCCTTTCCACAAAATGTGCTTTTGGGCACCCTTCTTACACACCTGAAATTCTGTAATGCCTCAAATGCTTTGGAACACAGCCCTTACCTTGTTCAACTGCCCTGGAAAAGTCCTCTTCAAAAGCTATTTACAAAATTCATGCCTTTAAAGTAGCTCCTTTCCATCAGGTGTTACATCACCTCCCACACCCAGTTTTCTGGCCAGGTAAATACTCTATACCTTACACAACCTCAGCCCTTTCCCTGACAATTGCAGCCTTATCCCACACTCTGAAAAGCCTCTGGCTTCGCTGTGCCACAGCTGCCCCTGCACAGCTACCATGGGAGCTGCATTGCTGCCCTAACCAGAGGTGTTACAGCGCAAAGCGCTGCAGCACCAGCCCAGCCTCAGTCCTTTTGCTGAACACGAGTCCATCCTGCAGCTCCAGGCTGTCACCACCTCCGGTGCTCACTGGGATTTCATTCTCCCCTGTCCAGAGGCTCTGGGTGCCTTTAGAAGCTTTAACTGTTCTTGTCAAACACCAAAAATCTGATGGGAAGTTGTAAAGCCCCAGCTGAACACTCAGGAGAGCAGTTTCATGAGGTGGAGGTAACTTGGCCATCCTCCACCCTCTCCCCTTCACAAACATCCACCTGAGAGACACGAGTACAAGCAGATGTTCTTTATTACAGGCTGGTACAAAACTAATTAGTCAAAAAGACCAAAGCCCATGTCATCATCAGATTCCTCTGATTCTTCCTTCTTTTCCTCTTCTTTCTTCTCTTCAGCTGGAAAAGAAACGAGGTGGAATTTATTTTCCAGTTTATGAACTCAGAGAAGTCACTTGTCACAAAAGGTGTCACATGCACTGACTAACATAAAGTGTCAAGACCTGACCAGTCCTAACAACCTAATCCAGCAGCCCAAGAATAGAGTTTGTACTATTAGCACAGTGGTTTTGTGCCTTCAGAATTAATTTCTAACAAACCTGAAAAACTTTAAGAGGACATGCTGATGCCCTGTATGATCCTGATGATGTACAGGAAGAGCAGTCTTATTTCTGAGGCAACACTAATTCTGTACACTGACTTCATATGCAGTGTCAGTCTTCCTCAAGGGAAGGGTGTGCTTTGCTCGAGAACATTCACACACACATACTGCATGGCAGAAACCACATGGAAACAGCGTCTCTAACTGGCGCTTGCAGAGCTGTGCCTGACCCATCCCTGGAAGTGTTGGATGGAGCTCTGAACAGCCTGATTCAGAGGACGGTGTCCCTTCCCACAGCAACGGGTTGGAGAGAGATAACTTTAAGGACCTCCCAACTCGAACCATCCCATGGATCCACGTCCCCACGCCTCGGTCGGACACGGCCGCCACTTACCGGGGGCGGATCCGCCGGCGGGCGCGGCACCACCCGCAGGAGCGGCGGCAGCCGGAGCCCCTCCACCGCCCGCTCCCACGTTACAGATCAGGCTCCCAATGTCAATGTTCGCCAGCGCCTGCGGAGAACGAGAAGCGGCGGCGAAGCCTCGTTAACACGGGCGGGAGGTGTGGCGGGGAGCCCCACACGCCGCCCCTGCCCGGCCCGCGGCCCCTCTCGCCCACCTTGGCGAAGAGCCCCGGCCAGAAAGGCTCCACGTTCACTCCGGCTGCCTTGATGAGCGCGTTGATCTTGTCCTCCTGCAACGAGACAGCGGCGCTCAGAGCCCGCCCGGCCGGGCCCGGCGCGGCCCCTCAGGCGGCCATGCCGCGCGGCCGCCGCCATCTTGTGCGGCCGCACTCACCGTCACGGTGACCTCGTCGTCGTGCAGGATGAGGGCGGAGTAGATGCAGGCGAGCTCGGAGACGGAGGCCATGGCGGGGCGCGGTGCTGGTCGCCGGGTGGTTCGGCCTTAGCTTCGTACGAAGGACTCAGCACCTTGGGCCGCCGCGGAGCGAAAGGGGCCGGGCACAGTGGCGCGGATTTATAATGGCGGTACGCGTTGCGTCATCAGTGACGTCACCCCGTGACCCGCCGCGCATGGCAGCTGTGCGCGCGCACTCCTTTTTTCCTTCTCCCCCCGCCCATTCCCTCACCGCCCTCACAGGGAACAAATTCATTCCTAAAATCGGGAAACAGCGCCGAGCACCGGGGCCAGCATCTCCCCCTGCACTGCCAGGCACACCCGTCCCCACACGGCTTTTGTATCCCTTCTGGCATGCGGACTCCACCGCTGCCCTGCGCAGCCCCGCCAGGGCTGGAAAACTCTGGTGAAACGATTTTCCCAGGATTCAAACGAAACCTCCCTGGCACAGCTTGAGGGACCCAAGCCCTTCTCCCCCACAATTATTTCAGATCTCACTGCCTCGCTAAAACACTCCATTTCGTGTATGTAATAAAATGGGAAGAGAAGGTGCAGAATAAGCCCTTGGTACAGAACTGTGTAGCCTAATTTTTTCCACCTGAACATGAGCGAGAACTTCTTTCCTGTGCAGTGATGGAGCACTGAACAGATTGCCCAGAGAGGGTGTGAAGTCTCCCTTGGCTGGAGATATTCCAGAAGTGTCTGGACAATCCTGTGCCTGTGCTCTGGGATGGCCCTGCTGGAGCAGGGAGGTGGCCCCAAGTGATGCCACCGGGGTCCCTTCCAACCTCACCTGTTCTGTGGTTCTGGGATTCTGGGATTCTGATGAGCCTGAGCAAATTCCAGAGTTTTGCTAAAAAGGCATCATTGGATTGTGAAAAATAAATGTTCTCGGGGGGGGGGGGGGGTTGTCTTCTTGACAGATGTGCATTTGATGAGCCTTACCTCAGTGGCTGGGCAGATCATGGAACAGATTTCCTCAAAGGTGTGCTAGGGCTCTTCTGGAGGACAGGGAGGTGACTTGGGACAGCCACAGCTCCATCCAGGTCAAGTCCTGCTTGATCAGCCAAGGGGCCTTCTATAATGGAGTGACCACATGGAGTGGACAAGGGAAGGGCTACAGATGTCACTTGTCTGGACTTCTATAAAGCCTTTAACACAGTCCCACACAATATCCTTCTGTAACTGGAGAGAGACGGATTTTATGGATGAACTGTTTGGTGGATAAGGAATTGGCTGGATGGTCCTATCCACAATGCAGTGATTGACTCAATGTCCAGATGGAGATTAGTGATACATCCCTCAGGTGTGCTTGGCACCATAATGATTTAAAGTCTTCATCAAACTCATGAACAGGGGGATCAGGTGCACCCTCAGCAGATTTGCAGATGACTCCAAGCTGAGTGGTGTGGCTGACAGGCCTGAGGGACAGGATTCCATCCCAGCTGGACAAGGCTCTGAACAACCTGATGTAGGTGAAGATATTCCTGTGCATTGTAGTGGGGTGGGCTATCTGACTTTCAAAGGTCCCTTTCAATGCAAACCAAGTAAGTCAAACTGTCAAAAATGAGCTTAAGCAAAATTATTAAAAAAATTGCAAAAAGCTTGAAAGCTTAGAATCCTAAAATGACAATTTTCTATTACCAGCAAAGTGTATCCATCAGCCTGCTTTTGTAGTGCTCCTTTATAGAAATCCCAGGTTTATTAGACCATTGACAAGTAAAACCTGAGGTAGGGAAGATGGACTTTACCTCTTGTATCCATCCCTTCCTAAGGATCAGAAACAACTGAGAATTTCACTAAACAAAGATCTAACGCTACTCATAGCTGGAGATGATAAATGCACAGTGATGCAGTGCTTAATTTGTGGATGCTTATCCTTTTTAGTGGGGTCACCAGCTCTGAATTTAAGCATTTATTTAAACTTCCTATTCAAGGCACAGGGCAGTTGTCTACATTTTTATACCTAACTCAAAGCAGCAAATAAATGCACCTTTCCAGAGGGATTAAATATCCAGGAACCTCTGTCATTGCTGTGTGCTTGAGGATGGGATTTCACAGGGACTTGCATGAGCCTGCCTTGTCCGTCCCTCACTCCAGGGCTGCCAAGATCCTGTGCAAAAGCCCTCAGAGCTACCAGTGGTCCATGAGATGATGATCTGACTGAAAAGTAGCAACAGAGAAATAAGATTCCTTTTCAATCAAATAAACTTGCAAATGTTGCTGGCCTGGGAGATGAGTACAGGAAGTGTGCAAGCAGTCAACAAAATTATATGTTTAATAGACATGGTTTTATAACAATTCTGATATAACAGTCCTTAAGCTAAAATTTATTAGAAATGCTGATGGGTTGTTAAAAAAAAAAATATGAAGACCTAAAATTTAAATGTGACATTCACATAAGCTTAGGCTTTGGTTGGCAAAGATGTTAATTAAATGAGATTTGCCTGCATCCTTGCTTCATGGCTGTCTTGCTGCATCTATTGAGTGACACTGATAAAGCTGCTCTGTAGGAGCCCAGAATAAAGTTCTGATGAAAACAAATCACTGTGTAAAAGAAAGCAAAAAACTAAAAGAAACCCCAGTTTTGCTGCTTCCTAAAGCTTTTGGAAGCCTAGGTATCTGATCAGGATTGCTGCTTAATAAAGCAGACCAAGGGTTTAAAAATTTGAGGTGGTGTGTGCTTTTCACCTCTGATCCTGTAACTGTCTGTACTTTTACTGTCTGACACATTGCCATCCTTTTGGAGCAGAAGTCTCTGTTCTGAATGAATCTACAGCAAATAGATGGAGGCTTAAAAAAACCCAACAAATCCTCTTACATTCTTCTGTGTATTGTGCTATTGCAGGGTAGTGAGTTATTTCCAGACTGGTGAGGTTTAGGATGATGATACAGCTGTGTACTAGCAAGCTGTTGCAGGCTGTCTTCATGATAAACAAAACAAGCAACTTGGCTATGAAACTTCCCTGAGGTGGATATTTTACACTTGGAGGATGGATGGTGAAGAGCAGTGGCAGAGATCTGGCTGTGTGTGCTTGTGCATTGCCAAGGAAGACGAAAACATCAGCAAGATCCGTCATTATCGTACACAAAGCTGTCAGCCCTTAGCACCTCAGCCTGAATTAGCTGTGTGAACACTACAGAGCTGATGCCTGAGTGTTGGAACATGACCAAGGCCACTGGTGGTCACCAAAGTGATCTAACTCAAGAGGTCTTTAGCAAGGAGACTTGAAGCTGATAATTCCTTTCTCTTTCCTTGTCCTTCCTTAACTGTTTCATTGCTGTTTATAACCTTCCTGAGGTGATTCTTCTCCCCTTAAGCTGCCACTCTCCAGCTCTGAAGGCTGCAGTTTCTCAGTGACCAAAGGCAAAGTGTGGCCAGCGGGACCAGGACAGCGATTATCCCCCTGTACCCAGCACTGGTGAGGCCACACCTCAAGTCCTGTATTCAGATTTGGGTTCTTTACTACAAGAAAGACATTGGAGCCTGTCTGAAGAAAAGGAACAAAGCTGGGCAAGGAGCTACCTGACAGGAGGCTGAAGCCAAGTAGGGGTTGGTCTCTTCTCCCAGGTAATAAAGATGAGAGGAAACGATCTTAAGTTGTGCTCAGAGAAGTTTAGATTCACTATTAATAAAAATTTCTGCATGAAAAGGATTGGAAAAGGTGCCCAGGGAAGGGATTGAGCCAACAGCCTTGGAGGTATTTAAAAGATATGTAGATATTTTTTTTCTTGGTGAACAGTCTCAGGTATAGTATTTGCTTCTCTTATCTTTTGAAAGTTCTTTTTGTTCCTAGTTGGGCTTTTTTTTTTTTTTCTTTTTTTTTTTCTTTCTTTCTTTTTTTTTTTCTCCTTGTAATCAAGTCATTACAATGAAGAACAAAACTGGTACTTCTTAAAACTGTAACAACCAGTGTGTGTAACACATCCCCAATAGGTGGTGCTGCATCTATCTTTTCCATCAAGTTGAATTGTTGCATTGCTGGCCCTGATCACCTGGAAAAGTTGTCTTTTTGAGTGAAGTTAGTAATCTAATGATAATTAGTTGTTTAGTTTTGTTTTTTTTATAAATTATTATTGTAATTCATTTGAGAAAAGAAATCAAGTGCAACTTTGTACCTTAGTAGTCGGGACAGTTATCTGATTATAGAAAGACAAAAATCAGGTTTTGGTTCCTCCATCATGGATTCATTGTGTTCAAATATTTAATTGTTAAAATAACAAACAGCTCCTGAGTAGGGAACCAGAACACTCAAAGTCTTTGTAAAATGTGAACACATTAGGGCATAGAGCCATGGACTTTGGTTCTGATTTTAAATTCTTATGTAAAACAGATTGAAGAATATGTGACAGCTATAATGCATGTACTCCAGGATAACATCTTAAAAGTCAGGCCAGTTGAGAGATGGCAAATTTAAGCCTAAATCCCCTCTAAGTCTAGAATAAAATTTACATCCTTCAGCTCTGAGCAAAAAATTTTGCTACTCTATTATTGTAAACAACGACTGACAGTCAGTTATAAACTCTGGGGTTTTAAAATTAATTCCATTTAAAATGGGAATGGTTGTTACTTAGGGAGATCAGTGTATGTTTTCTCATCAAAAGAAAAGCTGTATCATTTGTCACTGGCCAATTTGTATGTAAAATATTTTCCCTAGATTGCTGCTGCTATAAATGAATTTTAAATGCTGCTCCTAAATATGGTCTTTCCTTCCAGAATTACTAGAACATGCTTTTTTCAAAAATTAATAATTTCTTCTGTGACAGATATCAGTTCTGGTAAATGTCATCTTGAAATCCAGCAGTTAAGACAGGTATTGTGCCAAACAGTCACTCTTATTATTTTTTTTTTCCTTTAGAAAAAACTAATTTTAAGTGTTTAAGCAGCTGTTCTTATACTACCATATAATTGTTAATACAACATATAAAGACCATGCATAAAAGAATGCTGTTACAGAGCTTTCAAACCTCTTTCAGAACAAACCTTTTCAAGAACTGAGGCCTTTTTTGGGTGAAATGGCCCAGTAAGACATAATTAGGTTTCACTGTGCTCCAAACCAGCAGTTGTCAGTGACAGAAAGCATTGGAAATAAAGCAAGTGACATGGCCCAGAATGAGTGTGTGAACAGAGGCAGAAGAGAGCTGGAACTCTCTTTCCTCAGATGCACAGAAATGCTGGTGGAAGTGCTCAGTACCATGAAAATATACCTGAGAAACAGCAGCACTTTCACATGGGAAAACTGTGCTTAAATAAAACAATTTAATTTATTATTTAGCTGACTGTGCAGCTCTACAGTCTTGTAGAAACAGTGATAAATGCTTTTGCTTAGTAAGTGCTAAATCCAGAGAAATCAGCTTTAAATCAGTACAAGAATGTTGCTCTAGGATGTTCAAGGCATTAATTGCAATTTTTAGGATCTCTGTTTTTTAAGGAACTTCTGAAATCAATTTCAGAGGATCCTGTAGAGCTAGAGAGAAGTGTGGGATGAGTGTTTATTATTTTGTAAAACCTCCCCTTATATTTCAGCTGTCTTCTGATGCTTGTTAGCTTGTTATTGTCAAACTGCTACTGCAGTACCATAATGGACTTGTAGCTTCAGTGTAAGCCAGTGCTGATAGCCAGGGTGACCAAATTAGTTCAGTGAACATTTCCAGAAAGTTGTCAGTGTATTTTATGCCCTTTTCTTTCTCAAATGCAGGTCTAATAGGCACAATAGTATGTCTAATTGTAGAGGAAGTTACATTCCTAATCATGTTGAATAGGTTGGTTTAAATATAGCATTAAAAAGTTAGATGTTGATACAGAAACTGCATGTTTTCCTCCTGCCATCTCAGCAGAAAGGCCAGATGTGCCTCAGATAATTCTCTTCTGGCTCTCGTTTTCGGGGATTTTTCCCTATCCAGCCTCTTTTCATCCTCTAGTAAGGTTATATAGCATAAACCAGAAATTATTGGTGGTTGTGCAAAAATGTTACCCAGCTCCTCACAGGGAGGAAAACAGCAACCGCTTTGCCAGCTCCTTTGTTCATCTTTTTGCTAGAGCTGTTTGGCTTTGCTTTAAAACTAAACTTGACCCATAATTTTGTCCTTTATTTGTTTATAGTTATGAGTAAATCTTTACTTTCCAGCAATTTGAGAAGCTTGGAATACAGACAAATCCAAAATCACTCCAGTGGAAACTCTAGTGGTGACAATGGTTTTAGGAACAGTTCACTTGAAGTGAAAGCTGATCTGTTAATAGCAGCCCTTAAATATCTGCAAGTATGACCCAAAGGGGAGAGTAAATACTTTGGAACAGTGAGATGCTTCTGTATCACTTGAAATATGAACTGATGAAGAAGGATATTAATTGGCTTGATGAATACTACAAGCTCTATGTTTGCCTTGCCTGTTGGCAGATAATAATGGTGAAGGAATTCAGTTGACTTTGACGGGGCTTGACTGTTCTGGGTTGAAAACTGCAACAATTATCATCACTGATGTAGAATCATGGAATTGTTTAAGCTGGAAAATACATGTAAGATCATCAAGCCCGACCATTAACCCAGCACTGCCAAGCCCATCAGTAACCCATGTCCCCACATGCCACATCCATGTCTTTTAAATCCCTCCAGGGATACACCCAGGGTCTCAGTGCATCATATTGATCAGTACTCTGCCTCTTTCACATCATTTCTAGTTTTCCCCAGTACTAAAGTTTATGTAAGTACAACCAGACATTATCTGGTTCTACTAAACTTTACATGTGTACAGTACCAGACATTATCTGGTTGACAAGGACAATAAGCACAGCTGGTTTTCATAGATATGACTAAAAGTGGATGTGGGAATCCATGAGGTAACTGAGCTGAGGTTTTCACAGCAACAGGAGGAATAAAAGAATACAAACAAAAAATTTCCAAATTTAATTCAAGATCCAGCAGTATGTGTACTACTGATATAATTCCAGCATGGAACAGGGAGAGGTAGCAGAGAGTTCTAGAGACACAGTCATTTCCCAAGGTCTCACTGAAAGCCACAGGATGACAAGACACAGTCTTAAACTGCGCCAGGGGAGGTTTAAGCTGGACACTAGGAGGAGTTTCTTCACAGGAAGGGTGATTAAACACTGGAATAGGCTGCCCAGGGTGGTGGTGGAGTCACCGTCCCCGGAGGTGTTTAAGTAAAGACTGGACACGGAACTCCGTGCTCTGGTCCGGTTGACGTGGTGATCTCCGAGGACTTTTCCAACCTGTCTGATTCTGTGACTCCGCGGTCAGAGCTCCGGCGGGGCTGCGGGCAGAGAGCGGGGCCCCTCAGCTCGGCAGCGCAGCCGATCCCTGTCCCGCGGCCGCTTCCCGCCCGCCCGGGCCGGAGGGCGGAGCGCCCCTTCCCCGTGACCCCGCGGCTCCTCCTCCTCCCCTCCCCGCTCCTCAGTGCCGACGAGTAACCTGGATTCCCGGCCCTCCTCCTCCTCCCTCTTTCTTTTCTTTTTTTTTTTTTTTTTTTTTTTTTTCTTCCCCTCCTCTCCCCTTTTCTTTTCCTCCCCCTCCCTTTCCTCCTCCTCCTCCCCTTCCCTTCCCCCGACAGCGTCGCCGGGGCTCGGGCTCGCTCCCTCCCCCGTGCCCTCCCCTGGAGCCGCCGCCTCCGCCGCCGCACACGGAGACATGTACCCGGGAGCCCCCTCCGCCGGACCCGGTGAGCTTTCGCCCGGGTTTGCTTCCCTCCTCCGTTCCCCCCGGAGCGGCTTTCCCGGTCCGTGTCCGTGGGGAGCCCCGGGAGCGCCTCGCCCCCCCCGGCTCGGGCCTGGCTGGAGCGGCGGCCGCGCTTGCCGGGGGAGGAAGGAGGGTCAGGGCGCCGCCGCCACCTCGGGCAGGGCCGCGTGTCCGGAGGCCCCTCTGAGGGGAGGGTCGCCTTCCCTGCCCCGCTCCCCACTCCCTCTGCCGAGCCCTGAGGCCGGCGTAGCTCCCGCTGCGGACTGGGGTCTCCATTTCCTCCCTCCCGGCTCCATCCCGGGATTCCCGGCTGGCCGCGTGTTCGCCGGCGGCCGCGCTGCGATAGTTGCGCTGGGGAGGTGCGGGTGAAGCGCCCGCATGTCGGGAGGGCTGGGAGAGGTGAGCGGCAGCGTTGGGTCCTCAGGCTCGCTCTGCCGTGTGGACCAACCTGGGAGCAAAGGAAAGGTGGACGTGCAAAGAAGGGTTAGCAACTCTCTTAGGGACGTTTAATATCACTTTGGGGAAATACAGGTTAATACCGTTCGCGTTTGTGCAGTTCATACGAGACAATGTTTTTTCCTTTTTAGTGTTAGGCTGTTTCTGTGGTGAGAATTCTTATGTAGAAACAAGAGTGTTTGGGTGACTGGAACCTAGTTTTTTCTAGAAAAGTTTCAAAATAAAGGAAACTTCATTTTATGCTACTGTTCTCAATTGTTTTGCATAAAATGTCTTTCCTTAGAGGGACAATTTGGCAAAGACTGTTGTAGAGAAATACAGGACCTACAACTGAGATGTCTTTTACTGCTCCTCTCACAGATGCTTCTGTAAAAGCATTCATATCTTGGGATCCAGAGTTAGGTGCTGGTTGTTTTTTTGGTGTTTTTGGTTTTTTTTTTTTCCTTTTTTTTTCCTCTGACTTGGTTCTCTTGAAGGGTCAATAATCAAGAAAGACAATCAGGATGATTATTTTCCTCTTGAAGTACAGCTCCTCTGTTTTTACTTTCTCAGTGGGCTCTTGCTAGCACAGCAGGCACACAGGTCTCTACAGCTGTGTCCGACTGATGTTCAAGATCTTGCTTTCATGTGTAACATCACTTGCACATTTCAGTACCAATAACTGTGTAGAGCTATAGATATAATCCTTTGGTGGTTTCTGGTGTCGGGTTCTCTTGCTCAGGCACAGGTACACTTTGAGTTTACAGGTGCTCGTGGTGGCTCACATCGGGCTGTTGTTGTGTTCACCTCCTGGTGATAGATCCTGTTCAAAACTGTGTTTAGGGAGACAGACAATTAAAAATATTACCAGCATATGGGCTGAGAGTAGTTTCCTGTGTGGGAATCTCTTTATCTTTATTTGCACTCTGTCCAATCCTACCACTTTCCCTTTCCCTTGGAATGATCTCCCGGCTGGTGGCTGCTGTTTGCCATCAGGGACCCACGTTTGCTGTGAAACAATGTTTTCCCCTTCCTGGAACAAACAACCTCTTAACCTCGGGCTCCTGACACTGCTGTACTTTCACCAAGTTCTAGGTGGCTGTGTGTTGTCACTGGTGTGTGTCTCGGGCTCCTGCTGTTCTGCTGCCTCCAGCCAAGCTCATCTCTTGTCTTGTTTACTTCCGAGTTTATCAGTGTGGCTCAGCCCTTTCTTTCCCCCTGCGTGGCCGCGTCCGTGCAGGGGTAGGAGCTGCGAGTTGTTCTCCACATGGTGAGTGAGGCTCTTCTTCCTTCCTGTGAAATCATCCACGGACAGCCTCAGCAGCACAGTGGCTTCTGGCAGCCCAGGCAGCTTCCTGCTCCACTCCACACACAAGGCTGGGCATCTTGGAGATTTTTGTTCGAGCTCTTTCATGAAGCAGCCTGGAAGCAGGGACTGTGAGGTCTCCTGCCACATGTTAATCTGAAAACTGCAAAACCACTGTGTGTGAAATCCTGCTCGGAGGAGAGAGCAGAAGTGTGGTTTAGAACCCCTCACCGAGCCAGAGCTGCTGTGAACACAGGAGAGCTGCAGCCTCTCCAGGTCTGTCAGCACATCCTTGACACCAAGGAAAGGCTCCATTCATCTCTGCTGTGTCCGGATCCTGCTGCCGCTGCCCTCTCCAGACACTGCTGATGCACTGGAGCTGCTTTGCTCACCCAGCTCCCCTTGCCAAACTGGACTCTGCAGCCCAGCCCGTCTCAGGGTGCCCCTGGTGCTGGCCTCCTGCCAGCGGAACCGCTCAATTTGCCACAGGGTTTGCTATTTTAGTCTTAATTCTTTTTCTGGAAACAGTATCAAGCAAGTTAGGAGGCCGTATCTGACTGGTTTCAAAAAATTGCTGCTGAACGTGTGAAGTTTGTTTAAACATGCTATTATGTCAGAAGTAAGATGGGTTTTTATACATGAAGGAGTTGTCATAAAATCAGTTTCCATAATTAGGAAATTAATGATCCCTCTTTGCTTTCTCTCAAATAATGAGTTCTTGACTTGGTGTTGAATTTGCTGTGACATTGTATCCATGCCCTTTTTCTTAGCTTCAAGAAAGTGTGAAAAGTAAAAAAACTGAAAATCTGAGAGGAAATTCTTTTTTGAAGAAAAAACTTGATGCTGCTAATTTTTGGTGTATGTTTTTTTAGAAGAACAGAAAAATGTCAAAAGTGGCATAATAAAAGTACTGTAATTAAGTTAAAAGACTTGATTAAAAGCTGCATAAACTTCTGGAACTTGCACTTCTAGGTCTTAATGTATTTATTAATTCTAAACTTTGCACACCACAGATTTCTCTTTTACTCTTTAAAAGGATATTTGACTTTGCTTGATGCTGAAGGCCCTAATTTATTTTTGAAGGAGAAGTTGTCTAAAAAAGAGTGTGAAGTTGATTATAGCTTTGCATGTGAAATACCAACTTTTTTCCCCTGGCATGAAAACCAACTTTATTAAATTAGTGGAACTAAAGTTATTTTCTTGACATTTAGTTTTAAGTTACCCTTTAAAAATTGTGAGTAGACTGTTGAAACTTGTAAGTCTGTTTTGGTTTTCAGCGCAGGTACTTGTTTTTACCTTCTATATATTTTCTTGAAGATTTTGGATGTTGGCAGTTGATTGTCTTTGGGAGTCTTAAAATGTGGTGCCGGGAAGGGTGTTCTCATGCCTTAACTGAGGTACTAGAAATGGCAATGTCTTCATATGGTGGAATTTTTATCCACCAGTGTCCTCTTAGCTTGTGTTTCAGTGGCAGCAAGAACTCCCCTGTACCTCCTGTTAAAGGTCTGCCCTTCTCTTCTTAAAAAAGCTTTTTCTGTTCTCTTGGGGGTGGATGTGAACCTGGTCTTACTCTGCTGCTGGTGTCACAGAGTCATCCAGTTTCTTTGGCTTAATTTTAGACCGTAAATTAATGCTGAAACTCCTTGTAAGCTGCCACACAAAGAGGAGGGAATGAGAACTTCATATACAGCCTCAGCTCTCTTAGTTTTTGCTAAAATTGAAATGCATTTGTCAAAGTTACAGCCTACAAAACACAGCATGACTTTTTCAAATGTGTTGTTGTCATGACTAATATATTTTCCTAAGGAAAGAAAAATTCTATATCATTATGTTGCCTCAGATAACTGTGTTGTCTTCAGGTGAGGTGGTTTGATGGAAAGATAATTGGTGGTGTCAGATGTGTCACCAAACTTTCTCCTTTCCTTGGTGAACTGAACTATGCTATTTGCTATTGAAAAGTGAAACGTCTTTTTCAGCAGTGATTCTCTTGCTGACTTTGTGGTTACATGGGATTTTGTGCATTTACTTTTACTTCATCTTGAAGTTTTTCACTTTTGCAAAATGGTTGTGTGCTGGTACGTACTTAGTGGTGCATTGGAATGTACAGAAGCCGTGCAAAGGAATACCCAAACCTTCCTGACTTCCAGGAAAGGTTTTTTTTTTTCCACAATTTGTAGCCATTCCTTCACTATCACCACCAGTCTGTCTCTCTTTCACAGCAGGGTGGAAAAGGCCTATAAATGCTTTAACTCAGTAAAATACCTTAGATGATCACCTGATGTTCTTGTACCCCTTAGAATTGTTTAGGAGGGAGAGATTTTTCCATTTCAGAAACCAGCCCTTCTAAACACTTCTGGCTGTTCAGAAATTGCAGGGATCAGCTGATGAACACAGTAAACTGCTAAATTGGCTTTGCACACACAGATAGTTTTAACTAATTAGGAACTTTAAATGCCTGATGAAAGTAATGTTCATGTTGGCTTGGCCTGTCCTGACAGCAGCTTCACAGAACTTGTAAGGCCTGTCAAAATGTTGGTGGTGTTTTGCTTCCCTTCATGTTTAAGCAAAATACTTGGTCCTGTTTTTAATGATGAAGTTTCTAATACTCAGCCTACCAGAAATTATGGCTAAATCTAAATGAAGAAAGGTCAGCCTCCAGTATCTTATTTTTGGTAAGTTATGAACTAGAGAGGAAAAAAAAAAAAAAGCTGGTGGAAAATATTACGTAGTTTTAACTGTAGTGGCTGTGGGATCTGTTCCATGCATTGTCCAATTAATTTGTTTTAGTATCTTGCATCCTTTCTGATGTACTCACAAAGCAGCCCACTAGAATGTAAAATATCTCCTCCTGTTGACTAGGGAAGCACAGCCCTTCGAATTCAGTGCAAAATAATGTTTGGTTGGGTTTTTTTTCCCCACATATCTTATTAATACACAAATTTCAACTTCAGAAATTAATTATACATTTTATACTGCAGAAATTGGGAAGAGACCTGTATAAAATCGACCCCAGGTACACTGAATCTGTGTAGTGTCTCTCATATTTTACACCAGAGCTGTAATTTGTGAGTCTCTTTGGCAGCCATATCTAAGAAGTTGAAGAGACTTTCTAGTACTGCCCAGGAAGTGGAGTTTTTTTAAATCCTCAAGACTGAGGTGATGCCTGTATTTTTATATACTCAGGACTGTTTTAATCAGTGGTGTCTTTTAGTCTGTTTAGTGTTCACCACAGATTAGTGCAATTCATTTTAGCCTCTCTATTTTAATTGTTTTGCTTTTATTGTTCTCTTTTCAGAACAATATTTGGTGCCTTCAAATAAAAAGTTTTTGTGTGAGCATTATTTAATCTGGTTCTGTACTCTCTCTGCATTTCATATTAAGCAGAGTTACTTCTCCTAAATACCCTGCTTTATAGCTGTGCAGCTGTGAAACCATGTGGTGCCTGGTGCCCAGGTTTTCTAGGAAGGAAAGTTTTGTTTGGTGGGTTTGTTTTTTTTTTGTTTTTTTTTTTTTTACTGTGTGACAAAACTGGACACAGCCAATGTGGAGGAAAACCATTGATTTCGACTGGAAAGTACTCTGGATCCTGGCACAATCAAGTCAGTCCAAAGCTTGCTTTGAGGTTTTTCTTTTGAGTTGGGTACTCATTGAGCTGTCCACAGTGCTACCAAATTTTATGACTGTTTGGGTTGTGAAAGGCATTTATTTATTTTTTTAATCACAGGTGTGGTGAGAGTAATTTGTTCTCTCCTATTGTAATTTGTTTGTCCTGTTCTGTTTTTTGTAGTGCTGCTTAGTTGTGTTCTGTTTTCTTGTATGGGAGTTTATTGCCACCTGCCGTGTTGGGGACCAGTTCCCAGCAGTACTGAATCTGCAGTCATGCAAGTCTCTGTCTTTGGGAGAAACATTAAAATATTTAACTTTTCATAGTTGCAAAATAACTCCAGTTATGGGCTCTACATCTGCAGTTTTGGGCTCTACAGTTTTTCCCAGGAGCTCTCCTAGCACAACCTGATTGAATTCCCTTTTACAAGCTGCTTTATAATCAGAAGGTGGAGAGTATTCTTAATAAAATATGTGTAAGTCTGAAGACTGTGTTTAAACAGTACATGAATTTAATGTCTCATTGTGTCACTTCCAGCCTGTGTTGGGTGTGACAAGAGGAGACGCAGAGCAAAACCAAAGTTTGCATTTTTTTGAGAAATAAATTAATCTCAGCATGTTATTTTGGGAAGCTTGAAGATACACTTCTGAAACTTATTTGTATCAAGTGATGTTTATTATTTTGTATATAGTGTAGGAAACAAGTAACTCTTTTGTGGCCACCAAGGAGCTGCCTTGGCAGTGCTGGGCTCTGTGGGTGGCTCTGTTTGAGCTGCTCGTGTCACAGGTTGGAGTATTGCAACCTTTTGTCTCAGCGATGCTTTTTTTATGTTCCTAGTTTAATCACGAAATTTACGCAAGAGCTTATTAATGTGAGAAAATAATGAAATTTAAATTTTAATTTAGTAGTAGGAAGTGTGTGTGGATGTGCTAATTTAGATTTATTTTAAATAAGCCAATTTTAGAAGAATTCCCAAGAGTGGAGGTTTCACTGGCTTAGCTAGATCAATCAAAAAATTGTTTGAAGTTAAACCTGCCATGTAGATGAATAAAGCTTTAAAACATAATTATTACTGGGGCCTCATTATATACCTTCTGAAACTTGTTTAGCAAGTGTTTGCTATTAAAGGACAGGCGTCTGTTCATACAGAGGGTGAATTCCTGTCTAAATGTTTCTGTGTTCTTGACTTTGATAATGAACTTATTTCATTGTCCTTTCATACAGCTTGTGGTTTGCGCTGAATGCTCCCTTTCTACTGGATTTTGTGGGCTTTTTCAATTAATTTCTCTGTTGGTTGTACACTCTTGTCCCATCATACTCCTCTGTCATCTCTGAAATTCTCATGGTGGACAAGACTTTGGAAGAGCAGAGTTTCTCTTGTTTGTGGTTTTTAACTGCCAGTGAAACCTAAGGTTTCTCAAATAATTCTACATGTCAACTTCAGCTCTGCTGACTTACATATTTCTGTTGTGAAGTCTAGTGAGAGACATAGGTTTAAAAAGAAAACCCAAAAAACCACCAACCCTCCAAACCACAAGCAAAACAGAAATAGAGAAGAAATCCAGGTTCATGTAGAAATGACAAAGCAGAAGAATTAATTTCTCGGTGAACCAGTGCATTTTATTTTGGGAAGAACTTCAGTGTTTAATGAGGGAATGCTTAGGAATAACACATAGGGATTCAGAATATTTGCATAAGGGTGTGTTGTTTAAAAAGTCAGAGCTTCTTTCAGAAGGAGGAAACTTCCCACCAGGGCAAGGAAATGAAGCTTTGTTGTCTGGGTCTCGTTATGTGATAAGAATACAGTAGTGGTGGGTTTTTTCCGAATTGTTTGACTTGCAAATTCCCTTTAATGTCAAATTTCAGGGAGGCCTCTGTAGTAAACTTTTATGTGACTGGTTTTTTACCTTTCATAGCTGAGTTTTATTTTGTATCAAGCAATATGGGAAAATCTGTTGCTTACAAGAAGCAGGTGGAGGGAAAAAACCCTGAGGTGTAATGGAAAAAAAAATTCTGATAAGAGACTTCTGCTGCCAGCCTACACTGTAATATCTTAGTTATTTCACTATTAGGAACCTGCATTTTTCCCTCTTTGCAGTGATGGTGAAAACCACAGCCCTATCTCTGGAAACCGCAGGAGATACTACTGTTGAAGATGCTGCTACAGCTGCTTTCGCTATCTGAAATGATAAAATAAAGCATAGCCTCAGCTCTTAACTGGGAATTTTTCTATTCTGAAACTGAACCACAGGAGTGTTCATGTGTTTTAAGATTAATCCAGTGTGGGTATGGGAAAAGATTTTTTTTTTCAAGGAAGACATGACTACTGAGTTACAGCTCTAGAGTTGAGTTTTGTGTATTAAAAAGTTTTTAGGAAAGAAGACAATGTAATTTTTATTTTTAGATTTTGCACATGAACACTGCCAGTTAGAGGTGGGTATGAAATGTGCTTGCAAAGGTACAAGTCAAAGCAGAACCATCCTAGCTCCTTTCTTTAGTTAGCTGAGGACAAATCACTTCTGTGTTTCATTAAGTTGTGCACAATGCAAATCCCACAGGGAATGTGGATTTGGGGTCTCTGTGGCACCAGTTCCCAGCTGGTGAGGCACAGCACATGGAAAACCATGCCAGTGGCCATGGAATAGAGCCCAAGCCATTAGAACCCTTTAATTCAATGGAGCTGGTGTGCATGTGGGCACGGATGGCTCCAAAAATGCAGGAGGAGAGGCATGGGGTGTGATGGTAGGGGAAGGGAAAAGTGTTGGGGGAGCAACACTGCTGAGAACTCTGACCCTGATTCAGTGGATTTAATCTATCCAACATCCGCTTGTGGGCTGTAATGCAGAGACCAACTCTTACTATTTCTGAGGAAGAAGAAAAAAAATCTCTGAAAGCCTGAGATTTGGAGGTAATGGAGTGTCAGGGTGAGCTGTACAGTTCTCATGGTGCTATGTGATGGCAGCTGCTGTGTGCAGAAGGTGTTGAAGTACCTAATGATGGGGCTGTGGCCGTGTACCCCTTGCTGAGCTCAGCTCTGCACCTGGCAGCAGCTGCATTTCCTGTGGCTCCTGGGAACTGAATGGAATTGCTTGTCTGTCTCATGTTCACACTGAGTAGTGATGGAAACCAGTTAAGTTTTTTGGGCAGGTCAATCCTGATGTATGAAGAAGTTATGTTTTACCAGCCTTATAGTGATTCAAAACAAAATGAAAACAAGTAAACACAGTGGAGGGTGGTTTAGGCAGTTTCCTACACACCTGTGCAGTTCCAAGTGTCAGGTAGTACAGAAGCAGAGACAGCCACATTTCTTTCCTAACCGAAATGCAAACAAGGGGTAAGGGAAGCATAATGTGGCATGGTGAATATGTAATTTCTGGTCTTACCTTCTTTAGAGGAGAAGCAGCCTGAAGGGAGCAATATGTTCTAGTAGGTGGGTTGGGGTTTTTTTGTTCCCTCTTAAAAAATGTGTTTATTCACTTTGGGTCTTTTGAAATGACAAAGAGCAGAGATTGTATTGAATGGAGGCATTGCTCTTTATGAATGCAGAAAATACCATTATATTCTGTATTTCAAATTGTTAGGAAAGACATCTGGAATTAGTTCGACATCATTTTCTAAGGCATGGAAAAGGGAATGCATCATGATGGTCAAATGTGATAAATAGCACTAAGAATGTTCTCCATTTCCCCCCTTCATTGAGTAGAAGTTTGTCTGAAGATGGAGTTATTTTGTACTTTGAATTCATATTTAACTTCAAACTGGGCTGCTGACTTGTGGGTAAGCCGTAAGCATCCCTCCATTGTTTGGATGAGGCTCACTATTTGGATGACTTAATTCAAACTGCAGCTTGTAATTAAAAGCATTTCTCTGTGGCCCTTAAGAAGGGTTGTGGTAGGACTTGGTAAAATTCCACGTGCACGGATTGGTTAAGGCACCTGGTTTGTGAGCAGTGAGGGTGGAAGTTCTGCATTTTGGGTGCTCTAGTGGTGCTCTGCCACTGCTCACCCCATTTGTAGGTGGTGAGAAGCAGCTTGTTGGTATTCAAAAATTTGGAGGCTGACTTTGAAGGTCAAGGCTGCAAGGAGAATGTGGGAGGAAAGCAAAGTACGAGCACTTGGTGTCCTTTGCTAGTTGACATTGTCCAGAAGCAGCTTGTGGGCTGGAAAGAACCATTCTTAGTTTCTTGCCTGCTGCTTTCTGCTGGAGCCTTGATCTCTTCCTCTTCAGTTCCTTTGTTCTTACATATTCTTCTTTGAAATGTCCTGACTTAAAAGCAAGCTGGATAGATGTCTTGCTTCTCCCTTTGATCTGTGACTGCAGCTCACACCGTTGGTGTCTGGCAGTGATTCTGGTCTCAGTGGATCACATCACTTCTGACACCATGAAGAGATTGTGTCTGTATCTTACAGAGGTCAAAAGGCATCAGGGTAACCAAGGGAGCTGCAGATCTGTAACTATTCCAGACAAAATCATCATAGAATGGGTTGGGTTGTGTAGGACCTTTAAATATCCTGTTCAACCTGCCTGCCATGGGCAGAGACATCTTTCAGTAGGTAAAAGGGTTGACTTGAGAGTTAATCTTGCTTGAATACTTTCACAGGAAGTGACAATTAGTCAATAAAATGATGTTTGGAGTAGTCTACTGAACATAATGAGATTACAGTTATGAAGACAGTGCTGTTTATCTAACACTTCTACTCTATGTTAAGGTATTTAGTTTCATACTCCAGCACTAGGAAACTGGAAGCAATCTGGCAGAGTATCATCAAACATCTCAGCAGTCATGCAAGGGCCTTAAAATATGACCAAATATGAGAACAGCTCCTTCATTTTTGCTCATCAGTATTAAGCTGAGCCTTTTTCTTGTAGCCCACTTTGGCACATGCAATGAGTGTGCTGTGGTTAGAAAGTGTGGTAGTTGCTCACTGAGAGACAGAAGAACCTTTAGGGGGGGTTTAGTAAAAAATGATAACTGAAAATCTGATTGCATCATCTCCTCTGCTGCCCTTGTGGATTGTTGGATTCTTGGAGATTAGCAGACAAGTCTAACACTTTTTTGTTGTGCATTATCTAATCAAGGATGTTATAGCTTGACTGAAGAGATTCTGGTTTCCATGCTCTAAAACATCCTTAATGAGCAGCAGACAGACTTACAGGTTCCATATAGATTCCTCTGCCTCCAAAATATCAAGGGACTATGAGCTGCAGCTTTGGGTTTCCCTTATCTCACAGACAACACTGCCAGCCTCTCTCCTATCATTCCCATAACGGTTCTTAACAGAAAGCCAGAAGTTAAACTTCTTTATAAAACCCAGACTGTCAGAAAACTTGAAGACAGCCCCAAGTTTTTCTCTAGCTGGATTCTAAAAAGAAAAGGTTAAACTCCCTGTATTTTTTTTTTTTTTTCTTGCTCTAACTATATATGTGTGATTAAAATACATAGAAACTCCATGCAGATCCTGTCACGGATCTGTACTGGATGTTTTCCAGATTCTTTCTGAATTCCCTCTATTACTGGTAGTTAAATAACTATTTGTGGAAATCCTGTTTCCCCTGCTGTGGGGAGTCCCCTCTTGAAGTCTCCTTTTCTCCCACTTCAAAGAGCACTTCCAGAAGGGGCCATGACCCTTTTGTAAGCCTGGTGACAAGGGCACTGAGGTGGCAGGAGAAGGACATGTGGCACCCCGGGAGAGGTGAAGGGAATTCAGCCTTAGGAGGAGGAGGAGGGGAAAGGGTGATCTTCCAGCTTCTCCAGCTGGCTAAGGGGAACCTTTGGAGCAGATGGAGCTGGACTTGGGGAGGTCGACCAGAACAGGGCAGAAGCTGGAGCACAGGAAACTCCAGTTGAGTAGAAGGCAAGTTTATTTTACTGCAGGGGTGGAACAGATTGTATGAGGTATTGTGGAAACTGTCCTTTAAGATATTCAAAACTTGACAAGTCAGCCTGGTCTCTTCCCACCTCTGTTGTTCTGTGTTCATGATCCTCTGCTCCTCTGCAGCAGCTGCTGGAGGCTGTTCCTTTGCCAGCCTTGGTTCTTTTTAACCTGGTCATGATGAACACATTTGTCATTTAATTTATTTCCTGCAGTTCTGGAGGCAAAATAGCTGCTCAGTAGTTGAGGACAAGTTATTAAATCCCTTTTTTTTGCCCAAGGAGTGATGCATCCTTGCTGGATCTGTGTGATGGCATCAGTGACTGACCTGGAGGCAGCAGTGAATGTGCACTGTGGTTGTACCTAAAATACCTTTAGTGATAATCTGGAAGAGCAGCCCCATCATCTGATATTGGAAACCTTAACCCAAAGTGATTCTTTCAAATAAGGATTCTTTCATCTTAGTTTCATTTAGAGATTATGTATTTTTAGAAAAAATTGTTTTGGAGAGTCTTCCCCTTGGCAAACATAGATTGCATGAGCGCAATGCTAAAACCTACTGAGAGTTGTGAAAGCATCACCTGATTATTAAATATGAGTTAGGACTTGCCACACAAGGAAACTTATTGATATAATTGCACTGGTGTAATTATGCTCAGACGATCTCCTGTGTCGACAAGCCCTTCCATGCAACTCGTTTGGCCCCTTCTTATTTAATAACTCATTAGGCCTCTGACTGCACATTAAAATTGCATAATTCTTTGCTAAAAAATCTCCAATGTGCAAGTTTAATGCTGACTGGCAGCACTTCCAGCATGCTGAGCAGGCCAGCAGTTAAGCTTTAAAAAATGGTGAAGGACAAAAGAAATGAATGTTCCAAGTCTGAGAAATGGTTACGGAGCACATGGTCCTGAAAAACCATCATTACATAACTGTGTGGATTTTGGAGTAGAAGCTCATCAAAGTGTGTGGCTCATTCACACCTTTTATAGACTAGGAGTGTCTTGGCCTGCTCACTTCATGAGTCACTTTTATCTCTGATTTTGATCCTCAGTAATGTGCAGGAATAAGAGCAGCCAGCCTTGTGTTTGCAATAGTTTTCAATTTGCAAAAATTTTTTTTACTAACACAGCATTTCTGTGATTATGCAGGTTTCCTCTACTGCCACCTTTCCCTCCCTGTCTTTTGACAGAGTAATTTTGCTTGATTGCTAATTTTATTTCATAAAACTGCCATAAGACTGTTATTTTTCTGATACCTGTCTTTTCCAGATTTTTTTTTTTTAATAGAAATTGCTGCTTTTAAGATTGATAGCTATGAACCTTTAGTTTATGTAAATGAGATGAATTATAATGGGAAGTCTGGCTTCTTTCCTGATAAAAGTAAGCCTAAAGACAGCATATGGACACCTCATTATTCCACACCCAGCTCACCTTAATTCACACCTTGAAAATGGGGCTCTTGATGGTCTCAATCATCATATCAAGGCTGAAATGTTCTCATTATTCATTTTATCATCTGACAAATGAGTGAGGAGCTTCCAATACTTATCACATGGATGCTCCAGTTTATTAGTCTTTCATCTTTTTTCTAATCCCTTCTTTCCTTGACAGCACTTTAAAAGTAAAATCCAGGAATGCATGTAGATTTTCCAATGCTTTGAAATACTGAAGCAGCATCTGTGTTCCTGAAGGTGTCTCTGCATGAATTTTGGCAGGTTTCCTTGGGCAGGGCATCACTTCCAGCTCAGATGTCCAGTGCTCTCCTCTGTAGCACTGCCAGGCTATGAAAGATTCCTAGTTAGAGCCTTGGCACTAAGGAAAATATTCTCATATTGATACAACTTCTATTGCATTTAAAAGTGGTTGAGTGGTGGGACTTCTGCAGGAGTGTTTGAACAGGGAGATGTGGCAGCTGAATCACTTTGAATGCAGCAATTGTGCCTCCTGATCAAGGCTGAAGGCTTCTATCATGTTTTGATAGAAGGTGAAGCCTTATTTCTCTGTTCTGTCTGCACCAAACCCAGTATTTTGTGATTCTACCTTTCACAGCTGCTTGCTGTAGTAAGTTCTACACAAGATAGCTTGATTTTGCTTTCTTAATTTGAGGCAGTAGTCCAAAAGTGAATTCAGCTCAGTGATTGCAATATTTAGTTTTTCTCCCCTGGAGTTCAGTTCCCATCCCTCGGTGCTGTAGTTGACACATACGTGTCTGTTTTAGGCGGCAGAAATGTAGGTTGAGCGCTTATCGGGTCACTGCTGCTGTTTAATAAACAGTACTTATCTCCTTGAAGCAACACCCTGCCCTAAATAAGTTTTGCCTTGGGAGTTGAGCCAGAAATAGCTTCCCCTTTTTTTTTTTTTTTCCCCCCTTTAATTGGATCGTAAAACCCAAATAATTGAAAAAAACCTATTTAAGATGAAAATAGAGGGTGGCAATGGTCCTGCTTTCTGGGCAGCTTGGTGCTTTTTTATCTCTGTGAGTCATGCAGGTTATAAAACTGCATTCCCATCTTCCCTCAGGAGTCTGTGCTTCTCTCAGCATTGCATCTTGTTCTCAAAAATGGGGCTGAATCCTCACTTTTATTTGCTCTTTGTCACTAAAACTCCAGTGGAAGAATGAATGCAGTGGTGGTGTTGAGCAACATGTGGTTTGTTGATCCCTGAACACTTAGAGATACGGGTTTGTTATGCCCCTGTGAAGCACTTAACAACCCCATTTTGAAACAGAAGGAGGATGTATTGCTTAATTACAGAATTACTTAATTTGGCAGCATAAATAGCTTGTGGGGATGTGTGTCCCCTTCCATCATGCTTCTCTTTGTACTTCCAATTTTTAAATTCAACTTTTTTCGTCATTTTAAAAGTTAGACATAATGTATCAAATATGACACAGAAAAGAAAGGGCAGTGGAATTAGGATCTGAAAGTAGATACAGAAATGTTAGAAGGCATAAAAATCATTGGGAAGGAGAAGGGAAATCAATATATTGATAACAGTTGTCCAGGTGAGTGGTAAGGCAATATGGAATACAGGGTGTGGATAACAAGAAATGGAAGTGTTAAAATACAGGAGCCTGGACAGAAAATGAAAATATTTTATAATGCATGGTGTTATGGGAATCATGGAAATGCACAAAAATCACAGACTAAAGTTAATGACTAGGACATAATTTTCAAATGGGAATGCTCCATTATGGAAAGATGGGAATAAAAATGTGTGCAGTGGCGATCTGTAAAAAGGATTCAGCAGCAGAGTGACTGAAAACATATGTGGGAGACAGATTATTTTAAAATTATTGTGGGGGGAGTGGAAATGATGGCAGACAGGATTCTGGGGGAGTAGAGGTGGCTGCTTTGTGCACATCTTCTTGATCAGATTTGGAGGTGGATCACAGAAACCTTTGGTGTATTGCAAGTACAAATATATGTGGGAGTTTTTTTTTCTCTAGTGATAATGTTGTCAATAACTTTGTTAGGTGTCCTATCCACAGCAGAGGATTCTTTCCACTGAATGACACAGACAGTGTGAATTTGGTGTGAATTTGTCACACCAAACATGGGGATTTGGTGACTGCAGGGCCAGCTGAACGAGTTAATCACCATCAGAAAAACATTAAGTCAGCAGAGGGCCTGGAAGTGTTGGGAAAAGATGAAAATCGATGTCTTAGAAATTAGGATGTGTAGGAATTTAGAAAAAATAAAAAGCCAAAGGTTGAGCAGAATCAGTGAGCTGGGTGCTTTATCTTGTCTTGAGGGATGGAGGTGGGTAAGGTCAGATGCAGAGGCAGATGAGCTGCTTGTGGCAGGACTGGGTTACAGAGAAGAGCTAAGGTGATATTTGGCTCCATTTTTCAGGGCAGCTGGTGACACTGCAAAATCAATGTGGATGAATAATACTCAAATGAAAATTGCTATATTGCCATTTAAGGCAAAACTGAAGTACTGAAACGTGAAGTTTTAGGTTATGGAAATGAAGATCTTCAGCAAGAAACAACTTTAATGTGTTGATTGAGTTAGTGTTGGAGAACCACAGTCTTTAATGGCAATGTTTATAAAAGGGAGGGAAGAAAGGAAATTGGATTTCAGTAGCCTGAATTAAAAGGGTGGATGCCTTAGAGTGTGTTTGGGAGACAAGATCAGAAACAAGATTTTCAAAAAATAGTAACAAAAGCCTCTATCATTTTCCCAGTGTCAAATCTGGTGAAGTATTTGGTGCATGGGAAAATTGGTGCTGACTGTTAGTAGGGTGCTAAAAATAGGGAGCTACTAATGAGTAGGAAACTGGCCGTAAGAAGTGTTGAGGGGTAAAGTGGGGAATTCATGCTGGTAATGTCGGGAATAGTCTTATTTCATTAACAAACATTGTATAAAGGTTAGGAATGAGTATGTGAAATTTCATCTAGAGATATAGGAGTCATTGTCAGGAAAAGGAGAATCTGAGCATCATTCAGAAAGGTTTGTAGATACAGATTAGGAAAGTAGTTAAAGACAATATAGCTGGTAATTAATAAGGAGTTGGGAGATGATCATAAGCAAATGAAATGGGTGCACATGTCCTGAGAGGTCACTGGATGGCCTTTACAAGGCAGGCAAAAGCAGTTTAGGGCTCATTAATCTGCCTTTTCCCGTTGAGAGATGGAAGCACCAGTGTGGTTATCACTTAGTCTTCTTCAGGAAAAATGACTGGAAGGATGAGAATGATGAAGCCTGATTTATAAGCAGGGACTAACAGAAGGAGCATAGCCTAGCATTTAGTATTAAATGGGTATTTGGTTTAAATCTAGAAGTACAGCCAGGAGTACTCAATTTGAAGGCCACCGAATATAACCTGCCAATGAATGACTAAAAATGGAAGGATGTTTTCTGAGCATTAGAGCATCACAATTCTGGAACAGCTTTCCAGTAGAGAAAGCCAGGGTAGAAAAGTGGTGACTGATTTGTTAATGAAGGGATGTGAATTGTTTCTGGTGCTAGCAGAGAACTGAATTTGATAATCTTAGAAAGCCACACCTGGATTCTTACATGAGTAATGAGAAACCACATGGCTTTTTTCACATGTGAAGCTTTTGCTGCAAGTTGTTGCTCCAGAGCACAGAACACCTGAGCACTGAGGCTGCAGAAGTTTTGGGTACTCTAATTAGTACCTTACACACTTGTGTGTGCATTTTTAATGGACTTTCCTGGATTGAAACAACAGCAAGCAGCTATTGTGCTTCTGCTTCATGTTGTCTGAGCAACAGCTGATGTTTGAGCTCAAGAATTGAGCACAGCAGCAGTAGAGTATTTGCTCTGTGTTCTGTGTGAAGGAAGCAGTAGGATATAGTTCAGTTCTAACACAGGATTTTGCAGACAGCTGCAGCATGGAGGAAAGTGGTGGAAACTCTGTTTTATAGGTGTTTGCTCAAATGGATGTGGTTACATCTGTTTTAAAATGAAAATTATTCCCTGCAAGGAAGATCTTGGTTCTTGCTTTCCTGCTTGGCCTGTGAAATTCCCACCCAGCTGTCTTGTGGTATAGGAAAATGCAACTGATTTTAAGATTTTTTTCCAGTAATTTGGGCTAGGAAATACAATGAATTGTGAACCAGTATGAGAAAGAAAGAGAAGAAAGGATTCATGGTCTCCTGAAAAGCAGAGTTTGGGCTTTTTTTTCATTTTTAGGTTGTTTAAAAAGAGTCATGGTTTTAAATGTGATGGTCCAATAGCCTGTAAGTTTGCTGAAATGTCAATTTGAGACAGCTGATGGCTAAGTTGTGCGTTTTCTCTTTTGCAGTGCTCACACCTCCTCCTCCATTGCCACCACCAATACAGGGATATGCCTTTAAACCTCCTCCTCGACCAGATTTTGGCACTTCTGGGAGAACAATCAAACTGCAGGCCAACTTCTTTGAAATGGACATTCCTAAAATAGATATCTACCATTATGAATTGGATATAAAGCCAGAAAAATGTCCTAGAAGAGTTAACAGGTAACACACTGAGCTTTGCCTTTCCTCAGTTTATTTGCAGTCTTGTTTTTCTTTGAAAAAGCTGGAGCCAGGTGCCCCCACTGATGTCTGGAAAGATGTGCCTGGCTTTAATCAGTGATTGTACTTATCACTTTCATTAACAGGATATGCATATCCTTTATTTTTTTTCCCCCCTCCAAATCTTTACTTGGATTGATTTTGCCAGAATAGTGAGATGCTGCTGATTGAAGCCGCTGGTGGCAGATGGATAAGCTGTATTAGCTCTATTGGAACTGGGTCAGTATAAGCCAACTTGATAAAAATTATTTATTATTACCTGGTTATATATTGGAGTGTAATTGGCTGAAGTCCTTCAGCAGGGAGCTGGTGTTACCAGCTTGTTTTCCCACCTTTCCCTCCTCACAAGAGGAGGCAAAACCTGTTTGTTTGGGGGAAAGGATTATGGAGTTACTAAAGCAGGTAAGAAATTATCCTTTATCAGTAGATTCTGTATAAGGGAAAACTGCTCCTGAAACAGATAGCAAGATGAAAACATGGATCAGCTGGCCAGGGAAATAAGCAGCCAGGTCTTGCATTTGGCATCTGTACCCTGTTAGAGTGTGGAACTTCATTGACTTGAAAAAGAAGTGGCATTGCCAGAAGTGAAACTTGAGAATGAGACTTGGCACCAACTGGAAACCACAAGTGTCATCATCATAACTGCACCTTGACTGTAGAGAATTGTAATGGCTTGTTTATATATTCAAGAGCAAAGCCTTTCCTTGTTAAAAAAGGTCACATGGGTGGAATATGCAGTCATGAAAATAAACAGTGTGGAGTCAAAAAAGCCACCTGAAAGCCACGGTTTTCCTAATGTGAATTAATAAACCTGAGGGCATTCTCCGTTGTTACACTGAGGAGTTGGTAATGATAGTGTTTTCACAAAGCAGCATCACTGTGCTTTGCTGCTCTGTTTTTTTGGTTTTTTTGTTTTTTTTCTTCCTGTGGTGATCTATTATAAGTTTAATTTTTCAGCTAGTCAAGAGCTGAGGTTAATATTAAAAGCAAACACCTTTGTTAAGTGAATGGAGCTGAACTCTCTTCTTGCCCAAGGGCAACTGCTGATTTCACTGAGATGCTCTTCCTGCATTGGAGCACTGCAAAACACTTGGAACAGTCACTTTTTTCATAAGAGGAACCATGAGAGCTTTGCTTTCCTTAACTGCTCTCCCTGCCACCACTCCAGCTCTGCCAGCTCCTGCTGGCTTATCCAGATTGCTTCTGCATCTCCTCTGGGAGCCAAATGCTGCACAGCTTCTGCGTGTTTTCTGTGTGAGCACCTCCCTTACAGTCCAGTGTGGGGCTGCTTGCCACAAAACCTAAAGCAGTTTTCTCACTGGAAAGGCAGATTCTATTCAGTAGCAAGTTCTTCCTCCAGTGCCAGCCCCCGACCTTCTCTTCTTGGTCAGGTTAGTCACTCCTCTTTTGTGGTGACAGGAGCAGGTACAGATCTACTCGGATGAAATGCCTTTTGCAATAAGCAGAGATGCCATAGATGCATTCAGCAGTGGTGTGGTGGGTGTTTCTCAGTGTGGTAAGAATACAATTTGGATTCACATACTGAAGTGTTTTTTATTTCTTTTGAGTGCTTAGTGCTCTATTCTGTAGATATACCTATACTCAGATGCACCTGGGTTTCTGTGAGCTGTGACCTTTTGGTCCTAAGTCTGTACCTGCATTTCTGTGTGTGCACATTATATATATATATATATATATATATATGTATAATTATGCAGGATCCACATGTAATCCAATTCTGAATGATGTTTTTTTACAGCTGGCTTACAGGTTTCTAGTATTTTGGTTATATAATTCACATATTTATATAGTAAGTATTGCTTTATATGACATAACTTCTACAAAGAGGAGAGGGAGATTTTGTTTTTTACTCTACTCCCTCATCTGTGTCAGCTTTGTTCTTCAGTTTTACTCCAACTTGTACTGTGACCCTGCAGACCCCACTGCAGGGTGTATCCCCTGTACATGCAAGTTCCACACTGAGACATGAGCAGGACTGGAAAATGCAGCTAGGACAAGGTGCTCCTGAATTAATGCAGTCTGGCTACAATTCTGTACATGTGACAAAGTCCAGATCTATTTGGGTAGTTGGACAGGCAGAGTGGGCGATGTGAGTTTGGTTCTGCACTGTGGGTGCTCTCAATTTAATTTTTGAGGATTTGTGCAAGGTGAGCTCTGCAGTTGCCAGCCCAGGGTCCTTGATGAGCTTGGCAGAACAGTCGTCCCAAAGGGCTGAAGTTAGTGAAGTGGTACATAACTCTTCTTTTAACTGTGCATGGAGAAAATAACTTATATTCATTAAAATATCTCCACCCACAGCTGAGAAGCACCATTGCTAACTGTTGATGTGGTTTGAAGCTTGAAAACATTAATTAAGTGGAAGTATTAATTTTTTATATAAAGCAGTTGACAATCGGAAGAACTTGCTCAGGAAGAGAGTGGGATTTCCATGCTCAATCTTAAACCCAAGGTTGAAAAATACCTCCTTCCTCCCTCTCACCCTCCCAGTAATGTACTTGTTCAGTCAGACCCTGCAGATCTGAGGCAGATATTACTGGGCCAGGTTCGATTCATGCTTTGCAGGAGGTCAGGGTTTCTTTCAGTGGCCACATCTTATTTTAAGATAAACCCTGTGGCACATCAAAGAAATTGCCAGTTAAAACAGAATTAATTATTTTCTCGAATGAGTTCAATTTCATCTCAGATTTTGCAGCACACTTATACCTACCTGAATGCTGGGTTAGTTACCTTGCCAAGTCAGGGTGCATGAACAGTCACCTGCAGCATCTGTGAGCAGGTGGTTGTTAGCAGTGCTGCAGGAGCAGGGCTGTCCTTTCTGTGTGTCACTTTAACCTCTTAATGCCCTTTTGCCCCTGTGGGTTAAGATTGTAGCCTGCTGATGGATTTTGGGTATTACAGGTAGACTGAAGGATGTCTCTCTGGGACATTGGGACCAAAGGACCTTTGGCGTCAAAGAGTGTTATTATTCCAGCTGACCTCTCATTGACTGCTGCTTTGAATGACCAGTGTGTAAACACTGTGGTTTGACAAGATCTGTGTGAGTGGTTTCCCCATTCATACAAAAATAGAACCTTATTCCAGCTACTCTTAAATGAATGTGTACTTTTAATATTCACAGTTCCACTGAATGCACGTGCCCAGTTTTGTTAGATGGATCCCAGTTTTGTTGTGTGTATGAAAAAAAAATGCATTTAAAAATTATTTTTCTCAGGGAGCTGCAAAATGTTTCGCTATCATTGTTGGCATAAACTGCTGCCCTGTCATTGGGGCTGTAAGCTGGAATAATGATATTTTTGAAAGCTTCTCAGGCTGCTGAGCTTTAGGTCCAGGGTCCTCTGTAGAAAGGACTCTAGGACAGGGGAGTTGAAGCCCCAGGATCTACTGCACACCTCTTGTTTTGAGCTTGAGAGAGCGTGAGCTTTCACTTCACCACTTCCACTAGGTCACAGAAAAGAGGAAGGAAAGTTTAAATCTGAAAAAAAAAACCCCCTAAAAATAGCAGTTTTAAGAAAACAGTTTAGTCTGTGAAAAAGTTGCTTTCAGTTCAGATCAGTCAAACAAATCCTGCCTTTAATAGAAAGGAGTGGACAACTCTTTCATTTACCTAATGCCTCTGTTGGTAAATATTAGTGTTAGTACTTGTCTGCTACTTAACATTCAAAGTAAAAAGTTGGATTAACTTAATCTTTTTGCATTTTCAGAGAAATAGTGGAGCATATGGTTCAGCACTTTAAAACCCAGATTTTCGGGGATCGCAAACCAGTGTTTGATGGAAGAAAAAACCTTTATACAGCTATGCCACTTCCCATTGGAAGAGATAAAGTAAGTTTTAAATAGAAAAATTTCTAGAGATTTTAATGTGGTATTTGCAGAGTATTTCTAACAACTAATAGAAACTGATTTTCTGTTCTTGATTTTCAATTTCTGGAGTGGATGTCTCTATTGTTGCCGCTCTGTTCAGGGTGTGTTTTGCCAGGACACAAGTGTGAGCTTGTTGCTATCCCAGTGGTCACTTTGTTTTATATCCCTTCATTCCCCCCTCTCTTTCACTGTTGTGGTTTCTGCTGCTTTAGGGAGCTGGATCAGCTCCCCCAGACAGCAGAGAGTCTCCAGACTGGCACTAGGGAGAAAGTGAGAGCACAATTGAGTGTGGGACAGGAGGGAAAATAACTGCTCTGGGCAGCAAGAAGCTGTTGTGTCACCTCACTAATCTCATCAAGGCCCACTCTAAGCTTATTCTCGCTATCAGTAGCTGGAAGAAGCTCCTCCATCTCTCTGTTGCCTATGTTAGAACCTCTCCTCCCTAATTCTTGATGACTGAGAGCCAAATTAATCTTCACTGCACTAGTTAAGACACAATCTTTGCCCTGGGGCAGCTGGAGAGGACTGTGGTTGTGTTTGCCAGCTCCCAGTGGGGCAGTGACCTCTTTGGGCTCTGCTTGTGGCTGCTCCTGTGCCCATTGACTGCTGGGGTGGAAGGGACTCTGTTGGAACATGCTAACACACAAGCCCTAGAAAATAATTTAGCCTATGCATCTGTGATCTAACAGGAGATTGAATTTTCTGTGCCTTTTTTTTTTGTTCAGGTGAGTCCCTGAGGGAGGGCACAGTCATTCTGGTTGGTACTGCAGTAGTTTCCTTCTGCTGTAGGTGCAGTTACAGGGGAGGACTGTTCTATCTCCTAGGAGTTGATTACAACTTACATAGGCAAAAATAAAATATAAGGGGAGGAATAGAAATACAGAGAAATGGGGAAATTTGGAGCCGTTCAGGCCCTCTGAAATTCAGCTGCTATAGAATAATTCAGGCTTTCTTTTGCTGTCTCATTGGATGGCTATGCAATGCTTGACATAGTTAATAGTTCTACTTGAATCAAGCTCTTAATCTCATATGTGTAATTTTTATTTCCTCCCAATCTGTTTAAGTGAATGCCATGCAGTAAAGGTCAGTCTCTACTCTGGTGTTAATTACATTTCATTAACTGATAAAGTAATGTCTGGGAAAAAGATAAAGGAATCATTAAAAGTCTTAGCTTTTTTTTTCTGCTTACTTTCACATACAGTATTCCAGTTCCCACAGATTTAGCAGACAAGACTGCAAAGTGTTTGCCAGAGGTGGAAGGATACTTGGTGAGAGTATCTTAGGATTTTAAACAGCTCTGGATATGTGCAGAGTTGCCTTATAATACTTTAGAAGTTGTGGATGATTGACAATATATATTATGACAAGTATGAAGTTCATTTAATATGTGAAGGTAAATAAGAAATAGGTTTTTTTATACATGATAAACAGGGGTCAAATTAATCCTCAGATCTAATGAGACTTTATAAGATGCAAGTTGATCCTTCTTGCTCTGATAACCATTTTGAGTGGGACAAAGTTAACATAATCTTCCAAGTCAGCCTTTTCCCAGGTGTAGGTTATAATGTTCATTTGCACGGACACAAAGTAACTGGGACATCAAGAGCATTTTCAGCTACCACACTGTCCCTAGGCTTCAGTTTTACCATGTATATTTTAGTGTGTGTGGGCTTTAAACTCCAAAACATCAGGAATGGAGTCCTCTTTGGTCAACAGGCACAGAAGGAACATCTCATCCAAGAAATCATCTCATCCATTCCCAATCTTGCCAGAGCAGTTATCATTTGGAGTGGGTGGTCACTGAGTGTTTGTGGTGGAGTTTAGCACGAGGTAGTTTCAGGTGGTTTCATCTGTGGCTCACACCTAGGTTCACTTTCAATGAACTCCCAGTTTTCCCATTTCCCATGGTTATAGGGCTTTGTCAGTTGTTCTGCTGTACATATATTAACGTTACTCTGGAGGAAAGAGCTAATAGAGATAAATCTTTAGCTGTTTTAAAACAGACATGGGGAAATTTAGCTTAATGAAGGAAATTTTTACATGGTGCTAAATTGGTTTAAGCATGATTTAAGCCACTAAAGCTTGTAGGTATTAGGACTTTCCTCCACCATAATTAGATTATGTTTCTTTGGTGGGTTTTTTGGGTTTTTTTGTTTGTTTTTTTTACTGTTCTGTACATAACAAATGTAGCAAGTTCACTGCACATCTGATTGCATTTAGGATCATATTGAAAAGATTCATGAACATACAATGATTAATCTCTGTGGAAGATCTTAATTGACTTGCAGTATGCATTGGTAGTGGAAAAACTGATGCTAAACAGAGGGTTGACACCAAATTGCAGAAAGTTTTTTCCCCTCCTGTTGCTCTTTCAAGTTAATTAATGCACTCTGTCCTCATCTCTTCTTGGTAGTGGTTGTTCTGGGCTTGGTTTTTTTTGGTCTTTGCTGGCAGCTCTGCTTCTTTTATAACTTTTTCCTCTATATATATACTTTCCTCCTTGGCTTTTGTGGTTATCAAATCTGTTTTCATTCCTTCCTTAGAGTACCTTATTTTTCACTCTTTAATTTCTTCATCTTTTTAGGCCTTCTAGAACAGATATAGAATATGTAAATATTAACATGTTTTCTTAGTTTTTACTTGTACACATTGAGAAGAAAGGAGTGTTTAGAACCCTCTCAAGGTAGGAAGATATTAAAAGTCTCCTCTTTCTACACAGCAAACCCAAGTCACCTCTGATAGCAGCTTTGTATTCAACTCCTGCTTTAATTGTGCGTTTCCCTCAAAATATCCTTCTACAGTTAAAAGCTGGAATTTAATTTTACCTGAACTTGGAAGTTTTCTCAGCTAACAAGATTCAAAAGCAACTGATGTATCTTAACCTACATCTTCATTAGTCTTTTATTAGAAAAACAGTAATTACAAATGAACAGAGCAGCAGTTTGATACAGAAATCCTGCTGCTATTCCCTTTTCCAGAAGGAAAATGTTAATCCTGTCTGTGGTCACACACTTGCTCCTCTGACTTTGTCTTTCTGAAGTACTGCTAAAGACTCTGCACATGACAGAAGCAGAGCTTTTTCCTACATCCACAGTTTGTTGTTAATCTGTTTTTCTCTGAATCCCTGAGAAGGAAAAGCTCTTGGATTAATAGAGAAAAGGTACATTGTATGCTCAGAGCATGATAAAATAATCATGTGATGTTGCATTTAATTTATGGAGAAGAAGAAATACCAAGAATTCCTCAGAAACACGTGGTCATGTTTAATCTATATTTTTTTTAAACAGTGTAATACTGATTTGTGTGAGTCATTCAGACCACATCAGCTTCAAGACCTATTCTTTTTAAGGACAGCTTTGAAACTTTCTATAGGCTTAATGATTTTTTTCATCTAGCTCCCTTAGCTGCAGAACTGTCAGTGCTGTTGCAATTTGGCAGTGGGTTGACCAGGTAGCATCCTTACATTGTAAACTTTTTTTTTTAATTTGGGGATAGAGAATAAAACAAATCTTATATTTTGCTTTAGGATTTATCCCTAATAGTAAAGGACATAGTAAAATTCCCATCTAAAACTAATTTGTCCTAATTTTTTCATATTTTGCTCACTTTGCCATAAATGAACATAAGCATGTTCATTTGTCCTCAAAAGTACAGAGTGATATAAATAAAATATTACTGAGAGCAGAAAAATTCTGATTGGCAATGCCTAAAAGTATATGTGAACTTTTGGATGTGGGATGTGAATTAAGGACATTTTCATTATTTTCTTTAATAGGATGAGATAGTTAATTAATAAAAAAAAACAAAACAGAAATAAAAAAATAAAAAACAAAAAAAAAAATCACAGGAAAGTTTAAATATTACTTAAAATTTAAACTTAAATAACTTAAATATTACTTATTTTAGCAGTGACTCATAATTCAACTCATTTGGAGTTAGACCCAGCAGCAAAAACTGTTTTGGGCCAAATCCAGCAGTCACAGCTCTGCTAACTTTTACTGGTATTTGCAGGTGGGCACCTGCAATAGAAATTCTTCAATCCTGGGCCTTTTATTTCCATCAGGGACAAGGGTACTGCAACACAGGTTCCTCTTCATCTCCCATTCCACCATGATGAAGGGATTTTGTAAATTGATACCATGAGAGGAAAAAAAGTAAAATTAAATTTCTTTCTTTCCTTTCCTTTTTTTTTTTGGTTTTTTGTTTTTTTAGATTAAGGGCATCACAGTGTTTAATAATCAGATGAGTTGTGTATTACCAGTATTGGGAATAAGCATAGAGTGGTTGGGGTGTGAAGGCACCTTGAAGGCCGTCCTGTTCCAAGCCCCTGCCATGGGCTGGGACACCTTCCATTAGACCAGGCTGCTCAAGCAGGAATGATGAAACTTGATTTGGAGGAGAGGTTTAAAGGAAAATACAGGTCAGGTGTGACAGACATCTTCTATCTGCTGTAAATGAGATGCAAGTTGAGGACTCTTTGATAGTGTGGTGGAAGAAAGACTTCATGGAAAGCTTCCAGCTGGTGTGAGCTGAAGACCTGTCCCTTTCTTTGCACAGCTTTCAGCAGGGTTCACCTGGGCCAGACTCAGAGCAGTGACCCCAGGATTAGACTCAGTTCCCATTGCTTCCCACAGCTGTGCAACTCCTTCCTCTGCTCGAGTTTCCCTGGGGAATGATGTTTGTGCTGAAGGACAGATTCAGCTGTAATATTAATTTGTGTGCCTGCTATAGATGGACAACTCATTTTTAGGGGCACACAGGAAGGCTTATTATTTGTGTTTTATATTTCCTTCCTATTTTTGGACCAAAGAAACAAATTGTTGCAAGAGACCAGATGCTGGCAGATACTAGTTTGCTGTTAGCCGCCTATAATTTTTGCTAATTACAATTTGCCTGTTAACTGGATGCCTTTTATATTTAAATTGCAAGCTCCCTAGCAGGGGAAAACGCAACGTTTTTGTTGGTATCCAGCACAAAGGATACTCTGATCTTGTTATTTCTTGTAGTCACTCCCAGACCTCCTGATCACTTCAGACAAGCCTTAATTTTAGTCGGCTTAAAAACTTTGGTGCTCAGACTTCCTTTGTTCTAAGAACGAGGAGAAATCAGCATTGCAAATAATTACAAGTAATTGGCTTAAGTAATTTACCACGATGTAGTTTGCCACTGTTTTTAGACAAAAAAATCAAAGTAGAACATAGCATGGCAAAGAAGTGCCCCTGTTTTCTATCTGATACCATCACTGGTACTTGGAGGTTGTAGTTTATTCTTTCTTTTCTTAGTTTAAAAGTAAGAGTTTTTGCTTGGTGGTTTTTGTGGGTTTTTTGTTTTGTTTGGGCAATTGATGATTTATTTTTCTCTTTTAAAACTCCTTTCTTCTCTTGTTTGAACTGTGTCTGCAGCAACAGCATGTAAAGAACTCTGGTGCTCTCAAGAGCAAATACCAGAAATTCATGAATCTTGGCAGGTGGTGACATCCCATGCTTGAGTCATGCAGGAGCTGACATGAGCAGTGATGCACTGGGACGTGTCAGGGACCTGAAATCAGGTCATGGGATCTTCGCTGAGACCTGATACAAGTGCCTCCAAATTCCAGTGTTGCTTCACAAAGGAGATAGATGCCAGCTGGGAAGCACTCCAGGCTTCTGAAATATCCCTTTGGGAAGATGGAGCTGTAAAAAGAGGCTGTACCTACTGCGTGCTGTTGCTTCATCCTTGCTTTTTGTCTCCTCCTCTGCTTGTGGTGCTGTTCAGAGGAATCCATTGTCCCTTCTGATTTCCCCCCTTTCAATGGAAAGAATCATCTTGGTTTGTTGTTTGGCATTGTTGCAGGTGGAGCTGGAGGTCACGCTGCCAGGAGAAGGAAAGGACAGGATATTTAAGGTGGCTATAAAGTGGATGTCCTGTGTGAGTTTGCAGGCTTTGCATGATGCCCTTTCTGGCCGGCTGCCGAGTGTCCCGTTTGAGACCATCCAGGCCCTGGATGTGGTGATGAGGCACTTGCCTTCCATGAGGTGAGGGGAAGCCCTTGAGGTGCTTTAGGTGTGACTTGGGTGCTTTGGTGGCTCTTTGGGTAGTCTGTGTGGCAGTGGCAGGCTCAGGTGAGGCCATCGGTGCTTTCCTGCTCCGATTCCAGTGGAATTCAGAGCCTCCAGCCTGGACATGAGTCTTTCCCCAGAGGTGTCAGACTGGCCCCATGTTTGTGTGCTCAGGTCAGGGGGGCTCTGCCATCTCCCTCTTTCCTCTGTAGCCTTGGAGAAGGAGGCTCTCCCTGAGTGGGAAGTGCTTGGAGTTTGGTAGACTTGGAAGGGTGGATTTAAAACAGCTTCTTACCATGCTCCTGTGTGTCCCTGGACAGATGTTTATTGCAAATTTTGTATAAAGGTTCCAGTGCTAGGGGAACATTAATGTCACCCCGTGTGGCTATTCTGATAGGAAAGAAAAAGTTGAAAATTATTTGTTTGTTTTTCAAGTGGAACCTACAGCATTTTCAGTCACACCCAGGAGATAGTGGGCTTAATTCTGCTGCCGTGACATGAGTCACTTAAGACCACTGTGCAAATTATATTCAATTAGAAAGCAAAGAACAAAGTTTATTAGGGCTGAACTTTCCCATATCAAAGCTCTAAATAGATAATGAGTTTTGTATATGTAAATTACTTTAAATAGCCTTATAGTATGTTGACTTTATTCTCAGACTTAGGATAGGAAAAAATAAAATTACTTTAATCAGGTTTTACAGCGCAGAAAACATCCCAGAATGTCAGATACCTTTGCTTAGAGGAACACATTGGCTCTGGGTACGATTTGTTTGTTATAAAGTTTGCAGTAGTTAATTATCAAGATGAAAGATTGATCAGAAATATTTGTTAGATCACTTATTTACCCTCACATAGTGTCTGTAATTCAGAATATGGGGAGAGATTGTTACATTGGTTTTAATAGCAGGGACTTTTTTCTTCTCTTACAGAGGCACAGTTGAAGTTTTAATAGAATACAAATAAAAAGTTATTAATGCTTTTTTGTTGGAATTAGTAGATATATTAAGGAATATACTGAAAATAAATTTAAACTTGAGTAGTAGGCAGTTTCTTACTGTAACAAGCTGGCTTTTGAGAGCTGTAACCTGAGTCTTGCCAGAAATCTCAGATTATTGGTAATGTTAATCACTGACATTTCTCTGCTTTCGTGAAAAAGAATTTGCATTAGTTATGGCTTTATTGCAAATTTTGCTTTAGTTTTCTGATGTGAATTTATTTGCTTTCTTGCAGGTATACTCCTGTGGGGAGATCTTTCTTTACAGCATCAGAAGGGTGCTCAAATCCTTTGGGTGGTGGCAGAGAGGTTTGGTTTGGCTTCCATCAGTCAGTCAGACCTTCATTATGGAAAATGATGTTAAATATTGATGGTAGGTACTAGGAGGTATTTTCTTGTTTCTTTTTGCACCTTAATGGGAAGGCAAAAATTTAGTTTCATTTGTTGGATTTCCTAAGAATTTCCTCTGTGTTGTTGTAACACACCATTAATGATTTTGTCTGCAGTGTCTGCAACTGCATTTTACAAAGCACAGCCAGTTATTGAGTTTGTCTGTGAAGTTCTGGACTTCAAAAGTATTGAAGAGCAACAAAAACCTCTGACAGATTCCCAAAGGGTAAAGTTTACCAAAGAAATAAAAGGTAATAAAGAAATTATATACAGCTGCTTTATTCTGTCTGTTACCACTGTGTGTTTTAAATATTTTCTACAGCAGTTGCCTTATTGGGAGACAAAAATTTCATATTTTCATATGAAACCTATCAGTAGTACCAATCCCAGGTTCATGACAAAAATATTCCAATTCCTAATCTGATTTCTAAATGTTTACAAAGACTGGGATTTCATGTTTTTTTAATTACCCAGTCTTAAATTTTTCCAATTACTGATGTTGGGTTTTTCATATTTTAGATTTTACTAATAATTTACCAGTGTGTTTTTACATACTTAGGCATCTGTCCTGCATATACTCTCCTGGAAGTAAATAACAGTTATTCTAGTGTGTAGTGACTGAATCAAAGAGAACAGGAGGAAGAAATCTTACTGGTTTTGTTCATTGAAGGCTTCTTCTGCAAAATGGAGATATGCCTGATACTTCTGGCAGAAAGCAAGCAACTTTAAATACACCAAATCCATAAATCCATCCTGCACTTTCCTTTTGTGTTTTCAAAACACACCAACAAAATTATCTTTGCCCAACTAGAAGTTAGCAAGAAAAGTGTAAATAAATCCTGAGTTGGCATTGGTTGTAAATGTTGTGAAAGGATAATCAGGCACTGAATTGCTTCACCATGGCCTTGTTCCCATGAGCTCCTAGAGAGGCTGTTTGGGGATTCCACTCCACCCACACCCCAGTTCATTAGCTCAGGCTGGGCTGCAAGAACTGGAGGTCTTACAGACCTTGTATGTTTAGACAGAAAATATAAATAAGGGGTTTTGTTACAAGGAGCTTGTGTGCCCTTTTTGTCCTTTCCCCATCCTGGGCTTCCTTAGAGGTACAGAACTGGAATTTGCAGAATGTGCTCAGTGTCATCTGTGAGCTCTGGGGGCTTTGGGATTTCATCTTGTCTCTGGAATTCTGTGTTGAACTTTGGCTGAAGGTCAGGAGTTTTGAATTTTAAGACTGTAAATTGCTTTTTGAGTTCTGTCTGGGCTACCCTTTGGGGCTAAATAGAATGGCTTTATAATGCTGTTCAACTGGTCTTGTGTAGCAGTTTAGGGCTGACACTTTGATTTTGGAGAAATGGTGATTTGTGCTGTCCAATTTTTAGGTCTGAAGGTGGAGATAACACACTGTGGACAAATGAAAAGGAAGTACAGAGTGTGCAATGTCACCAGACGACCAGCAAGTCACCAAACGTAAAGTATTTTTCTGCTTTTTAAGCATGTGTTTGATCTCAGGCTAGAAAAATGTCTTGCCTGCCTTTCTGAGGTGGGAAAAATTACCTTTAAAAATTATGCTTTCTTTGGTTAATATCCTTAAATATACCTCAAAGTATTTTCCCAATTTTGCTCTTCTTTTTTTCTATTTTTATACTCTAATAAGTATCATGGCATTTGAACCAATTGCACTGTTTTAGATCTGGGAGGGTTTTTTTGTTGGGTGGGTTGTTTTTTTTCTGTCAATTATGGATTTCTTTAAAGTTGGAAGGACAGGGTGTCTTATTTGTTACTTAATGTTTCCCTCAACTGGAATAAAAATTGTGCCAGTTGGGATCAGCCTCCTGATGTTGCTTATTTGCAATATCTTTTTCCTCTGGAAAAAATGTTTCTTTTTAACTACCAACCAGAGAGTTGCAGATAAGTTGAATATGGAGACAGTGATTTCCATTTTTAAGGAAGTAATATAAGGAACAAAACTGATACCAGCTTTTTACAAAAAGACAACTGATCAGTATCTGAATCTAGTATTTAATCATTTGGGCTTTGTTTCATCCTCCTTTAATAAGCTTAACTTGTGCCAAGAAGTGTACTGAGGAACTGTAGGGGAAGCATTTTGCATGAAGTAATAACTGCTTTCCATATTTGCTTTCCAACAGATTCCCACTTCAGCAGGAGAATGGACAAACAGTTGAATGCACTGTAGCTCAGTATTTTAAGGACAGGCATAAATTAGTTTTGCGCTACCCTCACCTTCCATGTTTACAAGTTGGACAGGAGCAGAAACACACATACCTTCCTCTGGAGGCAAGTAAACTCATAGAGAATTCTGTATTTTGGGGCTGGAGGAAGGGGGTCCAAGGGAAAAAGGGTTCAAATGTTGGCAAACTGTTTTCTGAGCAGCCAGATTTTGAGAAATTCTGTAGTGCGTTGGTGAAAGAAAAGCCATGAGCCAAAAAAACATTTGGACTGTGTTTAATTTTCTTTCTGTGGGGAAATTTCAGGTGTGCAACATAGTGGCAGGACAGAGATGCATAAAGAAACTCACTGACAATCAAACTTCCACTATGATTCGAGCCACTGCCAGATCAGCCCCGGACCGGCAGGAAGAGATCAGCAAATTGGTGAGCGTTGTGTCAAACGTGAGGCAGGTGTAGGAATGAGCTTAATTTTGCTTAACCTGAGCAGATACTGACTGATGTGTTTGTGCACTGCACACAGGTTATGAGCTTGTTTTTATCCATTTTTATCATTTCAGATGCGGAGTGCGAGTTTTAACACCGACCCTTACGTCCGAGAGTTTGGGATAATGGTCAAGGATGAAATGACAGATGTGACTGGCAGAGTCCTACAGCCTCCCTCAATCCTCTATGGAGGCAGGGTATGTCCAATGGCTTCTGTGCAGTCTGTGGTGGCTTCTAGCACCAGATGTGATGGCCTCTGTAATGTGGTTATTTTAAATAAATTGTGTGCCGTGAGAGAGATGTCATGGGTGTATTGTTCAGAATTTAAATTTAGGGTCTCAAAGTCCTTAAATGTATTGGCCAATTTGCATCTCTCTCAATTGCTGTTTTATTTCTCAATGTAAAGCTGGGTTAAAAATGCCTTTTTTTGCCTCAAGCGCTCTTTCATTGTGTGTTGCAAGAAGCAGCGTGCAAATAGTGGTTCAAATCAATGTGTATGGAGAAGAACAAAGATCGTTTCAATTATCACTATATATTTGAAAATATGCTGAAATATTCCTGAACTTCTGGTTGATTTTGAATATTCTGGGAGGAGCAGCTGTATTAAGGGCAGTTGTCTTGAGGTATCATCTATATCAGCATGTCTTTCTCCAGAGCCATCTCTTCCTGTTAGGAATATTTACCTACAGGTTTTTATTTTACAATGGCTTTTCAGATGGTCCTTCTGACATAATCTTTCTCCTGCAATATATTTTAAAAACAGCTTGAGAGACAGGATTTTTTCGTCAGTTACATACTTTGACTTATTGCAAGATGAAAAGCTTTAATAGCTGGGGTAACATCATTTGTGGAGGCTTTTGATAAACCTCTTCAGATCATGCATTGCCATCTGAATATATTTTTATCCCTGTGCACAACAGACTGGTGCCTCCAAACCCATAATGGGAGAGGATCCTGAGTTTTCTGCCTTAAATTCTTCAAATGATTCAGGCAAATTAGCTCAAACCTCCCTTCGCTGGCAGGTTAAGGTACCCCAGGCCTGACCCTGATTAGGGGACTGCTTTCATGAACTATTCTGGCACCAGCAGGTTGGGGGAACTTAATGGCAGATGAATGTTGGAAAGTCGTAGTAGGGGAGGCACTGCCTACAGCACACACAACTGTGCACAATCCATTATCAGATTCATGTGTGTGTCCTGAAAAATGCCCAGAAGCTTTAGTTATTGCTGCTAGGTGAGAAGGAAGACATCATGGTAACTTGTCTAAAGCATCTGTCAGTATTTATTAAGGTAATTAACATCACCAGAATTACTTTAGCTGCTTTATTACATCCCTTGTCCTCTAGATAATCCATCCCAGTAATATCTGCTTGGTGGGAGAAATAAAAGTGTTGGGCAGGTCCAAGCTGAATTAGTGATTACCTTTCTCAGCTTTTTCACATTTTTTCCTGGAGTTGTGTGAGTGACAGTGAACCACTACTTCCCTCTACTTAGTGATGTGTAAAATATTCATAGTACTTAAATTAACTTTTCCTTGGAAAGTTCACTGAGCAATTGCAAAGTCACTGTAGAAATGTAGGTTCTTGTTAACATTCCATACCGAATCTTACTTTCCATGTATAATTTCTATTTGCTGCTGATAAATGCAACCAAAGGCAATGATCAGCAATAAAAATGAACAATGTGAGCTTTATTTTTCACCTGGCTAAGAAGCTGTCTTGCTACAGTGATAAAATGATTATTATGAGATCAGGTGGATGTTTATACAGGGGAGAGAATAACCCGAGAGAATAGATTACCTGACAATTGGAGGGAAGTAGAAGCAAAGCTAATTTTTGTTTAGCATCAATCAAGTTTTGCATTAATGTTTAATTTTTACCTTCCACTTCCAGAATAAAGCAATTGCTACACCAGTGCAAGGTGTCTGGGACATGAGGAATAAACAATTTCACACTGGAATTGAAATAAAGGTTTGGGCAATTGCCTGCTTTGCTCCCCAGCGCCAGTGCACTGAAGTTCATCTTAAGTAAGTGTGTTGTATAAGGTGGTGATTTTATCATTTATTATGGATGCAAATGTCATGATTTCACTTTTATTAAGAGCATATTTTTGGCTAAATTGTTTAACATATGGCAATACATCTTCTGTATCTTTGTGCTTTGAACGATGCCAGTCTGATTTCAATACCAGCATTAGGAAATCCTCCAAATCAGACTTAACAAAAGCCATTTCTGCTCTATGGCAGGTTTCTGACCAGTAAGGCCTTGGGACAGGGTTTAAGATAACTGAAATGATGTAATGATGGGTGTTTATCACTAAGTGTTTCTTAAGAGTGACAGCTAACATGTGTATTCTCTTAGGTTCATTTCCTGGTTATATGGAGTAGATTTATTATATTCATGCAGAATTTCTTTAAAAAGGAAATTTTTGGTCCAGACATTTTCCTTCTCAGAGTTTCTGGAATGTACAAGTTGCTGTATTTGCCAGATGAGTAGGACTGGTTGTTCTATTGACTTTAAGTGTTTGAATGAAACTTTCAGATTTGTTTTCTCTGTCTTTGGATGGGACATGATAGTTCATTACAGTGACACCTGCCATTGGCTCAGGGAAGGTGTGCAGGCCCAGATCAGTGTCTGATCCCTCCTTCCACATGCAGCTGCTTTCCCTTCATGCATGGATAAGTGCAGCCTGTGGAGCTGCCCTGGCAGTGACTCAGCTGCTGTCTGGGAGGTGAATGCAAGGCAGGGATTGCTGGCACTGGTAGCATTGACATGGCAGTGTTCCTTCAGATGATTTGCCAAACAGCTTGGGAATTTTTCCTTAACAAGTGATGAGCAAATAGTGGGAATCTTTTTACTTTACTCCCATTGTGTGAGGAGGCGAGGGACTTGTTCTCTCCAGGCACATGTTAAGAATTGGGCTGCCAGAGAACTTCCCCTTCCGTGATGTTGCTTCTAATGGAAATGCTGTGTAAACGAAGTTACTCAGTTTTGAGAAATAGGCAGAAGTCTTCAACATAATGAGCCAAAATAAAATTATTTGGATGGCTTAGAATGAGTCTGTGTTTGCCATGAAAGGACATTACTTGATGCCTGGAAAATGTCTGCATCCCATTCCACCTTGTGGCTTCTTGTTACATCTTGTTGAGCAAGTTGGAACTCGAATGCTGCTGATTCGTCAGAGTAAAAACCTTCAAATGCTCTCAAAGTCTTCAAAATCATCCTGCTTTACCTCTCGGGAACAGAGAGAGAACCTTTCCTTGCAGGCACTGTACTTCCAGGTGGACTTTTAAAGACTCAAACCCTGAGTTGTTTCAGACTTGAACGTTGAAATCACTGAGGGTTTTGGGTAGGAAGGGACCTTAAACATCATCTTGTTCCAACCCCTCTGCCAAGGGCAGGGACACCTTCCCCTAGACCAGGTTGCTCCAAATCTCATCCAGCTGGGCCTTGCACACTCCCAGGGATGGGGAGATGTTCTGCCACTGACTGCTGTAGTGAGTGCTTGTTTTTCCAGAGGGAATACCCATTTTCTGCAGGGAGCCTCAGGCTGCAGGGCTGAAGCTCATAGGCTGTTATGATTCATGCAAGTTAACAATGGGTTTGGAGGAAGCTAAATCTTCGCAGCCTCTCAGTCAGTGGCATCCTGTGGTGAAGATGAGCAATGTTTTAGACAACTGTGGGGGGGAGTACCCACTCCAACTTAAAGAAAAGGGCTTTTATCTGTGAGTTAAAAAGGCTTGCAGGTGGAAACCTCTGAAGAAATTTGGTTGTCTCCATATCTCACCACTTTCATCAATGGGTGACATTTTTTTCACCAGCCTAGGAGAAGGTTTGCCTTCACCTCCAGGATACAAGTTTTCTTTGGTATCTATGAAATTGTGCATTACTATGGATGCTAAAGCAATTCCCTGAGACAGTTGCTGGTAATTTCTCTTGGCTGTTTTCATCATGAAGTAAAAAAGAGAAGAACTCCAGCCCTTTCTGTAGTGGTAACAGGTGGAATTATGTTAGAGCAGGCTATCCCAAATTGTCATTGCTGCAGAGTATTTTGTCCTGTATTCCCCATAGAAATATGGTAGATTTTGCTTTGGAAATGAGGTTTATTTTATTAATGGTGTTATTTATACAGCATATTTCCTATCTTTCTTTCACTGACTACACAGTCAATTGTGTAGTTAATTGTCAATTAAAGATGCACTTGGGGTTAAATGCCCAGGTTTTTGGACAGCATAACTTTGCAAGTTTTACCAGGGTTGTTCCATTAAAAATAAGGTCAAAAATCAAGGTGGGTTTTTATTGTCTGATAATATAATGTATTGATGTGCATTCCCCAGGTCCTTCACAGAACAGCTGCGGAAGATTTCCAGGGATGCTGGAATGCCAATCCAGGGGCAGCCCTGCTTCTGTAAATACGCCCAGGGAGCCGACAGTGTGGAGCCCATGTTCAGACACCTCAAGAACACTTACACTGGGCTGCAGCTTGTCGTGGTCATTTTGCCAGGAAAAACACCAGTCTATGGTCAGTGAGTGGAAATGGTGCATTTCAGTCACAGTTTTGTGTGTTTTTTGTGAACTATCCAAAGCAGAGAGGTTTAATGCTGGTTTAACTCTATAAATTCCAGTTAGAGAATGGGTTGTAAATAAATTTTACTATTTTTCTTGTGCTGCATGATGTTTTATATTAAGATCTAATTATTTTCAGTAGGTTGTCTATGCTTTTACTTTTCTTTTCCCCATTCCCTGTGCTGATTGCATTTGAGATTCAGGTTGTGAGAAAGCAAACACAGGGCTTTGGTGAGATTGACATTGATAGGCAGTGGATTATAATATGCTTAATAAAACTCTTGTGCTGAAAATTCCAAGTGATTGAAGAGGTAATGACTTCAAGAGCTCTGTAGCTTTTAGAACATCTTTGCTTACTTGCACAATTTGCCTTTGGCAAAAAAATGTTGAGTGAAGGAGATTTCTGTCTATTTTTCTTACTATTTCAATTTTTTTAACTCAGGTTGTAAGGATACAGGTGCACAGAAAGTGAAAATTCAGCAAACTAAACTGTTTTTTAGAAACAGTTTCAATTAGTGTATTCTACATGGCATACACACATGGGTTTTAATAGGTTTTATATAAACCATTCATTTTCCAGCTCTTCCTATAGGCAGAACTGCTTGTTTTCCTGTCCTACCTCCCTCCTTTTTTTCATTTACCTTGCCCAGCTGGAGCAGCAGCAACAATTTTTCTCCCATAGTTACATGGACTCTTCTCTGATGGATCCAGTCTGCCAAGCACTTGAAGATTTGTTTTATCCCATCCGTTGCCATTTTAATATAGCACAAAATAATTTTCCAACTTAATATGCTCTCTTACAAGATGAAAAGAGATTAAGCAAGGAACCTTAAGGAAATAGTACTTTTTTCCCCCTTGAATTCAGCCTGCAAAGGAAGTGTCTCATCTCTAATTTGTACAATAGAAATTTGGTGCAAAATTACATTTTTACTATTCCTGTTTGGCATTAAAAAGGAATTCTTTTCCTCTACTTAAGCACTGAGAGGATGTGGTACTGCTCTCATCTTTTTTCCTTGTCATTATCTTTAATTACAGTTATTTCTTCCCCCTCTAATCATCTCTCCTTATTTTCTCCCTACGCTCTTCCATACCCTGCACTTCCTATACCCACACTCTTTCTTTTCTCTTCTTCCCACCCTGCTCTTTCCCTCTCCTGTTGCCAAAGAGGGTGGTTCATCTTCTCTGAGCCAGTCCTGGAGCCTAAATTTCTTTCCTGAGTGTAAGAGTACGTGGGTCTCTGAAAGCCTTGAAGTCTCAGTTTTGTTAACAATAGGATTTTATTTAACCTTTGGAACTGTACAGTACTTAATGAGTTTCTTGAAGTTTTTATGGACTCGCCACTTTTCTGTGCAAGTGATAAACGTGCAGAGAAGAACTGAGAAACTGCTTGGCTGAATATTGCTCAGCACTTTACTGTTAGGTTTGTGTTACTATTCCAGAGTTTAATAATGCAACAAGGGCTCAATATCCTTAATATCCACATTGCCCACATCATTAGCCAAAGCTGATGATATATTGCTATAGTTGTAAAATAAGAGTTAATTAAAAAGTTCTTAGTTAATATAAGCCAACAGTGCCTTTAATTATTGCATTTAGGACCCATGGAGCAGAGTGGGTTTGGGGTGTAAGTTTCATTGTATTCCTTTAAACTTGAGCACCACTTTCCTAAAACTCCAGGTGTAGTTAATTGGCACCAAATTCAAGTCTCCCCCATTGTTTTATTTGCAATTTGCAAATCTTTGGTTTTTGTTTTTCTCATTTTGTAGCGGAGGTGAAGCGCGTTGGTGACACGGTGCTGGGAATGGCCACTCAGTGTGTGCAGATGAAAAACGTCCAAAGAACAACACCACAAACTCTGTCCAACCTTTGCTTAAAAATAAATGTCAAATTAGGAGGTGTAAATAACATTCTACTTCCACAGGGAAGGTAAGTTCATCTTTCAAAGGGGAAGAGGCTGTTGTATTGCAGAGAATGTGCGTCACGCTGAGACAACCGGGAGCTTTTATCTGCAGCCATAGCACTGTAGCTTAAGTGACTCTTCAGACAAACTCTCTTTTGGCTTCTAATAAATAGTCCTGCAAAAGTTAGGTTATGAAATTTACAATTAAAATATTGTTTAAAGTATTATCTGACCACTGAAGTGCACAACTGCCACTAGAATGCCACTAGAATTCTATTTGCCCTGAGTTTTCAAAAACAAATAGAGACCACCTGGAACAGTAGTGCCTTTTCTTTTGGTCAACATTCTTCTCTTTGAGACTCTTAACCACAGTGGAGACATGAGCCTGCATGGGGCCATGGACTGTGCTCTCAAAAGTTCTGAGTTTGCTGACTGTGAAACCCACTGTCTCTGAGGTGTCCTCTGCATTCAGTGGAGTGTTGGGATGGCCCTGGATGTGCCAGCCTCCACAACATTTGCCCTGTGCACCTGACCTTGTCAGTCCTTGTGCTGTCTGTCCCTCCCAAAAAGTACCTCTAGTACTGCCACTTCTCTCAGCTGTTGGATCCCTTCCTCAGGGGTCTTCCAGGGCATTCTGTGATGGTGATCCTGCATTCTGTCTCTCTGAACAATCCTCTCTTACATTCCTTAAAAGCTGTTCCCAGAGAAGAAGGGGCCCTGGCTCCCAAAACCCAAGCAATACCCATGTCCTGGGTCAAGGATGGCTCAGCTGGAACCTGAAGAGCTGCAATATCTGTGGCTCCATGGCTGCACCATTGGACTTTCCCTCTTTGAGACAGGGACAGGGAGGGCTTCCCAGCAGCTGGGGAAGAGCCTCAGCACCCAGCCTGTCTCTTCCATACCCCCATCCAGTCTGGGTGGTTCATTGCTGAGATGGGCAGTGGGGCAGGGTCAGGCAGTGGGGCAGGGCCCCCTGCTCTTTGGGAGCATCCCAAGTCTCTGGGGTAGACGTCAGGGTGGCAGTCCCACCTTATCTCTAAATGCTAAATAGATTAGGCCTATCAGCAATGCCAACCATTGTATGATACCAGCATCTAGAGAAAAATTTGAACCCTTTGAAAGGTGGTGGGGTACATCCAAAGAAATGGGTGAAGGATTGGAGAAAAACTCCCTCCTGTATTGCTTCCTCACAATGGGCACCATTATTAAAGAAACCCCACAGACATAAACTTAGTCTGTGATAGTTGTACAGCCATGTGTCCACATTCCAGAGAAAGTTTACGATCCAGGAATTGCTCACCTTATTGACCTGTTGTGCAAACTGGATTACAGCCACAGTAGCCTTAGTCATAGGATCCATATTTAGATATGGAGCTGCAAATGGGGAAAATGTAGCCACAACCATGTGCCAACCAAACCAGGCTAAGTTAGACCACGTGGTGCCTAAGGAGGTTTCTGTGTTCTGCACACAGAATTAGGTTACCCAGGAACTATTATTCCTTTTTCACCATTTCCTCTCGATGCCCTCGAGCCCCACATGGGGGGGACTGAGCTGGAGACAGGTGTCTGCCAAGGAGGGTGGGAATCTTCCTGGAATGGAAAAGATGACCCCCTCCCTCCAAATTATTTTAACTTTGGGGGCTTTCAGGCAAAGATGTGGGTAAGGGAATAACAGGTTTTTTACCAGAAAAAAAAAAATAAATATACATATATGTGTGTGTGTGTGTAGGCAAACAACAATAACAGCAATAACAAAACACAAACAACAAGAAATTAACAGAATTCCAAGACACCCAGCTATGTTTTTTGTCTCCTAAGTACAGTCCATTCATCTTCTCTTAGGCAACAAATGGGAAGAAAATTCACTGAGAGAAAAAAAAAAAAAAGAAAAAATCAAAGAAGTCTAATCCCCAACATTACCTTCCCCTTTCTTTTAAAGAAGGTCTGCAAACCGATTAATTTATCTCCATAACTATTAAATCAATCCCCCACACACCCACAAAGAAATTATGGTGGCCCAAGATTTCCTGTTTGAAATTGTTTTATTAAGGAATAGAATTGAAGTTTAAAACTTGTGTTGCAGTCCTTTGGTGTTCCTCTCTTTGTGCAGTGGTTTAATCTCTTAACCTAAAGATCTGTTAAAAATTTTCAAGCTCAGTTTTTAAAAAAAATCTGCTTTGAAAAGAATACCTTTGATACCTACTATTTTTGGACTTCCTTACTGAGACTGTTTTTTATTTGGAAAAATATTTTTATTCATAGCATCTGCATATGTGCACAGTCATTTAATTTTCTCAGATGCCATTTATTACTAAGGGATCAACTTTTACTCCTTTCCATGGTCTAGTTGATAAAAACTGGAATTGTTCAAGTTAGAAAAAACTAAATATATTTTTAAACTAATTTTTAATTAAGAGCAACAATTAGCTGTGCTTTAATAATCTGTCTAAATATTTAGCATGAGAACCTTAATCAGGATTTTTAATTACTGCCACAGGACAAGTGACCAACTCTGATCAAGTGCCAGTTGTTGATGAATTTACTGCAGGAGTACAAGTGCTGTTTATTTGAGTTTTAATGTGCTTTATTAAGCATAAATCTTGCTGCTTTTACAAATTTCCTTTCTCTTTGCCAGACCCCCAGTATTCCAACAGCCTGTGATATTCCTTGGTGCAGATGTAACTCACCCACCAGCTGGGGATGGGAAAAAGCCTTCCATTGCTGCAGTGAGTAAATTGTGTCCTGGTCTTTAACCCTAGCTCCCTCCTGCTGCTCAGCTCTAATGCATTTTATTGCTTTCAATCCTTTTGTGGTCCATTGCTTCTGATTGCCTAATTATAGGATTATAAATTATTTTTCTGCAGGAATTCATTGAAACTTCAGAGAGCTTGCTCTGATGCTAATTACTTAAATGTGTGTATTAGCTTGTAAAATGCCTGAGTTGCTGATACACAGAGGAGCTTTTCTGGAAGCTGATATTTTTCAGCAGCCTGATAATGAGCTGGTGCATGTTTAAATCTGCTTCTTCAGCACTTAGAAATGTTCAGAATTTCTTCATTGCTGATAGGGAGCTAGGCTGGCTCAGCTGTGGTTTCTGGGGACTCAAGCTTCCAGAAAACACAAAATGTGCACTAATCTCTTGGAAATGTACTTTTTAAATACAGGGAATGGTCTTTAGCTTGTGTTATGTCAAATACCTCTAGTGGCTGCTCAGGATTGTTTAATAAGGAAGATCTTTGGTGATGTTATGTATCTGTATTAAAAAGTTTCACCAGACAAAACCAGGTGGAGATGTGCTCACTTTTTAAATTTTTTTTGTTTATTTATTTTTAAGTCCCATGCCACTTTTACAGGATATAGATGCTAACATTTCATTAACAGAAAAATCCCTTCCCTTGATGAAGGGTGTGGATATTTCTGTGACCCATCACCATTTCAGTTTGATGGATCCAAAAAATGAGCTTGGTGTCTTGGAGTTCAAACTCCTGTGCTGCACTCTGAACTAACTTAATGGTTTTATGGCATCAGTGCTCCAAGCTGTATTTGAGTTTTTAAGTGCCTGTAGGTGCAAACAGAATATGAGTCTTTTAGATTTAAAACAAGTTTTCTCTTTCAGCAGGGTGTGCTGCCACAGGTGGACTAAACCCAGAGCTGTTTCCAAGCACATTTTAATTCCAAATACATCTTTGTCGAGCCAACCACTCAGTGTGATACCATTAAAGACAGTGCAGTTATCTCACAAAATACTTCTATTAAAGTGCTTTTTGGTTTGATGCTGAGCATTTTTCCCCAGGTTGTAGGAAGCATGGATGCTCATCCCAACCGTTACTGTGCCACTGTGCGGGTGCAGCAGCACCGCCAGGAAATCATCCAGGATTTGGCTGCCATGGTCAGGGAGTTGCTTATCCAGTTCTACAAATCAACGAGATTCAAACCAACTCGCATCATCTTCTACAGGGATGGTGTTTCTGAGGGGCAGTTCCAACAGGTGATATTGGTCTTTTTGAAATACTGATGGTGTAGTTTTGTGGTAGGAATGGAATTTTATAATACCACCTTTAAGTGGTTGGAGTAACAGGAAGTACAACCTCAACAAATCTTCCCTCAACAAATTTGTTGGATTCTAACCAAGCAGGCAGGAGGAGTGTTTCCATATTTTTCATGTGCTTTTGAAAATACTTTTCCCCTTTAAAATATTTCCTCTTACAAAATTATAAGTGAAAAGTGTAGTTTTAGCACTCAAGTTATGTTCCACATCTGTTTCCTATGTAGGATATATTAGTCAGACTGAATCCTATAGAACTTGAGCAGTAAAGAAAAATGAATTTTTTTTTTTAAATGAGGATTAATAAATACTGGATTTTCAGTAATTTTTATTCCTGTTAAAACTCATCAGATACTTTGTCACATTTATTTTGTTTGCTTGCTAGTACCATATTTTATGAAATATTTTTCTGTATATTTTAAAGACATTTATATACATGTTTCCAACATGTAAATAAAAGATTCAGAATTGAGTCAGCATCTCAAAATCCAGGGAAATAGAGGAAAGGCCACTTGCTAAACCTGAATTGATAAATTCAAATATGAACTTTTGATATATCCTCCTTTCAGTTGTCACTGGTTTTCACTGATTTTTTTCATGTATAATTAACCCACATTCCAAATTGTTGATTTTTGGTTTGTTCCATTTTCCTTATTATTGATGTCTGTAGTCCTGCATGGGGCTGCACAAAGCTGAGAAAGAGCAGCTGAGCACTTCTGGATTTTATCCCTTGTCCTAGTCTGAAAAATAATTAGTCTGTTGTATTCAGTAGCCTAATTAAATGTTGATTTGTATTTGGTAGTTAAAAAGATTTTGACATGTAAGTTATTAGTCCGAGCCTTGTGCTTGGAGCTGAAAGAATATTGAAGCAGCTCTCTCCTGGCTCAGGAAACTGCTGATGTAATTTGCCCTCATCAGGGGAAGGATAAATAAATTAACTGTGGATAAATAAAATAAATCTGTAGATAAATATGAGTAATTTGTATGATGGCAATTGTTCATGTTGATCACACCTCTCTGTGTGCGGCTTAGGTTCTCCACCATGAGCTGCTGGCTATCAGGGAGGCTTGCATTAAACTGGAGAAGGATTATCAGCCTGGCATCACATTTATAGTGGTGCAGAAAAGGCACCACACCAGACTCTTCTGCACGGATAAAAACGAACGGGTACGTTCTCATTGAGACCCCCAAACGTCCAGCAGGCAGTGAAGTCACCAGTTACTGTTCATCTGTGGTACTTTCTGGGTGGAGATCAGACTCCCCAAGTTGATTTTTGGTACTTTCTGGGTGGAGATCAGACTCCCCAAGTTGATTTTTGGTGCTTTCTGGGTGGAGATCAGACTCCCCAAGTTGATTTTTGGTGCTTTCTGGGCAGAGATCAGACTCCCCAAGTTGATTTTTGGTACTTTCTGGGTGGAGAGGAGACTCCCCAAGTGCAGGAATGGAGCTGTTGCTGAGAATGGAGAGTTCCTCACGGCAAAGCTCTGCTCACAGATTGGACTTTCCACGTTCTCCTTCCTTCTGTCAGGCTTCTCCATGGGAACACTTGGAACCCACTAGGCTTCAAGGCAATAATTAGTATCTCCCAAAGCTGACATGAAGGTGATATATTAATAAATGTTGTGATTACAGATGTTAAATAGTTTGAAAATAAAGAGTATTTTTACGTTCTGCTTTGAAGAGATTTTGAGGGAGGAGGGAAGGGTCTGTCTGACAAGGAAGGATTGTCCCCTCATTCAGATATAAACAGGAAAAGTTTCTCCTGTCCTGGAGTGGGAAGGTGAAAAGAATTTGAAAAATCTGTTGCAGGAACTTCTTTTTATGTTATTCAGAAAAACAAATCTTTTTAGGTAGTTTCTAAGAAGCTTTTGCAGCTTGTCTCTTTTTTTTCTTTCACCATAGTAAAGACACTCCAGATTTTCAGTTGGAACAAAATTTCAGCTTTGCACATTATTTCTTCACTTTCTGCTTGTTATACATCTTTTTCTTATGTTTGTTTTCTTGGCTATACAGCTGAAAAGAAAAAAACCACACCCTTTGTGTTGTGCCTCAGTGTCTTTGCATTTCCTGTTTACACAGGTTGGAAAAAGTGGAAACATTCCAGCTGGTACCACAGTGGACACAAAAATCACCCACCCCTCAGAGTTTGACTTCTACCTGTGTAGTCATGCTGGGATTCAGGTAAGACATTTTGTGTGGCACGGTAACTTTTTAACTGTTCATGTTTGTACTAAAGCTATTTTATCTGATGGCTTTTTGTCAGATCTGAGGTGTTCAAGATGAAAGTGCATTTCAGAATTATCATTTAATTTTGGAGGTGAAATTTTGAGAAACACAGTCCTGTTAAAAAAGGGGAAGGGATTAGTTTGATAGGGAGCAAGGAAGGAGGTCGTTTGCCTTTGAAAGGACAAATTAGCTGAAAAGTGTAGAACTGCTGCCTGTGGTTTTGGAGGAAGCGGCCGTTTTGCTGCAGTTCCCCTGCAGAGGTGGAAGTTCAGGAGGTGTTTGGGAATGCTGATGAGCTGTGTGATCTGGCTCCAGGGAACAAGCAGACCTTCTCACTACCACGTGCTCTGGGATGACAATCGCTTCTCGTCGGACGAGTTGCAGATCCTCACCTACCAGCTGTGCCATACGTACGTACGCTGCACACGCTCTGTCTCCATCCCTGCACCTGCATATTATGCACACCTGGTGGCCTTCAGAGCCAGGTACCATCTGGTGGACAAAGAACACGATAGGTGAGTTTGGAGTTTTGAATTTTTGCAGAACTTGAAGGCAGTGGGCTTGTTAATTCTGGGCTCAGTGGTGTCCTCAGCAGTTTGAGGGCAGATTTGCTCTCACCACTGAATTATGCTGCTGAAACAAAGCAGAAGATGTTCCTGTACGTGCTGTTTTCTGTTTCAGAACCTCAGTGGTGCCTTAAGGGTAATTAATGTTCGACCATTCTGTTCAGAGGAAACTAATGATACAGGAACATGTGCAAGGAGAGGCAGATTAAATACGGTTTCTCTTCCCCACCCCCAACCTGTTGGTTTTTGTTTTCCCCCTCTCCCTTCTCTTTCAGTGCTGAAGGAAGCCACACTTCTGGCCAGAGCAATGGCAGAGATCACCAAGCACTTGCTAAGGCAGTCCAGGTGCACCAGGACACGCTGCGCACGATGTACTTTGCTTGACATGTTTTAATGTTCAGCGGCTCCGGACAAGGCAGAGTTGGATTCACACCAGACCAGCTGCACTTAGACCAACAGATGCCCCACCCCAGGGACAGCCAGCAATGAGTGATGCTTCTTTATTCTTTTCTTTCCCGTTTGCAAGGAAGCCTTCCGTCCAGAATTTCAGACTTGATCACAAACTGCGTTCTTGTACCAAACCCCACTGTTGTCAGAAATGTGGTTTGCCAAAAATCTCTGAGCTGCTTGGTATAAAACAGACCCAGATTTTATAATTAAATCAAGAGCTGCAATCTCAGGGCTTAGGGAAGAAAACAAAGAACCAAACCAACAACCCAACCCACAAAACTCCTCATTCAGTTTGCTGTTCATTGACTTGCTTTCAATAATTTGGAAATATCTCATTCATACTAAGGTGTGATGAGCTAAAATGCTGTGAATCAGCTTTTAGTACAAAGGAAAGCAAAACATTTTTTGAGTATTTATGAAGCCTTGATTATTCTAGATGCATTTACAAAATTCTTATTTTCAAAATAAGAGCGTGACAAAATTCTGATTTCTAACTGTCTTATAAAGAGTATTCTCAGATTATTCTCTGTGTGTCTAAGGGCAAATGTATTTTCTGAAGCTTGTTCTTGAATGTTTTTTATTGTGCTGCATTTTAAAATGTTTTTCATAGACTAAAGATGAACTTAAAAAAAAAAAAAAGAAAAAAACAAAACTTTACCTAAGCTTTTAATAGCTCCAGTTAGATTGGCGGAAGCAAATGTGCCATTTAAAAAAATTTGTAAAGATTTTTTTTAAATCATACTGACAGCTAACTTTAGGATTTGTCATACAGGACTGTGACACTTACTTTCCAAAGTCTCTAAAGAATACGGGTCTGTGGTGATGAATACAGTACAATCCTTTTTCACTGTTGTTTGAGTTAATGTAAATTTTATATATGTTTCACAGTATTAATGTGATAGACTAGATGGTATTATTTATTTTTATTTACTAAGGAGTGCTCATTATACTTCTGTTAACATATCAAGAATGCTTTGAACTTAGAAAAATCCTTTTTGTGAGGACATTACTCTGCAAATGCAAAAAAAAATATGCAATTGATGTGGTGAGAGGAGAGAGATGCAGCCAGTGTCTGTTGTAGCTTGGGATTTGCAGAAAGGCTTTTTCAACGTGCACACAACACAGCAGGTTTTACCTCTGCGGTTCAGACGCACACAAGACCAACATCCTACATTCATTCAAGCACAAAACAATTGTATTTTATTTATATGTTGAGTAGTGGTGAAGCAGGAGCTCTGCTAGAGGAGAGTGGTTTGCTGGAAATAAGGCTGAAGTCAGAGAATCTATGCAGTAAAGATAAAAATTAGGAAACTGAGGTTTACTTAGGGAGGTGAAACTCTCTTCATTATGCATAAGATCCGTAGTAAATGTGAGAGTTTTGCCATTCTCTTAGGAGAAGCATTAATTAAAACTGATAATTATTAGACAGATGCTTCTGTTAGTTTGCACACTGGATTCATAAAAACCATAACACACATGTAAACCATTGCACTAATGACGATGCCACAAGCAGGTGTAGGAGAAAATGGAAAAAGCCCAGGAAAGTTGTTTATGCTGACTTGATCTTGTTTGTTTTTCCTTGAGATAACTGAAATAAGATGCTGAGAGGCAGGTTGGAAAACCTTCATTCTCTTCCACAGATGGATTTTGCTCTTTTCCCTTTTCTCCAAGCAGCTGCTCAGTCCCCTTTGGACACTTTTACCTCTGGCCGCTGGGATGGGCGAGTAGCTTTAACCCATGCAGAGCTCTGGGCCACAGAGCAGGTCAGCTGCAACCAGGTGGTGTTGGATAAGCTAGAAAATGCCCAGCCTTTGCTGCATAAAGACCTTTAGGTACATAATTCCAGTTCAGACCTTCACCTTGTAGCAGTGTGTTGGTTGTCAGTGTTTCGTAGGTGAAATGTAGAACCTGTTAATGGAATAATCATATTTGTACTTTTCTAATTGGGTGATTAGGCTGCTGGCTCAGAGTGTCTTCTTGGTCATAGTTCTATAAATTCAGATTTCTGTAAATTTGAAGCAAATCCTAGGTAGCATTGTCTGTCTTGCTGTGTGCCAGCGAGGTTGTACCTACCTCCCCTCAAATACCCCTAAGCTGCAGATCCTCCCCGTGGTGGGTGTGTTGCACTTCTCTGTGTTTCCTTCAGAGCTTTCCTATTTCAGTGAAGATATTCATTTGGCAGAGTTTTATATAAGAATTATTTTTATATTAATTCTTCTTATAAAATAGGATAAAGATCATCCATTTTAAGACATCATTTAACTTATTTGCTGTGTGTTATGCAGAGACCTCTTGGATGTGAAATTCATCCCCCTCTTTCCATGCAGATCTGGGACAATGGAATTGTACAGGTGGTCAGGTGGGGTGAGGAGAGCAAGATCTGTCTTGACCTCAAATCTCATTTCTGAAGTAGCCTGGGACTACACTGCATCCTATTTAAGATGTTTCCTTTGTGAGAAAAGGAGTTTTAGGCAGGCCCTTAATCTGAGAGTAGCTGTTGTTTGTGTATCCTCTTGGAATGAGCAGAAATTCTGTGGAGCTTTCCTTCCCAAAGTATGAAGAACTTGGGATGTTTATGTGCATTTCAGGCCATTTTTACCTTTTACAGATCTTTCTAAGCCTCTGATACTGCTAATTCTTTATGCCTTGTGTCTCCCTCCTTTTCCCTCCCATCAGTGGTGAACTAGTGAATAATTTAAAGCATTTTTAAAAGAAAATACTGATTAGGTATATACTTTGTAAAGTACAGCATGCTGGCAGTCCAGCACCTCTTCTGGGAATATTTTTAATATAAATTACATGTTCAAGAATGTCTCCTGTCCAAAAAAACCTGCCACAAACATGTAAAATCTCAGTATTATTTTTTCATTCTGTACCTCCCACATGTTTGGTGTAGAACAGCAGCATCTCAGGTCAACACAAAGCTCAAGAAGTCTCAGTCCCCCCGTGTTGCTGGTGGAGAAGTGCCAGCTGAGGTCACAGCTCTGAGTCTCTGGGTCACTGTGCAGGTCAGGTCAGCAGTAACCAAATTTGTGCCACCCTCTGGCACTTGGGGCATTTTCCAGCCTATGCAAAGGAGTCCCACTGCACAACCCTCACAAAACAGCATCAGCAAGTGTGAAATGCTCCTCTTGGGAGGTGACAAGTACTCTCAGAAGACATGAAATACTTAAAAGTTTGTCTTTTTTTCCCTGATGTGCAAAACCTAATGCAATAATGAGGTTTGCTTAGTGGTGGAAATTTCTGCTCCAGTGGCTGAACAGAGTAACAAATCCACTCCATCTGTTCCAGCACCCAGGAAACAACTGAGCTGATCCTTAGGAGCAAATGTTCTGTTGGGAAATGCTGGAAGGAAGTGGATTTGTCTCTGCCTTTATGTGGCATTTAAGACAGCCCTATGCAATTTAACACTTGTGTGTGTGTATGCACTGATGTACAGAGTGAGATCACTTGTTTAATTATTAGAGCTCCTTATTTTGGCTTGGTTTGCTTTAGAGTATTTGACTTTGTGAATTACAATCAATGATCTTCCATGTTCCAGAGGCTTTGGCACAGGAATTCCCTCATTTCTTGATCTGTCAGGTAACAAATACCTTTGATCTCCATTCAGGCCCCCCAGGCAGCATTCTGATTGTGAAAGCAAAAAGGTTATGAAGGTTTGGCTTTAATTCTGCCTCTCTCAATAACTCCTGCAGCTTTCGTCTGTTGTAACAGAGTCTTGTTCTTGTTGGATCATTTTTATAACATAAGACAGGAGGTTTTTCCACAAGGATTTTCAAATTAAAACTTCTGGAGAGTAGGTGTGAAGCGTTTAGTTGTTTGTTTGTTTTTTTTTTTTTCTGAAAAGATTGAAGTTTTTAAGATGCTTCTAAGTTTTTCTTTCTAACTAAAGTTTTTCATGTATGTGCCCAAAAGCTTTTGATTAAATAGTAGACACAGTCAAATAAGCATCTCTGGTGGCATAAATAACCCATAAGGGACTTTTTTTTTCCTGTAAGACATCTTTTACGCATTAACTAAACGAATGTAAGAAGAGTTCTCAGTATTTTTTACACTTGAAACCAGTGTAATTAGACTCAGTTGTTTTCCTATTTTTTAATATTCTTCTTCTGCCATAGCATCTCTCTTTGTGTAGTTTTCCCCATTCCTAATGCAGGACAGTCCTTTGTTTTTTACTTTTATATTCCATTTGGTAACATGCTTCTTGATGCACACATGCCATCTTTCTTAAGGAAAACTTCAAGTAGAAGGTAATTGCACTGATTTTTGGGTTTTTTTAAACTCCCTTTTTACTGTAAGAATTTTAATTTTTTTTTTTTTTTTTTTTGCATCTGCTGTAGCTGTTTGAAAATACTGTAAATAGTGCTCTGTACAGCAAATACTGAAATGCTGGGGATACCATTCCTTGTTGTATTTTCCAGAATACTGCCACATTTTCCAGTGTTGAGATGGGAGCTTTGGTGTTAAATGCTGTTACACTTTGTGTGCACTATGGTATCAATCTAAGAAGGGCACAGTTGCTGTATTACAGTGGAAATACTTAGGGTTTGTCTGAATTTATAAAGCATTTCTTCCTTCTCTCCTCTGTGCACATTTCTCCCAGACCACAGGGATGCAGTTTTTTAGCTCTCACTGTGCTCATTGTCTGTGCAAGGCTCAAATGCCACCTTTGGTATGAGTTTGATGACTGATGGCATTAATGTAGTATTTGGATTATCAGCTGTAGCTCTCACAGGTTTTCCTTGCTTGTCTGATTCTTGTGTTGTAGAAGCAGAATTAGTGGATGTGGCAGAATTAGTGGAATTGCTGGGATTTGGGATCCAGTTACAATGTCTTGCTGTCTGTCCCTGCATGGTGTGGGATTGGGCAGTGCCATGGATGTTTCAGTGCTCTGAGCTAAGGAATGGTGTCACCTCTGCCTGCCCATGGATCTCCCATCCATCAGCAATCGCCTTTTGCTTCCAGAACCCTCAGGGACAGGACAGACCCAAACACCAGCCCCTCTGTCTGATGTTAGGATGCAAAACAGCAAATTCTACCTTCTGTTTCTGAGGGTTAATGACTGGAAAGATGTATTTCTGAGGGATTAATCCAAATGATATGGGAATGGGGTGCTGTGTGTGCTTGGTGTGCCACAGAATCTGTTTAATCCCATTTAGTGTTTCAGTTGCTTTGTCAGAGTCGTTCTTTGAAGTGTTAATTTGAATGTAATTGCTTGGCCAAATCACTACCAAAGTGGGTTTGTGAGAATCTTAGTTACAAAGCAGGTGCAGTTCAAGGCTACCTCCTGTGTTCCTTCATGGAAGAATTAATTGAAGTGAACCTCCCACTAAGCAGCCAAAATGCTCCCAGAGGAACTGGATTTGTCCTGGTCTGTTCCCTATTGGGAAGTGGCAGTGCCATACTGTGATCCTGGGAGGCAGCTCAGCCTTCCCTCTGTCTTCCAGAGGCATCCCTGTGTATTGAGAGGGTACCATGATTGCCTGGAGAGGTTTCCTAGAACAGAGGCTGGACAGTGTTAAAGGAATAAAGTGGGTATTTATTAAAAGGCCTTCAAAGGACACACCTTGGGCAGTACAGGAGCCTGGCTGTGGCTCCACCCAGATGGACACTGGGTCATGAGTTTTCACACTTTTATGAATTTTGGTCCATTTCCATATTGGGGTTAATTGTCCAATTACAGCTTCAGGTGATGAAGTCTCATCCTCCCAGTTTGCTCTCCTCAATTTGCTGTTGTTTGTACTTTTTGGGGCTGAAGCTACAATGGTGTCCTTGGTTCTCGGGCTGGAAAAGGATTGTTTTGTTGGAACTGTGAAGAGAGCTTGCTAACACTTTATATGAAGTTCAGAGTTATAAACTAATGCAGTACAGAACCTGGAAAATTTGAAAGCCAAAACTTAAGGCATCAACCAGACCTGCCAAGTGGTTGATGCCTTAAGTTTTAGCTTTCATATTTTGCCATATTCACATCTGACACATCTGCTTCTGGTCAGGTTCACTCCGTAGCAGCAGCTCCTTCTGAAACCTGTCCCTTCACCTGAGTTTCTATACTGCTGTTTTCCAAATGAAAAATGTTTCTGTACTTTACCTGTTGGCCAGAAAAAGTTAGGTTTTCTCTGCAAATGACATGAAGATGCTTGAAATGTATTTTGAGTTGCAGGCAAAAAATAGGTATTGGATTATTTTTCGTAATGTGTTTTCTAGGTAAGTTGATATGCGACTGTAAAAATGAAAATACTTTATTCCCTGCTCAGAAAACTATAAACTTTAAAATGTGGGGAAAAAAACCTCCAAAGCAAAACACCAAAGAACAACCCCAAACCTGAGAATGTTCATCTTGGGACTACTTAGTGTCAGTTCTGTGCAAAGCCTTGGCCAAAACTCAACCTTGACATAAGTCCACATGGACTGAGGGTGCTTTAAATGACCTGAAATGAAACTGTAGAAAGCTGTGTTAATACATCAGATTTTGTTTACAATTATTCCAAACAAGCTTCCTCATCTCAGAACAAACCACTCTGCTGACAGGAATACCTGTTGGAGCACAGTGTGCTGTTGTGGTTTCATAGCAGTGTTAAAGTTGATTTGTATTTACAAGTAACTTGTAATTTTGGGCTTTCTGCTGTGGATTTTGGCCTATCAGAGTGAGTTTCCTGGGATTCTGTGCTCCCTGCAATTTTCTTCCCTTAATCCCTGGGTCTAGATACTAATGAAGCTCCTCTATGGCAGGAGGATTGCTGGTGTTCTGACTTTCTGGAAGCCAGATTTTGCAAGTGACTGAATAAATCATTCTAAATCAGCTCATTAACAACTGAATGGAGTAAAATCCTGTCAGTTTGGTCCAGTTCTCAGTCATGATTTAACAAAGCCTCCCCAAAAGTGCAGGGTGAATGGCTGCTTTGGAGAAGATGTTTCACTACATATTGTGCGCTGCAGATTGTGGACACTATTGCTGGCAGGGCTTGTGCTGTGCAGAGATGCTGAACAGCTCCTCTGTCATTGATGGGAGCAGAGTTTTGTGTTTTCCAGACAAGGCAGACCTGGGATCATCAGGAAGTTTAAGGAGTGACGAGCTCCATGCTGGGTGCTGCTTGTGCCCCAGAGAACAGAAGCACTGGGTGCCCCAAGCCTTGGGGAAATGAGAGAGGAAGTGAGGGGAGACATTTTCTTGCCAAATTGCCAGTTTAAGCACTTGTTAAGGTGACAGCTTAATTCTTAGATTTCCTTCTGGCTTCCCTGCAAGTGCCCCTCAGAAATCCTTCACCCTGCACCCATCTGCTGGCCCATCCCTATTGGGGAAGGTTGGCAGGGAGCTCCCCAAGTCGATCTGTGGTGTCAGGGAGCTCTGCCTTGGTTGGGGCCAGGACAGGGGCGCTGCTGGATCTGGAGGGATGAGAGGTTGGCAGGAGTGAATTGTGAGAGTTCTGTGTGTGGCAGCACTACAAATCCACAACACCTGTGGGTGATGCAGGCTGTGGCTGCTCCTTTCTCCCACCCAAATATCCCCCCAAAAAGCAATTCCTTTGGATTTGTCTGTGCACTGCCTCAGCAGATCCATCGTAAACCTTCCTGTGCCTGCTCTTCCACCAGCCAACCTCCCTTTGTGCTTTGAGAAGCCTTGGGTTGCATGGCAGTTCTGTATTAAAGGGAATAATCCTTTCCACAGGGTTCTCAGGAGTGCACAGGTTTTAGCTGTATTTTTTTCCCACATTTTGGTTGTGCTGTTGAACCATGGACTTGAATTTTGGGGTTTTTTTTTCCTCCCTTTTTTAAGCACAGCTAAACCACCTGCTGGAACAGCTGCTCTCTGCTCATCAGCAGCGATTGCAGGTGATCTGGGAGCAAGCCTAGGAGTTGTCCCCAAAATACAAATTTAAACTTTCCTGGTCATTTTATGGTTTTTTTTTGAGTGTGCTTGGCAAGCATGAATGGTGAACAGGTCAGCAAGCAAGCTTAGGAGTCTCTAATCCCCTGGCTGGTGCTGTTTGTGTTTGCTTTGTTAGGTTAGATTTCCTGTCAGAAAAAAAAAATAAATATATATATATATAATGTGCACTCTTTTCTGTATTTATCAGTTTTTCCTGGTTTTAAAGCCACAAGTAGAGGAAGTTTCACTCATGCTGGTTTTTATGAAATTGCACATTTTTGCCTGACATGTACTTGACTCAACGCAGATCCTGTCTGGGCTTTATGGGCACCCCAAAACCTCAGCTGCTGTCGGTTGGCTCAGACCTCTCATGTACCAACATGACATGTGGTGAATTTTGTTTCTAGATTTCACCAAAGTTAGTTCTGCACCAACTGTGATGTGCTCAAGCCTCACTGTTTCATAGCACTGTTTCTCTGCTTTTAAAAAACAAGGATTTTGTCCTTCCTGATATATTTTCTTGTGAAATTTAACAACTGAACCCTTCAATTGCTCATCTCATTTACAAATGAAAACGTCGCAATTTCATTTTAAAGAAAATAAGAGAAAAAAAACCCCAACTAAACAAACCATCAAAAAGTATTAAGGAATAAGTTTTAGATTTAGATTTATCTTGGAAAATCAAATTTTCAATGAGGTGCAATTATATCTGGCAAAGTTGCATGTTATCCTGAAGAGTGTTACCACTTCCTTTCTGTAATTTGTTGGTGAAGTTTAGTAGATTTTCTAGGTCTGTGTGTGTCCTTTTTGTGTGTGTACACAGGTGTGTGACAGGCCAGGGGACAGTGTACATGCTGGATGTAAAAGATACAGAGGCAGTATTTGGCTGGAAATAACAAGCACAATTTCCCTGGCTTTTGCAGTTTATTAGTTGTACAATCACAAAGATTTCAGCATTCAGGGCAGTTGATAAGTAAATATCCAGTCCTGGATTTCTGTGCAGCAGTGGTTGAAAACAGAATGTAATGATTAAATCTAATTTTTTTTTTGCTTTAATTTTGGTACATTACAAAATTAACTGACTTTATCTGTTAAGGTTTTATTAATCTTTTGTTTTAATAGTGTCAAAACTTTTTTAAAATTATTTTTTTATAAAATACTTAAAAAAAAAAGAACCAAAAATCAATCCAGAAGCTTTGTATTGTATATGTTCTCTCCAATCAAAATGATCCTGTGACCATTTAAAGTTTGCTTTCTTTTTTTTTTTTTTTTAAGGAAAAAAGATATGATGTTAAGGTTGTTCCAAGTGGTACTAAATGTGTGTTGAGTAGTTTTGTGTGTGTGTTGCATTTCTGTGGAACTGTCTCGTGCTTGCAGTATAGAAATGACTCATGCTGGCTGGGTGAGAGTAGCACTTGTAATGCAAAACCAGGCCCAGAATTACCCTCAGCTGACTCTGAAGGGCATCCCTGGCACTGTGGGCTTTCCCATGGAGGCTGGAGGCATCACTTGGCAGTGCTGGGGGGTCACAGGGGGTGGAATTAATCCATTGCTTCTCTTGCTGCCGTAGGTGAGCACTTGTGTGATGCTGTGTGGCCATGCCACTTTAAACTAAGCCTTAACTAAATGATAAATGTGTCAGATTCCTCTCTCAGAGCATGCAAAAATACTGTTTAACGACAGGAGGACGTTCCTGTAGAGCTTCAGTGTTAGTAAAGGCAGTCTCCTGGCCTGAGAAGTAAGGGACACCTGTAGCTGTCTGTACTGTGATGCCTCTTTGGGCTCTCGGGCATTCCTCGGCAGCCGACCCCAAATTGGCTTTCCCAAATCCCAGCTTTTTGTTATCCTTGTTGTCAGACATATTCTCCTCCCCCCACCCCTGCCAGCAAATCTCTGCCTGAAGGAGGATTGTGATTTAACACTTAAAATTTTACATCCCAAAAAAAGCCATTCTTGAATTCTGTGCTTGCTTCGGGTGTAGGTGCCATAGCTTCCACGTCTTATGACTGACATAGGATCCTTAAAACATTTTAAATAGAGGCAAAAAAAAAAAAAAAAAAAAAAAGTGTTGGGGACCCAGCTTGCTTCTATTTTACATTTTTTTCCAATTTGGATCTACCTCATGTAACCAGTTGGGTGCTAATTACTCAAATTGTCAAGGAGATTTGGCAAAGGCGACCAAACGGACCCCATTCATGGCCCAAACCCTTGGGTTTCTTGTTCTGAGACAGCAATCTTAGATTTGAGTTCTATTCTTTGTGCCTTTGTGGTTTTTTTCCCCCAGTGCACAACAATCAAAACTCATCTTCCTGATTAAAAACAGCAAATGGTTTTTAGCCGTGCCGCAAAAAACTAAATTTGAAAATATTTTTTGGTGTAGCAAGTTGTAAAATAAAGTATCACAGCTGACCTAGGCAAAGAGAAATAACCAATAAAGAAGGTTTTGAAAATGTTTAATCCTGACCCCAGAGATCTACATCTGTGTCTCTATGTAGGCACATAGCATGCAACTTTGTGTGTTTATGTGTACATATAAAAATATAAAATTAAGGGATACACGTGTAAGGGTGAGGGAATAAAACATCATTGACCTTTCCACAGTTTTGTATGTAACAGTTTACAACTATGCGTCAGTTTTTTCTACTATGTGAACCTTTTTTACTCAAAAAGAATTCCTTTTTGAAAAGCTTTACGTTGTGATACGCTATCATTTTTTGAAGTTTAAAAAATTTTTTAAAAATCCACTTTTTACCAGTATCTACTACAGAGGGGGAATCTTTGCTGTAAAATTGTATTAGTTTAAATATCAAAAGAAAAGAAAATATCTATATATGGGATTGTAAAAGTGCTGACATTCCATCATGGCAGGACTTCCGAGCTGTTTCCTAAGGCTTTCTGTTGCAGAGAGACTCAAACAAAAGGAAAATGCCTCTGTTCAGTGTTTTTATAAAACTGCTCCATCAGGTCTAGACTTAAGCTATATTTTCTAAAGCCTAATCATCCTTTAATATGCTGCAGATAAATGATCAGCATGGTTGCACTTTCTCAGTAATAATGTTTGCCCTGCAATTGGCTCATGATAAGGACTTTAGTTTTTTAACAAAACCAATCGTACTTTGGGCAGAAGGTAATATTTATATAGGTACCTCAAGATTAAAAAAAAAAAAAAAAAGAGCCTGAATATGCTGCATTTTGTTTCTTTAACATTTTTCATGTAGCATTTGTTTGCTTTTCTGGTTTTTTAGGAGATGACTTAGCTACCTGTTTGCTTTGGGGGACCCTGATAGTGTTTTAGGCCGTTGTTTTCTCTGGATCTCACAGAATGTAGTATCCTGCCTTGGGATCATGCAGGAGTTTGGGATGGGATGTGTCCTGCAGTGTGTACACACGGGGAGGGGGACCATGGAAATTCGCTTTATAGATTTCAGGAAGAGGAGGAAAAGGATACTATATTCCTAAAACAGACAATACATGTTCCTAATTCTTAATTATGGTTTGTTTGGTTGTTTTTCTTTTTGGCTCATTCTGCTTTCTTGATTCTTCTCTCAAATATGAGTGTGGAAAGGGGCAGTTGATTAATGGGGGCACACAGTGACCAAAGCTGCCCCACTGGTGGGTGTTTTGGGTGTGATTCCCCAAATCCATGGGTAAGAGCAGTGCCCCATGTTGGAGCAGGACCCTCCTGCTCTTTGCCTGCTCCCTACTGCAGGTCCACCCGCTACTCCTTCATTTCCGAGTCAGTGAAAATCTAAAAATGTGCAGAGATGGGAATTTTTTTTGAGAACTGTTGAAGGAAGCTTCAAAGGCTGTGAAACTGAGCATTTATTGTCATGTTTTTAAGCTTAGGTGGGTCCTTTTCCAAGTTTGTTTTACAGCTTGCAAGGTAAAATAGTTTGCACTACTTTTGCAATAAACTCATCAAAAACCTAACAGGTTCTGTTCTGGTTTCTTACTGTATATATACAACTAATACTAAAGATTTAGCATAGTGTTTTTCACCTCAAAACATAAGACTTGTAACAAGCTCAGAATGCTGTAATTCCTGACAAAATAATGATGTGAATGATATTTTATAAAGTTATTTTGTATGGTGTCGATTTTGTTTTGCCTCATAGTATGTCAATAAAATAAAATTCCTCATCTTTACAAGATATTGTTTGATGTCTTTTTCATTTAATATTTGGCCATTTTCTGCAGTTACTTGTGCACTGTGAGACTCTGTCAAAGTCTCTGGTCCCTTGCATTTCCCCCCTTGCTTGTGTTTGGATGTTTCCCTGTGCTCCCACCTGCTCTGTGCTCAGCCAGAGACAATCTGTGCTGCTTTAACTCCTTACAGGTTGTAATCCTGGAATTGTTTTTGGAAGATGAACATTTTGGAAACCACATGCCTGAAATGTGCTTCCCCCCCCCCCTCTTTCTGAGTGAAACCCTACAGTGATCAATTTTAAATGAAGAAAATGTAGCACCTGGTGGTGTCTATAAAACATCCAACAGAATTGCAAGGATGCCAAGGAGCTTCCTCAGGGAGCCCAACCCTGCAAAGAGATTGGTTTTACTCAAGAATATGAAATACTGTCAGAGCTGTCTCTTCCCTTTATATTTTCCCTTGTTTTTTGAAACACCACTTTGAATTGGATGAGGTTTTGCTCATCCAGGCTCCTGGGGAAAACAAATAACCCTTCACTGGTTTGATGGCAACAAGCTTTGGCAGATGCAGGGCCTTGGAGAGGGCTGTGGTAAATTTTGGCAGATCTGAAGTGCCGATCGAGGATTCTGGCTGAATGAATCCAGAAGTGTGTGCACATTCTTCTGGGCTCAGAAATTCACAGAATATGTTCACCATCCCACAGGAAACTTCTAAGAGGGATGAATACTTAGCAACCACAGTTCTTTTATTGTTCTGGCAAGTTTAGGAAACTTCATATCCCTTGAGCAGCATTGGCTGGGGAGGGGAAGGGTCTCACAAGCTGGTGTTGTAAAGGGGAAAAAATATAGTAATGTCTATAATAATAATAGTAATAATAATAATTAATCCTGGAAAGTGTCCCCTTGCCTGTGTTCCACTAAACCTAAAATCCCTTGCCTAAAATCCCACACCACCTAAAACAGGTCAAGATATTTGGTCACTTCTGAGGAAGTTCCTGTTAAATGATGCAATGTGGACAGGGGGAGAAAATAGGATTTAAAAGCTCAAGGGCTGAGGTAGACAGCAAGGTCACTAAGGAAATTTGCCTGCTGTCACAGGCAAAATAGATGTGACTGGAGGGAAAATGACATCATTTACTGACAAATTAAGTGGAATTAGATGGTAAGAAACTAAGTAAAGAATTAAAACATCTTCCACCCCTTTCCCAGTCTCTTTCTATCCCTCCCTCCTGCCTCCTCTCCCCAGGGTGCAGGAGTGGGGATGGGGCTGTGATCAGACCCCTGCCAGGGCTGTTTGAGGATGTTCTTCTCTTTGGCTGTGACTCATCCGTGGCTCAGGTATTTGATTGTTGCCCTCATTCGTGTTTCTGCTAGAGAATCACTGCAATTTTGTGCCACTGGACCTTTTTTTCTTTCCCAAAAAACTGTCACCCCTGTCCCCAAATAGCATTCCACCCTCAGTTTCCCACACATCTCCATACATTTTTAATAATATTTAAAAAAAAAAAAAAGCACAAACCAACTCTTGGAACAATGGTTTAGTTCTGCCTTTACCCACTTGGGAATTTCCCCAGGGATCCAGCCCCACTCAGCACTCACTGCAGCATTCCTGGTACAATACAGTTTTAATTTATGGCAACTTCAGGAAAGTTTTTTACAATGCAGCATCCTCTGATCTGTTAAAATAGCAGAAGCATTACTGGTGTGGTTCTGCCAGCCCCTGATCCTACCTACCCTAAGCTCCATTTGACTTTCTTAGAGTATGGAATGTGCTGGATTGTGCATATGCTGGAGCTTCCTATTATGTTTCAAGAGAAGTTGAGTGTGGTTGTGCCTTCAACCCAAGAGAAGCTATTCAGCTGTTCAGTTCTGGTAAGTACCATGCCCTCGAAATTCGGGTGTTGCTTTAGACAAATTCCTGGCTGATCTGCTTCCCAGCTTTTCTGGAGCTGGGAGGTTCTTGTTTTAACATTCCCCTGCTTACCTGGGGTATTTTTCACCCCTGGGGCCAGATCTCAGTCACTTCTCTCTCTCAGACTGACCATGACACTCTTCAAACATTTCCACACTGACCACATGTGTGACTGAAACTGGAAAGAACTACAGGAAGTTTCTGCATCCACTGTCAGTTTTCATACAAAACATTTATTTTAAAAAGTTGCATGTAAAGTTCTACACAAGGACGGTTGCCATTTCTGTAGTAAAAAAAGAAAAACAAACCAAAACCAAATGAAAAATTCATCTCTGTCACTCACATGGGTAAAGGAGCTGCTCATTCTCAAGAACCCACAATTAACAGACTTCAATGTGCATTTTGGCAAGAGAAACTTCAGAAGTGGAGTTAATTCAAGAAAAGGGTTCTAGATGCACATATTCACATAATTTTTGACCCCATTTACCACCACAGCTGCAGAACCACATTAGCTCTTGGGATGGATTTCCTCCTCTCCCGTTTGGATGCCTACACAGCTGTTTTTACACACTTTTTTAATGGACTTGGTCCACTTTTGGAGCTTTTGAACAGAAAGCTGCCTGAAAGAAATTCTAAATTTGGGTAATGATTGTCTGACAAAATAATTTCAAATCATCTGACCAAGCTCTGCTGTCAGGTTTGCACTGTCTCTTCCTACCCCGTCATATTTCTGAGGGAAGAATTCCATTCTCCAACAAGTATAAAGTTCAGTTTCTAAACTTCTTAAAGCAAAAGCAGATGGCTCAGTGTATAAATATATCCAGCATCTGGATTCTCAGTCACAAAACAACATACTTTATACAATAGAAAATGGACCAACTATGAAACAATTCTCCACTGGCCTTAAGATACAACACTCTCAACAACAGCTTCATCTTCATCCTCTTCCTCCTCACCCCCATCGTCTTCCCTCATTTCTCCATCTCGCTTCTCTTTTTCAAGCATTTTTAGGTATTTGCTAGCTAGGATCTTCTTTGGCAAGATATCTGAAAGGCAGAATTGTTGCTTTTATAGTCAATTTGAATACTTGTATTGCCTCATTAATATTGTTATATCCAAACCACTAATGAAATTAAGTAAAAAAAAAAAATAGTATTTTTAACAAACTTTAGTTGAATAACCAGGTAAGTCAGCCTGACCCACACACAAGAGTAGGAGGGAGTTACCCACTTTTGACACAAGTAACCAAAGATAAGGACTCTATTTCATGACTGATTACTGGAAACTTTTACTGTCTGCTAATGTAAATTATTTGACGTAAAACAGAGCGCTCAACTGCTTTAGATCCAACAAACTATTAATATAAAATCCAAGTATCAGTAAAAACATGTGTGTGTGTGTGTGTGTATATCTAAAAAGCATAGAGGGACCATATGATGAAGCTCTTTTCCTCAAAACTTACAGATTTCTATGTGTCATTTTTGGTCTACATAACTTCTCACCTAAAGATGTGCAATGATCTTCTTCACAGGCTGAAAGCTTTCAGATGGAACTGCTGGACTTTAACAAATGCTTAAGGCAACATCCTGAGAACTGTATACAGTATAACTGTGTAATTTAGAGGCAGCAGAAAAATCCCCATTCACAAAGAAATGTTTTTTTAGGGAGGTAGTTTATGAGTTCCAGTTGAATGCTAAGCAGGAGATCAATGACCAGTAGGAGAACTGGTCCTCACAAAACAGCTTTAAGAGCAAGATTTCAGTTTGCAAAGCAGACACTGGATTTAACCTTGTGTTATCGATACCTGCAAGGAATTGAAAGGTCTCACACTCTTCTGCTGTATGAGACAGGTCAGTGTAAGTCAGAGCATTCTTCTCCTTCCCTCTGCCGTGTTTGTAGGAGTATGTAGCCAAATACTGAACAAAAAGCTCCTAAAAAATTAAAACAAAACTGAGTAGTCAGACTAAGAGTTCACACATATTGTTGATCCCTATCTAAAGGCAGAACCACCATATTTAACTGCACATACACTGGGCACTCAGTGCAGAGACTCGTTAAATTTCAGTACCTGAAGTGAGTCTACAGGAAAGATGGAGAAAGGTTATTTACAAGAGCATGTCATGACAGGACAAGTGGGAATGGCTTCAAACTGAGAGAAAGTAGGTCTAAATCAGATATTAGGAAGAAATTCCTCCCTGTGAGGGTGGTGGCACAGGTTGCCCAGAGGAGCTGTGGCCGCCTCATCCCTGGAAGTGTCCAAGGCCAGGTAGGACAGGGCTTGGAGCAACCCGGTTTAATGGAAGGCGTCCCTACCCATGGCAGGCGTTTGGAAACAGATGTTCTTTAAGGTTCCTTCCAACACAAACCGTTCTATGATTCTACACTCGGGGCAGCTTTAAGGTCAGCTCAGTCTCGGGGTGCGGACAGAGAAGGGAAGCGGGAGCCCGGCCCGGGCCGCGGGAGCGATCTGAAGGCCCCTCAGCCAGGGAAGGGGAGGCGCGGGGGCCCGAGGACAGGGCAAGGCGAGCCGGTACCGTGGCCTTGGCGGTGAGGAACAGCGCGTCCTGGTTGATGCTGGAGACCTCCGGAGAACTCTTCATGATGACGCGGATCCGAGACAGGGGCAGCGACACCAGACGGTTCTCGGTGCCGCTCAGCCGCGCCGCCGCCATCTCAGCCCGTCCCCGGGGCAGCGCGGGCACGGCCCGCCGGGAGCTGTAGGCGGAGGCTGCCGGGACTACAGCTCCCAACAGCACCGGGAACAGTCTCCTCCTGAGACTACAGCTCCCAACAGCTCCGGGAATCCTCTCCTCCTGAGACTACAGCTCCCAACAGCACCGGGAATCCTCTCCTCCTGAGACTACAGCTCCCAACAGCACCGGGACCCGCCCGCTGCCGGGACTACAGCTCCCTACAGCACCGGGAATCGTCTCCTCCCAGGAGTATTGCTCCCTTCAGCTCCTTGCAGTACAGGGACCCACACAGGGACTCGCCCGCTGCCGGGCAGTAGTCGCGGCCCCGCCGGCTCCGGCTGCGAGTCCCTTCATAGAATCACAGAATCTAGTAGGCTGGAAAAGATCTCTGAGAACATCGAGGCCAACCTGTGACCGATCACCAGGTGGCTGTAGAGTGATAAGGTCACACTCCTGAGCCTCCGTTTCTCCAGGCTAAACACCCCCAGCTGCATCAGCTGCTCCTCGTCAGACCTGTGCTCCAGCCCCTTCACCAGCTCTGTGTACATCTCTGGACATGCTCCAGCACCTCAATGTCCTTCCTAAATTGATGGGCACAGAACTGCGCACAGCACTCGAGGTGTGGCCTCTCTACTGCCCAGCACAGAGGGACAATCACTGCCCTGGTCCTGCTCGCCGCACTAGTGCTGACACAGAAGGCCAGGAAGCCACCGGCACACCCCGGCTCACAGTCAGCCACTGTCAATCAGCACTTCCAGGTCTTTTTACACCAGGTCATTTTGTGCTGAGCAACTTTCCAGTCAATTTTCCCACCTGAATGGATTCCTGCTGTCCCAGTGCAGGTGGGAGCAGCCTTGGGCCTTCCCCTTCTTCTCGTCTCATCATGGCCCCTCAGCTGCAGGCTGGTACAGGAGTGTGGGGAGCTTGTTTTTAATGACAACCGGGCATCTCCTGTGTGTATCCTGATTACAGGCCACTGCCTAGAAAAGTCTTAACCCAAACTGTAATTACAGGCTGCTCAACACTTCTGCAGCTGCAGTACAGTATCAGGGCATGTGTCTGGTCATTCTGATGCTTGTCACAGCTGTGGGAGAGGTGTGGAGGGCACATGTAAACTATGAAGTGATGATGGACTGCATCTTCATTATTAACACATTCCCCACGCTGTGAGCCTGCTGCATAAGAAGGTTGTAACGTGCTTGTGGATGGGGTTTTGCTGCTGGGAGTGTTGGCTCCAGAAGTTTACCTGTGCCTGTTTGGGTAAGATCTGCAGGTTGAGTGAGCACTTCCAGAAGTGATGACACATTGTTTGCATCAATTCATTAATGGTTTCAACCAAAAAGTTTCCAGTATGTTTTACAAGCAACATGCCTGATGGTTTGTATTAGTAAGAAATTTGCTAAGGCCACTAAATTATCTCTACTTAATATGACAAAGAAGAGCAGGTGCTTTTCCAGACTACACAATAATAATTCACATGGAATTTAGGGGAGAAATGAATGCACCTATGAAGACTCATTAATGGAAAACACAGGCAGTTTATTGACTGAATGGTACTGTCTTATATAGAATTTATCCAGTACGTAAGGACAAGGTGACAGATGATACTGATTTATTAATAAAATATAGCACCATGAACAGTTGGAAGAACCTTGGTGCTAGGATAACAATACTATTTGATAAAATTGCCAAATTACTGTATTTGGGGGACACAATTTATAGTTAGCTATTGCAGATAATCTGTATCTCTTAGGCTGTATAATTCTCTCAAGGCCTCAATGTGAGGCCATTGTGTGTATGTTATATCTGAAAGGAAGCACAAATATCTTGGGATGCTGCCTGGATGTCTGGAAGGATCGATTTCTTTCTTGATCCTTACTGTCTTGTGACATCTTGTGGAGACAGCTAACATTACTCCAGCAGTGAATTTCTTATAAATACTACCAGTGTCTTTTGTGATTTCAATATACAAATAAACCCTCATCAAACTACCAGGATTTCTGAGGTTATTTAGCTTAGTGATGGGAAGGCCCTCTGAGTGGAGGACCCTCTGAGCTCCTCAGAGCCCATCTCTGCCCCGCTGCCAGCTGAGAGCTTATCAGATGTAGTTGCCTCTCTGAGTCTCAGCAAAGGGGTAGAGGGAGCAGGAGCTGCCCCTGGCAGGAGAAGAGAGGCTGTGAGTGACTGGGCTGAGCACACCCCATCCCTCTCTGGCCCTAAGGCTGTGCTGCTGTTGGGGTTGGTCAGCCTCTGTCTAGACTCGGTGTCCAGCTTCTGCTGCCATCTCTCCAGCTCCTTTCCCTCTGGGAAATGTTGTCCATTTTTTAGAAGATAACTGAAAGTAAAGGCTAAAGCTTGTTCAGTTCTTTTATGTTGTTGTTTTTCCTCATGTCTGCCAAATTGGGAAAACCTGAGGGGAGCAGAGAGATCTGCCTAGAGCCCACAGCTTGTGCCATGGTGGCTGAGGAGACCTGAAAAGAGGTTGTGGCCAGGTGAGGGCTAATCTCTTCTTCCAAATAACAAGCAACAGTACAAGAGGAAATGACCTCAAATTGTGCCAGGGGAGGTTTAGATTGGGTATTAGGAAAAATTTCTCCACCAAAAGGTTTGTCAAACATTGGAACCATCTGCCTAGGAAGTGGTTGAGTCACCATCCCATGAGGGATATAAAAGACAAGTAGATGGGGTTCTTAGGGACATGTTTTAGAGATGGCCTTGGCAGTACTACGTTGGACTTGATGATATTAAGGGTATTTTCCAACCTAAAGGATTCTATGATTCTACCTAAATGCAATTGTTTATTCAAATTTTTCAAACACTGTGAGTTCTATTGAAATTATTTTGTTGGAGTGCCATTACTTTAAGTAATAATATTGCCTCTTATAAAAGGCTGCAAGAAGGTATCCCTGGACCCTTCTCCAGGCTGAGCAACCCAAACTCCATCAGGCTGTCTCCACAGGAGGGGCACTTCAGCCTTCTGACAATTTCCATGGCTTCCTCTGCACTTGAGTCTTTGAGTCCATGAGTTTTTCTTGTGCTGGGGATTCCAGACCTGGATGAAGCACTGCAGGTGAGGTCTCACCAGAGTGGAGCAGAAGGGAAGAATCCCCTCTCTCACCTGCTGCTCACACTTTGGGATTAACCCAGGACATGTTTTGCTTTCTGGATGCAAGAACACACATAGTCAGCTGACATCCAGCCTCTCATCCACCAACACCTCCAAGACCTTCTTGGCAGGGCTGCTCTCAATCTACTTATTACCCAACCTGTGTTGATACCTGGGATGGCTCATCCAGGTGCAGCATGGACTCACTGAACATCATTAAGGCTCCCACATCCTCCACCAGAAATTCACCTGAACTCTCATACAAGGCTCATACTTGCGGAGTTTTTGTACTTCCGGAGTTTTCAAGATTTTGCCATTTTAGCTACATGACTGAGAAATCCTCAAAGATCTCGCTCTTCTCAAGGAGGCTCACGGGGGACCTCATTGCTTTCTCAGCTACCTCAAAGGAGCCTGTAGTGAGCTGGGCCTGGCCTCTTTGCTGTCCCAACAGTATGAGGACCAGAGGAAGTGGACTACAGCTGAGACAGGGGAGATGCAGATTAGGTATTAGAAGAAGATTTTTTTTCCACTGTTTGAGTGGTCAGCCATTAGAATACACTCCCCATGGTGGTGAAATCACCATTCCTGGAAGGGTTTAAGAGGCAGCTGAGTTAGGTGATGTGGTTTAGGGATAACAGTGGCAGTGCTGGGTTGACACTTGGACTGGATGATTCTACGACACCACGCCTGCTTCGGGATTTGGGAATGCCAGGAAGGCTCACTTCGTTCTAAGGGCTAGAGCCCTTTAAGTTTTCATACACAGTCGGCTGAAATTCAGTATCCAGGTGAATCATTCATTCACTCATTTTAACGCGTTCCTCTTGGAAGAATGCCTCGTGTTTACAGGCAGAGGCTTCCAGTCCCCGTGGAAGCACCAGGAGCGGCACCGGAGAGGACTACGGAGAATCACCGCGCTCCCCTCACGACTCTCCCGCCATGGCCCGCCGCGCATGCGGGGCGGAGCGGCCATTGCCGTCAGTTCCGGCGGCAGCGGGGCGGCTCCTGTCCCGGCTGTGAGTGCCGCTTCCCCGCTTACCGCCCGGCAGCCGCGTCCCCTGTCCCGGCTGTGAGTGCCGCTTCCCCGCTTACCGCCCGGCAGCCGCGTCCCCTGTCCCGGCTGTGAGTGCCGCTTCCCCGCTTACCGCCCGGCAGCCGCGTCCCCTGTCCCGGCTGTGAGTGCCGCTTCCCCGCTTACCGCCCGCGCCCAAAGACCGGCTCCTACCCGGGCTGTCAGTGTCCCTTCCCCGGTTATCACCCGGCAGCCGCTCCCCCCAGAGCAGCTCCCCCGCGCCTTTCGCTGCCCCTGATGGGGCTCAGGGGGATGTGCGCCTCCGCCGCGCCTCTGCTGCGCTTGGCTTTTCTGCAGTTTATTCGTTTTACTTGCTAAATTTGGCCGGCCCAAAGAGGCACATGCCCGGGGACAGGGAGAGGGGCGAGCTCCCACCCATTGCGGCCTCTGCCGGGGGGAAGTGTCAGGAGGGTGCTGCTACTCTGGGAATGGGGCTGCACCCTGGGAATGGGGCTGCACCCTGGGAATGGGGCTGCACCCTGGGAATGGGGCTGCACCCTGGGAATGGGGCTGCACCCTGGGAATGGGGCTGCACCCTGGGAATGGGGCTGCACCCTGGGAATGGGGCTGCACCCTGGGAATGGGGCTGCTGGGCAGCCCCCGGGCGGTGCGGTGGGAGAAGGGAGGCACAGTCCGTCGCTCTGAGGAGCCCGTTTCCTCGAGGCAGCTGCTTCTCTGTCACTTGTGTCCCCGTGGGCTCGGAACTCGTCTTTCTGCTTGTAAAACCAATGGTGTCAAGCCTAAAAGCTGGGCTGCGTTTGTTTTGTTTTGTCCGTGTGTTTGTTTTTGTGGAGGTTTGTTTTTTTTGTGTTTTTTGGTGGTATTTACGGTTCAGGACTTTGGAGCTGAAATTCACAAAGGGAACCATGGAGTCCAGGAGGTCTCAGAAATGAAAGATCTCAGGGATGTGCATCTTCATTCAAGACTCAGCTGCAGTGCAGTAATCGGTTTTAGAGAGCTCAGGAAAAAAGGGATTCTAAATAGTTAAATGTAAAGGCAGAAAACATTGCCTGGTCCTTACCTGTGTGTGTTTTGAGAAAGCAAGACTTCGCTTTTCTTCAAGAATAGGTGTTCTGGTCCTGATTTTCCTCTGCTTGGCCATGTGCAAGCACTGACAACTATCTAAAGTTTGGTGATCCCAATTTGGTGCCTGTTTACATCTCACTCCACACAATTTTGCGTATTTCCCCAAGAAAATGAGACTTAAGAGTCTGAGTCTGACAGACTCTCCTGAGCTGGTATTTTTGCCCAGTGGCTGTGGTAGAGACTTTTGTGAGTTGGCTTGTGTAGCTGCACAGGGAGTGAGATTCACTTGGAAAATACTTATTCACAGATTTTTATTTGATAGGTGACTAAATGTCACAATCTAACATCAGTAGGTTGCGTGGTTGAAGATTTAGTAAAATAATGAAGCAAATAGTGGTATTGTAGCACATATATTTAGGGTGCAAAATGTTTAGCATTGAAACCCTCATTTGATTCAGCAATCCCATGCGCTTCTGAACATTAACAAATAATATGCATTTTTCTTTCACTAGCCCACAGTTGATGCAAAATGAGTGTTCCTGACTACATGCAGTGTGCTGAGGATCATCAGACCCTCCTGGTTGTTGTTCAGCCCGTTGGCATTGTACCTGAAGAGAGCTTTTTCAGGATCTACAAGCGGATTTCAGCTGTGAGCCAAGTTAATGTGCGCGACTCGCAGCGAGTGCTCTACATCCGATACAGGCACCATTATCCCCCAGAGAACAACGAGTGGGGGGATTTTCAGACACACCGCAAAGTCGTGGGGCTGATCACTATCACAGAGTGTTCTTCAGCAAAGGAATGGCCTCAGACTTTCGAAAAATTCCATCTTCAGAAGGAAATGTATGGCTCTACTCTCTATGATTCCCGGTTGTTTGTCTTCGGGCTTCAAGGAGAGATTGCAGAGCAGCCCCGCACAGATGTGGCGTTTTATCCCAGTTATGACGAGTGTGAAACTGTGGAGAAGAGAATAGAAGATTTTATCGAGTCCCTCTTCATAGTACTGGAGTCCAAGCGTCTTGACAGAGCCACTGATAAGTCTGGAGACAAGATCCCCCTCCTCTGTGTTCCTTTTGAGAAGAAGGATTTTGTAGGTCTGGACACTGATAGTAGGTAAGCAGCTACTTTTGTCAGCTCACTGGTCTTAAAAAACATATCTATGACAATTGCCAGCATTTAGAATAAGCCTATTAGAAGGGACAAAGTGAGCCTTGTTCCAACAGAGGGTGTGCCCTTATCTTTCTGTGTATTTCTGTTTTAAGAGAATTTAACACACAGTATCACCGTATTTGAGATTCTAAGCTTGTTTCTATATGTACATTTAATTGATGAAGCTCATCAAATAGCAGGAAGAAGTCACAGGAATGGTTTGACAGATTCTGCTGTAATGAGACTTTTTGCTGGAAAACTTCCAATGTTTTATAGATATACAGTATTAATAAAAAAGTCCGGTTAGAGTCCATGAAATTATTTTTATATCATATTGAGTAGTGTTTGACTAATCCTACTTACTGTATTCTTTCCCTTTAAACCTCTGTTTACTTTTTCATTCTGTGAGAAAATGACTGTTTATTTTGATGATGAAGTCCAGCATCTTTCCCTGTCCTTCTTTGTTTTATGTAATTATTTGTTATCGCTTTTTACCTGTCTTGTTTTGCTACCTGTTTTGTTTTGGGTTTTTTTTTTGGATGTTGGAGTTTTCTCCCTCCATTTTTCCTTCCTTCTCATTTGCATACTCATCTGTCAGATTTGAGTGTTGCATAGTTCTGTGCACGGGATAAGTAATTCTGGCTTGATAACTACAGGCAGGAGCAAAATCTCTTTTACTCTGTTGTTTGCAGTCAAATCCAGGGGATGGAAGCAACCACCTTTTGTCCTGGCAGACAAAGATGGGGAAACACTCTGTAGTGTGGTAGTGTTCATATCTGTGTTGTATGTAGGGATGCCAGCAGAGATTATTAGTGTATGTAAAAGCTCAGAGGTGTCCAGACAGGTTTGTGAAGCTTTTAGATCACATTAATCAGCTCCGACTGCGTATTTAGTCCTGGCCTTGGAAACAGGAAGAAAGCATTCTAGGTTTCTAATTAGTTTGAAGCATTTTGTTAAATTATCTGTGGTTGCTTGAAGGACCATCGGTACCCCAGTGTCCTGCTTCTCTTTTGTGGGCACTTAAACTGGTGCTGACTTGTTGGTCCCTGGTTTGTCCCTGTACTATTATTCAGTTATCAATATGAATTACCGTGCTACTGATTTTTGTACATGGGTGGTAAAGTTGTGTAGACTGGACAAGCCTTTTTAGAATCTTGTCCTTAATCACTCACTTTGAATGAAATTTGGATGAATGTAATCAAAATTTCCTGTTCCATATAGGTAGAAAATGTCAATTGTTGCCCAAGAATCTCAAAATCAGAATGAATTCTGATGTTCAGTTGCATCTTCTAAAAAACTGTAGTTTGGAAATTGGTTCCTTAGATAAACAACTTATTTCTGAGCAGTAGCTGTGTTGTAACTAGTGGGAAATACTCCTTGTAAAGTTCTGAGCTGGTGGGGAGCTCGAGTGACAGCGGAGTGTGTGCCCACACATCTCCAAGCAGGTATTTGATGCTCTTGCAGTGAGGAGTTCAAACAGATTCTGTGTGATGCTTCAGTTCTTTGCAAAATGGAAGGTGTGTGACCCTGCCTGTGTAGACACAGGGGTTTATCCAGAGTTAATCACTGGCTCAGCTCTGCACATACCCTTGCTGGGAGGTTTGAATACCAAAGAGGTTTTCAGTAAGTCTGGATCAATGGATGTACTTGAAATGTTTGCTGCACCGAACTGCTCAAGGAAAAGGTGTTAAATACTCTAATTTTTCAGTTCCATAGTAAGAAAGTTCTTCAGTTCTGTTTTGCTGTGGAGTTTAGTATTTCCGGTTGTTTTAAAACTCAGGATTTATACATTAAAGCTTCAGAAAGCTGAATGAAAATGTATTTCTAGCTTCTCTGCACAGGAGCTTTTCTAGGCACTTTTCATGTAGCCTGATGCTTCTCTTCCCTCTGTTCTAAAGCAGAAACTCAGGTCCATGGAATAAGGTTGAACACAGATCAGTTTATTAAACTAACTTATGTTTTCAAGCCAAGGTCTTTGGATGTGACCTGGTGATAATAATATTGCATTTTATTACTTGTGAGTTTTTTATTGCTTGGATTGCAGTTCACAGGATTTTATTTTAGCACATTCCCTTCTGTAGTGACAGATTGACTAATTAAGGGATAGCATTGCATACCAGGGAGAGACAGGGCTAGGAAGGACCTTCTCCGCTGGGGACCAGTTTCTGTTTTTGCAAGATTGGATTTGTAATTCTGTTCAGGGAGGGCTCAAGGTTTTTTGAATGCAGGAAATGGTATGAGAACATCTTGTAGAGCAACTTTTGCTACTTTATTGGTTTTGAGTCTGTCAGCATACTGATTTTACAGAAAGAAATAAAAACATGATGATATTGAGATATTGAGGCAAATGAAACAGCTTTTTCTACAACAGGTGGAAATTTCTGAAGGGTTAAAGGAAAAGAAAGTCCCTTGATCTTTTTTATATACTTTCTTATTATTTGCAAGTTTTGTATATCATGTATCCTGACCTCCCAGTCAGTGTGCAACCAATTACTTAAAAAGCACAAATGTTCTCTATTAAATAGATGGCAAAGAAGAAACACTGTTCTTGTAACAGTGGGTATGTCTTCGCTTCTGTAATTGTGGATGCCTACTTAGGCTAAATAAGCACATCTTTTCCTGTAACTTCTAAAATGGAAGTTAAATGGCAGTGTGTAGCAAATGTCTAATTAAAGGTGTGGTGCAGCTGTAGCCTGGAGCTATTGGGATGATAGATTGAGAGCAAATATGTTAAGAATTTACATGGGCCACATAATTCTGATCACAAGATATGAAGACTAATTGAAACTACTGAACATAGTTTGTATCTTAAAATATACTCTTCTCCAAGTATTTTATGGTCAAATATTAGGGTTAATACTTACATGATGATCAGGGCTATATATGTAAACCTGATCTTCTCCCTCACCCAGTTAGAAGACTTTCATTAGCTTGGTTACATGATAATTACCATGGAAGCCAACTGATTGGCTTCTTTTAAGATGCAAAGTTCATAAATTAGGAAGATGAATTATTATTTCAAATAAGGTAATTCTTGAGAAAAGTGAGGATGGTCTTTGTCTTTTGCAAGTTGCTTGTGTGATGAGCAGGAGAGATGCACTCCCAGAACTGACTGAGATACATGAACTCACATACATGAACTCACTGAATTTTGTGTGTAGAAGAACTTTATTTGGCTGGTAGAAAACTTTGTATATTAAAAACAGTGGGTCAAACCCTAAAATATTTTGAAGAAGGGTTGTCCTGTTAAACAGAAATTGTAGGACTGAAATGATGACCTTGGTTTAATTCCTGGATCATTCAGCCAACAGGGGATTTTGGCAAATTGATTTATTTTTTCTTTCTGTTTCTTCGGCTGTAAATTGGACAAAATATTTATGTGGTCACAGGGCTGCTGAGGATAATTGAAAAAGTTTTTAAAATCAGTTGCACTTGATAGTTATTTGTAGAGGCTGGGAGATTGATGGAGAACAATGGAAAGACATGTTCTCATGATAAAAACATCCTACAAACTGAAAACTAGGAGACATATGTGCCAGAAATACTGAAAATCCCACTTGTTTTAACTTTTCTATTTTATTTGTTTTCAGCTAAAAATAAGCATACCTAAGTATGATTGTAAATCTAGTTGGATAAGCTTATTTTAATGTTGTTTACATCAGTTTGTGTCTTAGGTTCTTTATTTTTTAACACTGGCATCATTTAATGCTGTGGAGGGATGAGGATGTAGGGCCCTGTTTATAGATGTGCCTTTCTCTACATGGTGTCATAGCTGGGATTTGTGCACTGATTTATCAAAGTTGATGATCTCAGTATGTGTATGTGGCTGTTAATTTTCTTTCTGTTCTCTGTCTTTCTAATTTCTGTTTTGTTCCTTTCTGTTTTTTTTCCCCCCCTTTTTCTCTCATACTGCCCTGTGAGTTTGTTGTTGGGTCTAAAAAGGTAGGATGTGATTGTGTATCTTTGAAAGTAGTTAGCTTTTTTCCCATGTTCTGCCTCTCCACTTCGCCTTCATTGCATATTTTAGTGTTGCTTTTTATCTTTTATTTTTTCAGTACACACAAAAATAATTGCTGCCTGGAGCCTCACCACTGCAGTTGCCCCCTTTTGGCACGTTTGGCAATTATATTTGGTAGCAATGCTGAGTTTTTTTGTAGGACACACATAGTCTGCTTAGACGGCTGCTGGCCTCTGGAATTTGCTTTATTTTTTAAACTCCAAAGCCATGAAGCTATTGCTGCCTGTGTTTGATTTCCAAATTCAAAAGTTCTGGCAGTCGATCCAATGCCGTAGCTGTGTCTCTAAGTCTGGATAATGTTATGATTGGTGATATCTATAGCTCTGCATGCTAACTGGAATTAGTACAACTTGATGGAAATTTTTGTTGGAGCATTTTGCATGAATACACTTTTGAGAATTGATTTTGCATGTTTCTTGTTTGTAAATTTAGCCAAATTTTGAGGATCCAGAAAGTCAAACTTGTTTCTGGATGGTTTGTAGTGAAAATAAATTCTGTCCTGAAATATAACTCTGTTGCACTGAATTTTCCATAAAATTATCTTGGGATTCTAGAAAAGAACTGGAGATGAAAGAATAAAGCACATATCCTATCGAGCAAATGAGGCAGAAAAGGAAATGGAGTAGTTCGTAGCTCCTGGGCCAGATTTATTGTCCTCCACTTTGAAGTAGTAGCAGTGGTGATGGATCATGATTGTGGTGATTCCTGTGAATATAAGAGTATGTTTGGTGGAGAATTAACCCAACTAATTTTAGAAAATGAGATTTTGAATTAGTTCTGTAGTCCGTGGAATTTTTCCCTGTGGTGAGGCCCTTCAGAAGAGGAGTTTGGGTGACTGACAGCAAAGAGCATTCCTTGGCTGGTCCTGCATGAGGTGGCACTGCCTTCCCTGGGCATGGTTCTGAGTGCATCACACTCAGGAGAGGGTTTGTAGGGGGAGGCTTTGGGTACTTCTTTGGAATTTAATGTTGTAAATGGTCTTCTTGTGGAAAAATTATTATGAACTCCCCTTGGCAGTAGGATGCTGCAAGGAACTGGCCTAGAGAAAGGTTGTCCTCTTATCCTAGAGGAAATAGTTCTTAATTTATGTGTCCCTAAATAGATTAGGATTAAGCAGGAGAGAGCAGAAATATTTAAACAGTGTTTTAATAAAAAATAAATCACAGAGAAGATATCTATAAGCTTCTCACTTCAGGTTTTTCAGCTAAAGCTGTGAAGCAAAACTAGCTTAGTATTAAAATGAACAATCATCATTTTATGCTGATATATACACACACTTATGTATATGAATATATATGCACATAGGACTTTTTTCTCATTAAATTTGCACCCCAGGATGCATTGAAGAAACAGTGAGTCCCTTGGACATGATTTTAAGGGCCTGATGTTGTAGATACTGGATTTTTTTTTAAAATAGGCTTCCCAAATGTGAAGTAGATTAAGTTTTGCAGTTTGTGGAGTGTGGGTTTCATTTCAATGAAGTTTTTTCCTTTTGTCTTTTTGGATATACTTGAAGTAATTGATTTTATTGTACTTAATTGTGAGTGCCTAATTAAGAAACAGTTTATACATTTGTTTGGTACAAACTTGCTCTATAATTAGTGAGAAAACATTTTCCAAGAGGATGGCATTGACTTGCAGGGGCTGTAGGAGATGGATCCTGTTTTGGCAATACCTTAAAGAGCCTAATAACAGGTGGAATGAAAGCAGTCCTTGAATAATTAATAGTAAATTTCTTCATCACCAGGAATAAATTATCTCTCTATAAATAAGGAGTTTCCCAAAGAACAGTGTTTTTATGAGCAATGTTTATTGATGTCTGGGTGAATAAACGCCTTCAAACTTCAGATATATTGATATGGGTATAAATTAGCAGCAGAATTATGTTAAGGAAGACCTGGTGGTGAGGCTGTGTGATCAAAACTATTCCGGTATCAGGTCCTGATTTAGGAGTCAGGCATCATCTCTTTTCCTTTGCTGTATGACTCATATTTATGAACTTAATCATCTGCTAGCTGAAAAATCTGAAAGAACACTTCTAAAGTACAGTTTTGAGAGAATAAGAACTTTAATTTGTCCATAAACATAAAGATTGCTTGAAAGTGTAGAGACAGGGAATTGGGAGCAGTGGCATCTTTGGAAGGAATTATAGCTGTGTAAGGAAACAGTGATTCTCCAATTCCACTACTTACTTAAAAAACAAAAAAACCAGTTAAAGCAATATAACATTTACAATGCTATTTTCAATCTGGAGTGCACAGAGTAGGAAAATCTGATTTATAATCAATTTAAACTCTCTTGTGCAATGCTGATTCCAGATTATGAAGGAACTTTTTGATGAGTTTTTTTTTCTACAACTCAAAGCTCAGACTGAAATCTTGGTAAGATTTGGTGCCCTTCCATAGTTCATAAAGAGCAACTTTAGCTTTCACTTTGAATTTTCTTGCATTTTTGTTCTTAAAATATCTATAAAATACAGGCTAGTTGAAAAATAAGACAAATATTTCAATTCCTGACACATCTAAATAAAGAACAACAGTTGTATTGAGCTTCATTTAATGTCAACACCCTCAAATCAATTGTGAATATGGTGTGATAGATCAGAGAAGTGCAAACATTTATATAGGTATTGTAACTTCTTTAGATGGAGAAAAGCAATAGGAGACATATTTCTTGTCTTCTTTCATTATTTCCACTTTTTTTGGTAGACAATAACACTGGTTCTGATAGCTTTTCTCTTTAGTTTTTATAAGGCCATTGTCTGTACTTCTGTATATTTTCTCTTTCAATTTCTGTCCCCCATCCATATAAATCAGTTACTTTATCTCCCTTTTCCAAACCAACTGCAAGGAATAAGACATTTGGTGGCTGAAAAGATGCTTCTCTTTGGTGTAAACTACCCAAGCCAAACTGATAGCCTTGAAGGCAAAATAAACCAGTGGCATGTAATTGTTTGGATTCTTGCCATTCCTTCTGGCCTTTCTGCCTTCAAATCTAAAGGAAATAAATGAATGTCCTTATTCCTACCCTTACATTTCATATGTTCTGTGCCTCTTTCTTTTATAATTTCTACATTACAGACTTCATGAAGACAGTTTGTTCAGATGCCTGACAGAGATTATTTCAGTGACATTTCAGTTTATCTTTAGGGTCTTCTGGGAAGTTCTTTGCTTGAAAAAAAACCCCCACAGCCCCAAACCTGGTTTCATTCCATAACATTGGCATAACTCTTGCATTCAGGTCTCACTCTAGGAATAAGAGTTCAGCATCTGGAGAGTGTGTGTAACCCTAGGGTTTTTTTAATTTTTTTTTTTTTAATTTTTTTTTTTAAGTTAAGTTCAAATAGTTCTGTTAACTTTTTAAAAAGTCAAAGGCTGGTTTGGGCTGGAACAAACCTTAAAGATTATCTCGTTTCAACCCCTCTGCCATGGTCAGGAACACCTTGCACTAGACCAGGCTGCTCCAAGCCCCATTCAACCTGGCCTGGGACACTTCCAGCGATGGAGCATCCACATCTTCTCTGGGAAACCTGTTCAACAGCTTTTCTGATGAAATTAATTAAATTGAAAAAGTATCACTACATCTCCTAAAAGCTCAAAATTTTCAACTATGTCAATCCAAGATGGTTCTTTGTATTTTTACCAGATTCTTTGGACTTCATGTATGGAATAAATAATGACATCTGCAGCAATTCTCCTAATTAAAATTTCATTTTTGATAGACTTTTATTTTAGTTTAAACTACTTGAAGAAATTAGAGTTTATTTTTCCTGAGTGCTGTGTGGAAAGTGAATTTGCATGCCGCTCTGTATGTACTTAGAAGACACTGTTAGAACAACAAGATATACTATTGAAAGTAATGTAGATAAATTAATACAATATCTAAGTTGGCATTTAAATTTCTTACTCATGAAGGAATTTTATAATTATAGTGCAAGGACAATCTTGCCAGGGAAAACTTTTGCAGAAGGGAGAGCAGGAGGATTGTTCATGAACTTCAGAGAGGAGAGTTGTTCTGAACTGTCACTTAAACCATGATGTGTTTTCCAAGTCCAGTGTCTTGCTTTGCATCTGTTATGTTTCTTTAGCTGAAACATACTAAAAAACCAAATACTAAATACCAAATAGTAGGATTAGTGCCTTTATCACACAGATTTTTGCCCAAGTTGCCTTTTCACCTGTACCAAGGTGTCTGTTGAATATATTTAACGGGCTTTGTCTGTTCATTTGGGAAGAACATCACCATTTATTTTAACATGTAAAAATAGAGTAGGAGGAGAAACCCTGTCAGCTGTTGCCTGAAATGATGGTGCTTTTTCACTCATCATCCCTTTAAAAGAAGGGGCTGGGAACAGGATTGTGAGGTCTGGAGGGGGGTGGTGGGGTGGTTTAGGGGGTTCTGGGCCCCTGATACCTTTGGGCTGTGTGTGGAGAGGGTCCCAGCAGAGGAGAGCAGAGGCCCAGAGCAGGATTTTGGAAAGGTCACATTTAATATGCTCAGAGACAAAATGTGAGGGATTTAATGAGTAGCATCCATGGAGTTCTGGAACTCATTCAGGAACTGTTTCCTGAAAGCACAAGAACAATCCATCCCCTACTGAGGGAAAGGAAGAAGGCAGAACAAGAGACCACCCTGGATTAACAATGAGCTTTTGGGTGTACTGGGAAAGCAAAAAAGGCAGCATATCAGGTAGGGACAGGCAGCCAAATACTCACTGTAGTCTGCAGGAGCCTTGCTTTGGAGGTTTTCAGGGCATGTGACTCTAGCTGTGTGTCTTGGTTTGAAAAGACAGGTGTCTGCTAAAGAAGGCAAGAGCCTCCCTTGAAATGGAAAATGTAAGCCCCCTCCCTCTAAATTATTATAATTTTGAAATTAAGGGGCTCTAAGGCAAAGATATGAGAGTAGGAATAGCAGTTCTTGACCAGTATGTATATAAAACCCCGTACTACTTAATAGGAAAATTAAAATAAAATGCAGTAGTACAAAAACCACTGACAGAATGAGAATACAACCTGATACCCTGTTGGTCAGGGTGTTGCTAGCAGTCTGATTAAATGCTGGCTGCAGTCCTACTGGAGCGACAGATGTGGTTCTGTTGAAGCAGTGATCCTGTAGAAGGGTGTAGATTTCCTCTGAAAGTCCAGTGTTGATGGAGAACAGTCTAGTCTTCCTCTGGGAATCCAGTGGAAAAAGGCTGACTGGTTATTCCAAGTCTCAGATTATATCCAGGTAGGAATGTTTGGCTCCTCCCCCTGGGTGGAGCATCTCACAGTGGGATGATGTCATTTTATCAGTCTTGCAGTGAGACTCAATGGCCCATGAACAGAAGATATCTCCCTGGAGTTATAAGGGATGGGTCATAGAAGAGATAAAGAACACTGCCCCACCTGGTTTTAACAGCTGGTAATAGAATACTTACTTTTGGTTACATCTTGCATTTCAACCTTGGACACTGTGTAAACACTGTGTAGCCAAAACCTGTGATACGTTCCTTTTTTCCACTATCCTAAAATTGTTGGTCCTTTAGCATATTATGGTAGTTAGCATTCATATTTCCATAGAGTCAGAGAGTAAATTAATGTTGATCTGCTATTAAGGAGGAAAGAAAACTACTTTAGGTGTTTTTTACCCCAGAGAAGCATTCCCTGCCAGTAACTGAAGTGCACCTTTCATTTTGCAGACACTACAAGAAGCGCTGCCAAGGCCGGATGCGGAAGCACGTGGGAGACCTGTGTCTGCAGGCTGGGATGCTGCAGGATTCCTTGGTGCATTATCACATGGCAGTGGAGCTGCTGCGCTCTGTCAACGACTTCCTGTGGCTTGGAGGTAGGATTAGGTGGTGTCAGCAGCTAAGCCCAAGTGAATCAAATTATCCTCTGTAATTTCCTTACTCATTGTGAAAAGCAGTAATGATTTTAGTGACCAAAATCTGGATATCAGGTGTGAGTAAAAATTGGGTTGAAGCAAAAATTGGTCAATAAGACATGAGAAAGGATGTGTTTAGGAAAACCTAAACTGTGTTACTGATAAATTGTGTTACTGTAGAAAAGCATGTACTTAAAAAAGAGAATGTGTCTGACTTTTTAATGATTCTTTGGAAAGTATTTGATTTTTTTCACTGAATTGTATAGGTGTTTTAAAAATATTTCCTATGGATATCCACTGTGGACTGTTAGGAAAAGATTTTTGTCTTTACATCTCCCAAAGCTGCAAGTGTTAAACTTCCACTAGCATCATTTCCTTTCATGTTCTGTTCTAGGATTTGCTTTTTTCCTCTGCCTTTCTTCCATCCTTTCCTTCCTTTTCTTTTTTTTTTTTTTTTTTTTTCCCACACCTGCTTTTTGTTATTTAGTTGCCATACAAATGATCTTTGAGCACAGTTTCTGCTTCTTAGTTTCATACCCTTTCAGGACAGTCACTGTCGCCAGTTCTGCTTTTAGCTTTCTCATTCCACATGGAAACCCATTTATCTTCTTAATGGCCCTGTAGGTTACATACTGTGTAAACCTTAACACCTTTTGACCTCCTACTTCTTTCCTTCTACAATTCCAAAAACTTAAATGGCTCAGGATTCCTCAAATTCTACTTAGAATTCTCCAGAGTACTCTTCCAATCCAAGTAATTTTGATAATTTTGTAAGTTAATAAGTAAATAAATTTGATAAGTCAGTAAGTCTGATCTGGTTATATCACATCCAGTTAAATCAGGTTGTTCAGGACCTGTCCAGGTGAATTTCAGGCATATTTAATGATGGAAATTCTACAGTCTTTGAGCAACCTTTTCTAACATTTTTCTGATTATAATTTGAAAAACTCCAACCATAAAACATAAATTGGTCCTACCTTAAAGGAGACCTTCCTGTGTCCATTTGTGTTGGCACTCATCTGTTCACTGCACCCCTGAGGAGCACCTGCCTCCATGTCTTCCCTACCTTCCCACTGGGTGTTTTAAAGGCAGCAGGAACATGAACCTTCAGCCTCTTGTTCTGTAAGGCTGAGCCAGCCCAGTTCTCTCTTCTTCTCATATGCCCAGGAGCTCCAATCCCCCGACCCTTTTTTTGGCCTCCCACCAGCCTTGCTTTGGGATGAGGCTCCTGCCAGCCTCTATCTCCAGCCTGACAAGTTCTCTCTGCATTGAAGGCCTGCCCTCCTGTTTCCCCAATTTGTTGTCACCCAGGGAGTTTCTGGGTGCGCTCTATGCAATCATCCAGGCACTTAATGAAGGCATGAGTCCCCCTGAGGGACACCACTGGTCCCAGGCAGCCATTTGGCTGATCACAAGTCTTTGAGTATGTCTGTTCAGCTGATTTTCCACCTATTTTATAGGCCAGCTCTCCCAGTCTTCCTCATTTGGCTGCAAGCATTCAGTGGGCGACCATGTCCAAAGATGTTCTGAAAGCCAAAACACACAACATCCACTGCTGTTCCTTTGTCTACTGAGCTTATCATCTCCTCATAGGAGGCAATGAAGTTGCCAGAGACTGATTTATCCTCAATAAATTAATGTGTGCTGTTCAGGGACACCTTCTTTCACTTTATGTGCTTCCAGCAGGACTTCTGTGTAGCCTCTCCAGGGAGCTGATATTGATCTATTTGTGCTGGTACTTCCTTCTCAAAGAAGATGACGTTTCCCTTTTCCCAGCCACTAGAAACCTCCCCCAATGGATGTGAACCTGTTGGAGGTGATGAGAGAGTGGTCTTACCTTGGTCAGCTCTCTTGGCATCTTACCTGGTTTTGTGGAATTGCATCCACAAAATTGTTGGATTAAGTGCTTTTCATGTGAGCTTCCTCTACTATGACAAGTTCTTACTCCTGCAGATTCTTTCAGTAAAGGCTGGGGCAATGGGAGCTCTGAGGGTAAACACTTTAAGCACATTGAGTATCTCAGAATTTTCTGTGGCCTTTGTCATTAGACCTCCAGTTTCAGGCATATTTTGTTTGATAACAAACAGGCCTTTACCACAGGATACTTCACTTCTTGCAAATGTCTCTACTAATCTGTTGGCTTTTTTTTTCTTTTCTCTGCAGCTGCCCTTGAAGGGTTGTGTTCAGCATCTGTCATCTATCACTACCCGGGTGGCACTGGGGGTAAAGTTGGGTCTCGCAGGGCTCAAGGAGGTTCCCTTTCTGCTGAGGCAGGCAACAGGCACAGGCCAGGTAAGGATGCCATCTCAGTTTTATTCTGTTTGCCACCACTAAACGTCTGAAAACTTCTCCCCATATCCTAACTCTGTAAAATTATACAGATGGCAGGATTAATCAGAGGAGGGAGGTTTAGGGAAGAATTTGTTTTCATAGTTTTTAGACTTTTGCAATGACTTTTCTGTTTTGGTGTTAATGTCAACACATATGCTTTGCATAGAATTGCAAAGCTTTTGATTTTTTCACCTGATTGTTAGTAGTGTCTGTGTTAGTTTGAATTTTGCTGGATGAGATGCAGACAGTTTTTATAAAATATGATCTGACAGAGCTGCATGTATTAGAAAGAATTAAGTTGGATACATTTTATTCAAAGATTTTTGCTATTCTAAAGTCAACGAGTAATAAGTAAATTTTATTAATGAAATGCCAATAGGCCAACATAATTTTTAAGGTTTAGTATACTTTTTCTAAACTCTTGGACTGCAAAAGAGATGGCTGAGGAGAAATATGAGAGCAATCTGTAATATAGTAAACATTGTGAAAAAGGATGGGTAGGAATCAAAGGTTCAGTGTTTCTTTCAGGAGAAGAACTGGGGAACATCAAACAGAGCTGAGCAGATGGAGAAGCAGGTGAAAGGAGTTACTCTTTATCCAGCCTACAAGGATGACATGGAACTCCTTGTCTTTCAGACATCTGGTGGTGTGTGTGAGAGAGGCAAGGCTGCTGCAGATCCATGTCCCCAAGCAGACAGGGGTCTGGGCAGGAATTCCCAGCAGGCCAGGAGGAACAGACAGAGAACACACAGCCTCTATCTATCCAGGAGCTGGCCACTGGATTGGACCACTTGCTGGCACCTCAACCCCCAAGGTTGAGACCCAGATCCCATTCCAGTTGTTGGTGGCTAGAGCAACACACACACACACATATATGCACTCTCTGTTTTTCCATGCTTGTTCCCTAAACTGCCTCAGTCCCTCCTTCTCTTTGTCTTTGACTCGTCCCTCACAGCCCAGAAGGAATCTTCTACAATCCCAAGATGTTCTTTCCCTACAGTGAACCCGATATCCCTGTAGGGAGTGACTCCTCAGCCTGTCTGTAAGAGCTCTCGTGTATCTGAGCTGCTGGGCTGCACCCCCACACAGCTCTATTAGTTCTCATTTGGTTCCTGGTGTTTAGCTGATGGTCAGTGATCCTCTCTGCTCATTTGTGGTTGTCTCAGATGAGCCTGTCACATAAGCTGACACCTGTCACATGGTGTTACAGCTCCTGAATGGTTTTGTGGCTTTCAGGAGAGGCTGGGCTGGGGTAGGGAAACGAGAATACATTGATTAGTGTGAGCTACATGGGCCTTTGGGCTAACTCAGCACAGCTGCTGCTGTGTATGCATTCAATCAGGGCTGAAAAATAGCTGGGTTTAAGTGCTGGTGTTAATTTCTCTTGTGTGCAATGTGGTCAAAATTAATTCCTTCATCTAAAGGAAACAACCACCCATCTTTATTTTTTTATAAGTCACAATCTAGTAAACACTTGCTTTGTATTACCTTTATTATAAACTGCATGTGTTGAAATCAGATAATTGTGATAGTGAAATTACCTTATTTCAGGACAGAATACTAATTTTTATACAATATCCAGTCATTAAAATCTGTGCATTTGGTCCCATGACCTATGAATGCATTTTACATTGGCTGTTGCAATTTAACCTGGTTAGTGACCTTTGTCTACTTTTAAATGAATATTTATCAGGAGATATTGCACTGTTTGTTTGTCATGGGTACTCCTGGTTACAAGTCACAGCTCTCAGAATAATTGAATGCGTTTTGGGTATATTATTGCTGGGCTTCTGTTTAAGTTGTCTTGTATTTCAAAGTCCAGTTTGCAAACTTGTTAGTGTTACTTTTAATGTGTAAAACGTTTTACAAATGTTTTAGTTTCATATGACAAGATTTTTCAAAGGGCTTTTCTGTGAAGAAAAACTGATTACAGTTTTTTTTGTCATCCTTTTCAAACTCAAATATTACTTTGTGGCCCATAAGATATTGTTTCCCAACTCTGGTTATGATCTCTGTGTTTTGAGGTGTGAACTGCTGAGCTCTCTGGCCAAACAGCTGTTGCTGTGATGTCGTTTTCCTACAAAATTTTCTGAAAGTTTCTTTTTATTACCTATTCCTGACTCTGCAGTGCCTTTCATTTGAAATCTTTTCAGACTGCACCTTTGGTTATAGTCTCTTTTGCTGTAATTGATTTTGTGAGGGCAGTGATTAATCTGGGGAACAAATTCCACTGAATCCTTTTATGGGATAAAGCCAGAAAAAAAAAGGGTTTCCAAATTCTTCACAATTCAAGAAATGCCACACTTGGAACTGTCATTTGTGCCTGATTTTGGGGCATGTAGATGTAGGAGTTACCTTTAGTATTTCCTCTAGTACCTGGAATTGCACCTCTTATAGTGCTTGTACTTCAGCCTTCACAGGATGACATTTCTTGCCCTGATCCAGCCAAGAGAAACATCTTTCTCTAGAATCCCGTGTGATTTCCATCATTTGTCATTTTTAGGCTACAGCACAGGGACCTGGCTGCTCAGCAAATGGGAAGTCTGCTTTGTGTAGAAACAACTTTGGAAAGAAAGCTCCAAAATACAAGTGAGCTTCTGCTCTATACCGTGGCTGCCCATCCCTGGAAGTGTTCAGGGTCAGGTTGGATGGGGTTTTTGAGCAATCTGCTCTAGTGGAAGGTGCCCCTGCCTGTGGACAGGGAGTTGGAACTTGATGGTCTTTAAGGTCCCTTTCCAAATCATTCTGTGATTCTGTGAAAAAGGAGCTTTGACTTCTCAGGAATCTAAACCCTTTTGTTTGTGTGGGGACAGGTTTAGGCTGTGTCCCCTCGAATTCCTGGATGTGTCTCTGCAGCCTTCAGTGTAAGGGAAAATTCTGACTTGCTCAGTTCCTCCTGGCCAGGAAATCTGGATGTAGTCTGTCAGTTAAGGGATTTGTATGTCAAACAAGATGAGTCTGGATTGCTTTATGCTTAGGTCACTGACTGTTTTGGATTTCTCTATTGGATTTTATTTGTTGGGAGTTCTAAGATCTTGATTTTGTTGCCTGACCTTCCTCTTTCCCCAGGCAGAATTATGACACCTGAGTGAAGTGTTGGTGTGTTGGGTCTAGATTTAAATCTCTGTTTCACTTGTGTGGAATCTGAGCAAATCAACTGAAGGGTCTGTTTTGCTGATAAAATAATTCTTTTTGACTGCTTAACCCTTGATATGAACAATTTTATTGCCATGTTTAACCATGTTTAAAGTTTAGAGCAATGAGGTGTTCCATACCTGGTAATACAACTCTGCAGTACTCTTGGTAGCTCTTACATGGACAGTCTGGTTTATGGGATTGACATGACTCAATTATTCAGAAAATACTATGGAGAGAAATGAATGATGATTAGAAGGGATAAAATGACTTGGAAATGTTATTCTAGAGTATGGAGCAGATTAAATGAGCTCCCACAAGGAGATTTAAATACTGTAGGTCCTGTCACTAATATTAAGTGGACTGTAATGGAAACTTGCTAACCAAAACAATATAGGAAAGAAGATGTGGCTCTAAATTATATACTGAAAATTCTGAAATTCTTAGTGTGTCTTAGAACTCATTGCAACTTTATAGACTTTTACATTTATTTAGTGACAAAATGAGATTTAGCATATGGTGACTACTTGAATTATAACTGGTAGTCCTTCACAATAGCAGTGATAATCCTGATAAATCTGAATGATTTTGTTCAAGCCTGAATGTTATAAAACATTGTAAGAACTTACTTTGCTGGCTCTATTTAAGGCTGAAAAAAATCATTTTTGTTCCTCCTTTTAGGGGCACAAGAAGTTCTCATTGATCCAGGTACATTTATTTTCCTGCATGTTTCCAAAATATTTTCTTGTATTATTTGATGTGTTTTGCAATTGTATAGATAGTTATTGCCACTTGCCAAAACTAGTAGTGATCCCTGACACTGAAACTGATGCTTCAGTTTTTGGCTATAAATCTTGAGAAATTACAGAGACTGAAGGGTAACTGGCACAAAATAAATGCTGTAGTTCCATGATCGTGTCTCCATAAATTCTAATCAACAGGATTTCTTTCCATGAGTAGTGAGGATTTTAAAATATTTTTGAAGTATCCAACCTAAAGGATCATCTGTATTTCTGTAGTGTCATGGTATTCCCTCCGTCACCAAACATCTTTCACTTCCATAAAAATGCTCTTAAACTCCATGTGCTTGGTCTGATTCCTTAAGGTTAATAAACATATTAAAAAAGTTGCCTTAGCATTTAAGTATGTAAAGAAACATTCTTTCTGCTCGCTCAGTATATTCAGAAATACTTTTCACAGTAGTTTTTAACTGTCTATTAACAGTTAGAGCCAGCTCTGAGACACATTTTTTTGCCATTTTAGCAGAGAAACCTCTTGAAGAAATAAATTTGTGTATAATCCTAAATAAATTACAGTATAATGCTACAGATTAAGTAATATGTAAAAAGGTATTGGACCATGCCAAACCTTTGATGTATTTTCACTTTTATTACGTTAACTCCTCAATAAAATCAAGTTCAAAAAATAAAATTTTCATTTTCTTTTTAAAATCCCAGATTTCCTTGGCATCTATTTCAAATTCCTATCCCTATATAGACCTTTTTGTCTCTTGCCTTCTTTTTTATATAAGAAAACCTATTTCTTATTGTTTTGTCTGAGCCTTTTTTTTCCCTAAGGTGTGGTTTAGAAACACAGTTTTAAAGTAGAAGAAGGAATAGTTCAAAGATTAAAACCATCTATTCAGATGTGGCCATAATATAATTTTAGCAATCTATATTTTATTCATAGTCTAAACATTCAGATAAGTGCTAAAAATCATTAATATATTTGTTTCTTACTAAGTGAAAGATTATTTCCTTTCTGTCTAGGTGGGGCAAGTGTACTTTGTGTATTCTGTGTCAGACCTAGCATACCCTAGCTTGCTTTTTAGATATTTAGCATTTGCCAAGAACACTTGTGGTCATTTCTGACCCTGTTCTGTTCTAGGTGCTCTGACGTCCAACGGGATAAATGCAGATACCAGTGCTGAGATAGGACGTGCCAAGAACTGCCTGAGTCCCGAAGACATCATAGAAAAATATAAAGAAGCCATTTCTTACTATGGCAAGGTAATCCTGGTTATTTTTAAACAAACACCTTAAGTTCTTTTCAACAGTGAACTGCTGAGGCTTTGGTTTTGAAGGATCTTGTTAAGCATGGTGGTGAGGTTTGCAAAACATGTTCCAGCTCTTCTGGAGGAGTTTTTAGGTTTTTGTGCAAATGCTCAGTGCCTGAGATGGAAAAGTAGCTTAATGTCTGCAATCATAATAAGAAAAGAAAACAAATTGTTTTGTACTGTGAAAATAGTGGCTCAGTGTCCACATCAACAGTAAAGACAATTTTAATTGTATTGCAGTGGAGTTACTTAATCACTTTTTAGTTTCAGGTATTTCTCTTGTTTGATAAAGTATCTTTAGAATAAGCTTGTAAATATTTATTATAGGCATTTTCATGTCCACATTGAAGGGAGACTCTCCAAGTGAAACAAGCTCAGTTGTGTGCATGAGTTAATTTATGATCAGGAGCAATGAAAGGTGATAGTTCTGGGCATAGTGTCAGATAAATTAAAATCCATCAGTAAAACAATGATTGTCAAGGATGCATTCAACTTTTTAATGTTACCTTAAGGGTACGTTTCTCATCTTGAAAGAGTGTGATGTCTCTAGAAATATAAAATTATTGGACTTTGGCTTAAGGCAGGATATTTATATTTTGATTATTTATAATATGCACTGTGCTCTCAGCAAGTAATAATTGTGCTTCACTGCAGCTTCACTTGAAATAACCAAGAGCTTTGTGTCAGGACTGATTTATAACCATTCAAGACAAGCACAGTTACCTTCTGTCTGTTCCAGACCTACAGAGTAGCCCCTTGCTTGAATGCCGAGGAAGCAGCACTTTCTGCATATTTTTTATGTTCTCACTCAGCTGAAAAAACTTTTGTAGCACCTTCTAAAATTGATTCAATCTCCAGTGATTTGCTTTTTTAATACAAATGCACAAGAGGGAAATATGTGACAGCTTTGCTGGCTTAACTCTTGCATTTTATTATTGAGCTTTCTTTCTCCCATTAGTTTTCAAATATAAATACGTGAAGAGAATTCAGCAGGAGGTGGGCCAGATCAAATATCCAGTATCAGTGTTGTTTGAGGAAATCACCAGATCGGATTGTCTGGCTAGAAAATTGCCTGTTGGTTATCTGAGCACAAACAGTTCAATGCACATCTACATTGTCTCCTTAGCTTCCTGAAGCAAGCTAAATCACTAAACAGTCATTTACAACAAAGGTTTTGCAGACAAGTACTGGAATACTTGGATTGGTTTCTTATTCTCTTGTCATCAGGAATATTGTTTTAACTAAAGAGAAAATGGATGTAATAAAATGTAAGGTATGCAATGTAATAAATATGTAATGTAATAAAAATATTTGCATCGTAAAGGTAGAGTTTATTTGCAGACGCAGCACCCACAACCAACCATTTATATGAAGTTATCCCAAATGGTTCCAATATTCCCAGTTTTTCTCCTTGCCTGAATTCTCAGACTGAAGCTGTGCTCTGTCTCAAAGTGAGAGCAGTGAGTGAAGAGGCTGAAAACAGCTGTTTTGCACAATAGTATTTTAGATGACACCTTAACTTTCCCTTGTGTAATGTTAATAATTTAACAGGGTGGCCATTAGCATTAAGGAGTTGCTGGGTTTGGAGGATATGACAGCTGATTTATGTGATGAGCAGAAATGTTTATAAAATCTATCAGGTGCAATACTTCAATATTATTTTAATTTTCTCCCTCTCCAAGTACAAGAACGCTGGTGTGATTGAACTGGAGGCTTGTGTGAAGGCTGTGAGAGTCCTGGCAATGCAGAAGAGGAGCATGGAAGCCTCTGAGTTTCTGCAAAATGCAGTTTATATCAATCTCCGGCAGGTCAGTTGGAAAGTCCAATTATTTTTGTCTTGTCATTTGACAGAATATACTGAAAGTCACGTAGATTCAGGAGACACCAGTTTATTTTCTGTATCACTGCCTTCCTTCTGACTAGGGCTTGACTTCTGAAGATTTTCACATCTGTGAGTCTGGGTTACAATGTATTGTGAATTCATCAAAAAACATGAGGATTTGGTTTGAGATTAAACTCTGTTGCTTCTTCTCCCTTGTGAAAGTGAAAAAATCCCATTGTTGTTCTCTTGTGATGTTGTACTAGGGGAAAACAGCTGCCTGGGACTGCTCTGTAGTGGATTTTTAAAATTTTCTTGATTGCATCTCATGCAATGAAACTGAGCAAATCAGGAATGGCGCGTTGCAGAGTGAGCTGAAGAGTCTGATTAGTGTTCTTAATCAACTGAATTTTTGTTGTGTAGTGCAAAGTCTTAATTAAGCCAAATCAAAAAGGAATTCAGGGGGGAAATCAGTGTTTGGAACTGTGTGGAAAGTGCTCAGTATCACCACAAAATAACATTAACACTTGAGCAGTGTCTCACGCTTGGTGTCACGGCTCACAGAGAGATTGCTGTGGTTGAAAGAACTAACAAAAAGCTGTTAGGTTTCTTACTGGTTTTTGGCCATTACATCTTGGGAAGATGAACAGTTTAAGTCCACACCATTGACCTTATTAGGCCCAGACAGGGACAGCAGATTTATGAGGGAGGTAGAATACTTTCTTTCATTTCATATTTTCTCTGGAATCAATTTTCTAACAAAGCATAAATGAGACAATAATTAATTGATAAGCTGTTAAAAAAATCATCAATCTTGTTACAGAGTGCCTTAATTGCCACAGTCCTTGTAGTACTAAAGGCCTTCTCTTTAATTCTGTAATCTGTTTTTTTTTCTGGCAGTTCTGCACCCATTGTTGTTGTTGTTTACCCATCCTCTTGTTCTGGTGCCATTATTCTTGTTGCCTACAAACTCCAATACTATTGTTGTTTCTTTTTCTGGAAGCAATTACTGCCATTAAGAGAAGACCCTGTTCTCCCTAACACCACTGATACTGCAACTTTTACTTTTTATCAGAGGAAAACTATAAGACCCAATATCTTGGTTTGAAACACAGGTATCTGACAAGGAGGGTGGGAACCTCCCTCAGAATAGAAAATGTGACCCCCTTCCCTCCAAATTATTATAACTCTGAAAGTCTGGGGTTTTCAGGCAAAGACATGGGGAAAAAAAAAATCTCTTGGTATTTTTGCCCTTCTCAAGGACAAAACCCGAGGTAAGAGAGGAGCCAGCTCCACCCTTCCCTGCCTTGGCCATTTCTTTGGTCACTGTTAAGTACTGGTCATTATTGTCTCTTACCAACATGAGTAACATCTGGTCTTACCAGATGGGACAAAATTCCATGAGAGAAAGAATCAGAAGCAAAAATCCTAACCCCCAACACCCAGTGAATGGTAAAGTACTTGCCTCTTCAGTAGTTGATATGTATTGCCTAATAACAGAAACACAAAGCTTGGCAATATGAAAAACATGCCCTGATCTAAGCTGCCAGTGAACCTGCAACCAGAACAGAGTGGGATCTCTGCGTGGCTGGGGAGCAACTTGGCATAATGTGAAATAACAGTAGGATGATCTTTCCAGGGCATTCCCCAGGGCTGGAAAATGCATTTTCTGTAAAGAGAGATATGGCTGGGAATTGTATTTCTAGCTTTTTAATATTTACTGTATAAAACATGGAAACAAATAAGAGTTGTATTATTAATAATTTGGACTAACTCAGGGGAGGAGTCATCCTGTGATAGCTGAGGGAATAAACTGTAGGACAGTGCTTTTCATTTGCAGGTAAATAGAACGTCGGCACAACCAATATTCTGCAGCAGAAAAAACACCTCACAGGTTCAAGTGTAAGACTTAGAAACAGGAAAACTACTTCCTACCCATAAATTCAATTTCATACTTAGTCTGGTAGTATAATGTAGTTGGTATTTTCTGATGAGCTGCAGAGTAATAAGACTTTGCATCCAGTTATGAGGAAGAAATTGTAAAATATAATTACAGAGAATGTGAGATTATAAAATTTTAATATAGTAAGGAATAATTAAAAAACAAATAAAAAGCTGCATTCTTTGGAAGCCTGACTTGAAACAAGCCTGAGAAAAAAACCTGGCTCTATTACCTGGATAGTGACTTGCAGCCTTTCCAGGTGCAGTTGTCTGGTAAAGCAGTTAAATAAAAATTAACCAGGTGGAAATGATGCTGGGCTTCAGGTGATGGCTGTTTTACAGCCACTTTACAGGCTTTTATAAATTTCTGAGGTCAGGAAAGATGTTCGTAGATGTTGCAGAATGGCCTGCTGCAATCTTCCCAGAATTAATTACTTGGAGTATCTGTGCGGGTTTTTTCTCATTTTTTTCTTCTTTTAAGTTCCTGGATGGTAGCACATAACTAACTGTGCTCAGGAAAATGCAGTTTTGCTGTTTTTGTGGTGATGAAAAAAGTTTCCTGCAGCTGAGGAAAATACTTGAGTAACTTTGGGGACAACCATTAAGCCACAAGTTATGTAACACTAGTAAAAACTTAGATATGATGAAAATAAAACTTCTTGGGAATCTGCTGCCTTTCTCATAGTTGTTCCAATTATGCTATTTAGGTAGACAGTGCTCCTGGCAGTGCATGACCTTGTCTTTTATTATCTTAATGAATTTAGTTTCTCATCTTAAAGAATTTAGTGAACATGGTCAGTATTTGTGTTTAAGGAATAGCTTTTGATATGGTTTTTTTTGAAACTTCTTTTGCTTTATTTCCTGATCGTGTGCTTCTGCCCTTTTCAACTTTACTGCTATATTTTTTATTGTTCTAGCCTGTTATAAATGGCATAAATAAGTAACTTCAGTATGAGACCTTGTGTTCTTTCTGAGTGATTGTCTTTGGGAACTCTGATAACTTCTCCAATTTTTTTCTCTGTTTTCCTTTTGTGTTTTCTGTTTTGTCCAGCTGCATTGGTTTCTGAAAGTTTTCACCCTGGTGCAATTATCTTTTTTCACAACTCTTGATACAGGGCTTGGTCTTTCTTAGGGATAGGCGGTTCTTTAACATCCAGGCACTGTCTTCTGTTGTCAGTTCTGAAAAAAATAGCAACTTCAGCTTTCAAAATTGTCTGAAACTTTCCAAAATGCTTTGCCACTCTGTGGATTTCTTCATATCCTGAAGTACAAAGATTTGAACTGTCAGATAAGGTCGCAGTGCCCTCTGAAAACTCCTCTTTGATGTGTCTCATATCCCTACGTCCAAAATTAGAAGTGACTTGTGAGAACAAACTACTTTTTGTAATTATATCAGGATTTAAGCAGCTGAAAGACATTTTGAACCTGCTTACAAGAGAGCTTCTAATTCCTAATCATTTTTGTAAAAGCCAGCCAGTGTGGTGATCAGCTTCCCTTGACTGTCCAAGCTTTTAAGCGTCTGAAGTTGAGCACACTGATTGATACTTCCAGTTTTGAAGAACGAGTTACTGTTTCTGTCCTTTAGGGCTATTTTTGGATGAAGTTTGTCGCTTGAAACACTTTTGCAAAAGGTGTTGGCAGCTTTAGAGTAATTTGAAGTACATTCTAGTGCTTTTGATTGTGCCAGATCCTGTGCACTAGGTGTCAGCATTGGTCTGCACTTCTGGCTGCTGGAACAGAGAGTGAGAATCATCCAGAGTTTCTGTGGCAGTTTCTTCGTGGCTGGCTGACTCCAAAGCAAGATTATCATTCAGGCCAGAGGCAAAAAGAATTAAGTTACCTGGGACTTTGGCCAATACACTGATAAGCTAAAAAAGCACATGGTGGTAGTTCCTTATCAAGTTGGTTTCAACTTTAAGTCTAACAGGACTTTAACTAAATTCCACCTCACTTTTTGGCAGTGTGCAAATATATCATGGAGTTATTTAGGTTGGAATAGACCTCAAGACCAGCCATTAACTCAGCACTGCCAAGCTCAGCACTAAACCATGTCCCCAAGTGCCACATCTACACATCTTTTAAAGCCCTTCAGGGATAGTGGCTCCACCGTGTCCCTGGGCAGGCTGTTCCAATACTTGACTCAGTGAAGAAATTTGGGTCTGTGTCATTTCTGTGACATTTTTCTACTTCAACATTATTTTTTACCTTGTTGGGACAAGCTCCCATTGAACTCACTGCTACCCTCCAAAACTTGCTTTGTGCAAGGCAGTGGTGAGACCCTGGCACAGGTTTGCCAGAGGAGCTGTGGTTGGGAATTCCTGGGAATGTTCAAGGCCAGGTTGGATGGGGCTTGGAGCCGCCTGGTCTAGAAAAAGACATTCCTGCCCATGACAGGCAGTTGGAACAAGATGATGTTTAAGGTCCCTTCCAATCCAAACCATTTTATGATTCTGTGATTCAGTCTCACAGTGTATAAATCACAGTACAATTTCATGGAATGAAAAATTTGTGGTTTACAAGATTAGAGACATAAAAATTGAGACAGTAGTTTCTTGCTTTCATAGCCTGAGATTTCAAGATTAGATTTAATCTTTAAGGGATGAAAATCTTAGTGAATCAATAAATCTTGGAAGCGATATATTTTTGCACTCACATGAATATCATGTTAAGTATCTTCCATACAATGTGGAGCTGTTTAGCTGTTACTGACTGTTTTGACTATTTACTGTTTTGACTATTTACTTGTTAGTACCACTGACAAATAAAGTTGAAGCTGCAGAACTTCATCTTTGCAGCTTTTGTTAACAGTTGAACCAAGCTTAAGTTTTCTTGGCTGCAGAAGCTGTCATGCCTGGCTGAGTGCAAATCCCTGGCCTTCTGCAGCGCCAATGTCTGCCACCGTGTTTTTCCTCCTGTTAGTTTTTTAAAACTCAGCACTTTAAATCTTTGATAAAAACCAGTCCATTTATATTTTCCCTTCAAACTGCAGCTCTCAGAAGAGGAGAAGATCCAGCGTTACAGCATCCTGTCGGAGCTGTACGAGCGCATCGGTTTCCACCGAAAATCGGCGTTTTTCAAGCGCATCGCGGCCATGCAGTGCGCGGCCCCCAGCATCCCTGAGCCCGGCTGGAGGGCCTGCTACAAACTGCTGCTGGAGACTCTGCCTGGCTACAGCCTCTCCCTGGACCCTCAAGACTTCAGCAAAGGTCAGTGTGGATTACCACAGTTAGGCACTTAGCTGCTTTTCCATAATAATTTTCTTGAGAGATTTCATACTGGACCGAAATGATTTGCTAATCTGAAACTAATTGCAGCAGATAAAGCAGTTGTTTAACATTGTACCTTCACTTTTTCTTAGTGTTGTTCCAATAATTTCAAATTCCTGCAAACCACTGCTGGATGTGTTGCTGTGGTTCCCTGTTTGCTGGAAGTAATTATGTGTTATTTATGAAAACTTAGTTTCTTATGTTTTTCAAAAATGTCTTTGTTTTGATAATATGCTTCTCAGTACGTAAAAACGTCATATATTATTTTGGATTATTTTTTAAATTAAAGTGCCTTCAGCTGTTCCATGAGAAATTGCATTTGTTTTGGTTTTGTAGCTGTTTGATCTTATAAAGAAAGATTAAAAATCCTTTTACATGTTTTTGTATATAGACATGCATAGATACCTATAATGTAATAAATAGGGTCAAATATGTCACATATTCCCACAAATGAGATCAGAGACAGTTAAAATGCTGCTTGGCAGTTGCTTTTGAGTAAACCTTTCCAAAACCTTGCATTGCGTTATACAGCAGCAGTTTTGGGGACTGTTCCTTAAATGTTGTAGCTGCAGGCGAGGAGCAGGAAGTGATGGGCTGGGCTGAGCTGTATTTGTGGATGGTTAGTGTTGGGATTTTTTAAAACTGTTGTGATTTGGCAGTCAAATTATATGTGAGAGGAGGTAGCAAATGCCACATGGACTGGGTGGAAAGATGCTAAGAATCTAGGAAGAGGGAATGTGGTGGGAAAAATATGCTGTGGCCTGGGATGGGACTGCATTGGGAGAAGTTGTAGAAGTTCTGCAAGAAATTATAATTAGAAAAGCAAAGAAAGGACATGATTGGTGTTTATCTTTCATTTTTACCTTACCTTCATGTTACACTGAAGTGCGTTGTCTCATTTTTTATCCCCTAAATGGCTCTTTTAGAGACATATGGAAAGATCACTGCAAACTCTAAGATAGAAATGACATTTCACACATGAAAAATAATGAGACTCTCAAAATATAAACTCTCAAGGTTTGGTTGCAGTAAATATTCCTAAGACAGTTTGCCAAATGCTGATGGGTGATATTAGAAGGAAGGCTGTTGAAGTTTATGAAGTATTGCACATCTTGAAATATCTGTTATTTAAAAATTATTGCTGTTGCTTACTACTAAAAGCAGGTTAAACTTCATGGAGAGTGCTGCATATTATGGCTCTGAAAGGAAGGTTATGCTATGATGATCTATTTATTTTTTCCACAGTTACTCCGCAAATATGAAGTAATTCATAGTCTGAAACTTAAAGACTAGAAATCAGGATGTGTGCCTTGTGTTCTAAAGTTTTATTTTATTAATTTTATGTTGCTTGGTCTTTAAAGAGAGTTAAGAATTTCTAGGTTGGTGTTTTTTGTTTCTTTTTTACAAGAGCATGGGGTCAGGACATGGGGGAATGGCTTCAAACTGAAAGGGTATTAGGAGGAAATTCTTTACTGTGAGTGGTGAGGACCCTGCACAGGTTGCCCTGAGAAGCTGTGGCTGCCCCACCCCTGGAAGTGTCCAAAGCCAGGATGGATGGGGCTTGGAACAACCTGTTCAATGGGAAGGTGCCCCTGCCTATGGCAGGGAGTTGGAAATAGATAATCTTTAAGGTCCTTTCCAATCCAAACCATTCTGTGATTTTGTGATTTCAGTTTCTGTATGAAATCTCATATGCATTGTCCAGGGAAATTAAAAAAAAAAGTATAAGCTTTAAAGGTTTTGTATATAATTTTGTTTTTTGGGAAGTGTTAACTTCCTCTTCAGAATTTTAATTATACATTTATTAGTTGATAGACAAGTACATAAAACAAAACTTGATTTCATGTTTAGACATTCAAGCAAATACAGCAATCCTAATTTTGTGTTGAGTACAAGATTTGGGTTTTGTAACAACCATTGGGTGATTGACAGAAGTGCCATAAAATTACTGCTTAGCATATGAAGGAAACCAAAATCAATGTGTTTGTGATGACTTCCATCTTTAAAATACATTAAATACCTGCATTTTTCCCAGGAACTCACAGGGGATGGGCTGCAGTGCAGATGCGTTTGCTCCATGAACTCGTCTATGCTTCCAGGAGGATGGGCAATCCCGCCCTGTGTGTCAGACATCTCTCCTTCCTGCTCCAAACCATGCTGGATTTCCTTTCTGACCAAGGTAGAGCTTTTTAAAGAAGCAGATTTTTTTACTTCTGACCCACAGTCAAATAATCTGACTCTGTTTTGAAATACAGTTAATTTGGGAAGGAATGGAGGACATGGAAGTTGGGGAATTCTGCGTATGCCTGCGTGGGTTGTTGATGGTAGTCAGTCAACAAAGAGTTGAAATTAGATGATCTTTAAGATCCTTTCCAACCCAAACCATTCTGTGTTTCTAACTCTTAGAATGTGATGGACTCAAGTTAAACAGTGTTTAAGTGGCCTTAAGTTCCTTTACATTTCTGCAGTTTTTCTTATTTTTTTTTTTAATTCAGCAATAAATGTTAACAGGATTTAATTTGTCAGAGGTTGAGAATGCAATGAATGTGTCTGTGGGTGATTTTCAGAAATGGGAATGATGTGTTTGGATGATGTGTGGGAATGATGTGTCCTTCTGTGGGGTAGCTGTGTTCTGTAACATTTACAGAATCACCTGGAAAAGCCAAAAGTGACAACTCTTATTTTATATTATGTTTCTTAGGAAAAATGTTCCATACTGACTTGTTTATCACCCAGCTTAATGAGACTAATGATCTTAATGAGTACTGAGAGATATTTTTAAAATTGGTTTTGCTTCTCAGTAAGCTAGGTGAAAAAATGCATTTTTTTCCAGTTACTCCTTTGTTTACGATAAAGAGGAAGGAAATGAAAAAGTTTAGGTTGTTTCTTCTGTTTTCCTTTTTTTTTTCTCCTTCAATTATGGTCAAAAGTCTCCCCTTAGAGACTCCTGCAGCAAAGAACTTTGTTGGCAAACTTCAGGTATTTGCCTGCTTTATTGCCTCTGTTTAGTGGCTCAAATCAGTGCTGCAGGAAGGAGAGGAGCTGACAAACTGCAATAAATTTGCTTTCTGCCTGTAGATTTCATTTTCTGTCAAAAGGTCCTTGGATTTTCCAGGACTTACAGTGAAGCTTTGTTGATATGTGTATGGAAAGTGCTGAAGACAAGGTTTTAAACTCTTCAACTCTGCATTTCCACATGTGATACTGTTAATCCTTAATCCTAAAAAGGTTGAACTCTTAAAGACAAGAAACTTCTATGTTCTTTGCCTTCAGCCTTTGTGTGTCTGAGTAAAGCTTCCAGTTTCATAAGGCCTAGGATAAGTGTGATGTTTTGTGCCTTTGAAAAAAATCAAACTAAATATTCTCCCATGTATTTGAAAAACAGTGAATATTTTTTCCTTCTCTCCTGAATGCATCTAAAATAGAACTTGCTGTTGAGTTTGATGTCTTTTATTGATAAGCTCTTGCTCAAACATGGTGAGTGCTGTTCCACAGGAGCCAAAGTGTGGATGACAGCGCCAGAAATGTATTTCTGGCATGTAATTTTTTTTGGTAACTCTTCTAAGATTGGTACTATGTGCCCATAGAATAATTATGGATGCAAAAGGCCTCCAAGACCATCAAGCTCAAGCTGATGTTGTGCAAGGGTCCATTTAGCACAGAAAGTTACTTTGAATTTATAGTTCTTCTAAAAATATTGGAATATTAGGAAAAAATAAACCAACAAACCTCCTTCAATCTTGAATTGTAGTAAAGAACAAAAGCAAGACAGTTGAAGGAAGAGGATTAGGTTATTTTACTTACTGTGAACTGTTCCCTTATAAACTGGTAAAAAGGTGTCATTAATATTCTTCTCTGATGTCACATGACTGCAGTGTCCAGGTTTTCTTAATCCTTAACATTTTGTTAATGTTAAGTTGAAGTAATTGTTTTGAAGAATTGAAATAATTGTTTAATTAGAAAATAGAAATAATGAAGTGGTATTGGAGTTCAAGAATGCTCAGATTTTACTGTTTTTCTCTGGTGCATAGAAAATCACCAGTTACTAAGGGTGGAGGAAAGCTCCTTTGAAAAGTCAGTTTTCACTTGAATGTGTTCTTTCCTAAATAAACTTCATATTTTTAAAGCTTATTACTCATTATCTGCTAAGTCCTATTCTTGTATTTAAAGTTTGGGTAGTTTGCAGATCATTTTTAAAATTAGAATAAATAGAAGTGAAAACTCTCAAGCTGAGAGGAAGTTACCAGCTAAACATTTGGCTCTGGAACTTGACCTTCTAACCCTTTTTCTCTCAGGATTAGCTGCCTCTAGACACAGAAAAGGAACATTTTCTAGTTTTTAAACCTAACTCTATTCATTTACACATTCAGTCAAAGCTGGGATACCAGGACTTCAGGAAGAGGAAAAAAAAAATGATTCTCTAAGTAGAAATTCAGCTAATGAGATTTATTTGTTCCAATGAAATCTAGATTTATTAATTAGAAACTCATGCTTCTGTTAAAGGAACACAAATGCATAGTTAAAACTGGTGTGTGTTTAAAACAAAATTTAATGTTTCAATAGAATGACGCATTTTAAAATACAGCTTGTCTATGTTTACTTGAATTTACTTGAATCTCCAACCATGCAGCCTGGCAAATCTAAATAAAGAGTATCATCACGTAAATGGGAGATGTCAGTCAGTACTTTAACAACATGGAAGCTAAAAGTTTGATTTAAAATATAGCTATTTAGTTACATAAATATGTAAAATGCAGTCTTCTGCTAAGCAAAAAGAGGTACTAAATTCTGTGTAAAACCTCTAATTTCAAGCTATTATGTTTTAATGGTAACAAGGCCTTAAGAATCACTTTCTTTAAATAAGAATTAAAATGTGCAGTTGCAAAGTTGCTTGGAATTGAACCTATCTTTTGCATGATGCTTTTTGAAACAAAATGGTATGTACAGCTCAGTTAATTTGAATTGAGTAATGTCAGATATTTGGAAAAAACCACCATTATTTTGCTGTGGCTCTTCACTGACAATAATCATACTCCTTAAAAGGGCTGTGTCTTGCATTGAGAGCAAATAATTCTGAGTTGGCTCATGTGTTAGGGCCTCTCTAAACACAGAACTATTTGGAGACAGCTACTAAGGAAATGTGACTGTCCACTCAGCAGGCAGTCGTGTGGTGAACGAGTACAAAGTTGGGAATGTTTCTGCATTGCCTCTTGGAGGATTTGAGGTTTGACAGTGAAAGCTTTGAACTGCTTTCTTTTAGGAAATGGGCCACCCTGTTTGAAGGTCATTGAAAGACCTTGTAGTTGATAGGTTGGGGAAGGGAGCAGTAAACTTTGGGTACATCAGGCAAACTTGACCTGGATACCGAGGAGCAGCCAATGGATTTTAGGGGAGCGGAGATGAAGTTCACCAGTGAACCAGTGATGTGCTGCTGCTGTGAGGTGGATGTGAGGTTGCCACTCACAAAACCCTCTCTAAGCAAGTGCCCAACATGCCAAAAATCTGTCAGGTGCACAAAGTGCTGCAGTCTTTGCTCTCCTTGCTGTCCTGGCTGCTCCTATGAGGCTGCTCCACCCTGCTGGTGCTGCTGTCCTGGCTCTGCTCCCTGGCTGGGTGGCTCTGGGAGGAACCCCAGGGAAAGCCCTGTGGCACCCAGGGAGATCTCCCCATGGCACTCTGTGAGCCAGTGCTGGAGCCATGGTGGGGGTAACCCCTTTCCTGTGCTTCTCATCATCATTCTTGGCATTCTCCTACTTCCTATTTTCTCCTTCTTTCCTCTTCTGTGAAAAACTGAAGTCGAGTTATTACTTTGGATCCCAACATTTAACATTGTTTGTGTTTTAATCTTCTTTCTGGGTACGTTCAGAACCTAATTCCTTCCTGCATTTGTGGATCAAGGCAAAGCTTGTCTCTCTTCAGCTTGAGCAGATCAGAACTATCCCTCAGCCCAGAACTATCCCAGAGCTCATGTTCTTTCAGACATACAGCAGGATTTCAGGATTCTTGCTGTTTTCTTCTGGTGGCAGGGGTCTTGATGTGCTGAGGTGACCTTTTCTCACCCACTGTGCATAGCATGGGATGAAACTAGGAGTATTCAATTCTTTTTTTTTTTTTTTTTCTTTTTTTCTGTGGGCTAATTCCTTAAAGATCCTCAAGGTTTGTCTGTTTTGTTGTCTTCTGGTGAGGTGACAGCCTTCACATCTGAGCTCTCAATTGCTCTGTCATGTACTTAATGAACTGAACTACTGACTCTGTGATGATTCTGCATTAAACATACAGAAGTATTTTGTCATCTGTTGTCCAGGGCTTTGTATGTGTTTATTCTTGAGCTGATAGTAGGTGATGGAGAGAACTTCCCAGAATATCCTGGTGTACCTTTCTGTCCTTCCTCTGTGTGGTTGTTTCTTAAATCATTGGATACCACTGAAAGATGTTAATTCCCAGCCTATACTGAGATCATTGTAATTAATGAAGAATTTCTGCCAAAATTTCTGCTAAATGCTATTTCAGTTTCCCTCATCCTGTAGATGAGTTGGGATGGACTTGTCAGTGTTGACTGGGCAGGCTACACTGGTGCCTTGAAAGCTTGGGCTTCTTGGTAACTGAGGGACTTCACACCATTAATCTGAGAGCATTTTCAGAACCCTTTTCTTTCAAGCCTGCTGTGCTCAGGTGGTGGGTGAGATGTCAGCTGGCAGGGTTGTGCCTTTTGCAAAGAAGCAATGAGCTTGATCTAAGAAAGAAACCCCAAAACTTGTTTAATTTCAGAAATTATGGTTAAGCCTGGACTGAGCATAATTTGATGATGTCAGACGTGGTGTCTTACAACTCTTAAAATATGTCTTTCGAACTTGCAGTTTGAAAGAGGAAATTATGCAGTATTTTAGACGTTTTTATTTATAGAACAGATTGCATATGCATTCCCTCGGTGTCATTTAAATTTCAAATTGCTATGTAGAAGTATGGAAAATAAGGAAGAATATTAAGCTGGGCTCCTGGAAATTGTCATCTAGACCATAAGTAAATGTGGAAGTGACTTCAATCCTTTGTAGCCCTCCTGCCAAGCAGCAGTAAGGACCAGACTCAGTTTCTGAGCATCTTTATTTCAAATTGTAACATTGTCCTGAATTTCCATCCAAACCTGGGAAAATGAATGAAGCTGCACAGGCACTTGGTGGGTTATACCTCCCCACAAAGATTGGGCTTAAATGGATTTCATTGGAGCCATGGATATGAATAACCTGTGAGCCTATAAATGTCTTTTGAGCATGGAATGATTTAAAATGGCATCTTTTCTTGAGGGGCTGCTGGAGCAGCTTGTGACTCTGTTCACCTCACTGCCTCCTGTTCTCTTGTTCAAGCCTTGCTGTGACTTTCTGATTTCCCCATGTTTTCAGAGCTGTAGCCAGAGTTGTTGAGAGCTGCAGCTCAGTTCAGTTTGAGTTGGTTGCTCACCATTTCTCCCCTGTTTGCCATTTCTCGTGCCATTTTTCATAATGCTGCTCTTCTATTTTTTTTTTCTCCTGTTTTTCATATTTAGATTAGAGGAAACAAGATTATAAATATTACAAATAAAGACATAAGCCCAGAAGAGATTTTGAAGTGTAACTTGCTCAACTCATGAAAAATAATAACTTCACACAGAAGCAGGAAGCCTGCCAGAACTGAAAGATAATTGAGGTGTGGAAAGAAACACTCAGGGAAGATTGAGCTGTATCAGAAAATTTGGATCAAGGTCTTCTGTTTAGGAAAGAGGATTCCAAGGCTGGTCCTCCTCTACAGATAATAAATCTGTGAAATTATTTTGAAATGTAATTAGAGGTGGTTTATGGTAGGGAATGATCTGAACTGTAAAATGAACAGTAATAAATTTCAGGTACCAGATAAGTTTCAAAGGCACTAAAACCATTTTAATTTTAAACAGCTGAACTACAGTTGCAGTTAATTTCTTAAAGTGTTTTTATCCTCACTTTAAAATTACAAATGGCAAGTGCATTGCTGTATTTTTGTAAGAGTTCAAGAGGGATGGAAGTTCTTCCAGCTGATATGTCTATGTCATAGTCTTCCTAGGGACCCTGGACACACTAGAGATTCTTTTACAAGATTCATCACTCCCCTTACACATCTATGGCTGTCTCAGTACTGACTAAGTGACCCTGGTTGTGGGGGCTTCTCTTGAAGTGAGGTAAACCAAATTCCATGCTTTGAACCCCTCTCGAGTTCAATAAATTTGGCCTCAGTACTTGGTGCATTATAAGAAGCTGTAGTAAGTAACAGTAGGTGTGTGGATAATTGTGATTTAATAGGAAGAGGTTGGAGCATCTTTGAAGCATGATTTATTTCCAAGGAATGATGGAGCATTTAAATGTGCCATTTAGTTGATACAGTATTCCTGAATTGAAAAAAAAAACCCTGAAAAACGTCTGTTAGTACATTGGTTCATTAATGATTAGAAGAGATAGAAACAGTAAGTGAATGAGTTTAGGGTGTTGAGGAAAGAGATTCCCAGTCATGTGCTCAGCAATAACCAAATCATCCCTGTATTATCAACATCCCATTATCAACATTGTTTTCAGCACAAATCCCAAAACACAGCCCCAGCCCAGCTACTGTGAAGAGAATTAACTCTACCTGAGCCCAAAGCAGCACTTGTCAAAACAGATGTAAGCTATTAGGAAACTGGCAATAGTGACAATATCACAATTTGTTGCCAAGCCAAGGTTATTTGGAAGAATTTCTAGAGTAGACTTGATTGTGATAATGTTACTTGAGGGTGGAGAATAAGAGACCCTGTGTTGGAATCCTGCTCTTTGAGAGCCTGCTGATGCTGTCACAGGTAATCCCTCAAAGCTGTGTAATGAAGGCACCAACTGCTTTGCTGTGTAGCTCCTCTTTTGTGCTGCAATGCTTAAAATACTTCAAATTGCATTTAAATTAGAGCAGCAATTCTCCTAGATCATCTGTAGTGTGTAAATTCATTTTTAGAAAGGTAGGTGTTACTGATTGCAAGGGCTAAAAAGAATGATGCTTTAATCAGACTGAACAGAGAATTTAACGCAAATTAAAACTTGATGTAAACTCCAGAGTTTGAGTTAGGTTTACTTAACTGACACTGATGAACTGATTTTAATACACTGTGCTGTATTTTAGCTGACAAAGTACCTGCAAGTTGGTATTGCCCAACCAATGAATCTTTCAAAGGGGAACTACTTTGGTTGGTCTTATAATATTCAAATTAACTGATTTCAGGATGAAGATGGAAATCTAAAGTAAAATTACCAGGGAATATTTGTAGCAGCCTTAGCCATTACTTTGAAATATTTCACAGCTTCACCATAGTGCCATATCTTGCTGGTGTGCTTTTATATAAAAAAGTGTATGTGTGTATATATATGTATAAAAATGTAATTAAACAGACTTGTCACCTTGTGTGTTTGATGTAGAGCAGTGACACAATGTGGTGTGAGAAAGAATATATTAAAAAAGCCTGAATGGAAATGCTTTCTAATGGGTTGGAATAAAAGGCTTGGGGAGATTGTATATGAAGTAGGAGGAGACTCCTTAGAAGCCACTAAAGTCTTATTTATCATGGTGCTGTGACTCCTGCTGATTTTCATCTACTTCTGTGTTTTCATCAGTTCTGTGCTATTTAACTTGAGCACTATTGTGTTCCTGCTACATTTCTTCCTGCTTTTTTTAACCCCCCACTTTAGAATGTCTGTCTGGAATTTGTGTTTTGTAGAGACAAGCCAACTTATTAAATAACTTTGCTCAAACTGCTTTATTAAGAGAGAGAGTGTAATTTATTTTCCTAAATTACATGCTTTCTAGACGTTGTTTTTTTTTTTTTAAAGTGAAATAAATAAATGAAATTGAGTAAACTAGCAACAGGAATAAAAGATTTAAATTCATTTGCATAGCAGTAAATATGAAACACAACCATTTTTTAAGTCATATATAATATAACAAAAATAATGTACTGTGAATCAAATATTTAGCAGTACAGACTAGCCTGAAAGTCTCACATGTGATTTAGCTTTGCTTAGACTTGTGTGTCAGTGAGGTACAGACAAAAACTCCACCCAATGACAGAGCCAAATTCTTAGGCTGTGGTCAGCAGATCAATTGTTATGGTAAAAAAGTGGTTTTTTATGATAAAAATTTTCATTATTTTTTTTAAGGTCACTCATGAGCAAAATGAAGTCTTTGAGCTTGAGCCCAAAATTGCCATCTTCATCTTGCCTCTGATCTTGAAGAAGTGTGATTTCCCTCAATTAACTGAGGGAAGAAATACAGGTGTGCAAATGGAGGCACACGGCAAAGTTTTCATTCCAGAAAAAAAAAAATTCCTTTGGGGATGATCTGCTTTAATTGGCAAGATGAAGACATGAAAAATTTGTGTTGTATTATTAAGTGCTAATTTTTTTTGTACCAAAGGAAGCTATTTTAGGAGGTGATATATTATAAAATTCAAATATATTTTATGTGACATTTAACAGACTCAATACTGCTCTCTCACCCTAAATTCAAATTAAAGCACTGGAGTCAAGGCTGCTGTTGAAATTGACACTTCATATGGAAAAAGAAATATCCATGTTTAAAAATGGATCATCCATGCACCTTAGTGAACTCCCCATATGATGTCCATTGAGTGTGATTGGATGTGCTAAGAAAAGATGAGTAGGATAGGAGTGATACTGAAGAGATGATTTTACAGAGGGATGGGAAAACTCAACTGTACATTAGGAAAGAGAGCTGATATGTCTTCATTTTAATTTTTCAGACAGTTTCCCAGTTATTTCAACAATTATGCCATGCTTTTCTGAAGCAAGTTTAGATCACTAGTGGAGGCACTAAAATTTTGAATCCTGATAAACCTTTCTGGCCAAATTCCCGTGATGTTGCTTAAGAGTTTATTGGGGAAAATGTTCTGCAGAAATCAATGTATTGTTCTTTCTATCCTCTGTCTCTGCTTCTTTCACACAAAATCCAGAATCAGATGTGTTTAATGGTTGTGCCATTATGTCTGTGAATATTTACAAAACCTACCTTGCTCAGAAGCAGCTTTACAGCAGTCCTTAACTTCATTTATCATTATAGAAGTTATCTATGCCTAATTTACTCCACTTTTTGTAAAAGTAGGATTCCTGGTATTCCTTAACATGAAAAAATTAGTATTGATTTCAGTGGTTTATGTTCTGATTTAGTGTCTACAAAATACATTTTTTAGTATTGAAAGTATGCAGACATGTGAAGTTCTGAGATATGGTGGAGAACCAGACACTGAAATTTTAATGGTGTCTTTATGAACTCTGTCTTCAGCTATGTCAATTTTTAAAATGAGGTTTTATGTAGAAATATTTTTGTGCAAACTGGCTGAGACTTCGTATGTACACATTGTATACAACTGTTAAACACCTTGTAATGGAAGACTGTGATAGGTTTAGTCAGTCTCTTCCCATACTTTGTATTTGTAGCAGTCTTTTTAGAAGTGGAAAACATTTTGCTTCTAAAAGACAGCTATTTTTGTGTCTAAAATATTACTGTTTACCCCCTTCCTGCAAAGTTAGCAGTAATTTGAGAACTTATTTTTCAAAGATGAGCTATTGCACAGCAAATACCTGAATCCTTTGTGTGGATGGAGTTGGTCTCTGATATAGTTCATGAAAGTGGGTCTAACTCTCTGGTAGCATACATTAATTATTTACTTCTAGTTTCTGCTCTTTTCTATGTCAAACAGAGAATTTTATTAATCTCTGATATGTTTATTTAGAGATTTATATTGCTTGATTTCTTAAAGAAATGGAATTCATATCCTCTGCCGACTGCCAGTGCCTTTCTCCACAAGAAGAGCTGTGGAGTCTGTGGGGAATACACACATTTATTGCAGTAGGCAATAGGGAGTTGAACACCCAGGGTTCCTGTGTTGCTTTCAAAGCAGCTTGACCAAGTATGAGATTTCTGAGCAGTTTGAAATTGTATTTACTTGCTCCATGTATTTTTCAGAAAGATACTGGTGGTGCTGTTTGTTAGTAAAACAGTAGAAATTACATCACCCAGTCGGTGTCAGAGTTAATGGGGTGGAAAAGCAGGAGGTGCTGGCTGCAGGTGAGAGGAGCTGCTCTGTTCTGCTGAGTTCCCAGCCCTGGTGATGCAGGAGTGGATTGATCCTGCAGGTCTTGCTGAGGTGCTTTGCTCACACCTCTGGCCTGTCTGTGCTTGGGAAAGGAGGATGCCCTGAATATCCAAATGTGGTGCTCCCTGCCCCTCTGCAACTGCCCAAACCAGAGCTCAGGCAGTGCCTGAAAGGCTGAGGAGCTTTCCACATTCCCTGCAGTCTGTGATTAACTGCAGAGTAAGAGATATATAGTGATTGCTGTCTGTGAATAATCAATTTCTACTGCAGCTTTTGTGAGGATCTTAATGTATTTTGTAGCCTTTTTGAAATTCTTTAATTTAAAGAGTACAGTGCATCTTCATGGCAGAATGAGACTGAAGATTCCCCTGGAAGCAGACATGGACTTTCTCTTCTCTAGGGCTCACCAAGCAATTCTCATTTTGTGTGGGTGTGTGAAGGAAATACCACAGAATAGTCTGAGTTCGAAGCAGCCCTAAAGTTATCATCTCTGCTGTGGCCAGGGACATCTTCCACTATCCCAGCTTGCTCCAAGTCCCATTCAGCCTGGCCTTGAACACTTCCAGGGATGAGGCAGCCACAGCTTCTCTGGGCAACCTGTGCCAGAGCCTCACCAGCCTCAGAAAAGAGTTTTTTTCTAATATCTAATGTAAACCTACCCTCTGTCAGTCTGAATCCATTTCCCCTTTGTCCTGTCGCTACGTGATCATCTAAAAAGCCTCTCTCAATCTTCCTTGTATGTTCCCGTCAGGCACTGGAAGGCCATATCTGTGTTTATGGGTGCAAAAAACCTGCTTTTTCTCTTGGTTTTTTTCTGTCATCAGACTGACTTTTCTGTCTTGTTATATATTACTATTAACTCATTAAGGAGATGTTTGAGTCTGTCTTGGGAGGGTTGGGTCAGGACTGCTGTAGGAGCTCTCCTCAGACGTCTCCTTTGTGACCATTATTTGATATTTTCAAGGGAGAAGGAAAAAGCTCTGCCAGCACAAAGCACCCTGGGCAATGAGGGTTTTTGTTAAAATATTGATTCTGGGCCTGTCAGTGAGGTAGAAGTGGAGTCAGAAGGTGTTGAGCTATTTGTTTTCACTATTTTAGTGAGCTCCAGAAAGAAATGAAATTGTTCCAGTGTGATTGGTGGAAAATGTTCACTTTCTTTATTCCACCAGGCTGTAGGTTGTTCTAGAGGGGACACCGTGACTTGGTCAACACTGCATCAGCCAACTGTTGCCACAGAACAAATGTTGTGTTTTTATTCTTTGCCTCAGTGTTCAATGGGTAGTGACTGAACATGAGTGCAGCTATTTTAAATTTCTTCAAATATTAAAGAGCACAGTTACAGCAATTGTGTTCTCATTTTCTGTTACCTGCCAAGACATGAACTGCTGTTTGTGTTACACTGTTAAATCACAGTTACTAAAGTGCTTAAAAATGTTACTCTATAACTGGCCTTCTGTCCTGTCCTGGTCTGATTTTTCAATAGCTCCATTATTTGAAATACTGCTCCACATGACTGTGAAATGAACAGAAAGTCTTGTCTTTTTCACATTTAGTAGCTTTCAATCACTAATGGTTTCTGACTGTGCATCTGAAGCTCTCAGATTTTTTGTGTTCTCATATTAGAAGAAGGTTTGAAGCAGCTTGGACACAAAACCAATGCTCATTATATTAAGGTGAAGTAGTTAGGCAATGAAATTCTAAGAGTATGGGTGGACTTGCAAAATTTTTGATTGTCAGGAGCAGTTAAAACCAATTTGGTATGAAATGGGGAAACTGCTATGAGGTTATACTGAACAAACTGAGCAAAATGTGCTCATGTGCCAGTGCTGACCGTGGCTCTGCTCAGCTTTGTTTGGTCACAGCCATTCTGTGATCTTGGTCTCTCAGTGAGTCTGGAGAGAAACTGAGGGGAAAAAAATGTGAACATAGTTAATCCAGATGAGAAAATAAGCTGTCACTCCTCACTCAATAAATGAGTCTCTAATGCCTACACAAGAGTATTGAGCAGTGCTCCCAGTTGCAGGATGGGCTTTTAAAGCTGTTGGGGTAAATTCACAGGTCACAGGATCAAGTGGTGATTGCCTTCCTGCTGACCTGTACAAGCATGAAGGCACCAGGTGGGTAAAGATCTCCAAGAGCAACTGATTTTTGTCTCTTCTTTTCAAAAAGATAAGTGCTGGTGATAACAATCACAGAAATCTCCTAACTGTGGGTCAGGAGGGAGGCTGAGCAGTTGAATGTCTCCTACCAGGAGGTTCTGTCAGAACACAGTGTCAGGCAGCCAGAAGCTGTGAGAATTCAGAGCTGCAATTGCTGCAGCAGGTTTTTGGCAACCATTAGGCCACAGAGGTCAGGGAGCTGAGATGCTCCTCCAGGGAGAAGGTTCCAGTGTTTGCTTTCTGAAGTGGCTCTTGGGCAGAATCAGCCAGCTCTTTTGCATTGTGAATACTTCCCATTGTGTCCTGCACATGTGGATTCCTTCAGGATCTTGGCTGAGATTTGTTGCTAAGAAAAAGGAACTGAGCTGCTGGCCTGGCAGCAGCATGTTTAAAGCTGTGTTTCACACCACATCAACATTGAAAAATGGTTTGGTTTGGCTTTTTTCACATGGAAAGTGTGGGGAGCTGCTACTGTGAAATAACCACATGACTCAAAATCCGTAAACAACAGACCTTTGGTTTCAAGCACAATTAAGCACATGCTATAGTACTATCTTCATCATTCCTGGTAGCTGTGAAGATTTCCATCTTGATGGATTCTGTTTGCACTATGTGCCCGTGCTCATAATACGGCAAATAACCTGAAATTTTGATGGTAATGCTTAGCCCTGAACCACTACAACTCCTGGCTGTGCTGTGCTGCTCTATGTGGTTGTCTAATAAATGTGGTTTTGGGAACATTTCCTACAGGCAATTAAAATATGGGGAATGGCTCAAGAGACTCTTCAGTGAAACACAGACAGGAGCAAGGCAATTTGTCAGTTATGTGGCATTAATTCCATAGTGAAGGGGATTAAATCAATGTTTATTTGCTTTGAAGAAGTGTGTACTGGTGGCTGTATAATTCACAGACTAAGCTGGATTGATGTGGGCAGCACAAGCATTGCTGGATGTTTGTGCTTTTCAGGGCCCAAGACGGTGTTTTGGGCAGGTTTTGGTATTTTTGGCATGGTTCAAAGGATATGTTTCTTTCACATTTTTCTCACTCCTCCCTCTCACAGCTGCTATGCAGCATTTTTTACCCTTCCTTAAATATATTCTCACAGAGGTGCCACCAGCATAACTGCCTGGCCCAGCTTTGGGCAGCAGCAGGTTTGTTTTGGGATTGTTTGGAGTGGGCTCTGTCATGGAGATATCCTGGTGCCTTCTCCCAGAGGCCACTCCTTGCTACCAAAATCTGCTGCATAACCCTGTCCACCTGTCTAAACAGGTTTTTTTGGTAGTATTACTACTGATAACTACTTGTTATCACTTTCCCCTTTCCTAGTTAGTTTTATCATTGAGTATTTTGATATTTTAAATATTTTCTAGATACAGTTTTGATATTGAATAAATATTTTTATTGGTAGCACGTATATGGAACAACCTGCTCTGGTGGAAAGTGTCTCTGCCCATGGCAGGGGGGGTTGGACTTCAAGGTTCCTTCCAACACTCTATGGATATTTACTTTAAAACAATATAGGTCTTTTCAGCTGCCTCTAAACAAACACTCCCAGTCTTTTCTCTGTTTGCAGACTTCCATTTCATCAGAGAAATAGGGAATCATAGGAAGGTTTGGGTTGGAAGGCACCATAAAGATCAAATACAATTTTGTGCTGAGGCTTTATATTTCCAAATAGACTTTTTTTTTCTGGAGACACAATTTTATATTGTTGAAAATAATTGCTGGATAAAACTAATATGCAATCATTGTACATTCTTGAAGATAACCCAAGTAATTTATATTTATTTGCATGTTCTTGTATTTTTAAGCAAAAACAAAGAAAATCTTTCTTTACTTTTGTTATGATTTAGTAGCAGAGCACAGTACCATTATTTTGAGAATTAGATAGTTTCCACACAAGCTAACATCAAAAGTAATTTGTTTCTTTTCATTGCCTTTGATATTACTTAATCTAGTGTTTCAGAGCAGTCCTTGTTCCCATACAATGCTATTGTTAATAACCTTAATATGTAGGAGGCTGATTGTTTTGTTTGGATATACAGATTTAATAGTATTTATTTAATAGGAATTGTAAAAGACTGTATTTTGACAATAAAAAAAAACAAACAAAAAGTAGGCATAGACTGGCACTTGAAAAATTCTGAGAAATCTAGAAAACTCTTTTGCTTAAGGTCACTTAATTTTATTTGATCCATCTGTTGAGGTTGATCATAACTCCAAGTGCTGAATGCAGAAATTAGTTAGCATGCCATTTGAGTTATTTTGTACAAAAAAAGGCTATAGTCTCAGTTAAATGTGAGTTTGAAATAGTTTTTTAATTTTATTTTATAGAAAAGAAAGATGTCACGCAGAGCTTGGAAAGCTACACAGCAAAATGCCCTGGGACAATGGAAGTCATCACTCTTCCAGATGGTTTGAAGCTACCTCCTGTTCCCTTCACCAAATTGCCTATTGTGAAGTAAGACTAAAACACAATCTTTAGCTTTTTCACAGTACCTGTCAAATTTTAAAGGATACTGAAAGGATGCAGTCATCTCACTTTAGGCATGTGGATCACAGGAACATGGAAAAATGTCGAAATGTCAAATTGTTTTGAGAAGCTCTTGAGCAAAAATAGAGCCTTTGACCAGAAAATACTTTGTGGCCTTTAGCTTCAGAAAGAGAGAAGTTTTGTTTTTTGAAGAACTGTCTTTCAACAGTTTCTTATTCAATTGAAAGAAGGTATTTTGCTGCAGCTGAGATTTTAGTTGAATACTTGATCATCCCAATACTGAAAGTCCACGAGTGGGATGCAGTCTCCATCCACAGAGCTTGGAACTCACATGGAAGCGGTGCTTTTTGTAGCTCTCCAGATGCTGCATTTTCAAGCTGGCACCTTCACTGGCCTGTTCTAAATCTCAGTTCCATTCAGGCACATCATGTAGTCAGGCCAATGAATAATAACTTGATCAGGTTGAAGCCTGGCATGAAACAATAGAGTCAGAGAGAGAGAGAAAGCAACCACTGGGTATCAATAATAGAAGACTGAAAGAAAATATTTTATTTTTGAAGGATATATAATTCCTATTCAGAAAAAGTATGCTGAATAGTGAAGAAAATGGGGCAAATGCTGATTAAATCCTTCTTCATGGGAGTCATGCATTTAGTCATAGCATCATAGGACTATGTAATACTTAAAACTGGAGAAGACTTTTAGGATGATCAAGTCCAACCATCAACCCAATACCATCACCACGTTCACCATTAAACCATGTCCTCAGATGCCACATCCACACATTTTTTGAACACTTTCAGAGATTGTGACTCCACCACTTCCCTAGGCAGCCCCTCCTAATACTTGACAACACTTTCCATGAAGAAAATTCTTCTAATATAGAATTTAAACCTCCCCTGGTGCAATTTGAGGCCATTTCCTCTTATCCTGTCACTTGTTACCTGGGAGAAGAGACTGGAAGAAGAGGACAGTCAGAACTCTGGCACGAGATTCCCAAGACTTCAGTGGGAAAGACTTTGTGTCACTTAAAATGTTTTGTATGCTGAGAGAAGGGGTAAAACATATCCACTTAAATTATCAACTTGTCTTGACCTAGCTGAGCTTGGAATGTTGGGAATAGCTCCTTCTGTTTTGCCATGGGGCGAGGAGCCCAGCATCAACTTTATTTAACTTTTAAGAATTGCTTCTCCTCTCCTCCTCCTTCTTGTCTTTCAAAATTTCTATAAAAGCCATAGTAAAAAATATTGGTACTCCAATAAAATATTAGTTGACTTTAGACATAAAGTCTCTGGTTATATCTGCCCAGCAGATCTGGTCTTGTAGAGCTGCTGAGCCCATTGGGAGCCAGCTGTGCTGCTGGACTGCAGAGCTCTCTGAGCTAAATCATGCTAATTTTTGTGACATCAATTATAAATGTGTGGAAATGTCATTTTGATCAATGTTGAATAACCTCAACTTGTGATTCAATCCATGTTAGAGCCCTCTAGAAACACACACTTACTGATGGGGATGACTTCTATTTACTGTTGGCATTTCATGGTCTAAGAGTTTTAATCCATTTAATGTGGGGTGCTTATGTTGGATGTGGTTTTCTTAATCAAAATACTGTCAGACATGGAAATGCCACAGTGAAATAGAAACACAGTGGCAATGTTACCTTTTCTCCCCAGTACTTTAAAAGCAATAGAAGAGATATGGCAAGGCAAAATCTTTATAATTCTGTTACTCTTGTTCATTATGAAAACATCATTTTCTCAGATAAAAAATGCAATATTCCCATTTTTATAATTTACCTGTATTAAAGGTAATTATCTTACTAATATACTTAAAAGCAGAAAATTTTCTTTCTTGTCACCACTGCTGCTTTTAGTTGTCCTTACATACTTTCCTTACTGCTTCAAATTTACTTAGTGCCATTTTTTCCCTTCCCTCTGTTGACTTAGTATAGTGGGATTTCTTAGAAAACAAATTAATTTTCCTTCCCCATCCAAGCAAGGGTGTTTTTAATTAACATTTTCTAGATACAGGATTTTGATCTTCTGGGTAGCTAGTGAAATTAGTTAGTAATTCTTAATTGTCACTCGTTTGCATTCAGTGGTGTCAGGCTAGGGGACATGACTGAAGCTTTTCACACAAATGAATTCAAAAAATCTGCCCTCTTCTAAGTCTGACCTGTGAGGGTACAGCTCTCTGATACGTGGTTCAGGAACATTCCTTCCACTGTCATGCATTCATGTAAAGGAGGTAATCCACCAACATTTATATAGTAAACATGAAAGAGCCAAACCACTTTCTTCAGCATATAAAATAGAATTCCTTTTTATTACCTCTTTATCAAATTCAATGTTTGTTTCCTCAAATAAGTATAATTCACATTTTTGCTTTCAGTTTCATTTTATTTGTAAAAAAATTCTATCAGAAGAAGTTTTAATATAGCAGGGGTCTCTTACAGTTTGCTTCTTATTCCTCAGGTTTGTTGTTTGTGATTTTGCATATGATTTTGATGCTGACACTAGGAATCACCAACATGTAATATATGGATGTGATTTATTTCTTGTTCCAGCCTATTTTTAGTGTTATTTAGTAATTTCTTATCAGGTGTTTTGTTTCACAGAGAACTTGTCTGTGTAGTGTTACTCTTACAGCTTCATTATTTCTCAGCAGAAACACATTATCTCAGTTTCTTGTGTGTGTCTGCTTTCTATTAGTGTGATGCTGATATATCTGTTCTTTATTGTGCTGAGTTCCTGATTTGAAGTAATTAGGTTTATAGAATGCTGCTGATTTTACTGAATATTCACCAATTTATTGCTTGTTCTTCTGCCCAAAATTTATTCTTCACTTTTCCCTCAGCAGTGGAAGAGCAGTGATTTCCCTACATGGCATTGTAGGGAATTGGGATCTAGGAATGTAATCTAATAAATAATTTGTTTTCTATCTATTTGTAATTGCTTTCTGGTTGTTTAACAAACCCACTCAAATTTCTGGGACATTTCCTTCCAGCAGCAACTCTGCATTTTCACTGTATTAAAATCAGCTTTATTCACTGTGGAGAAGTTTCTTCATTTGTGTTGTCCAGTGAAGTCTTGTCTGGATTCTTGTTTGGGATTAAGTTAAATATTTGCCTGCATTCTGCACTGGGGTTGTGGTTCAGTCTGCACTCAAAATTAATAGCTGGATTTCAGATCAGTGTTCTAGCTAGTTTTGGGTTTGTTGGTTTCTAAAGAAGATTTTTTTTCCTTTGTTTTCTGAGAGCTTTCTGAAATGGCAGTTTCCTTGGGTTGGTGTTATTTCCTTTTGTATTGTAAATGTTTGCTTCCAATTTTCCATTTCAGGCATTTTATTCTCAGACTGATATTTCATATTTATCACTTCTTTTGTAACACATTCACCTGTTACAAAATAGAATAAATGAAATAATTAGAGATTATTTTTACTCAACAGATCTGTGAAGCTCTTGAACCTCCCAACCAGTCTCCGACCTCACAAAATGAAAAGTTTACTTGGTCAGAATGTGTCCACCAAAAGCCCTTTCATATATTCTCCAATTATTGCACACAGTCGTGGGGAAGAACGAAATAAGAAAATAGGTAAGAATAATTTATAGTATTTTCTGTTATTTTGTTAAATTGGAGAATCTTCTGTGGTCAAGGAGAGCAGACCTGAACATTGCTGTCTTTTATTTGAGATAACCAGTTTTTTAGCCTCAAGTCCTGAAGGAACAAATCTTTTTTCTCTGGGGCATAGTTTCATATTCAAAAGAGGAGTAAAGTCTCATAGATGGTAACATTGATTTTTCAGAAGAGATAAACTAGTTTTATTTCCTTCTCAAACAAAAGAGAATTCAGGGAACACTTAGTTCTGACAGGCTCTGCTTGGCAGCCACCACAGTTCCAGTGCCCTGAGGAAAATGCAGTCGTGGTTTTTCCTTTTCCTATTCTGATTTAACATAAACTCAGAGTGATGAACTGTCTGATTAGTCCCTTTTACTTAAGGACATTTCAGCTAAGAAAAAGTTTTTAAACCCTGTTAAGGATATTAGTGATTTTCTTTTCATAAAGATTATGAAGCCTTTCAGTGCAGTAATTATTAGAAAAAAATTCCAAGTTTGTTTAAATCCTGGATTAAGTTACAAATATTGGTAGTTCTTTTTGTGGCTTTTGTGTTTATCATGTGCATGATAATTTTTACCAGAGGCATGAATGTCAGCACAAAAAAGATTTGTGTGACTGTGGAAGAGAACTGATTGTAAAAACTTCAGAAATTTGCAGGATGTTTTATCTTAACGTGGCTTCTTGTTCATCTGGACTGTGCCTGGCCTGCAAGGCCGGTTTTCCAAGAATCTCTGTGTGATTTCTTCTCTCCAGCCTATGTGGGCTGTGCCTCTACTGAGGACCCTGATTATAATTAAGGTGATATACCTCACCCTGAGAAGAACTTGCATGTTTTCTGGTTGGGTTTATGGTGATGTGTATTTTCACTAAATAACTGAAAGAGGAACAGCTGGGGTGTGCAGAGGCAGGGATGATTATCTGGCAGTTTGGATGTGCTTGGCTCAGTGTGGTTTTGCTGCAGCACTACTTCAACTTCAAAAGAAAAAGGGCAAGAAATTAAAAAAAGGTTAAGAAAAATTAGTTAAAGGATAAATTAAAAATATTTGCACATAGGAGAACATCTTAAAGTGCTCTCTTGATTTCTCTTAATAATTCATTGAAAGTTTGATTACTATTAAATTTTAAATATTTAATCTCTTAGCTATACTATGGAATGTTTTTTTCATTTAAATAAAACCTTATTCCCAATTTTGTCATACAGTTGTATAATGCAGTATTCTCATTCCTTGTTGGATACAAAAGGAACCTGCATTTTTGAACTGGTTAGGATTTGTTTCGGTGCTTTGTGTATGGTAGGAGATTTACATTTTACAATAAACTTTCTTCTTTTAGGTTTTTATTTAGCCTAAGGAGTGTCTGATTGCTTCTGATCCTGTATAGTATTTGTCTTTTGAAGTATATAAACATTGCAGTCACTGCTAAAAGCCTCTACTGTTTCAAAGTTTAGTGAACAAAAGAAAATACAAAATAAAAGCAGATAAAGAAAAGCGTCTTTGAAAGAAGCTGAGAAATTTATTAGCTGCAAAATCAATGAGAGTATTTTAATGGTATGTATGTAACATTAATTAAAAACAACAATAACAAATGAACTGTTTTTCTTACATGGAGATAGTACTCCATATTTTGGTTAAATTATTGCTTTACAGCAAAGGAAATCAAGCACTACTGACAAACCAAAGGGAAACAAAACCCATTTAGAAAGTCCTGAAATGTTTTCAGCTCTCAACTTGATAAGCTTTTCTGACTGGAAACAATAACAGGGATAATTATATTCTAGTTAAATTGCTTTAATAGCATGCTAGTCGTAAAAAATAAACCTACTGATTTTTGACATGAAGTGTTTTGTTGGTTTTGAGTGCTGATAGTCTAAAGCAGCAAGAAATACAATACAGTTCTATTAGTAAATCCAGCGGCTCTGTCATACTTGTTTTAGCTGATACAAATATAGCTCATTTTACCTTTCCTTTCAAAACTTCTTCCCCCAAGGACACAATTCTGTAGCACTTCACTGGCACATTTTTCACAGGAGATTTCAATCTCACCTCAAAAGCCTCCATCGATTCAGACTCCACCATGTCCCTGGGGAGGTTGTTCTACTGAATCACTGTTCTTACAGAAACAAAAAAAAAAAAAAAGTAAGAAAATAAAACGTGTTTCAGTGCAACTTGTGTCTGTTACCCTTGGTCTTCTTCCTGTGCCTCCTTGTGAGGAAAGAGCTTCTGTCCTCTTTATGCAGCCCTTTAAGTACTGGAATACTGTGGTGATATTGCCCCGAGCCTTCTCTTCATCCCAGAGAAGCTGTCTCACTCCTTTCCTCATCAGGTGGGTTCTCCAGTCCCTGATCACCTTTGTGGTGCTCCTGGGGATCCTCTGCAGTCTGTCTGTGTCTCTCCCAGCTGTGGGGACCACAGCTGGACACAGCTGTGCCTGCCAAGCACAGGGTGGAGGAGAATGGTCACCTGTCTCTGTGCAGTGGAGAAGCTGAAGGACTCAGAACCCAGCAGGGTGATGAGTTTGAGGGACTGTCAGTCAGGGCTCTGTTTGGTGAAGGATGGAACCAGGTCTCTGCATGTACCAGGAGGAAGGTTCCTCCTCCTCTTCAGAATGTGACAAGTAGGACTGGCACCTTCTACAACAGGGGTGAGGCTCTGGAATGAGAAGGCCAAACAACTGATGAGGGTCCTTCTGGGACAGAGAGGCCTCCTAAAGCAGGACCACCTGGGCCCTCCATCACAACCTCCTCTGTCGGCAGGAAAAGAAGGGTGGTTCTCACAGGAGACTCCCTCCCTTCTGAGGGGAGCAGAGGGCCCCATGTGCAGATCTGACCCAACTCAGGGGAAGTCTGCTGTCTCCCAGGGGCTCAGGTAAATTGGAAAATTCCACTCTAGAAAGACCTGATTAATATCTGCTATTGGTTGTTCAGACTGGCAGCAACGAATCAGCAAAGGGAAGTCTGAGGCCAGTTAAAAGACACTTCAAGGCCCTGGGAGAGTTGGTGGAGGGATCAGGAGCACAGAGAGTGATTTCCTTGATCCTTCCAGTAGCAAGGAATAATATTGATTGGAACAGGCAGTTCCATTGGGTTGATGCATGGCTCTGAGGTTGGTGTCAATGGAAAAAATGTGAGTTTTTTGACCATGGGATGATCTATTAACACCTGGCCTGCTGACACCTGATGGGATGAGCCTTTCTCAGAGGGGAAAAGGGGTTCTAGCACAGGAGCAGTGGGGCTCACGGACAGAGCTTTGAACTAGGTTGGAAGGGGGAAAAGGAGAAAACCAGGCTTCCAGTGATGAGCAATGAGATTTTGTGCCAAACCGTGAGTGTCCTGATGGGATCCCTCAATCTGCTTCACCAGGTGTTGGCCACAAGGTACCACACCTGAAATGTTTCTACACTGATGCACACAGCATGAGGAACAAACACCAGCTGGAAACTTTGGCCCAGTCCCAGAGGTTTGATATCATTGGCGTCAGTGAAAGCTGGTGGCATGAGTCCTGTGCCTAGAGAGCCCTTGGATGGTTGTGCTTTCAGAAAAGACATTCCACAGTGTGGTAATTGTTAGAAAGTGGAGATTCAGGACTGCAGTGCTGCTGTGCTACTGCAGGCGCCTCTGTTGCTGTAGTAAACCATAATGATTAACTCTGTACCTGTGCACTGGTACAGAACTGGCTACAAAACTGGCTGTTTTGGGGGCTGCAGCATGCATAAGACATCATGGACACTAATAAGCAATTAAATATGAAATGTAGAGAATACCTCACCACTGTGAATTTGAATGTTTTGTTTTAATCAACAGTTTTGCTTTTCAGGTTTCACAGTAATATAACCCATTAACATCTGTGGATCTATGTGTTTAATTTCCACTAGCATTAATTGGAGTTAAACATTTGCATTAAGTACATCTCCCTTGAGCTCTCTAATATTGCTTGCAAAATGTAATCAGATAGTAAATGATTGTGAATGTACAATTAGAGTACAGATTGCTTCAACTGTGCATTAAAGTCTTAATATTGATAATCCAGTTTTTTGACTGGACGTTTCCTAATATCCTAGTAAAAAACTGTTAGCAATGTATATTAAAATCATTGGGTAAACTAGTAAGAACTAATCCATGTATTTTATAATTTAGCTTATAATCATGATTTATTTGACAAATGTAATTAAACCGCCTTTTGTTTACTTGGACTGCAGATCCTCAGCTTGCAGGGAGAATCTTACCACATTCAGTTTAAAGTCTGATCTTCAGGTGCATGTGGTTCACTGTGAGAAATCTGGAAAATTTGAGGTCTAAAAAGGTTATGAAGTGCTGATATAAAATAATCTTTTGCATTGAACAATTACTCAACATCTGTGTCTCTGCTGCTGACCTCCATAATCTCCCACAGAACCACAGAGTTACAGTATGGGTTGGGTTGGAAGGGACCTTCCAGATCATCCAGTTCCAACCTCCCCTACCATGGGCAGGGACATCTTCCACTAGTCCAGCCTCATCTCCTTGAATTATGAAACTCAAAAAAAATATTAAAATTGGCAAAGTGAAGTACCTATAAGGTTGAACCTGTCTCTTTTACTAAGATATAAACTACAAGTACATCTTTTTACCTGGTCCACTTTACTTCACTGTCTCTTTATTTACTCCATGTAATGAGCTGTGTCTGTATGAGGCCTTGTGATGTCGTTCTTCCTGTTGTGTTCATTTCGTTCCTGATTGATTCTTATCCAAGTCTCCAATATCAAGGCCATGTGTACTCTACATAACTCCAAGAATGGAAACCTTTAAGTGTTGAACATGAAGGATGTGTTGAAGTACTGTTTTGAGTTGATGCCTGAGTTAATATTGCCGGTGAAGCGCTGGGTCTTTAGAGCACTATTGCTGTGTTAATGAGCATTTCCAGTTCCTTCACTTATTGCTTTGCCTGGGATTTGCAGCTTGTGTCACACAATGCTCTTGAGTAGGACTTGGGCTGTGAGGATTATAGAGAGATATTAAGCATTTTAGCAATCTCAGGTATAATCTCAGCATCTCAGCTGCTGTTGGTTTTTTATAAACCTATAATTAGGTAATTCCTGCCTTAATTCTGTGATTATTCCTTGCAGACTTCCAGTGGGTCCAGGCAGATGTGTGTGAAGTTCAGTTGATGGTGTACAACCCTATGCCTTTTGAGCTCCGAGTAGAAAACATGGTATGCATCTTTCTAAATCTTCTCTTTCTGCTATTTTGCTGGAGAAAAATCTCATTTGGACTTTCAAATATGGTTTTCTAAAACTATTCTTAAAAGATGGTTTAAGCCAGCATAACCTCGGTTTAACGGTGTGGTGTTGTCAATTTTCTCATATTTTTGGTGATGAGGTATTGAAAAGAAAAATCTCTGCCACTCAGTGTTTAAATGCTTTACTGGCACTAACCCATAAATCAGTTCTGTACATTTCTGCATTGAGTAGAGCTCCTGCTACATGATTTACATAGACTGGTTTTCAAGTAATAATTATATCCTGAAACCTAATAATTATTGTGCACTTGCTACTGAAGTTTAAAAGTCTGCATTCATCCTTGCTTTTCAAATTCCCATTTTGACCACAATTTAAAAACCTGATGAACTGAAATACTTAGGTCTGAGAATCTTCGGATTTTAATAAAAACTTCAGCTCATGGATTTGTTGTTCCCAGTGATTTATGTTATATGAAAACAATACAATGTCAAATGATCAGGAGGAAGTGAAAAAAAAGCTAAATCACTGGACAAATATGTGAGGTTAGAAGTCTCAAGCCCAAGCTCTCTGCTACTTCAGTTGGCTGCTTGCAGTGCATCTTGAAAAAATTAAATCATGGGGCTTTTTTCTATCTTTATTCCAATTAACAGGATTTCTTTCTAATTGTTATCCATTAAATGGTTAAAAGTTCTGTACCTGCCAGAACAAGTTAATACCCACTCAGTCCTAGTCCAGAGTTTTCCTTTATGTTAAATATTTTTACCTTTAGTATTGCTTTAAATATAAATTACCTCTCTTAGAGCGCTTTGTTCTGTCAAGCTAATTGAATCAGTGCACATTTATTTGCTCATGATTTTTGTTTGGGTTTTGTTTTTATTGATATGTCTACTGCATTGTCTACTCAAACAAGTTGATCTAAATTACTGATAATAAACCACATATAATAAAGTGTTTTTCCATGGGAGTGAACGTGCCCAAAGGTTTTGTTTTTATAGCACAATAAAATTATTTCTCCAGCAGCATTTTCTCTCACCCTCACAGAAGTATTCAAATTTTTTAGGGATCAATAGAAATAGAAGTCGTAAAGCTGCACATCAGAATGGTCTCTGTGGGAATTAATTGATTAAGAGCATTTTGATTTACAGTCTAATTTGTATTGTGTAAGTAATGATGTCATTATATATTTATAAAACTTGGAAAAATTCTTAATGAAGAAATTCCTTCTGAGTGCTTACATGCACTCAAGAACTTGGAATGCAGTTATTTGCATAGATCTGCAGAACATCCATTTCCTGAGCAAATTAATTGTAGTACCACCAATACTTCTCTTTACTGTTGTGATAAAGTTCTGTCTTGTAATTAACACTGAATTCCAGTTCCAGTGGTAAGCACAAGAGGAGTTAATTTGCTAACCAGATGTAAATCATTGAAATGATCAATGTAACTCTTTAGCCAGTGCTTGGAGAAATTCAGCTCTTCACTAATGTGGGCTCACTTGGAGAAATTGAGTGATTTTGGTAGATTTGTATCTTTATCAAGACTTTAGCAAATTGCGGAAAGTGCTTGTTCCCTTTGATTTGGAATTTTAGAGACAATTTCTTTGGAAGTCAGTTTGGAGCTCCCCAAATGAGAAAAACACTGTCAGCTGTTCAGTCTGTAGAGGAGAAGAATACTGGGGTAATTCCTACTGCTCTGCTCAATCCCAAAATGGGAAAGTGCTGGCAAAACCTGAATTGGGCTCTTCCCAGGGGTGCCCAGCGTAAGGATGAGAGTCAGGGTGCTGGAGCCATGGGAAACTTCCCTCCCTAATAAAAACTCCCTTTTCCCAAGCCTGAGGGGGATCATACACTGGGACTGCTTGTCCAGAGAGAAACTGAGACCTCTGTCTTTAGAGGTCTTTAAAACTTGAGTGAGCAGGATATGAAAAATCTAAACTACCACCAAAGTTACTCCTGTTTTGAGTACTGGGCTAAACAAGATGACCTCTACCCTTTCTCTCCAACCTAAGTTACTGATTTTCCAGTCTCATCTTTCATGAACTTTCTGGAATGTGGGAATAGGTATTACTTTATCATAAGAATCAACTCTTCTGTTTTCATTTTAATAATTCAGAGTGCTGGTTAATTTTTAAAATGGTGTGTTTTATTACTAACATGTACTCATGCCTGCTGTCCACATACCCTTTTCTTGTCTGATTTCTCATCAGGTGTCACATTCTTTCAGGTTATTCACTCTCACAGACTCAGTTTCATAGCAAGTGTATCCTTTTCTCTGGTTTAGTGGCAGTTTCAGCTCATTTTTCCCCACAACTTTTTTCCTCCTGACTCAGAACCTCACCTTTGCAAGATGATTGCTCATTCATGCTTGTTTCCAGTCGTCATTGAGTTCTCCATTGCTTGGTTTAATTTTAATTTGTCCTTTTCATAGTCCACCATTCACCAATGTGTAACTGTACTGAAATATACAGTTTTATTTATTTTTTTAAATTTTCCCCTTTCCCTCGATTTAGAATTGTTGTTCTGATAAATTACTCATTTCATGTTAAATAAATCCAAGCTTTTGCCATGGTACTTTCCCTACTGTGTCTTTCTGTTTGTTGAATTTCTGTTGTGATGGTAAACAACTTAGTATTGAGCACAGGTTGTTAAGGGGAATGATTCCCCATGGAAAGGCTTCCTGAACTTTTTCATTAATTGAAGTATTAATGCTGAGTCCATGTAGGTTAATTGAGGTGTGCTTAAGTAAAAGGCATTGAATTTCTAGACTTGATGTGAGACTGTGGACATAAGACTTTGATTGGTGTTGCTCCGATGATAAACCTTGAACAATTGATTTTCTTTGTTATTTTATTTTATTGTTCTCAAGGATCTTGGACCATCTTTGTTGTTTTTACTGTTAATTTCCTGTCATGAATATTCTTGATTTGAGACTCTAATTAGGTACCTATTCTTCATTCCTGCCCCATTTCTGTGTTCTTTTTCTGTCTTTTTCTGTTTAATGCTTCTGTTTTGTCCATTTAGTTAGAAGGCCAGTCCAATGAAAGAGGCAGTAGTGTTTGTAAAATGAGAAAGGAAAATGTTCAATCATGGAGCATGGAAGTGATTAACTCTCCCAATTGTGTGAGTCAATAAAGTGAAGTAGGAGAGATCTTGGGGTTGATCAGAACAAAGGCTTTAATAAAACTCAGCAGGTACCTCAAATCAGTAGAATGAGAGACAAAAATGAACCTAACCAGAATTGGCTGTGATGGATCAGACAGAATGTTCTTGCCATGCTGCTGCTGGGGTCCAGGTCACCTGGAGATGTGATGTTCAGCTGTAAATAAGTGCAACTACTTTTTGGTAAAGTGCCTTTTCTGCCAGGGATATTGATTTCTGTACAGACTTGTTCAGGTATGTGAGTGACGGCCTCCAGCCCTTTTGCAGATTGTTCTGCAGTTACTGCCATTACTGCTGCTTTCTATGCAGAAAAAATGATCTTTGTGTTTCAAGCCTTCCAAAAAAATTCCAAAAAATTCTGGGAAATCTCCAGTGGGTTTATTTTGTATTTTGAGACAAATGCTTAAAGCAGCAAACCATAGTACAGTCTGGGGAGATCTACTACTAAAATATATATGAAGATGCAGTGCAAAATGTTAAGTTCTCTAAGATTTTAGCTACTTTTTCATCTTTGTTTATCAAGTTTCCTATTAAAAGCAAAAAGAAAAATAAAGCTGAGAAATTTTGAGGTAATGTTATGTATTGAGGGAAAACATTTTCTCTGCTCTTACTGTGGAAAATATAGGCATGGTTCCAAGAAAGCTACAAGATCTACAGACAGTGTAAACTGTATTTAATAAATTAATAGCAAGAAACAAAAAAATGCTTCTGTAACTCATGAGAATATTGTAATTTATAATACTTAGTCATTATTGAAGAATTAAGTATTTGTTCTGTAGTTCTCCTTCTGTTTGGGACCCATATTTAATTGAACACAATCAAGTGTGGTATTTTGATTAATGATGCTTTAAGAATGGCCATTGCTTTTTTTTATTTTTTTAACTTCAAAACTGTGCTATTAGTCAAAATCTCTATGTTGGTGTTTCAAAAGAGCATCTAAAATTTTGATAAATCTGAATGTATAATCAATCCTACAACTTTGCTTATGATGGTTTTCATTGTTTCCATGAACTGCTGTTTCCTGAGTTCACGTCTTTTGCTGTTTCTGCCTTCTTGAGAGAATATTTACTTACTGCTGCATTACATTTAGTGAAGACTGCATTAGTCAAGAATGTACACAGAAAGGTGAAGGGGGAAAAAAGAATAAAAATAGTTGTGTTTGGTGTTTATCTAGGTCTGCCTAAAATAACCGTATTAGAAATAGTAGGGAAAATTTCCTTTAAAATAAATATTTGACAGTTTTTGTGTAAAGTATTTGACAACGTGGTGTACAAGTATGTTCAGCATGGAAGTTAACTTTGAAGGTCGTGTTACTTTAAAAAAAGAATGATTGCATTTTGGGATTGGTAAGTGAAGCCTAAAAAAAGCAGTTTCATACTCATGTTATTTTAACAGCATTCCCAAATGCTGCCATATACATGCTAGTTGTTTTGTTCCTCTAAAACTAAAATAAGATTTGAAGTGATTGAAAGACATGCTGTGATAAAAGCATTCATACATTCACTCTAAGACAATTTAAATTGTTTTATAAGAATACAAAGAAATGTAAACATTTTTGTGTCTGTGTGACTCATATATTCCCTGGAGGAAACCATGGATTTGGAAGATCTTTTCATATAGGGTCAGAAAGAGAAATGATTACCAAGTGATGACTAAGAAGTAATGTATAAAACTCTCAGGAAAAGAAATCTAACACATTTCCCTACTTTTGGTGGTGTGGCTGAAATATTTTAGTTAATGGATGTGAGAGTACTTCAGCCCTGATTAGATTTTCACTGTTAAACTGCAAAACTTTAGGCACCAGAGGGCAATGTTGGGCAAATATTGCAGAATTGTCCAATTCAGGAAATTGCGATCTTGAAATTGTCTTTCAGACATTCTAATATATGTCACTGTCTTTTAAAACTCACTTGTGTGGCCTAAGTTTTAAGGGTAAGTATCTTGATTTCAGTTTATGTCTGGAAATCTGAAGTCTAGTTCATTTTTATCTTGATTTTTTTTCCCATTTAAGTGAATTTTAATGCTTTCTTTATGTCTTTACTTTTTAAAACTTGGAAGTTTTACCAAACAGTAGAACTCTGAAACTGGGGGAATTGACTGCTGCTTTCTTGGTTTTGTATTAGTGCACATGAAGCTCTTCAGTTTCTAGTCCAGGTCTAGTGTGTGCTTAGTGCAGGTGTTTTGGCATTTACATTGTGTTTATTCTCTAAAAAAATCCCTTTGTTTTCAAGGTTTGCATTACATATTAGAGAATATTTAGAGGTCCCTGTCAGTGTTGTTTATTTACATTTGATACAGTTGATAGTAAACAAGACATTGGAAGATTTGTCAGTTTTTTATCACTAATTTTGCTGGACTTTAAGTCCTGGATGAAAGTTTTTAGTGGAGATGAATCCTGAATAATTAAAATGTATTTGAATATTAGGCCAAGTGATAGATTGGTGGTTTTGAGACTAAAATAAAGTTTAAAAGCCTTCTGTACCAGTTTTGAAAGTGAGTTCTGGAGAGTGTATGGATCCACCTTTTATTTATGTTCTAAGACTTGCTTCAGCCAAAGCAAAACCAGCAGAATTGTGGTGAAAATTGAGGCTACATCAGTGTTAGAGAGAGAATGTTCATCTCATTTCTGTGGGGTGAATCCCACTGGAAGGATTAATGTGGGAATCAGAAAGTCTCAGTGCTCTGATACACTGGGTGGTGAATATATAGAAAGACAAAGTTAGGTTTTACTTTTTTGTGGATTGTTTCTGACAGCTGAAGTCTCCATGTGAAATGGGAGAAAAATGAAAATTCAGTAGAAATGAGGGTGTGGCAGAGTATTTACTTACAACTCAAGTAAAATGGAAAAATGGAATTTTGTGCAGTCTCAAGGACAGACTTCTCTAATGCAGCTTTGCACAAAGCCAGAGTAGTTTTGGTGAATTAGATGTTGTCTCAATAGGGTCAAGTCTACAAAGAAGTAATTGCTAGAACAAAAATTTTACAGATTTTGGGGATGTTATGTGTTTTTCTGTGGCTCAGACCGTGAGTTTTTTCATCTCTCTTCAAAGGAGTAGTATGTTCCTCTTTAAGTTCTCAGTTTCATGAAACATCCACATGGAGTTGAGATTTAATCCAGTCGTGCTTACTGCTTTTATTGATGGAGGTCTTTGTGTAGCATCTTTATTCAAAAATAAAAATGTCTATAGAAAAACAACTGGTAACTTGGATTTATATGCTTTCCAAAATCAGATTTACTTTTAACAGCACATTCTATGCTCAAGCATTTTCAATTCATTAACCAAGCTTAAAGAAAACCCCCAGTCTACTAAGAGCAGTAATACTGTGTTCAGAAATTTCTTCAATGATTTTTTTTTTCTGCTTCATTTCTCTTTTTGTCACATGTTTTAAATTTAGGATGCTTAAAGATTTCTCTGACACTGAGGGAGTAACTGCAGGCATTTAGGCTTGAGAGGATCAGTTCAGCAAAATAAATGCATTATTCCAGCTCACTGAAATGTTTAGGTTCATGGTTAAGCTAGACTTGCTCTGTTATCTGTAAATACAAATATTTTTTTAATTTTTTTTTCTCTTAGAAAACATATTTTGGCCAGGCAATTAAAGCTAAGCAAGATCTGCTATTGATGTTTGATTTCCACTGCTCAGAATCTATCAAATATTCAAGTTAAAGTCACAGGTACAATTAAATGTAGGCACAAAACAGCACCATGCAGGTGATTTTTTTACTGTGCTAGTTTTTAAAAAACAAATTTTTATTAGTTTTTCATATATCATTCCCAGGTCACTTCCTGAGATGCGTTTGCACATTGAATATAAATCCTGCTGTAATTCTGGATGCACACTGCAGTCACTGCAACTTAAACCCCAAAATAACTGCTATGAGTTAATTGGAATAAATCATAAAAGTTTGGCTGATGTAATGCATGGGATTAAAATAAAAGTATGTAGCATAAAAATGTAAGTGTATGTCATAAATGGATTTATCTGTGTAATGTGTTTTTTTCAGGGTCTCTTGACAACTGGAGTAGAATTCGAATCTCTCCCTGCTGCCCTTTCCCTCCCTGCAGAATCTGGGCTCTATCCCGTGACTCTCGTTGGAGTTCCCCAGACCACGGGGCAGATCACTGTCAATGGTAAGGGATGGCTCCACTCACTCTCTGTTGGCAGAACAAGCTGAGTTTTACACCCCTGTGGGTTGTGTGGCTTTGTTTGCCACGTGTGTGTTCACCACTCTAAATTCTCCTCAGTAAGTAAAAGAAAAAAGAAAGAAAACCAGGGAATCTGTTCCCTGTACCAGGCTTCATTAAAAACAGCCTGATGAATCACTTGGTTGCAGCAGCAGTAACGAGCACATTCTTGGAGTATCTCATGTGTGAGAGGATGAGGATAATGAACTCCAGCTCCCTTTTATTAATGCTTTCATTTGGAAAGCATCTGAGGAGGATTACTTGAACTTTTTTCTTGAGAATGCAGAAGATAATCTTTCAGGTTTTTTTTTTTTTTTCCTTAATTAATCGTGTTCTTGTAAGATTACAGAAATTTTTGCAGATTGCTTCTGTGGAAACAATTTAGCTAGGGTGTACGGCCTGTTGCAGGCAAGATATCATTTCATTAATAAGACTAAATAAAATCATGTTTGTAGTAAGGAAGAAAATTAAAGAGCTTTTACAAAAGGCTAGCAGACCTAGAAAAGGAGGCATATGTGGAGAGGATGGATTCAACATGTAGTAGGAGTGAATCATCTTTCCAAATCACATTTTTAAACATGTCTTCCTGGAATGCAAAATTAGGATACAGGATAAGAACCACTTTAGTAAAGCTAAGCACTAAAAGATGGCTTTGAACTTGAAGAAACTATGTTCTCACTGAGTTTTTCTTAAGTGCTTTTGTGTCTGCCCATAAAACAATTTTTCATGTGTTTTTTTTTTTCCCCAGAAACTATTTCAGTAAATACAGAATAACATCAAAGCATTCAGAACATTTGTACTGTAGTTGTCTCCTTTGAGTTCCACATACTAAAAATGTATTGCAAGTAGAGGAGTTGGTTTCTGTACTTGGCAGCTTTTTGTGTATCAATGTATCAAATTTTCCTTCAGATATAACTCATAAATATTGCTTGGTAAGGAATCTGCAGAGAGGTATTTTTCTATTAAATTGAACTTTCAGAAGTTATGGTCTTTCATGGCAGGTGTCTGTGTTTATGCATGCATATTTTTTCCATTAATAGTTTCCTTTAGGATTCTTCTATCCTTCTGGATCTAGTTGAGATTCTTTCCTATAAACATTTTTCTGAGGAAATAGGGGAACATATGTTGAAGGTGGACATGCTTTATGTGCACCAGTGAATTTGGTGACGAGCTATAAAATGATGTCCATGCTATGACTTGATCTTGTAAAGAATTCTGCAGAAGTTACTGTGATGCATTGCAGAAATTAGAGTGTCTTTACACTTTTATTTTACATGCCACAGATGCAGAGGTGAACATGTGTTGTTTGTACATTGTCAGGTATTTATAAATGTTATTTCAGGGGTTTGAAAGTCCTGTACATGTTACGTGTCCTGAGAAGACTTTCTTGTAGAGAAAGTGGTGGTTTGGGTAGCAGATGCACTGACAAGATCAGACCAGTAAACTTAGTACTTTTAGACCTGCCAGAAAACAGTAAAAATCACAACATAACTGGTGTTTTCTTCTAAAATTCAGGTTATCATACTTCAGTTTTTGGAGTCTTCAGTGATTGTCTTCTGGACAATCTGCCAGGAGTGAAGACCAATGGCTGCACTGTTGAAGTCATTCCAGCTTTGCCAAGGTTGCAGATCAGCACCTCCCTTCCAAGGTGAAAAATTAAATTAAATGATGATTTTATTTGGTCATATTTAAGTGTTAGTCACATGTTGATTAAATGCTCTTCCACGTGAGTGTATAATCACTGCTTCAGTAAAAAAGGGCACAATCTAAATCTGTGTTTTTGCTTTAGAATGCAAACCTGAGTTTTTTTGTTTTACTGCTTGAAACCATGGAATTTCATATAAATATGCAGAAATAATTTTGCAATATTGTTGTGCTCAAAACTTTGATTTTGGGCAAAGAGGGATGTATCAAGCCAAGAATTCACTGTTTTTATCTTAACAATCCAGTCGAGGCATCATTGTTAATTCAAATGAATTATCACAGAAGAAGGAACATGTAAGAGAGAGGAATATACAGAAGAAGAATCACTAATAAATACATGTATATGTACATTTATACACCAACTGAAAACATGATTTTCTTTGCTTTTTGGTATGCAATTCCATGATGGTTTATCTCAACATGAGGGGGGAAAAAGAAATTCCTTCTTCCCTTTCACTCCACATGCTCAAATTTCAGAGCCCTGAAATGCTAATAGTACATAACAGTACATTCTGAATGATCAAAAAATACTTGTTTGAAGTCCTCGTCACAATTCTGTTCTGAAAGACTGAAATCTGTTCCTGTTTGTGGAGGCTGCTTGTCTTGTGTCAAGGAAGGACAGGATCAAAGGGAAGGATGGCAGGAATACCTGAAAAAAGAAGTGGAATTATTGGTCATTAATCTCAGTAACTTCTGTCCTTGTATCCTTGATGCCTTCTGACCACTCTTCATTAGCACAAAATGGAACCTTTGCCCATCTGTCTTGTTCTGTAACCTCCTTCCCTCATTCGTGTTCCAAAGAGTTCATTTCTAGTGACTGTTTCACTTTTCACACTGGGAATTTTTCCCAGGATCCATTGCTGTGAGGTTTATGCCCTGCACTGTCCACTGAACCTGCTCATTGTAGTGACCTATTCTTGACTTTTTTTTCTCCTTTCCCCTTCCTTCCAGTTTTTACAGGTAGTTTAACAAACTTTCAGAGTTAGAATATGTATTCTATATTGCTTGAAATCTGCCTTGCCTTATGCATAAATAACTAATTTTTGTCCTCAATGGTTCTAAAAATGGGAATGGAAAATGGTATCTAATGTCTTCAGCAGTAGTTTCTGAGTCTTCCAAGAACAGTGAATACAGTAACTTGGAGCGGCTTTAACATTTCCATCGTAATGTGAATTTGATACCCCATAATGAGTTTATTTGTCACATTTTGTAGGTCTGCTCATACACTTCAGCCTTCTTCAGGGGATGAAATCTCCACTAACGTGTCTGTCCAGCTGTACAATGGAGAGACACAGCAGCTCATCATTAAATTAGAAAATATTGGAACAGAACCGTTGGAGAAACTGGAGGTGACAGCAAAAACAGTCAACACCAAGGGTGTGTATGCTGATTTCTATTTGGAAATAATCATGTTGACTTCTCTGATAAAGGGGAGATTATTTGTGTTATACTTCTTTTAGATCAGTTTAGAATTAATATCATAGTCCTCATTACAGAGCTAAAATAATTCAGTTTGATTTTATTGTAGGAATATAGAAATGAAAGAGAATGTAAGAAAATGTAGAAAGATGAAGGAGATTGTAGGATCATTTGTGTGTTAAAGGGTCACCTGCTTCTTGGAAATCCAGATTTAATTTCAGTGTTACTTGGGGAAAAAAATCCTGAGGCGATTACTTGTAAAGAGGAAGAATCTTGTGTGTAAATTATTTTCTCCTTATGTCTAAATATGCTGATTAGTTCATTAAATGGATTACTATTAGCAGTAATGTTGTCCTACTTGAGAGAGTGGAAGTAAGTAAGCCTGTTTCTATTTCACTCAGGGAGCAGTAAGGAAAAAAATGGAGAGAAGACTTTAAAAGACAAGGCAGTAAATAAAATAAGCTATTGTGAGTTAAAAGAGTAATTGAAGCTCTGGATGAAATACAGCACATCCCCTGTGTACACTTAATTCTCTTGAAATACTCTGCCCATGTTAGTATTAAAAAGCAGTCTGATAGGTGAATCCTGCTTTTGTTTTGTGATGTATGTTTTTTTGGTTTGTCCTCTGAGGGATTGTTATGAAAATGGTCTTAACAGAAGTACTGCAGGTGACAAGCAGCATAATCTTTACTGACAGTAGAAGTACCTTATTTTATTGCAGGTTTTATTCTGTCAGTGCCAGAGCATTAAAATGCAGTGTGATACCTTGTGATTTCTGTTCATTTGAGTATTCAAGCTCGTGATTTTTTTTATAACAGAGTATCCCCTTCTCCAACCTCAGAGAATAGGAGCTGCCAATCATCTCAAAATAGATTTTCGATCTGAGACTTGTTACCAGGAATAATTTTAGGAATTGAAACGTATGATGACTTACTGTTCTTTTTTCAGAAATTTCAAAATGCTCCTCCTGGGCCAGGGGCTGCATTTATGGAATGGAGAGGCCAAATACAGCACTCAGGTGGAGAAATTGATGTATTAACTGGCGGAGTAAATGGGCCTGTGAATCACATGTTAATCAGAAATTTTGTACGTAACATTACAGTTAATGGATTCACAATGTTGAAAAAGAGACTCATGCTAACTTTGAAACCACCATCTCTCCATGACAACTTTTGTTGAAAACAGTGGGGAAAAAGGAGAATAGTTGATAGACTCACCTCTAAGTTCAGTAAAACTTCAAATTGTACTTCATCCTGTATTTTCTTTCTCTGTTGAAGATGTTTACGATGGAGCTCCCTTGTGTATTTGACAGTGTCTTAAATGTTATTAGGCATGATAATTATCTCTCAGAAAAGGGAAAATTTTTGATGAGTAAGCTATAAGCATGCATACTCAAAAAATGCAACTTAAATCCCTATCTCAGAAAAACAGTAGAGTGAGTTTTGAGAGGCACTGAATGATATTTGTTCTGACAGTGTGAGAATGAGAACTGTGCCATCAAAATCATGCAATCAGAAACATCTGTGTGGTCAGGGACCTCTGGAATCATCTTAACCTTCTTTTGAAAGCAGGACTTAAGGTGATCCAGGGTCCTGGCAAGCAGAATGTTCAGTTTCTTGTGTTGTCTCACAGAAGTGAACGCACCCCTGTATTTGGAATGTGTGCTTGGGATGAACTATGTTATTGGAGGAAAAAAACCCCAGACTTAAGTGTGACTTTTTAAATTACTGTGCTGTGGAAACAATGTAAAGCACTGAAAAAAGCTGTCTGTGGCAGAAGAACTAATGGTCCACATTAAGCATGCAGTGTTATTTCAAATGTGATTGCATGGAGGTGTTGCAGAGTATCATAGAATCAGTCACTGAATGGTTTGGGTGGGAGGGGACCTTAAAGACCTTGGACTTCCAATTCTCCTGTCATTGGCAAGGACACCTTCCACTATTCCAGATTGCTCCCTCCAGCCTGGCTTTGAACACTTCCAGGTATGGGGCAGGTTCTTTGGGAAACCTGTGCCAGGGCCTTGCCACCCTCACAGTAAAGAATTTCTTCCCAATGCTTAAGCTAAACCTGTCCTCTGTCAGTTTGAAGCCATTCCCCTTTGTTCTGTCACTACATGCCCTGTCCAAAGTACCTCTCCAGCTCTCTTGGAGCTCCTTTAAGCACTGGACAGGGCTCTAGGATCTACTCAGAGCCTTCTCTTCCCCAGGATAAACAAACCTCAGCTCTCTGTATTCATAGCAGAGGTGCTGTGATTTAGTGGCCTCCTCTGGACTTTTTCCAACAGATCTTTCTTGTGTTGGGGATGGACCTTTGCCTTCTTCCATGGGCTCTCTTCCATTTTAGTTATGACCATAAATTGATACAAATGCATGAGGCTGGGCTGACAGTACTGTGAGATGGGATTCTGGTGGTCAACAGGGAGCTGAAGGTTTGTAATGTCAGCAGCTCAGTTTGGTCAGTGAATACATGCATGGAACTCATGGGGATATGACATTAAACCATCTCTAACAGCAACACAAACTCTTGGTGTTAAACATCAAGTTGAGAGCATGTGCAGGTGTCCATAGTATATTAAGAAGTTGTCTCAAGACATCTGTACTATTCTTCACTGAAATGTGCCTGTTCAAACTGCTCAAGGTGTCTCCTTCAAAGCTGGTGGTCACCTTCATTTGCCTGACCACAGCTTGCCAGTCAGCTTAAGAGCCCATGAGAAGCTGTTGGCCAATTCCAGCCAAATACAAAGAGCTCTCAGTCAACCTTTGTTACACCTGATTTTCTTTGGTTCTTTTTGTCTTGGCAGTTACTTGTGAATCTCTTGCAGCTGCTGCCTGCCTGACCCATTTCCCTACTTTCTGTTTCTGGAGCCACAGCTTTTAGCAGAAAGTTGAAGGCTGTAAATGGCAAGCATTCTCTTTTTTCACTGTTGTTGGCTTTATAGCCAGTCACTGTCCTTGAGGAAGCCAACTTCTCTGGCATTGTTTTGAGTGGTGTCATGTTAATGAGAACCTCTGGAGGTAAGACTTTCACTCTTGCCTTCCCTTACTTCTCTTACGTCACTTTCAGGTGCAGCTTGTTGGGTTTTCTGCTCTGGCCATCAGATAAATAAGAATTTGCAGCTCTGCAGTTCATGAAGGACATCACAGGGCTTTGAGTCCTTCAGCAGCCGTGTGTTATGGAACAGATCCTGAGGCAGATCAGCAAGAGGGACTTGTCATGCTGCCACAATAGACACATCTGTCATGGCTTTTAGTGTCTCTCTGCACCCCTGAGCCAGGCTGGGGCATCTGTAGGTTGCACATCACATGTCCATACTGTCAGGGTCAGCTCTGTGTCACCTTACACTGTCCCTCACCAGGTCAGACAGTTTAATCCTTTTTTTGGAAAGATGACCTGTGCAGAGCTGGATGCCTTCCCTTTGGCTCCAGTCAGCTCTTGTTAGAGGCTTTTTGTATCTCAGATAAGGGAGTGCAGTCCAAAGGCTTTGATAAACCAACTGCTTGATCCACTCAGGGGCAAATATAACCCAGGTGCTTTCAAACTTGAGACTTGGGAAGAGCCCACCAGGAAATCTTAGCATAAGTGGTGAGCCCAGCTGAATGACCCTGGGTAAAGAAAAATCTTCATTCATCTTTCCTAGAAGTGACAGACCTCAGGAATTTAAATGTAGAGAATCAGGTTCACCTGTCCACTGTATTCTTCCCATGGCCTTTGAATACATCTGCCAGCCCACAAATGAAGAATTTACTCTGAGGTTCAGGAAGAACTGTGAATATCCAGGATGAGATCTATTTACCTTTTTTGCTAAAGAAAACTTTGGAAATTCTTTCAAATTGGAATTGGATTATTGTGGTGGGTTGACCCTGGCTGGATGCCAGATACCCATCAAAGCTGCTCTGTCACTCCCTCCACAAATGGCCAGGGGGAAGAAAATGTAATTAAAGTCTCATGAGTTCAGGATCAGGAGAGATCACTCACTGATTGCTGTAACAGGCAAAACAGACTCACCTTGGGGATATTAATTGAATTTTATTGCTAACAAAATTGGACAGGATAATAAGAAGTAAAATATATATTAAAAACAGCTCCCCCCACCACTCCCTCTTTCCCAGATTTTCCATCCTCTCCCAAAGTGGCACAGGGAGGTGGGGATAGGGGTTGCAGTCAGTTCATCACACGTTGTTCCTGCTGCTGTTCAGGGAGAGGAGTCCTTCCCCTGGTTCCCTTGGGCTGCAGGGGAATCTCAGCTCTGACCCCTGGAGCATCTCCTGCCCCTCCTTCTCCACTGACTTTTGGTGTCTGCAGAGTTGTTCCTCTCACGTATTCTCACTCTCCTCTGAACACAATTACTTCTGTGCAATGGCTTCTTTCCTTCCTAAGTGTGTTATCGCATTTGAAAGAACATAACAAGTCCTGCAGGTTCATTTCTATCTACCAGGACTAGGAGAAGTTAAAATGTATGAATGCCAATGTCTGTGCATTTAGAACTGATAGTTATTTTGAGTTTATAAAATAAACTATAGCAAAAAGCCAGATTTACCAGAAGATTTAAGACTGAAAAGAATTAAGGTTCTCGTTTTCTCAAAAGAGTTTTCTATCAAGTTTCTCTATGCAGAATGTCAGTGTGGGCTTTTTCCTTGGCAGACCTTAAAATCTGTTAAAAGTTAGATTTGCCTAGGATGACCCAAAGTTAGTTTCTGGGTAAGCTTTTACATGATATTTGTTAGGATTTTAGTGATTTAGTACCCAGTAAAATGAAACAGGTTGCTATTTACAACTCTTGATAACAGTTCCTTGTAACTTAAGATATTTGCTAAACACAAGTTTTGGGCTTGAGAAAGAGCTGAATGCAGGCTTGCCCCAATTTAGCCTTCCACTGAACTGAAAGAACTGAAGCCAGAGTATAATTCACTGTAATACTGATGACTGAACAAGGTCAACATTGTTAAACTATAACCAAGTGTCAGATAAATACAAAGTAGCTGTTTCTCTACATCTACAAAAAGCTCTATCTTGAGCTTTTAGCTCAAGCATTTAGATCTTGTGTTGTAATTACTGGTGTTAATTAGACAGTATCTGAAAGGGCTGTTCTCACTTCAAAAGTCTTGTCACTTGTAATGTCTTCAAATAAATCTCTTAGTTAATAAAAACACATTTTGGAAAGAGTTTGGTGCTCCAGTGCTTGGGGTATCTCCTTCTTTGTTTACACTGAGGTAAAACACTCCTTTAGCATATTGGATTTTTACTTAACAGGAAAAGGGGATAGAGATTGCCGTGTTTATCAACTTTTTTTCTTTTAAGTAGCAGAAAATTATCAGAATGGTAGCGTGGTTCCAGCTAAATCATTAGATGAGGTGGAGCTGAGTTTAAGGGAACAATTTTTGGGAGGATTTTTTATATTTACCTTGTCTTTGTTTTTATAAAGAGATTTGTACTATTGATTTAATGGGGAAAGACACAAGACAACATCTGGTGGTCTGTGAGAAGAGTATCTTTCAGGCAAAACTTTTATTGTATAGGTAGAACTTAATGGAAAAATATTCTCTTCATTTTCTCCTTCGAAAGGGAAAGCAAAGGTTTCTGTGCAAATCAACATGATTTGAACATAATCTGGGATTCTGAATGCTGCTCTTGAAAGATCCTTTATTGCAGGTTGTAGTAGTTGAGGCAGTCTGCCCACCCAGTTCCCCCAAACGTGGATCTTAAATGGTGCTTTTGGAAAGGTTCTGAAATCACAGCAGATTTTAATTACCTTGCTCTTATCAAGTAGCTTGGGAGGATGTAGAGATGAACTGTGTGACTTTCAGTGTTATGCAAGGCTGTGCTCAAATGATGTTTAAATGAGCTTTTAGAAGAATTCTCCAATATACTTTGGAGATAAGATGCATTACTATAATAAATCAATAAACATATCTTTAGGACTCTCCCAGTCAAACCATCATGCTTATTTTATGTATCAATAGACTTTATTGTAGCATTTAGCATTGTCTGGTCTTGCATGTATGAATGAATTTATGGATGGGGTGGGTTGACCTGGCCAGTACTCAAGACCCAGTGTAAATGAATAGGAAATTCTGGGACTTTTCCCCCTTGTATAATTGTCTGGCATGTCAGGTTTATGAGGGAAGACTTAATAATTCCAGATCTCCTGTCTCAAATGGACCAATGACAAATAATTTATTATTTATTAAACACATTTTTTTTTGTCATGGACTAATCCTATCTGGCATCCTTAATTATTTGGTCTTGCAAAAAGCTGCTTCTCAGCTTTAATAAAGGACTTGATAAAAAGATGAAAGCCAATAGTCTTCTTAGCCTTCTCTATTGCTCAGTAAATAACTGAAGAATGATGGTACAGCTGTTTCAGAATTTCAACTGATTAAGTTTGTGTATTTGGATGAAAAGTGCTCTGTGTTCGTGTGACACCTCCTAAATTGAACTGTGTAGTATTCAAAACTACATGAACATTTAGAACTCCTGCAGGCTGTATTTAAAGTTTATATTTAACTGCCTATTGCACATTTTTTTTTTCTGGTAGAGATTTTCTTCACTTAAATTTATATTTTGAGCTTTGTGATCTGTGTAATTCCAGGTCAGTGTCAGTACCTAGTAACTTCTCTATCTTTCTAGTACTACATTAGTTTTAATACCTTAATTCTGAATATTTTAGTTTTTAAACAGGACATGACAAATTGGTTAGTACTCTCTATAGCAGCTCAAAACTGAAACTTCCTTAATGCAGGGCTTATGCTTATGAAATATTTACTCATTTTGATACAGAGAAGCTGTATGGAGATTTCTTGACTTGGAATCTAGAAGACACCCTCTGCCAGTTTCCTCTAAAACCTGGAAAGATTGCAACACTTATTGTAAACATTAAAGTGAAGCTGGACTTTTCTTGCCAAGAAAACCTTCTGCAGGATCTCAGTGACGGTGAGTTTTTCATTTCTCCTTGCTTAGGAGGGTTGTATGTGCTGCTGGAAACGCTTTTCTAATTGCAGTGCCATTTGTGTTAAACTGATTTGTGGTGTGGCTGCATGTTTGAATATTTGTGTCTTGTAAAGCACAGGCAACCCTTGGCTGAGCTCTGCAGATTGAAGGGTGAATTTTTGAGACAGCTGTGGGCATGAGAGTCTGGCCCAACCTCACCATCATGAGACCTTGCCTCTGTCTTTTAAAATATTTATGTAAAGTGTTTTTGAGGTATCTCCATGTATCTTTACCTTATGAAGGTAAAGAAAAATAATTCACAAACATCAGTGGGATTGAAAGAAAAATAGCATTGAGTTGATTATTTAGTTATCTAGGATTGCAAAATTCTGAATGATTTCTGAGTGCAATTTTGCCTAAAGTGACAGACTGAAATTGAAGGCATAATCCCCCTAATATTTGTACTGCAGAGAAAGTACTGTGTGTTCAAACTTATTTTGAATAAAAGGAAGCTGCAGTGTTTGCTTCTATTAGAATTATTTGGAATTACAAGTACCAGACACTTGTTATAATGACTTCCTTTTTATAATAAACACACAGTCTTTCTGGAGTAATTACTCTACTCTGTATTTTTTCATTTGTCTGATATGTTTACATTGATTAAATTACCTTGACAAAACAAGATATTCCTGTATTAAAAACTCTCTGTTATTTGGATTTTTTCCCAGGATCCTCTTGCAGGTATGCATTAACATTATAACTAAACTTTCAGTATAGAAAAATACAACAAAATTAATGCAGAGCTTATTCAGGTTGAATAGGAATGATTTCTGTGAGTTACTTTGCAAATGCATTTAGACAAAAATTATAGTAGTCGTTAGTAATGATTGAAAGATTTTGGTTTTGAAACCTCCCTAATGTAAAATATAAAGATACTTAAAAAATATTTTAGGACTTAACTGCACAAACCTTACAGTGTTGCTACACTAAAGTTCAATATAGAGCTTGTTGAAAATACTGAAGGGACAGTGAAGGAAGAGCACACCCTGACATTGTGAAAACACGGGTGCCAGGGAATTGAAACTTTGAGAAATGCCCTTTGATAGACAACCAGTGAAATTTCATAGTACATATGTATATGATATATATGCACAAATATATATAAGTTTTTCTTCATTTTCCCAGTGTCCAAAAATCTCTGAGGCTGCACTTGTCTAGGAGCTTTTCCGATGAAATAACATAACATAAACCCAAAGTGTTCTGTAGGAGGTGAAGATGCCTCTTGGTATGGACACTGAACAATAGTGGGATTTGGATCTTGGTTTCTGTTTACTTGTATCCAGCTCTTATGGGACCACAGATGAACAAAATCTGTCAACACCATTTTTACCCTACTATTACCTCCTGCTTCTCTGAAAAGTTGTGTATCTGAAGTAATTTGTCTTTTCCTCATTTAGTGATGATAAAGGAGTAGGATCCATTAATGCTTTGTTGGAACTTCGGTATCTGTGGGTGCTGTGTACTCTGTGTCCTTTGAAAGTATTATTAGGGATGCTAAGTATATTGACAATTTATTTGCTATTTTAGTTTTTATGTGTTGCTTTTAACTTTACAAATGCTGAACTTCCCAAAGAGGGGATAAGAGCCTGGTGGGAAGAACAGTAAAGAGCTAGAAAAATCAATGGCAACTATGACATGACTTATAATCATCACCTTTTTCTTTTGAAGACCAACCACATTTACAATGATGATCAAAATACTTTTGTCTCTTAAAAGTAGTGTCTTCAGTAGGGCAGTTTTTACTTTCATGTCTTTGCATTTGCTGCTGTAATTGTTCCATTTTGCACTGTTTGTGCAAAACAAAGGACACAGTGCAGAAGGGATAAATTACTGATGTTTCTGATGATACACATTTATCCAATAGGAAAGTAAACCAAGCCATCAATCTGAATTGCTGACGTGTGTTGATGGTGTGCTGTCTCACTGAGAGAAATGTTGGGTGTTTTTCCAGAGTAAAGGAAGCAAAACCACGAGTGGCTGTACAGGATCAGATCAGTGACCATCCCAGCCAATAATCCTGACTGTGACTGTGGCTAAGAGCAGATTCCAGTGGGACAATACAAGAAAGATTGTGCACATACTCACATACTTCTGTTTTCCTCTAGGCTTTTGCCCTCCAACTCTTATTAGCTTAGTTTTCAAGACTGAATATGTTTTCTCTGCTTCTAGGCACTTTTACTCATCCTTAGTGGGTTTCTCCTTCCTGAAATTCTTCCTTCCTTCTGTCAGCACTTCACAACATGCCAGGGCAAGAAGAGTCACAGCTACACTACTTTTTAGCAGCTTTGCACTTACTGGTGTCCTTGTGTTCCCAGGTTTTTTTATTGCATGAGAGCGCTAACAGGACATCTTCTGAGCATGGTTCCTGCAGTGATTTGATGCATTTTCTCAGTATATTGTCACAGCAAACAGAGGATTTTTAGCTGTCGAGGGCTTAGCTGTCCCTTAGTTGTTATGGGAGCTGTTCCACATGTCAGCCTTGTCCCTTTTGAGCTCTCAGTTCTGGCTGTTTGAGGGAGGCTGTACACACTATTTGAAATGTGATCTGTGTGTTCTTGTAATGATTTAATGGGGCTCTTTATTTTGTTTTATATTATTTTCCTTACAATCATGGGGTAACACACAATTTATCATTTGCTTTTTTGACTGTTGCTGAACACTGATCTGGGAGATTCATGAACGTGTTAACCACACCTCCATGATCCTGCTTCTCAACAGAAATAGTATGCTGAGAACTTCTTATTCCATGTATAGTTTTAGGACTGTTTTCCCCCATTCATTTATGCTGAATTTTAACATCTTATTGGGTGTTGGTCTTTTGTCTCAGGTAACAAATGACAGGAGGAAATGGGTTCGGGTTGCACCAGGGGATGTTCAGATTGGATTATAGGAAACATTCTTCACTGACATGGCTGGAAAACATTGGAACAGGCTCCCCAGGGTGGTGGTGGAATCAGCAGCCCTGAAAGCATTCCAAAAAATGTGTGGATGTGGCACTTGGGGACATGGTTTAATGGTGAACATGGTGGTGCTGCTGGGCTGAGAGTTGAACAATGATGATCTTGGAGGTTTTTTCCAATCTTAACAATTCTGTGTTTCCATGTCTTAAAGCCCATTGACCAAGATTTGGGAGATCCATGCAGGGAGAACGATGTTTGCTACAAATCCCAGTGACATTTTGGCTCTCTTGTCCCTCAGCTGGATGGTTCAGGGTTCCTCCTCTGGCTGGGAAGGTCAGCATGGGCATTTAATTTCATTCTGAGGTTGTTACACTGAGCGAGGCAGCGGGAAGTGCTTGATCTGCTTTGTACAATCAGTTGCAAGGAGCTGAAGCAGTGAGATCTCTGTCACCTGTTAGGGTGACTAAAAAGGTCAACAGGATATTCACATTATGAGCATAATGAATTTCCCTTTCCAGCTATTATACTGCAATTTCTGAAATTCAGCGTTTCCCTGACACTAAATGGGGTAAGAATAATAGCTCCTCTTTCTGGATTATATTTACATGGACTAGTTTGAGGCTTTTAAAAAAGCTCCTGTTACATGGGGACAGTGTTTTTCAAAGTTAATGAATTAATTTACAATGAGTACTTCATTATGTAGCATGTTAGTGTTCATTTATTCCCTGTATAGGGAACCTAAAGACAAGTGTCAGAATATTTAAATTCATAAACTCATCAAAGGAACTAATTAATTACATGTTGAGAGAGAAGCAAATCTCTGCCTTAAGTCTCTTCTTTTCCTTCTCTAGGGTGAAAAAGGTTGCAGAGAAATAATAGCATATTTCTAGAAGCACTAATCTTGAATATTTTTTAACATTGGTATGCAAGACCAGTGCATTTTTCATACTGCCTTTGTTGTTTTTCTGTTTTAATGGCCAGATTTTATCTACTTCAAAATGTCCCTGTACTTACATAGTGTACAGACAAAGCATTTTTTTTTGTTGGAATGATACCTGGTTTGGAATTTAAATGTTCTCTTGACAATTCTTCCAAGAAACTAAGTGAGTCTGGAGGACTCTATTAGGATAATGGTATCACTGATGATGATGATGAGGTCCTCAGAGATGTTTCAGTGTTATCATTTCTAAGAAGGTTTTTTTTTTTTTTCATCCCTGCAGTTTGAAGATGTCAGTTTGGTTGTATTGTTAAAATCAGTAAATGTGTTATTTTTCTTTTGTTCTTTTTTTTTTAATACAGATGCTTCTGTGTCCTCCATAAGTTCATCACTGTGTAATGTTAAAAAATAATCTTAATTTTTTGAGAGCTACAGAATTCTTCTTGAATTCCAGCTTTAGTACTTACGGAAGATAAGGTGCCCTTTTCTCTTCCCAGTGCACTTTAAACCAGATAAATCATTTTGTCTCCTGATTTGACTAATGTAGGGTGGGATTTTTTTGACAGTATGTAAGTGCCATAGTACTTCAGCCTATAGAAGTTGTACCAGCCACTACACAAATATGCAGAGAGCTGTTGTTTCAGACCCCAAATCTTTACAATGTAAATAGCTAAGGCAGACATGAGGCAAATAACAATAAATTGATTATTGGCACATACAGGCCAATAAACCTGTTATGCTGTTCCTTTGCTGAGGCACTTTATTTTAGTATCTAATGTAATCTGCATACATAATCTCTAGTGTTTGTTATGAACTTCTTTACACTTCATTTGTTCTCCTTCATTGCATTCACCCTTATTGTAAATTTATCTTCCAGTTTTAGTTCAGTTCAACAAGCTCAGGACATAACTGTTTACTTACAGTGCATTTTTTATTGTTCATTATTGTTTTCAAAGGTAATGGGGTTTTAAAAAACAGCTCATGTCTGGTACATGTTGGCTGTGCCCTGCTCTTGGGAGCCAGAGAGCTGCTGCATTCCCAGGAACTTGGCCTGGAGTCCCTCCTGTCATGGTCCTGAGCACATTTCTGAGAGAGGGAGGAGGAGCTGCATCTCAGTGTTCATCTGAAGTGTGAAGGATGGATTATATTGCCTCAAATTCTGTGTATTCTGGTGTTATTCTGCCCTTTGTTGCTGCACACAGCAAATTTCTAGAATTCTGCATGCTTCATGAGAATACAGTTCTCTTTCTAAGGGAAAGAAAAAAAAACCATTCAAGTACAGCAAGCAGAGTCTGTCTCCTGCCTCGTTTTTTTCTATTTTTTCCACATGTTTAAAGTACTTTAAAGCTGTTACAGTGTTTGTATGAGATGTTGCCTACCAAGAGGTTTTTGTTTTGAAATTTCAATCAGGCAAGAATTGACAAAATAAACAAGTGGGTTGAGGTGGCATTTAGTTTTCATATGTTATGATCAAGCTGTGTGCTTCCCAAAAACTCTATGATGCTATGACATAGCATCATAGAATAGTTTGGATTGGAAGGGACCTTAAAGATCATCTCATTCCACCCCCTACCATGGGCAGGGACATCTTCCACTATCCCAGGTTCCTCCAAGTCCCGTCCAGCCTGGCTTTGAGCACCTTCCAGGGATGGGGCATCCACAGTTTCTCTGGGCAGCCTGTGCCAGGGCCTCACCACCCTCTAGATAAAGGATTTCTCCTTGTCAGTTTAATGCCATCCCTCCCCTTATCCTGTCACTCCATGGCTTTTTTCCCTCTCCAGCTCTCTGGAACTCCGTTTAGGAACTGGAAGGGGCTCTAGGTTTTCTCTGGAGTTTTCTCCAGGCTGCACAGCTCCAGCTCTCCCAGCCTGTTTCCAGGCCAGAGGCATCCCAGCCCTTTGATCATCTTTAATGCCTCCTTTGGAATTGGTCCAGCAGTTCCTCGTCCTTTTGGTGATGGGAGCCCCAGAGCTGGACAAAACACTCCATGGAGGATCTCCCTAGAGCAGAGGGGCAGAATCCCCCCAGAAACATCCCTGGGCTGCAGGAGGGGATTGTGCTCTGGGCCAGCAGCCTCTCCTGCCCTCCCTGGAATGGGCTGCCCAGGGTGGTGGTGGAGTCACCATCCCTGGAGGTGTTTCAGGAAAGACTGGACATGGCACTCAGTGCTCTGGTCTGATTGACGTGGTGATGTCTGGTCATAGGATGGACTTGATGATCTCTGAGGCCTTTTCCAATGTAAATGATTCTGGGATTCCTCCTCCTCCTGCTGCTCCTCTCGGGGTCTCTGTGCTGCTGTTCAGGAAGTTGCAGGAAGCAGATCTGCACTGCTGTTGGATTGTATGAAATTCTCCTGGAAAGAAGCATCACTTCAGCCTAAAACCTTCCACTGTTTCCATCTCGTGTGACATCGAACTGCCTGGATGCTGCCTCAGAATCCAAACCTTTGTGGTTTCCTGCTGTCAGTGGAACAGTTTTTAAGTGTTTCCTTACTGTGGAGTTGGAGACTTTTTTTGTTAAAAAGTGGATCTGTTTTTGTCCTCTGGATCAGGCCAGTGCTCCTTGCACAGCGTGACATGGGACAGGAGCTGTCCCATGCCACCTCTACCTTCTGTGCTCAGTTAACACATTGTAAATCTACAGGTTTAACTCCCTGAATGTACTTTCCCTCATTCAAGTAAGAAATTTTGTGGGATTCTTCTGTGCAGTGTGCTTGGAAAGTGGCTAATAAAGTTAAATTGACAATTTACTTAACATTTGACAGGAGAGAGGAAATGCTGGTAAGAGATTTTGCTCTGTTGTGACAGCAGTGACTGGGATGTTGGAAAGGCAAGCTGTGTTTTTGCAGTTACCATGGAAAAAATGTTGGTCATATGCTGTTACCATGGAAATATTCAGTGTGGATTGTTGAAATTAGGAAAATTTCTGGACAGAGTAGAAAGACAATTACTCTTTTTATAGTACAAGGCTGCTTAGGATGTTTGACAGTAGGGATTGACAAAACAAAACTGTGGAGGACTTAGCGTCTTCATCTCTCTAAACTTCATAAGAGAAAATAAAATGTATGAAATCTCAAAAAATATAAGTATCAATAATGTAAAACTTCTGGAGAACTGCTTCATTGGTGATTACTGTTTCCTTCTGCCATCATTAAGTTCTGCAACCTACCAGGGTTTTTAACAGGATTTACCCCATTCTGACTATTTAATGTATTGCAGAGGAGCTGGGCAAGGTCTTTTCCCCCATTGCTGCCTGATCAAAGAACAAAAAAACCCAAAATAATTTAAAAAAAAAAAAAGGTGGCAGAAAATAATTTTTTGTCCTCTGACAGAGAACTTGCTTTGAGCAGTCCAGGCTGTGAAGGGCTGAGTCATTTGCAGCATAACACAATACCTGGCACTGGCTCTGTGAGAGTGCCACAGACTTGAGACAGAAAGTTCAACCATTACCAAGTTGCCTTGGACTTCCCTTCCATCCTGATGTTTCCTTTGCTAGAAGACCTCCTTTTTCAGATATAGATTAGAGTCAAAAATTTCTTCTTTTCAAAGATAATGTTTAAACTATTGTCTTTTCTTCCCCCAAACACTGTAGAGAATAAAAGTAAAATGGGATTTTAAAGCATAAAATAGTTAAAAAGGCATTAATTGTATCTTTGTGATGTTGTTTTAGTTATTATCTATTCTTCTCTCAAAGAGGTAAACCTCATGCCATATAAAAAGTGGAAAATCTGACTAATGCCATGCAGGTTTTCATACTTCGTTCTTTTCATGTTTTAATTTGCAATTTTATGCACCAGTCAGTGTCAGTTTTTGTTCTAAATATAGAACTAGTGAAAATCATTCATCAGTTGGAGAAGAATATTTTTCCTCAGTTAAAACTTTCCTCAGTTAAAACTTCTAATTTTCATTTTGAAAGAGCAGCTTTCAAAGCCTGTGATCAAATGTAGGTCTGTGTTTCTGTCTGTATTTTGTCTCATTCATGGTCCTGCTGCATTGCACGGGCAGGGTGCCCTCACCTCCTGTCCTGCTCTCCCAGGAAACAGGAACTGATAGAACAGGATATTTATTCAGTGCTAAGGTGCATTTTAGAATTACTTAGTGAAGGAAATTGCAAGTAAGGGAATATAGGAATACTCCCTTTGTTTTCTCATTTGGGTACCTCTGAAGTTTAATGAAGCAAAATCCCTTTCATGTTCCATCTTATTCTTATGGTTTCTTCTTTTGTGGAATGTATCCTCAACATGTCCAGATTTCATAGGAGCAATTCAGGAAATATGTTTGGATTTTGTGTAACAAGTTGGTGTTTCCTGTGTGTTCAGCTGTATCTGCTGCTGTACATGATATTTTGCTTGTGTTTGTAGATAGCAGTTGCTCTGCACAGCATCAAGGAACAAAGTCTTTCTCTTCTTTGGATGTAAATCTAAATAATAACAAATAGTCCAGTCTAGTTTTCCTGTCTGTTAAAGCTTCATGATTTTAATTCTCTTGTTCTTCTAACTCTTTTGACTCAGCAGTAATTTTCACACATTTCAAGTTTGTGCTTAAAGTGGAGCCCTGGTTGGGTTGAGAACCCCAGATATGCTGCAGTGCATTCATTTACCTTCAAGTTACACCTTGCTGGCAGTAACAGACACTGTTAAGTTGTTGTGTTGTCTTCTGCTGTTATCCCATGTGTGCCAGTTCCCAGACTGGGAGTAAGCACCAAACTGGGGACATTCCTTTCAGGCTATTTCTTAAGCCTTTTTGTTGTCTCTTCCATGGAAACCTTAAGTTTTCATTCTGCCTCCTTTATAAATGAGAACTATTTTGGCTATTTTTGCATCAGTAGATGTACAGAACATGACATCTCTATTTTCTGTCATCTTCCACAATATATACTTGTAAAAGAAATCCTCAAAGCAGAAATTAATTTAAAGATCCTAAGGAGCTGATAGGGTCACACTGTCATGGAAAACCACAAACTTTGATTTTTATTTTAATACTGTAAATGTAAAAACTGATTTTATATTATTAACTCTGATATTTCTGTTGTGATATTTCAAACGCAGTTGCCATCCTTCCTGTGATATTCACTCAGTTTTTGATGTGTTCAAGTTCGGTTATTTTTGGTGTCCTGGGAGAAACAGCTAAATAGTCTTTGACTTTTGTTTTGTCTTTTTGTGTAAAAGGTTAATATCACTTTTTGTGTATTTTCTCTCCCTTTGATAATACAGGTATAAATTAATTGGAACAAAACATAGCTTTAGACAAGCAGAAGTAATTCTATTTATTCTGTTCTCCAGATGGGATCAGTGTCAGTGGACTCCCACTCTCCAGTCCTTTCCGGCAGGTTGTCAAACCAAGAGTGGAGACCAAACCTCTTAATCCCCAAGAAAGCAGTAAAGTTGGTGATTTCAGTCATGTCAAGGTAAGGGAACGACAACAAAATAAGTAAAACCTGTGGTTTTTTGTTGTACTGTGCTATGGTTTGTTGTGTGATTAAAAAACAAAGGTTTCCTTGTCTCATAAATATTTCCCTTTGGTTTTCTTTAGCACAGTTTGATGTTCTGTGTTTGGATTGTTGTATTAGAGCCAACAAACAAAAAAGGTGAAGAAAGATCAGGCTATGAGTGGAAATTGCAGAGCTGGCTGTCCCTGTGGTGTACTGGGGGAGCTGTCAGCTCACCTCATGGTGCTTTCTCCTACTATTTACTCTATAGGAAGGTGCTTCTCTGTGAATTCTTGGCTTTCTTGCAGTGAGTTTTTTTAGTGGTGTTCATACAAGTAATAAAACAGAATAGTTGAGAGAGTCAAAGGAGAAGTAAATAAAAGTAGCAGGGTAGAAGAACAATTGTGTAGGTGGAAGAACAGTAGTGTAGGTGGAAGAACAGTAGTGTAGGTGGAAGAACAGTTGTGTAGGTGGAAGCTGCACTGTGCTTACCAAGAGTCTGCCCTGGCCTAAGCTGTTCTTTACTTTTCTGTGGCAGATCTTACCTGTTGAAGGTGTAATGTTGTTTTGAGCATGAAGTAAGTTTAGCTTCATAATGGCCAGATTTGAAGAAGATATGATTTAAGATGATAATAGGCAAGATTGTAAATAATGGACTGCAGCACTTCATTGGTCTCTTCCCAACTTCTGGTGAATGTTGTGTTGTGTGCAGTATTTGATACATTCCCTGCACAGGTCTGTGTTCTGCATCAGCTCATCCCATCAGGAATTAGAGCGAGTGTTGCACGTGGCAATATTTGGTTTCACGTGTGTTTACCTCAGCAGCAAACACAGGTTCTGCTTTTCTCATTGACTTGCTTTGCCTGTGAATTTGCTTCCTTCACAGTGAGAATTCCATCTGAGCAATAAACAGGTGAAACTGTTAATTTGTATAAGTGTGTTTCTTTTGGACCATTAGCACTGCTAATTCATCATCAATTGATTCTGCAGAGAACATGACTAGAGCACAGAAAAGGTGTTAGCAAAATTACTAAAGCCTTTGTGTTTTATGACATAGCAAGGTGTTTCCAAATTGTTTATAAATATAAATCAGCATGATTGAGGAAATAATTTACTATTTAAGTGAATAAAATGTCCAGCATTAATTTTTAAGTTCAAGGCTTTGTTTAGAATGTCCGACCTATACACACTTCTCAGTGACAGCGGCAAGGGGAGTGTTCAAGATAGGACTAAAATATCTAGAAATGCAGAACTTTGCACCAAGTGCATGAAGAAAAAGGCATTTTGGTGCACTTTTTGCTTGTCAGTCAGTTGTCCTGGCAACCAAGAAGTTACAGGTTCCCAATGAGCTATGTGATAGTATTCGAAGGATGTTGGAGGCCTGCAGAAACTCAGTTTTTAACATGTGTAGTAGTGGGAAGGCACATGCTGGATCCTGTTGCCAGGTTTATGGAATGAATTTTGATTTAATTGGTATTTTTTGATGGAACAACCATTCAGATGATCAAAACTATTTTGACTAGAGAATGTACATTCCAACAGCATCAAAGAGTTCTTTGCTGAGTAAATGTCTCTATGTCCCGAGCCTGATGAGCTCACTGTGGTACAGCACCTGTAGCTAGCCTGGAGTTTGTGCCAATTAAACTACTATGAGCCAATAATTGGACCTGCTTGGATTAAAAATGTCTATGGAACTCAAAACTATTCAGAACTGTGTTAGAAATGTTTTTTTGATTCGCTGGACTGGCCACATATTTAAGTCTTAATGTACGTGGACAGACACAGTGGGTAGTGGGTAAATGACCGGAAAAAATTACCTGTTATAACTGAGGAGATGTATTTGCCTCTTTAGGCAGTCATTCTGTGATAATGTGTATTTCTGCTTGTGACTTCTATTTTAACACTGTTCTTTAGTAGGAAGCAGCACAGGAACCACCAGTAGGTTAAAATGAAAGCTAGATAAATTCCAAACCATAGAATCAGGGAGTTACTGTAAACAATCCAGTCAATTAGGCATTTAAAGATATAATTAATGCTGTGGTCCGATTCTCTTGGCTGAGGTTTGAGGAATTTTGCTGTAGTTGTGGATTTGAGTCTCACTGTTTAAGACTGGGTGTCTTTGAGTACATAAATAATATTCATGGTCAAATGCTTTTGCTCAGACATTGCTGTCTGAAATGAAACAAGCGCGGATCCACTCATGAGAGATGATCCAAGGTTCCCTTTGATACTGAGTCTCAAAATATTTGATATTTATGAACCTTTTTGAGTTCCCTAGAACCTCCTTAAAAGATCCTTGAGTTTCTCCCTGTGGCAGCAGAACAAATCTGGGTTTGTGGGCAGTTGGGGATGAGCACTGGGTTACATTTGGTTTATTGCTGTGCCAATTAGAGTGGTTTGACAAGGACTAATGTAAGAAGCAAGTGGGAGTTTTCAAGTTAAGAAGCAACATGGATCTTTAACAATTTGTATGGTGAAAACACTCTGCTGTCACTTATTCATGATTTAACAATAGGTGTCTGGTGTGAATATTCAGGGGGAGTGGTTATTTTTCAATCCTGCATGCTGTGCATAAGCTCATCCTCAAATAAAAGTGAATTTCTGCAAATGAAAGTGAATGTAAATCAATGCTTCTCGTGTTGCTGATTCTGAAATGTCCTTGTTCAGATATTTATAAGCCTCATACTTAAACCTTCCCTCCCTACTTGTTTGCCTTACAATATTTGTGCTTCAGTCTTGGATATTGCACTTGAGCTTCTCTGCAATCTCTGTTTCCAATTTTGCTGCAGGCTGTCTCCTAATAAACCAGTCACTGGCTTCTGGAAATGACTGTTACAATGAGCTCATAAATTCAGTGTAAAAATTGCTTTATGACCTCATCATAAAGCTTGCTTATACCCTCAAGCTGAATAGAATCTCATGCTGTAATATTATGTTCAGATACTCTTTTGTGCTGCTCAGTGCTGGGTGGTTGGGATGAGCCTTGTCTAAACTCCTTGCTTCTTCCAGGGTGCATCTGCATGAAAGGATGATTTACCCTGCTTAGGCAACTCAACTTTTCACCATTGCAATGGTGATACTGGTGTGTGGATGTCAGTTTTGAGGCTGAACCTGTTATTTTTTGAGTAACATTGCAGTGTGTTTAGACATTCAACTATTTGATGTCTAAATGGAAAAGCTGCAGTGAAAAATTTAGCCAGATGTCTTAATCTCTCAGCAAACACTGTCAGTTTTAACCTAGGGAATTCTGCACTGCTTTTCATGCTTGGAAGCTGAGATTATGTGGTGTAGTCTAGTTCTTGTCAGATAGAAGAAACACACTGGCACTTCATTCCATTTTCCATATGGACTTGAGCTTTAGAGATCTGTCCAACCCAAATGAAATGGAGAACTCTTTTAGCTGGATGATGGAAACTTTAGAATCATATTGTGAGTTTTTTAAAATCTTGTTTTAAGCTCTTAAACACACGCAGTGCTTACTGGCCAGTTGTTTGGCAGACAGGGCTGGTTTATAATTTATAAGGGATTTGGCTGACTTCTTTATTTGTTTTGAGACTTGTTTGTTCAGGAGAATTTCTCTCTGCATCCTGAATGTGAGCTGTAATTCTGGCGATTCAGCTGCAGGAGCTGGAGAGGTTTAAGTACTCTCATAAAACTTCTCTGTTTCTGCACTCTCAGTAAATGGTAGGAAGTGTTAAAATACACTATGTAGATCTAATTTAATTTAACACACTGTCTTTAATGTATCTTTTCTGATTTACTCAGCAGTGTATTAAGATGAGATACAGGCTTTAATTGGATTTTTTTCTATTCAGTTCTCAGGCTTTACTCTGCTAATAGGGACAAACTTTATATTGTTGATACTTTAAGCTCTAACTCCTTTTATTCATAAGCCTTATATCTATTCTAAGTTTAAGCCTTTAAACAGAACAAGTGGGGATTTTTTAAAAATTTTTAAAATAATTTTGGGTACTGCTGAAGTTAGAGCAGATGTTAAGTCTGTAGAACACAACTGAAATTTAAATTCCTTTAATTGAAGAAATGTGAATATAGGAATGAGATCTTAGGTACAAATATATCTTCCATTTTAAATGTTGTACTTCCACACTGTCCTATTTTGTAATTCAGTATTATGCTTGTAAATTCTGTGGCCCTGAGTTCTCCCTGAGTATTAAACATGTCAAGTCTTATGTTTCTATCTCTTGTTTCCCTAATAACTTTCAAGATGGTAGAAGATAAAAAAAAAGTAAACAAAGCTATTTCACTTCCAAATCTGATTTTTATCAAAATAATATATAGATATTATTTTTATAATTGACAGTTTGTGATATGAGTGCCAGAAGGCCACTCACATTTCCTGAAGCCTGCTCAGATTGGAGCTGTGAGCCACATCAACCTTTGCCAGGTCAGCAAAGTGCTTTTTCTTGCCTTCCTGGGCAAGGATTGCAGTTTTCTTTGAGATAAAGTGGATTATAAAAATAGAGCCGTTCTGCAAAAACAAGGGAGAGATGGGTTTTTGGCAGTTGGTCCCTGTCTGGCAAGATTTGATTATGATCTGGATCTGGATGAAAACTGGCAATTTTTGAGCAGTCTGGGTCTAAATGCTTTTAACTTTCCTTCCCTGCCCAGTTCAGCTTTGCTTACCTTCCCTTGACGTCTGTAAATAGTTGAGTATTGCACACAATTCCTGCTCATCACTCCTCTTCCTCTCTTCTCCTGTGAATTGTTCTCTCAAGAAGGGAACAGTCTGTTGTGCCCTAGGGAAGGCTGTAATTCAGAACATTAAGAAAATATTTTATTAAAGCTATTCCCTAGAGCCAGGTGTGGAAAAAACCCTTCTAGCCCTTGGATTTGGATAAATTAAATGAATTCAGCTTGTCTGGAATTTTACTTTCAATATTATCATAGTAGCATCAGCAATTTCAATGCAATATGTTTTAGAAGTTGCTATTTTTCCCATCTTATTTGACATGAAGGAAGGATTAAAAATTTTTTAAAGTACTAATAGAAAAAAAAATGGATTCACTGTCTGCCTGTCAAAAGCTCTGTTTCTGTGGACTTTCTTCATTCCCACTCAGAAAACAAGTGATGATGCCCTGCTTGTACCCAAACAAACCTCTCATCAGGAGTAGCTGCAGGTACCATCTCCTGTATAAACCACACTTCATCTCTCTCTTGTCTAAAGATGAACAGAGAAAAATGAAAGTTGACACCAACACAATAAACAGAGCTTATGTGAACAGCTGGAGGTGGTCACATCCATAATGACATTGTGATAAGAAAGGAAAAAGTCTTAATACTGAAGCTGGCTTTTGTAGAAGGGTGTTGGCTGTGTAGAAGGTGAGGGGAGAAAAGGAGAGGAAGTTGACAGGGTTAGAATAATGGAGAAATAATAAAGATGGGATTGTGTGAGGACCTGCTGAGCTGGAGACTTGAAGTGGAGGGAGAGAGGGTTGGAAGAAACACCTGGAACAGGGTGGTGAAAGTCCAGTCAGCTCTGTAAGAAATTTTCAGAATAATTAGAAACTGAGATGTTTGTGTGAATGCTCTGCTTGCATTGGACTATAAATTTCCTCAGAATGTCCTTCCAGAGGTCAGAGAGCCCCTGCAGCCTGGAGCTCTCAGAATGTAACCTGCTGTGTGTGCCATGGTCAGGTGTCACAAATCCAGAATCCCTTCAGGGTTTTACACATTGATTTTGCACTTGCAAGTTCTTGTGTGTTTAGTTTTTCTCTTTTAATGAGAACAGATGAGGGAGGTCAGACAAAGTTTGGATCAAAGACCACTCTTTATTTCAGGTGCCTTTTTATTTGTTTCTTACCTGTGTACTTTCACAAAGCTTGTGTTGTAGATCCAGACATTTGCTGCTGAAGTTGGTTTCAGCCTTGTGCTGCATTTTTACTTAAATATTGCTCATCCTGCATATGATAATGTTTTATTTCCAAATGTTTGATGGAACTTTTTTGAAATTCCATAAATTTTACTGATTTAATAGTTTTCTGTGGTATTTTACCCACAAAGCTCAGTGCATTGACAAGTAATGAAGAATAGCTTTACTGCAGGCTGTGCCATAGTTTTTTCTCTCCATTTGAGAATAAATAAATCTGCAAGTTCAGTTTCTTAATATTTCAAATAACTTTTTTTGGTTGAAATATTTTCCTTAATCATAGGGGCAGATCATAGTAAGGCTTGGAGTTTTGTTCTGATTTTTAGGCAGCTGGTCAAGGAGATAAAGAGCATCTTGATAAAACAAAAGTAGAATCTTTAGACTATGAATGTTCTGCTTAGCTAGAAGTGGCATTTTTAATAGCTGGTTCCCCCAGGAGCATGAGAAAGAGAATGAAGTTTAGTAATTTATCACTGTGGGGACTTCAGAAGAGTAGGTCAAGTGTGGTGGTTTTGTTCAGAAGGAATGGGAAGTGCAGAATGTGATGGCTGTAATTGATGCCAAGGCATTTTTGAAAGGGCACCTCAGAGTCTGCTTTACCAACTTTGTTTCACTGAGGGAAGTGACTGGAGAATCATCCCAGCAAGCTCCACATTTGCTGTTTATGGGTAAACCAGGTTTTAAATGTCATAGATTGAAAGTTTTTAGTAAGATAGTCTGTAAGAGGGATTGCTTAAGAGAATTTCAATATATTTACAAGTGTGTTTAAAGCTGTTTAATTTAGTACTAAGAATGATGTGCTGAATTTCTCATTGATCAATCAGAGGCTGACTCTTTGTTAGGGGGAGTAGGACAAGATTGACTTCAAAATACTTAAATTTCCAAGCAATGAAAATTATCTAAAATTATCAGAAGGAGAGGAAATTCTTTGTAAGACAAAGAAAAAAAAATCCTGAGAATTAAATAAATTTTTTAATTTATTAAAAGTTTGTAATATTGAGTTAGATAAAACAGATCCAGCTCGTATTTTGTTGGTCATTTTATGAAATTGGTTTCTCTGTTTTGTCATTAAATTTCTGATCTTGCTATGTATTGCAGTGACTGATGATGTGAGAGAGGGAAAAACAGGAGATGAAAAAAATGTTATGTGAAGAGGGGAAAGTGTAAGGATTTGAGGGTGTTGATCAACTAGAGTGTCATTTCTTAGATGTTTCTCTGTGATTCATTTAGACTCGATTTGCTGTAGGTATAATCTTAGAGTAAATTAAATTCCTAATGTTCTTGTGTTTAAATGGAATAAACAGCATGTTCTCTGGTAGTAGAAGATGAAAAGTACTATGAATATTACATTGGGAAATTGATCCTTTGCGCTGGTGCATGTTATTATTGTGTGGAGTATTTTCTGTACCACTTAGAGGTGTGTAGTTTGATGATACACTAGTATAAATATTACTGTTAAGTGACTTGGATGTGCTTCATCTGTCTGTAGTTATTAAATACAGTGAGCAAAATACATCACACTTGGCAGATTGGTAAGAATGGGGAACTCAGAATGACTTGCTAATTTTAAACCTGGGGCTCTTAAAATATTATTGGTTTAGCTGAAATAGGTCTGAGAAGAGAAAAAGATAAATGACAAAAAGCAATTAAAATACATATTTTGTAATAAAGTTAATCTCTGGAGTAAGGAAGCTTCTAGATTACATAATGCCAGTATCTAATGTGTCTAAATTCTATCAAGTTTACTTTCAGCTAGGTTATCTTTGTATCAAATGCCCAGCAAGGTGAGCAGTCCATTTCAGTAACTTTCTTGAGTAGTTCCATGAAATTCCACTCATTTTTGGATTTTGAACTCACTCATTTTTGGTTAGACATTGTACAAATGCAAGTAATATTTTAATTACAAGTCACAGATAATTATTACTGTTGCTGCCATTTGATACAGCAGCTGACAGTCCAGAAGGAGGAATAAGTTACTTGTCCCAAGATCACATAAGATGTACAGTTGGGAATATTGTCAAAATAACCACCAAAAGCTCCATCCTATGAAGAGGCTGAGAAACAGGTGATGTAATCTTGTTTCTTAAGAATATGAAAAAGTAATCTGAAATCCTGCATTCTTCAGTGCTGGAGAAATTCAACATAAGGTTTTCAAGGTTCTTTCCCTAGAACCTTGATCTTTTACCAAAAGCCATTTCTGGATTTTGCCCCTTTCATGGTGCTTGTTCCTATGGGCAGCTGTCTGTATCTTTCTGTTTTAATTCTTCCATGTTATTCTTCATTTGTTTTTCTACCTCTTGTTGGTCAGTGCAGTGCTGTTGGCAATCCACATCTTTTCCCTGAGTTTATTTGTTTGCTTGGTTATCACCTATAAATTATAGGTGCTCCAGGCTAGAATAATGAGGGGAATAGCTACAAATGGAGAGCAAATGAGCTGAATTATAAAAAAGATGGAATGTTATCCAGATGCTGGGAATCTATTCTTGTAGCCTTTGTGGAAAACTTCCTACTGATCATGATAAATTTACCTCTGAGGTCTCAGCATCAAGCCAAGAACTCTGAGCTGAAGCAGGCATTTTTGGAAGTTAGCCAATTTTATGGAAATATTTCAGTGGCAGAAAACTTTTTCCATCCTTACAGCAGTTCCTGTAATGGTGAAATAGCCCTTTAAAAGTGCATTTTACCATTAGCTCTAATTCATCTTACCTTCAACTTCCACCATTGGGTTTTAAAATAATAAAGAGCCTTCTTCCCTAGGTATCTTTTTTTTCTCTACTTATTGTAAATGAGATAATGTGGGACCAATTATTTTTAGAATTTTATTCAGAACTTTTGTGTATGACAGAAATTCTGAAGGAAGGAGGACACAGCTTTTCCTTCACTATTATACAGCTCAGTGATGATTGGCCCCAAAGTGCTGCTTTTGCTCTTGAAGCTGTATTTCTGTAAAGTTTAAAAGTTTATGAATTATAATGAACATTTTTTTAATGTTTCAGTTTTGAAACTGACCTTTTGGGTTTCCTTTGTGGTGGTACTGTCATGCAGTCGTGTTCATCATGACAAATTTTCAACCAGAAAAGAAGTAAAATAGTTGGAATTGAAACTGTTCTTTGTACTTGGTGTCCAAGTGTGGGTTATGATCTCCAAGTCTGGATGGAATGGAGTTGAAATTGAGGGTGATCGTTAGATTTTTAACAGAAAAATTAATAAAAGTAGAAATAATTTTATTATCATGTTCTATACCACTTCAGTGAATATTCCTGGGAATGATTGTTGTTCAAATTAAGAGATGTGATTTGAGGGAAAGCAAAAGCTGTCCCCAGATCTGAGCAGTTATAACCCTGTATTTTACTAATAACTTTGAATAGTAACTTTGCCTATGATTTCTGTGGAGTAGAAATACTCAATCCCCTGCAAAACCCAAACAATCCAATCTTCAGGTGTTTGTGCAGTGGCAGCTCTGCCCACCTCACCTCCTTTGTGACAGCCACTTGCTTTGAAAAGTCCCTGATGGAAAAGGTAACACAATGAGCCTGTGGACATTCTCTCTTTATTTACTGTACACAGGGGACCTTGTTTCCCCCTGAAAATTTGAATTTGTGACATAACTGTGTGCAAAACAACATATTTTCTGCGCTCTGCAGTGCCAGGCTAAATCCTGCTGAGCCGTGTGTTCATCACACCAGGCTCTCTTAGATGGGTGTGCTGAATCTCCTAAGGAACAAGAAGACATAAATAAGGGTATTTATATTTCAGGAACAAACATTTAGGGAATATTGGCTGAAAGAGAAAAGGAGGAAGAATTCAAGTCAAATTAATCGACTTAATAATTTTGCTTTAAGAAAAAAAAGTGTTCTGGACAAAATTCACAGATGTTTCTCTAATGTCCATTATCATAATATCCAGCTCACTCCAGTGAGGAATGTATGGAAAATAATATCACAAGGTCAACCTGACAGCAGGAATCTCAAATAGCTCTGCTTGCCCATAACTTCTGATTGCTGCTGTCCAGTGACAGTGACTGAGTATTACTTGTCTTTTCCTTTATATTTTGCCAGTGACAGGAGACAGGGCCCAGATCAGTTCTGATGCCTGCAGAGTATCTCCCATGCACAAAGAATGTCAGGAAGACCAAGGTCTGTGTCATTGATTTTCCTCCTCTGGAACACTGACACCTTTCTACTTTTGTCTAGTTTTTTTTTTTAAATATAATTAGCTCTTTGAAGCTTTTCTGCTTTATTTTTATTTTTATTTTTTTTTTCCCCCCAGTTTTTGTTTTTGTCTCTTCTCATCTCTCATAGTATTTTGTACTCACTGTTGCTTTGCCATGTACAAAATCCTTCCTGGCTTTTTCAGGAATCTTGCCATCTGTTGAGTACCTTGTACCAGCCTAACGTGTGAAAGTCTGTAAGGCTCAGCTCATGCTCTCTTTTCCTCGTTTGTTCAGCTCACAGGCTTGAGTCTTACTCAGAAAGAAAATCAAACTATGACCATCAGGCTTTTTAAGGATATGTAGAAGAATATCAAATGGGGATAGAAGTCTGTCTATGATTCTGACTGTGGTACATTTTCATTTTGCATCTTAATTTTTACCTTCCTTCCTCAGAGCAACAGAATCTCCCTATTTCAAAAAGCTCACAGTGTGTATTAGGAAAAAATTTCTTCACTGAAAGAGTTGTTAAGTAGTGGAAGGGACTGCCCAGGGAGCTGGGGGTGTCACTGTCCCTGGAAGTGTTCAAAAAACGACTGGATGTGGCATTTTGTGGTGCTTTTTAATGGACATGGTGATATTTGGTCAAAGGTTGGACTTGATGATCTCTGGAATTGATAATTCTATGATTCTTATTTGGCTCATGTATCTCCCAAAAAGAACTAAAAAGTAAAAAACTTTGTGCAGTTGTCTCAGTGACTGAAGGTTTAATTGCCTTCAGGAGAGTTAGAAGGTCTTTCTGTGTATTTCAGGAGAGAAAGGAAACTGCTCAGTCACTGCTCCCTGTGCTTTCCCAGCAGAGCCTGAATTTTATAGAAGCAAAACTTGCTTTTGGATGTCAAATCCTGCAGGTTACAGGATTAGGAAAACAATGGAAAATGTCCTTTGTAAAATTGGTTTCTAAGACAAGGAAAGCTTTTTCTTTTGAAGGAGTTTAAAAATTCAGAGTGCAGCAAGCAAAGTGAGGAGCTGTTCATCCTTTATGCACAAATGGTTAAATTCTCCAGAACAGTGAAACAGTGCATTAAAATTTTGCCAGCCAGTCTGAAGAACTGGCCTTGGACTAACCTAAAGAAATATGCTGGACTGGCTCTGGAGCAGTGTGTAGTGCTGCAGCACAGCACAGTTTCTCAGCTTCTCTAACATCTTTTCTTTCCCCCCTCTTTTTTTTTTCCTCTTGCTGTATTCCTTTGAAGGAAGGTACAGATTATTTTGATCATTTAGTTCCTGTGTTTTAAAAATGTATTCCTTTACATTTGCGTGGTTACCTGTTTGGAGCTGTGGTGGGCGTTATATTTTTCCAACCCTTAAAAATAAACCTTGAATTTTAGCTCATCACCCAGGATAAACTGAAATTTTCCATACTTCTCTCTCTGCATGACCAGCTTGCTGGTTTGCATTTTCCTGCTGTTTTATGAATTGGGAAAATCTCAAAGAATAGCAGCAGGCTTGAAACAGTGTTTTCCACGTTATGCTCTGTGTAGTGCGAATGAATTTCCTTGCAGGTTTGTCTGTGGGTTTTGTTCAGGCTCTGCTGATTTGAAAGCAATTAAATGAAAAACAGACACTAAAGGTTTAGAGTTTCTCTGCAGCATTTAATACTCGGGGAGTAGGTTCAGACTCTGGAGTGGTTGCTCTGAAGTGATGGAGAAGATCAAATGTGGAATTTCAATATTTCAATTTTTAACCTGAACACCAGGGTCTGAGCTTTTTCTAGGGGATTCTAAATTTAAAGGAGTATGGATTGAGTCAAGCCAACTGTTAAATGAATTTAAGGTGAAGAGATGATGAATATCTGTATGTCTGTTTTCTGTAATACCTTATTTATATCTAAATACTTTTTTTTAATTAAGAGACAGAGTGACCAAAATTGCCAAGACAGGAAGAGTAAGAAAGGCTGTTTTGCTTGTTGTCACACAAATTTGACAATAGCTGAGGTTTTTCTCCATTTGACTCCAGGGCATACACAATTCCTAATTCGAGTAATGCTTTATCTGTGATGAGGCAAAGATCCACCTTTTTCTGTGAACTGACACTATCAGGATGATTCTTTTTATCTCCTCTTTGTAGTCAGTAGTAGTCCTGTGTACCTGTCCTTGCTTTAGCTCAGTAGCAATCAGTGGGAATAACTAAGGCTACAAAGAAAAGAAAGAGGAAAAACTCTGAAATCTGAATATTGCCTTTTCCTTTATGTCTTGTGATAATGTCCAAGTTCTTTAAAATAGTTGTGATTGCTGCTGGTAGGTTTTTTTCCCCCTCCTGTCTCAGGAATTTCTCTAATTGCCTGCCAGTGCCACTTCTTCAGGTCTTTCTATCAGCTTATGTTCATATAATTTTTTACAGATTGCTACTCTGCATCTTTAATGAGTATTCTGAGCACAAAGTGAAAACAAATCTATGACCTCCTAGAAGGAATTAAGATTTTTTTTCTGCAGCTAGAGGTTTTAAACAGTAATATAAACAAAACTATTTAGCTGCAAATAAACAGAAGAGAATTGTCAACATTTCCCCTCTTGATTGCATTGCTTCCCTTGCTTCCTTCTGAGAAGGTTTTTGCTTTTCCTTTACTTTTTCACTTGAGGACTTAGAAGAAGGAGTTAAGGCTCTGACACTTGTGTAGTTCTGTATGGCTGCTGTGATTACAATGTGCTGTTAAAAATGTCAGCAGTGTCCCCATCCCTGGGGGTGACTCTGCCCGGCCGTGTCACAGGACCTCTCCAAGCTGGATCTTGCTGGAATCGTTCTTGGAAATGTAGGGATGCACCTGTTCTGAAATTAATTCAAGAGGACATTTCAGTATTGTGGCAGTCTTGGCAAGTGTTAAATGTGTTAATCCTTATGTCCTACCCATACTTGTGTGTTATTTGGATAAAATTCAGCTTAAATTATCACAGCATCCCAGCAACTTCTGGTGGGTTTTTTTTTCCCTTTTCCTCCTTTTTTTTTTTTTTTTTTCTTACTGCATTCAGAACCTTCTTTTAAAGAAATCTGATTGAAAGTTAAGCCTTTTATTTAATATACCACTGAATTGAAATTTCTCCACATTTGCTCTCACAGAGTTTAATTTTAAATAGATTTGTATTTTCCATTAATATATTGTTTAAGATAAAGCTGAGTTAAATAATTAGTGACTGCTAGAGAATGTATGTGTAAATTAACTTTTTGCTTGCAAGTTATTAATGAGTGAGAATTTATGATGTTTACAGAAATAAAATCTTATAGGATACTTAAATTCCCTGTGATTTGTAACCTGAAGTTTGCCTGTCCTACTGCCAACTCGTGATGGATTTTGAAGAGAGACTAGAAAATGACTGTTGGAAATTGAAAATATTTGTTGCCTAGATGGAATTGGACATTATTTAAATTAAGAATTTGCAGTGTAATCTAAACAGGAATTCCTAATCTGAAATTAATATTTTTGAAGAATGGAATTTAGATATGGTGTAAACATGATTCCCTCCTCTTAGTTAAATACCACAAGGTAGATTGTCCTGTGAATGGTAAACAAATGTGATAAATACATGCAAATGTTTCATCTGGATGATTTCTTCATATTCTGTGGAAGGTAGTTTATTTTCATATCATACATAGTGGATTGTGTATTTTAAATAAAATGGCTTGTGTGTATGTGTGTTGGAGGTTTGTCCTACGAAATGATGGGGAAAACTCCAGAAATAACAGTGAAGAGAGATCTTTCTCAGCAGTCACATTTATGGTTCTATTGAAACTACTTCATCTGTTCGGTCTTGAATACTGTTAATGCAAAAGACTGAAATTACCAGTTTTAAGGCCTTTATGTGTTTCTACATTTATAAGATTTCAAAGATTGCACTAAACTAATATTTGAGAATATTCAGACTTCATAACAAGGAAAAGTGTTCAAAAAGATAATTTTTCTAAAATTCCATTACATAAGAGAATTGAAATATCCTCATTTATTTATTACCCAGGCTAAGCCTGTAAGCCTGAGTAGTCTACATTTAGTGATACCCCTTAGTTACTGAAATGTTTTAAGATATTTATTATAAAAATGCAGCAACAGAGTTTGCAGGAAGAAAACCCCAAAGCAAGCAAGGCTTTGTGAGCACACAGGAAATAGGTTTGAGTGAGTACAAATGTTTAGGTGTGTAGCAGAGACAAGGAGCTGCTCATTTTTGGGGAATATTACTGAAGGGTACCTGGTTACTAAGCTGAGATGGGTGCTTCATGTAGCCTTCATGTTCTCCTGTTGTGTCCCTTCTTTTTTTCCTATCTGATTCCATGCTGTATTCCCTGGAAAACTGGATATTCATGAAATATATATATCGATGCTTTTTGTATTCTCATCTGTGGCTTAGGTTTTGAGCTGCATAAGCTACAAGTAACTTGGAAACTGCAAGATAAAATTAATTCATTCAGCATTATGAAACACAATTTAAACTGATTAATGCTAGTTAAGATAGTATATAAACATGGAGATTAAAAAAAAAGAGAACTATAACTTCAGCAGTATGAAAAACAATTTTAAACTGAATAATGACAGTTAAAATTGTATACAAGTAGGTAGATTTAAAAAAAGAAAAATAGAACTTGCTTTTATAAATGAAACTGAAGATATTTCAGTCTTACTTGATTTATATTTAGAAAAAAAATACCGTGACTGTTATGCTGCTTTCAGCTGTCATTTTTGTCAGTTCTTAATTTACTTCTTTCCAAACAAGTTTACAAATTTGTTCATTTAAAATGGAAAGTTGACTGCTGCTGTTTCTGTTTAACACATGCCTGAAAATGTGCTACTTTTGAGGATGCTTCTTTAGGTGAAAGCTGAAGTCAAGAATTTGAGTCTGTTTACTTTCAGAAATCTGTTCCAATTGCTTCCTGACTGCATCTTCCAGTATTCCTGTTTGATTTTAACTTAATAATGGAATTAAAACCAGCGACCATTATTTGTTTAATACGAATGTGGGGGTGTTTTATTTCCACTGAGTAAGAGATTGCACGGAGGTTTGTACATACAGTCGTAGAAAGATTCTTCTCACTTTCTCCTGGGAAGTTCTGAAAACCTCAATGAAACCTCACCCTGTTGGAGTTCTGTGAACTGTATTTTTACCCCATGGTTCTGTGCTGAATTTTCGAATTATGAAAGGGGACATGATAGGTATTGGTTGAGATGTCATAGTTTGAATGAAATTTTGTAACTTCCTCTTTTCACGAGGAGATTTCGTGTTACAACAAGCCGTTAATGCCAGGCATGAATAGGCTGGTAATAGGGCACTTGCTTGGAGTGGTTCAGTTTGAATTGAGCAGGAAAGGCATTTTGAATAGATTTTTCACTTATTATAAAAGTGCACTTTAAAGGTTGGCTTTTGTTAACTGTTCTTTCTTGACATAAATATTTCTGAGAACTGCAGAAGACCCAGAATCTTAACACAGTAATTTTGGGTCAAAAGTCTCCTTTTCAAGAACTTAGCCCAGTTCAGGGCAGTATGCTCTCTTTGCTTTGCCATTGTAGTGTGGTTGTTCAGTGACATTTTTCATCCAAGAACTTCAGAGTTAAAGTTCTGAATAAGAAAAAATGGAAAGACATTTTTCAGCAGCAAACTGTGTTCTTGTAGCTGTGTTATCATCATTCTGTTTTTCTTGAGTGAACTGCAGCATTCCTGTGGCATTTTTTACCAGTGCACGAAAAAGTCTTGAGAATATGTGGTGCAAGGTATATTGAACATCAGTCATCACTATTAAGGTGAAAAAAATAAGTAAGAGGACAAAATGACTTGAACTTTTAGGTTCTGATCATTAAGGAAAATTAGCAGTTGCATTTCAGAGTTGTGTTCACTGGCTAGGAGCTGTAAGCAAAAATGAGAACACTATCTGTCCCAAATACAGCAGAGCTGTAGGTCTAAGGTAAGATAGACAAACACATCACAGAGAGTTCAAGGAAACATTCCAGTCTCATCTGATTATTTATCCAGCTGTTTATTCATAAGACATCATTCATAGAATCAGACTCAGAATGGTTGTGCTTTCTAGTGTGCTCTTACACCTTACATTTTCTTCATTGTTCTGTGGTTCCCTCTGACATCCCATATCAGCATATGTTAGATGTTACTTGTTCTTGTTAGCCCTGAGCAGGGTTTTGTCCAGCTGTGTACCTGCACTTCTTTATCTGATTGTTGGTGAGTGATTTACAGCCTTTGGGGTTTTGCTTGTATAGCTGTGCTGCAACCACCTCTCAAAGTGTCCATCATCAGACAAGGCTTTTATTTATTTACACCACATGATTATCTTGTTCCTAAATATCTCATTCTCCATAGAGTAACTACCTTTTGCAGCTCTGTGTGTAAAGCTGTGGTTGTCTCACACACCTAAAACAAATTAGACACAGTATCCTGGTCAGGGGAACAAATTGTTGTGGCAGCTCAAGCTAATAAAATAAAGTTGCAGCCAGGTCAAAGAGAGCAGACTGAACAAACCTCAGTCCTGAGGCCTTGTGAGCTCAATACAATGCACCAGAAATACAAATTCAGGCCCTTTCCTGGGTAGGACACTGCAGTGTTACAAGACTGCCCAGCCTGGATGAGACTTTGTTTGAAATGAGGAGCACATGAGGGAAGTGGGCACAAGTTCCAGTCAATTCTCTAATGAATATTCATTCAAGTAAACAGAAAATGATTCTCTGGCACTCTGGAATATTAATGAAAGAGAAAGATGAGTTTAATTACAATTACTTGGGAAAGATTTGTTCTTCTTTTCCCTCCAATTTACCAAATAGTTGTGGGTGCTCATTGTTGTCAGGAGTAGGTTGTATTACCCTTGAAAACCAAAACTGTTACCTTTAGGGGGGGTTAAGTGCTCTCTATAAAACAATGAATAATGGAAAATTATTAATAGCATGATTTATGGAAAGAAAACTTAATCAGAAATTGTTGACCTACATAATATGTTCAGAACAGTTCTGCTTTACTGAGTGTGGAATCAGAGCAATTTCTTAGAGTGCAACGATTAGAAGCAGCAGATTTGGGGTTTTGAACAACAGTCTTTCCTATTATATGCAGTGAATAGCAGGCCTGCTGAAAGTTCTTCCCTAAATGGAATGTGACATTGTCTTCCACGGAAAAATAGGAAATAATTATTCTCTCTGAGCATCCCAGCTGTTTTACTTATGGGATGGTTGAAGTGTTTTGTTATTGCTGGTGCTGGTAGCAGTTGTAGTAATATTTAAAGTAATATTAAAAAGTAATATTTAATGTTTTATACACTTGATTCCATGTGAATATACTTAATAACAAAAGAGCTATTGGACTGGAAATTGAGGTAGTATCAGTGAGCATAAGAAACAACAATATGAATTAATTTTCTAACTCATTGGGCATGCACATTTATTTTATAAGAAGTTAGTTATGCCTGTTGAAATCCTGAAATAAGTGTAATATTACATAGAATCCTTTTATTCCAGAAAGGAGAGACAACAGTCTATTTAAAATTTGTGTCCAACAGCTGCCTCTTTCTTACTGTAAATGTTTCTGGCTGTGTAGAATCATAGACTGGTTTGGGTAGGAAGGGACCTTAAAGATCCTCTAGTTTCAGTCTTCCTGCCATGGGAACTTTGGGGAATTGTCTGTACTGCCTTAACTTCTAATCAGGTATTTTTCTTACAGAATTTTTTAATTAAAAAGACAGTGCCAAGTATAATATGTGTTCCTCTTTTATTGGTGTGCAGTGTATTACAGTTTTGTCACTTATTTTGTTGTGGGAAGCAGTGAAGGGTGAATACGGATGGCAATATTTGTTGTGAGTTTGGGGAAGGGGTAAAAATAAAGGGTAATACCAACAGAAATCGTTCTTGGATTCTTGACTTTCATCAAAGTGTCAGAACTGGTTCATAAATTGTTAGAAGAGATAAAATATGTAACAATCCTGGGAAGTCTATTTGAATTTTTCATATGTGGACACAGTAAGCTGATCAATAAATTTAATACTTGATGCTCCAATTTATATTCACTAAAATTATTTATCTGCCACCACTTTTTCAATGAAAGCTTGTTGTAACTTGAGCAGCATAACTTGAAAGGCAGTTTTTGCTGTTTGTTCTTGCACAGCTGGCTTTTAGAGGTCAATTTCAAGAGAAAAGCAAACAAAACCACAAATTTATCTCTTCATTTATCTTCAATTTGTCTCTTTCTTGAGATCATGCTCTTCATTCCCAGCAATAGAAATCTTACTCTTTTATGGCAATATTCATATACCTTAGTGGTTAAAGTCCACTCTGTTCCTAATGAACTTCTAAATTAACATAGAAGAAGAACATGCAAAATGGAAATCTGGAATCATTCCATTTCCTAGAGAACTGTTCCTGTCCTCACTTTCAGATCAGACTTAGGAGGAGGTTAATGGATGACATGATGTGGTTGGTAAAAGATACCATCTATTTAAAATGTATAAGTGTATAAATAGTCACCAGATGGCACTATGACTGAGATAAAACACAGCACCCATAAATATAGTCAGTTACAGCTCAGAATAAATGTTAGTTTGCTCTGAAGTTGTTATATCAAACAGTGGTAGGGTTTTCAAAAATGAATTTATTTTTATTTTTTCTGTCTGTGTTGAACTTCAGTAGCTCTGTTGGCTTCAGTAGTTTGTGCTTTATCCAATCATGACCATTTATGTCAATGGAACCAGCCAATTGTTACTTGCTGATGATTAATTTTAGACTATCTGATAAAATTATAATAAATTCAGGCAACTTTTGGTATTCTTCTTTTACTTCTAAGGGAATATATGCAACAAATTACTTGAGAAAAAATAATTTTGATCAGAGTCTCACTTCAGTGCCTGGTAAAGTTATGGAGAAGATTATTTTGGGAGGTACTGAAAACCTGGAAGACAAGGCAGTCATTGATCACAGCCAGCTCGGCTTCAGGAGAGCAAAGTCCTGCTTAGCAAACCTGGTTGCATTTCATGAGCAGGTCACCCACCCAGCTGGACAAGGGAGGCCAGTTGATGTAATCTTGCTGGATTTCAGTAAAGCTTTCAATATTGCCTCTCATGGTGTCCCTCTGGACAAAACCCAGCCCCAGCTCGGTAACCACATCATGGCATGGGTGAGCAACTGGCTCAGGCACAAAGGGTGACAATGACAGTGGTGACATCAGATTGGTGACCTGTCACTAGTGGGGTTCTGCAGGGCTCCGTCCTTGGCCCTGTGCTCTTCAGCATTTTCATAAATGACTTGGACACACGACTGGAAGAGGCACTGAGCAAGTTCACAGCTGATACAAAGCTGAGAGGAGCTGTTGACACCCTTGAAGGCGGGGAGGCCTCACAGAGAGACCTGAACAAATGCACTGGGCAATCAGCAGCCATATGAAGTTCAACAAGGGCGAGTGCCAGATTCTGCACCTGGGATGGGCAGCCCTGGATGTACAGACAGACTGGGGAATGAGAGGCTGGAGAGCAGCTGTGGGATGGGACCTGGGGGTCCTGGTCAGTGGAAGCTGAATGTGAGTCAGCAGTGCCCTGGCAGCCAGAAGGGTCAACCCTGTCCTGGGGCATCAGGCACAGCATCACCAGCCAGGCACGGGAGGGGATTGTTCTGCTCTGCTCTGCACTGGGGAGGCCTCACCTTGAATACTGTGGGTGGTTTTGGGCATCACAATGAAAAAAGACATGAAATTTATTAAAGAATGTCCAAAGGAGGATAGCAAAGATGGTGAAGGGTCTGGAGGTGAAGCCACATGAGGAGTGGCTGAGGACACTTGGTCTGCTCTGCCTGGAGGAGACTGAGGGGAGACCTCATTGCAGTTACAGCTTCCTTGTGAGGGGAAGAGGAGAAGCAGGCACTGATCTCTGCTCTGTGGTGACAGTGACAGGACCCGAAGGAATGGCCTGAAGTTGTGTCAGGGGAGGTTTAGGTTGGATATTAACAAAAGGCTCTTCCCCCAAAGGGTGGCTGGGCACTGGGAGAGGCTCCCCAGGGCAGAGGTCACAGCACCAAGCCTGACAGAGCTCAAGGAGTGTTTGGACAACACTCTCAGCCCCATGGTGGGATTGTTGGGAATGGTGCTGTGCAGGGCCAGGAGTTGGGCTCAATGATTTTTGTTGATCACTTCCACTCATTCTGTGATCCTGTGAAATGCTACTTGACCAAAGATTTATACCAGGACAGAGTCATAAAGGAATAGTCAGATATTACTCTGTTTAAATCTGTGGTATAGGTTTAATTTGAGATCTTAGTGAAGCTTTTGCATCCTTGGAATAGCAGCACTTTTGTAGCTGACACTGAAGTTAAGTGGAACAAAAATCAATTTCATTTGAACAGAGCTTTCACCTAATTTTTGTTTTATTTGTAAAATCAGTTACCGAAAGGATGTTTTAAAGGGATGGTATCAGTCAAGCTATTGCTCATTCTAAAGGCTTGTTCTGTTGCTAATTTTTTGTTTGATGAAGTATCTTATCAGATCTGACATGACTTTTCTTTAGTCCTCAGCATCATACTCTGACTGAGTAAAGTCTTCATGGTGGTAATACCACTTGGCAGATATGCAGAAATCCAAGGGAGATGTGGAGTAGTACTGTCAGTATTTACATAAATTTTCAGAAGTTGAGTTGTAATATGTGCTCTATGTTCTAATTCCGCTGTAATAAATCTAGAAAAAAGATTGAGAGTGTTTAAACTTTAAAGAAAGTGTAGTTGATAATGGGAAAATTTGAGCAGAAGTGTTAATTCTTTTTGCCTTGCAGCCTGAGTTCACTGCTGCGGTCAAGTTGATCCATATGCCTTATGAAAACAGCAATTCTAATTATCCCAAGAGCTTAATTTTCTTGCCTGAATATTCAAGTCTCATACTACAATGGAGTTGACTTTCGTTATCTAAGTTTTACATGTCAGATTACATTCCCTTACCAAAACCAAACTTTTAGAAGGATACAACGCATGGAACTTGTTCTGTTTAAGTTGTACTTCATCCTTAGATAATCATCAAGAAAGATGGAAGGTCTAATACAAACACTGTAGAAGTTTTATTTATTTTTGACTGGGTGATAGTTTTTCTTTTCCTAGAGTCTTGTTTTCACTTGCATTTGGAAGTATATATCAAAGGTCTTACCTTTACTGCTGAAGAATACAAGTTCAGTGCATTTTAAGCTGTGTTTAATTTCTTATTTTTAATGTAGATAATACCCTTCAAAACCACTGTTAATGAAACTTTATACATATATATGTATATATGTATAATGAAACTTTATACATATATGTATACTTTATATACATACACATATAGGCTTATAAAATAAAACTGGATACTTATCTTGCACTAGGCAATGGCATGGGCTGGATGCTGACTGGATGCAAAGCCATGGCAGAAAAAAACTGGATGGGCGTTGATGGAGGAATAGTCAGCAGTGTCTGTGTGGCTTTTCAGTGAAGGCCAACTCCAACTGGGATGTACCAGGAAATGCGTGGTCAGCAAGCTCAGGGATCTTCCTTCTGGTCAGCAATTTTGGGTTCTTGGTGTAAGATGGACAAGATGATGCTGGAGTGAGTTCAGTGAAGGGCATTGGGGTCCACAATGGATGAGGTGGGATCTGAGGCTTCTGCAGCCCCAAGTGGAGGAGGCTGAGGGTGTTACCTGGTGGCAGTGTAGAGTGAAGGGAGCTGGGCTCATCTGGGAAACACAGTGAAAAAATAATAACAGAATCACAGAATGGCTGAGACTGGAAGGCACATCTGGACATTGTTCTACTCTGCTCAAGCAGTCAGGCGTCCAGGATTGTGTCCATTTGACTTCTGAGTATATTTAAGGTGGGAGACTCTACAGCCTCCTGGGAAACCTGTTCCAGTGCTCTCACCCTGGGCTGGTTTTGGCTGCAATAGAATTAACTTTGTTCATAGTGGCTGGTGTGGGGCTGTGGTTTGGGTTTGTTCTGGAAACAGGTTGATAATTGAGGGATGTTTCCTGATGTTCAGAGGGAACTGCCTGTGTTTCAGCCTGTGCCCACTGTCTGTCACTGGGCACCACCCAAATTACAAGCAGTAGGAACAAGCTGGAATATAAGAAACTGCAGTCACATATTAGGGAGTATTTTGTTCACAAGGAGGGCACTCAGAAACAAAATGGCTACTCAGAGATGTTGCAGAATCTCCATTTTCAGAATTTGGCTTGATGAAACAACCTGCTGTAATTTAGCCCTGCATTGAGTGGGGCTGATCAGAGAACCTCCAGAGATTTCTTCTCAGCTAAAATATTTTATACTATATGACATGATGTACTCTGTGAGCACATCTTTTTCTTTGTAGAGACCTTTATCATTCATACTTTTTTTTTTTTTTTGATGAGTCACATTTTCCAGTGTACAGATGATTTTTAGGCAATTAGCAGTCTGCATTTGATAATTTAAAGAAATGCAAACATTTTCTTGGGTAATAAAGGACAATTGTTTGTTTTTCATTATCTGGCTGAGCTGGTCACAGTGGTATTACTGCACTGGTATCAACTGGGATTAAAAAGATGAGGAAAATATTAAAAGTGGCAAGCACAAGGTATTTATTTAGAATGTATGTCTGAATTAATGAAATCTTCTGTATTTAGAAACTGTTTTGAGACAATTTTCCTTTCTTCATATTGAGTGGTGGCTCATACAGTTGTTAGTACAACTGTGTAGCCATCATTCCCCTGTTCCAGTTCTATGGACATGTATTAGAATGAAGCTGAACTCCAGCAGCTCACACAGATTATTTGTGTACTCTTGATTGCCATATGTTTTTTTTCCCTCCTTGAAAAATGAGTTTTGATTCTGCTCTTGCTTCATGTACTTTGAATTCTAGGCATCACTTCATGTTTTATAGCAGTCTTTTCAAGATTGTTGCTGTTGTGCTTTTATTTGTAGTGTTCTAGGGGGGAGGGAGGTCAAAAAATGTCACACCGTCTGTCTCCTGTGTGCCACAGAAGTTCATTTTCAGCTTAATGCAGGAAAAAAAAAATTGAAATTCACTCTGTGGATGTGACAAAGTGTTTCTGAGGACAAGTGTTCAAATGCAATATTGTCAAGCTATTTTTAGCCAACTGCTGTCCCTATAGTGCTGTTTAAAGATTCAGCTCAGGCTGCTAATAGATATATTTATAACCATTCTGTCAACTGCCACAGCATGAGTGCTGTTACAGATGATAATTCTATTCTTGGAAGCAGTGCCATGGTTACCAGTCCCCGAGCTGCTCAAATAGAAGCTATACATCTGTACACACTTAGTAACATTTTAATATCCCAACACATTTTTACACTGCAAGAAAGAACAAAGCTAGACATGATAATCAAAGAAATGATACATACAGAAAATCACATGAAAATTAAAATCAGAAAAAAAAATGACAATAACTTCTTGAGTATTACATATTCTGAAGTCTGGGTGTGAAACAAACTGTTAGTGGGTTTCTTACTGTATTTTATTGGTGTTTATTGCTAAGCAGTTTGATTTCAGTGGGGTTTATTTCAAGCTGGATTGGTAATGGATTGACACCAAGTACAGCATGAGCGTGTGTGGGCATGCACTTGGTACTGTAGAAAGTCATTATGCTGATGAGGTTAGTGTTGGGCCTTTGGAGAAATAACAGAATTATACTAAATTAGTGATTCATCTGTGTTATGGTGAAGTTTAATGTGAAAGGTTTCCCATTGCTGGACATTGGTGTGTTGTGCTCCAAGTGTGGTTTTGTGAGACGCTCTTTGCTGTGGAGCTTCAGCCGTGGCTGGTGGTGACTGCCTGGTACCACAGCTTGTCTGAGGCTGAGTGTCCTGGGGAAGCCCTGGATATGCCTTCATTTGGGCCAAAACCCCCCATGATCCAAGGTCCTCTGCATCTTTCTTAGTCTGACTCCTCATCGCTGCGAGTGTTCCATGATTCTGTGACTCTTTGGGGTCGATATTTGCTGAGCATTAATAAAGAGCCCAGGACTCGGCTGCTTTGTTTGCTTTGTTTGAGCACAGAGGAGGCTGAAAGTGTGACAGGAGTGAGGACAGCAGGTCCCATGTTTGAACAGACTCTGTTTTAAGTGCCTGCAGCACTGTGGCGGGACTGAAAAAGACACCAGAGAAGAAAGCATAGACCTGTGTGGTAGCGGAGCTTTCAAGGCTTTGGAGATCTTTGGTTTATTTTTGCTTTGCTTGTGCTGTCAGGTTTGCAGGGAATTGCAATGTGGGGCCATGAGTAGCAGTAACAGGCTCTGAACAATGGTTGTGCAGGGCTTGGCATGATTTGTTATCATCCACCATGAAGGAAAGAGAGGACCCAGTCCGGTTTTATTGCTGTGGTGTTGGGGAATGGGCTTCTGTGATTCATGGACAGCAGTGGTAGATTTTAATTTGCTATTAAATTTGTTTATTTGATTACAGATTTTTTAAAAAGCTATATTGATTTTTATACAATGACAGTAATCATAAAAAAATCGGTGTGGTTTTTTAGTGCATCATCATTGCCATTGAATGCATCCATTTTCTGCTACATGGCATACAAATCACACCTGCCTGAAAAATGGAAACTAAAATTAACTTTGTTTTTGTTGGAAGATTTGTAGTAAGATTAATATTTAGAAGAAGACAGCGCCAGTATTAATAGATTTCTTCAGCTGTGGTGAAATTTTAATATAATCAAAAGGAAGTTTGTTTCCACAATGTGCATAATGCAAATTGTAGAATTCATTGTTGCTAAATGTTAAGAAGGCCATGACAAAAGACAGGTTCAACATGGAACAAGAGAAATGGAAAACTGGATTTGCTAAATGGAAAACTGGATTTGTTAAATAGCCTGCTGTCCAGATGATCCAAAGGCAGTGTCTGTGCTAAAGACTTGTTTGATATTGAGTATAGATGAGAGTGATGATTGTTTCATGCTTTACTTGTCATGCTTCTCCTCAGACAGGTACTGCTGTCCAGTGTAGGATGCAGAGCTATGGGAATGCCTGGTTTGTTTCAGTAACAAAAGCTCTGTATTAAGACCCAGAGCTACAAGGCTTCGTGTGACCAAAGGACTTTGTTAAAAAAATTAAGAAATGGACACAAGTCATCTGGTATATCAGTAAGCATCTTGTTGATGTATGTACAAAACAAAAAATAACTTTGTTTGGTTTGACTGCTTTTTTAGTATTTTTCATGCCTCTTGCTGTTCTGTTAAGCAGGTTTTATCAAATCTCATGAATTTGCTGAGCAGTTTATTTTTTAATAAAAGATAATGAAATGGCTTGTTCCTTAATAATTCCTTTAGTTCAACAAAACCTTCAAAAATGTTGAAGTAATGCAGGTGTTTTTATGTAGCTGATAGCAATTACAAGTTTAACTGGTGTTCTTGGCAATAACTTTTGTTGTAATCAGTGAAGGCAAGTGGATATGTGTTTTCTAATAGTGAACATGGTGAGGATTGGATGAGCACAAATCCAGATTCTTTTCATAGGTTTGCTCAAATTCTGCACCAAAAATGTGAATCATGCTGCAGTTTATCTTTCCTGTTCAATACTAGAATTGTTATGTGCCTGATTGTGCCTAGAAATGAGGCAGATACGCAGCTTCTTGTGGGAGAGCTTGGTGTTTAGTCCTGGGAATGTATAGAAAGAGAAAGAAAAATATATCTGAAGATGAAGTTATAGTAGAACCCAAAAAATTTGTAAAGATGATGCTGGAGGGCATGAAAAAGTGTCTTGATAGAGAAGGGAATTCTGAAGGAAAGTGTTAGTTCATTGCTGGGTAGCATTCTATACATGGCATCCAGGTGTGATTTTTGAAGTGGTGCAATTAATTTTTTCTTGAAGTCTGGTGAAGGATGGTGTTTTTTTCACATTGAAGGGACAAAAGATTTGAGATTGCTGACTCAGGAAGGCTCCTGATGACTGGAAAAAAGTTAGTATTTTATCTAAAGGAAAGATAAGGAGGCAGATTTGGGGTTGCTCAGCCTAGTTGGGTTTCTGATAAGATGATGGAACTTTTCCAAACATGTGAAAGAGAGGAATGTGGCTGAGCACAATCAGTGTGGAGTTACCAACCTCAGCTCAAGCTTGACTGACCTATTTGTCTTCTTGGCAGAAATGGCTGATTCTTTGATGATGCTGAGGCTGATACCATCCAATATATGAAAAATCCAGATGGTGAAACAGAATGTGTCCTCAGCAAATTCCTGGATGAGACTTGAGTGTTGGGTAAACATTGTAAGTGGTAGAGATTGAGTGCAAAAGTATCTTGGGAAATTTGAAGCTGTCACCAATAGGAATTTCAGAAGTTCCACAAGGAGAAGTGCAAAGTTCTGATGAAATGGTCTTTGTAGTCACAGTGGATGCCAAATTTAGTATGAGCCAGGAGAGCATTCTCACTGGGAATAAAGGACAGCTGTTCATGCTTCTTTGTCTTATGGAGTGTTACAGAGTCCTTTGTGAAGGTAAAAAAGTTTGATCATTGTCAAGTTCTCAAACACATTTCATCTACTTCCTCCCAATATGCAGAAATCACACTGGGTTTATTGCTTAATGGTATTATATTGCCAACGGAGGATGTGAAGCACAAGCGCTGTGTTTGGTTTCACTGGCCATGAGAGATGGCTGCCAGGTCTCCGTGTTATCTTAGTGTTTGGCAGTTCCATGCTTTAATTACTCCCTTTTTTATTCTTTTCCAGACAACTGAGTTATTTGAAGCAGTTGTTTCTTCTCTTCCACAAGCTTTCTCATGGAATTTTTTAGATTCCTGCCAACTGTGCCTTTTATGTGAGACTGCAAAGGAGGTTGTGACAGATTGGTTTGCAGTTTCATCAATATGCTGCTAATACTCATTTTTACATCTCTCTTTCATGAAACACAGATGGCCAGGTTTTTTAGATGATTAGTGTGTCACTGAAATTGGGTTTTGGCTAAGAATGTTGGCTGAAACTCAACCTAAATGAAGCAGATGACACCGGTTGACTAAGGGGAAAAGATGAAAAGGTAGGAATTTGTTTCTTCAGGAAGGTGTGTAGTTGTTAAGACATAGGGTAATTGGCTTAGGTCACATTGCTTTTGCTTTTCAGATGTGAAGAAGAAGAGGCATCCAGTCATATTTCCCAATGTTAATTTTAAATGCAACTTTCTCCTTTTATTTTACTGATGAACTATTGGCTTTAGGTGATGGCATCAAATGTCATTTTTGTGGCTTTGCCTTTGGGTGTATTGAATTCCAGCTACCGATAGTGTCCGTGATACAGCACGAACCTTCCTCTGTTCGGTGTTTTGCAAAGAACACATTATATACAGCCTTTTACAAAGAGCATCGCCTCTCAGAATGGGTTTTATTTCTGCTTGGAGTCCTAAAACAAACTTTGCTTGCATTTGTGTATCTCACTTTCCTGTTCTCTTGTCTGAGAACAGACAGAATTCTGAAGATACGGTTTGTAGATTGAGTTGCTGTCATTCATCTTCTGCTTGGCATATTAGTTGCTTTCCGTTTAAGAAATAATAATTTCCATCACTCACTTCCTGACAAGTGTGCAAGGTCGACAACAGTTCATATCCCCTTGTACTGAGATGTTCTGCATGATGTTGTTTTTGGTAGCATGTAAATGCCTAAAAGTTTCAAGCAAATACCCTGTATTTGAACTGAGATTTAAAAGAAATATGAAGTTATATAAAAGACTCAGTAAACCTAAAATATTACTTAATCTTTGAAAATGTTACTGACTTCATAAAGGGGTATCCAATTCCGTGTATTGGAGCCACACATCAAGAGTTCTAGCCATGTGTGCATAGAAATCATCCATTTTTAGGAAACTGGCTGAAATTTTCAATGTACTCAGACAAAGTAGAAATGTGTCTTGTAAGACATTCCTTAACAGACCATGTCTGGTTTGTGTGGGGATATTTTGTTTTTGTGATATCTTTAAAAACTGTTATGGAATATTGACAATTACAAAGGGATCCAAGGGATCAAGTCCTGTAATTCTTGAATGCTGAGGAATAAGTTAAAATGTCTGAAACTCAGTCTTTGGAAAAGAGGAGGAATGTTATTCTCCCCATGCAGATATGGGCCATGTTTTTGGATATTCTGCCTAACATCACAAAGGCCTTTCTCTTCATCCTGGTCTTCTAAAGAAGACTTGATGAAGAGACTTGGTCATATTTCTTTGAGGTTATGAATTAACTGAATGGGGTTCTCAAAACTTTTTTCTGAATGTCCTTTGATATTGACACGTAAATTTTGGCATCCACATCCACTCTTCCAGGAACCTTGAGTTCCCTGCTACATTTTTTTCTAGCAGAGCTTGGCACCGTTATATTGCAAGAGAAATCCCGCAAATGATTGGTTGTCCCACTGCCCCATTCCTCTTAGATTCAAAAATCCATCATTAGCAAATTCTTGTTTGTCTGAAAATTTGTGACCAGCTCGGCATTTATCTGCTCTATCTATATTTAAGAGAAGATTATTACTGCCAGACTCCTTGTAAGGACTCATCAAGTTTTTTTTAGGCTCTCGGTTTTAGGATTGTTATGGAAGCACTGCTGCTGAAAGCTGAATGCTCCATTATGAGAAAAAGGAGTGAGCTGCTTCAGAAAGCTCTGACTCATAAGTACAAGGAGCTAATTTTTATAGCCTTAACGAAAGGACATCCCTCTTCCTTTTTGATAAAAGAGCAGCCAAGAATACACTTTACTTTACTTTATAAAAGTCAAAAGAGTAAGAATACTCTTATACTGTACTTTTAAGTCCTGGGTAAGCAGATCAGTGCAAAATGTATGTGTTTTACCAAGTAAAACTAATTTGACAAACAGCAACAGTGCTTCTTTAGGCAGAAGGAAATTTCCAAAAGATTAGAGAAAGCAGGCCTGTCCAAGATGTATGAAAAACAATACAATTTCCACAATCCAAAAATATAATGGATTTCTTGTGTCCTGAAATGTTGCCTTCCTAATGGATGCTGCAAGTTTTTTGTTCTCCATTAGAAGGAGGTGGGAGGTGACTTTGATTTGTTTAAATAAGACTTTGTCCACTTCAGGGTGAGCCAGTCTGTTAGAATGTCACCGAATCTTGGAATGCGTCAAGTTAGAAGGGACCACAGTGGGTCATCTGGTCCAATCTCCCTGCTCAAGCAGGGTCATCATAGAGCATGTGGCATGGGATTGTGTCCAGACACTGCTGGAATATCTCCAGTAAGACAGACTCCACACCCTTTTTGGACAAACTGTTCAGTGCTCAGTCACTGCACAGTAAAAAAATTATTCCTCATATTCAGGTGGAACTTCTGTGCATCGGTTTCTGCCTATTGCCTCTTGTCCTGTTGCTGGGCACCACTGAGAAAGTCCATACTCTAACACCCCCTTGAGTAGTCATAAAAATCATAAAAGGCTCCTCTCAGATGTTTCTTCTTGAGGCTGAACAGGCACAGCTCTCAGAGCTTATCTTTGTAAGAAAGATGTTGCAGGCCCGTAATTATATTTTGTTCTTCTCCAGTGGGCACGCTTCAGGACCTCCATGTCTCTCTTGTTCTGAGGAGCCCAGAATTGGACAGAGCAATTCAGATGCTCCTCACTAGGGCTGAGTAAAGGGACGCAGTCACCTCCCTCAACCTGTTGGCAACCAATGACCCTCCTAATGCACACCAGGACCTTATTGGCCTTCTTGTCCACAAGGGCAGTGCTGGCTCCCAAATACTGTGATGACTTTTTATGATACAGGATAAGCCCATAGAGGAGCCTCCCTGTGCTGTTCCCTCTATTGCCTGCAGCTCCCTGTGGGTCACCTGTGGGAAGCAGGAGGAGGCAAGGGATGGAGGTGGCTGTGTGTGAGCACGGAGTCCCCCACGAGTCAGCAAGCCCAGGCCTGGCCCCAGGGCAGGTGCTGGCCACAGCAGCCAGGCTGGGCTGGGTTCCCAGCTGTGCTCGTTGCCTCTGGGTCACTGCTGTGCCTGGGCCATCCCTGCATTGTACTGTCCACAGATTGAGGCCTGGTGTAAGGCAAGGCAGCCCACAGCCCTCCCCCAAGTCCAACAACAGCCTCTTTCTCAGGAAAAGGCTGAAGTACTTACTGACTTGGTTGTCTCAGAAGTCAATAGGAAGACCTGGCATCCAGATGGTGTCTGGTGATGAGTGGTGTCCCCCGTGGCCAGTCCTGTTCAGTGTCTGTCCTGTTGATGTGGCCAAGGGCATTGAGGGTACCCTCAGTATTAAAATCCTGACACCACCAAGGTGGGTGGGAGTGTTGATTTTCTAGAGGGTAGGAATGCTCTGCAAGTGGATGTGGCCAGGTTGGATTGATGGTGTGAGGCCATCAGGATGAGGTTCCAGAAGAGCAAGGTCTTGGTCCTGCCCTTGTATCCCAAGAAGCCCCTGCAGTGCCCCAGGCTGGGGGCAGAGTGGCTGGAAAGCTGCCCGGCAGGAAGGGCCCTGGGGGTGCTGGCCGACAGTGGCAGAACATGAGCCGCGTGTGCCCAGGTGGGTAAGGGGGGCCGGTGGCCTCCTGGTCTTCTGTGTCAGCAGCAGAGTGGCCAGCAGGACCAGGGTAGTGATTGTCCCTCTGAGCTGGGCTCTGGGGAGGCCACACCTGGAGTGCTGTGTGCAGGTGTGTGCCCCTGGTAAGGTGTGGTCAGTGAGAGATGCCTGTGTATGAATGAAGGTGTCAAAGAGACCATCTACCGACGTTAACAATGGGGATTTTATTTAACAAGAAATGTGGGGTAGAGGGATAGGGAAGGGAAAGAAACAATGGGGATTTTATTTAACAAGAAATGTGGGGTAGAGGGATAGGGATGGGAAAGAGGAGAGGGAGAAGGGGAGAAGGGGTAAAGTTGGGGTGGGGTGCCAATGCCACCCGGCCCTGCCACTTGGAGCCGATCATTCTCAGGGGGAGCCGGCATCTCAGGGCCTCCTCCTGGTCCTGGCTCTGGGCTCATTCCTCTCGCTGTCCCCTGAGGCAGCTGAAGGAGAAGAGCCGGCGCAGAGCCCGCCGGGCCGTCTTGGCGATGGAGCGCCATGGCCGTGGGGCCGGGGGCTGCGGGAGGGCTGCGCTGCCGGCGGGGCAAGCAGGAGCGCTGCGTGCCAGGGGCTGGGCAGGCAGCGGGCAAGCCCCTGCTGGCTCCCCAGCCCTGCGGGGCTCTTCCTGGGGAGGGGCGGCCTGGGCACAGCCAGCCTCAAGCCATTCCACTTCAATCTCCTCCATGGTTTCAGCAGACGAGGCGCAAACCAGAGACATCTTTGCCTCTTCGGGAAGAGCCATGGGGAGAGGCTCGCTGTGCCCCTCATTGCAGGGATCACCGTCTGCCGCTGGTGCTGTCTCTTCCTCTTCTTCTTCTTGTGTTGGGAGAGACAGCGCGCTCTCTGGCTCACTCTGCATCTCTCCTGCCGCTGCTCTGTCATGGAGCTCTTCTTCGTCCCGTATTTCCAGTACCTGGTTTAGAAGGGTACTTGATGGCGAGTCCCCAGAGACAGAGCACAGCTGTTCCAGCAGGTCAGGATGTGCAGTCTCTGCATTGTTTTCTGCCTTTCCTGTGGAGCCCTTGACGAGAGCATCAGAAGGCATGGAGTTGTCTGCGACAGGGTCCAGCTCGGCCAACAACTGGTCAAGAGACACAAGCTGGGAGAACTTTTGTGTCTCTCCTGCAGCATCTTCCATCATGCTGGATGCACTGTGCAGGTCCGAGGGGCCTACAGCTGGCTTCAGGGTGGGGCTTGGTGGATCCCTGGAGATGCATGTGGACCTTACGGGGCTTTCTTTGTCTTCTAGGGAGGAGAAGATGTCTCTAAACATCACATCATACACTTTGTCTTCCATCTCCTCCAGCTGCTTACTCATTTTACAGAGACGAAGCATCACAGCCTCGTCATCCTCTGGGCACAGCTGCTTGCGATGCGCACTTTGCTTGGCTGGACGATGAAGTGCCTCTGCCCCTTGGCGCCCACTCAAGCACTTTGTGGTTCTCTGGGTGGACTCGATGGGCCTGTTCTCACGAAGACATGGGCCCAGGTCTCTGAACACATCACTGCAGGTGCTGCTACCATGCCCTTCCAGAAGCTCGAGGAGCACCTCTGTCTCAGAGTGCCCCAGGTGCTGCCAAGCCGGCTGGCTCCCAGTGCAGATCTGCACGCCGTGTGCGGGTTGCACGGGTGGCAGGCGATGGCCCTGCCTTGCCGCTGACCCATGCCAGAACCCTTTGGTTCTGCTTGCCAGGGAAGGTGTTTCCCAGGCCCCACCAGCAGCCAGAGAGCCCCATGGTGAAGGTGTCATGAGCTCTTGGTAGCCACTGGCCACAGAGCCCACAACACGTGCTGTGCCTCTGGGAGGAGACCCAGAGGCTGCTGCTGCTGGCAGAGGGGGCAGCTCGACCCTCGCAGAGGCTGCTCTTTGCATTTGAGGGCTGAGCTGGCAAGGAGGTTCCAGTGGCAATGGAGGGCCATGGAGAGGCGGCAAGTCGGACACAGACAGTCTCTGTGTCTGTGTGACACTGCCTCGTGGCATCTTGATTGTTGAGGTGACCTGCGGTGGTCCCTGTGGCTGGCTGTGGGTCACCTGTGGGAAGCAGGGGTAGGAGTGGGATGGAGGTGGCTGTGTGGGCACGGTGTCCCCCACGTGTCAGCAAGCCCAGGCCTGGCCCCAGGGCAGGTGCTGGCCACAGCAGCCAGGCTGGGCTGGGTTCCCAGCTGTGCTCGTTGCCTCTGGGTCATTGCTGTGCCTGAGCCATCCCATCATTGGCTCCCTTGCAGAGTGTGGCCTGGTGCCAGGCCTGGCTGTCTGTGCCCCAGGGCTTCCCCCAGGTCCCACTGCAGCCTCTCCCTCCATCCCCAGCCCTCACCTTTTGCTGCTTGGATAGCAGTGACTGCCCCTCACGGGGCTGGTCATGGGCATTTGCCTCCTCTTTCTTCCACATTGTGGGAGTGCTCTGACGAACACTGGCCACAATCACTCAGGGGAGCTGCTGCCTCCAGAGAAGCTGCTGCCTCCTCAGAGAGCTGCTCTCCTGAGAGTGACCACTGCAGGGATTTGTTGCCCCCACAGTCATGACACAAACCCATGTCACAATGGCCTCTGGGCACGATGTCGCTGCGGGTCACAAAGGCCTGGTGGGCACGGCCGCCCTTTGTTCCAGGGGCCAGGCGGTTTCCATGCAGCCAAGCCTGGTCACAAAGGACTTTTTAAGGCCTTTTTCCATTCTTTGCCTTTGCTTATTCTTCTCCCAGTGACCTGCAGCTCTCTGTTGTGCCACCTTGTGTGTTCCTCCCCTAAACATCCCCAAAGAAGCCCTGTGCCGTGCTGAAGTGTTTTACCCACCCAGCCCACCCTGTGTCCCGGCCCTGAGCCCAGGCAGAAGGATCATCAGCAAGGCAAAAATCTGTTTGAATTTAATTTGTCCACTACTGTAAAAGCCAATAAAAGTCTTTGTTAGAAGAGATCAAGAACACAGGAGTTCCGAGGAAAATCTTCCTTCTTTAATTGATGCAAGGGTGAGGGGGAAATGGTAACAAGGGACGAGGAAAAGGCTGAGGTAGAGAACGCCTTGTTTGCCTCAGCTTTCAGGAGTCAGATGGGTTATCTGGAGGACAAGCACTCCCCTGAGCTGGCACACAGGGACAGGGAGCAGACCTGACCCTCTGCAATCCTGGTGGATGTCACTGGTGACCTGCAGAGCCGCTGAGTCCCTGACAAGTCTATGGGGCTGCCCAGAGACCCCCAGGGGTGCTGAGGGAGCCCACGGAAGAGCTTGCCAGGCAACTCTCCCATCCTTTATTGTCATCATTCCTGGCCAGTCAGGGAGGTCCCAGGTGACTGGAGGTGCCAATGGGACACCCAGGCCCAAGAAGGGCTGCAGGGAGGATGTGAGGAACTGCAGGCCTGTCAGCCTGACCTCGGGGCCCGGCGAGGTTCTGGAGCAGATCATTGTGAGGGGGATCACACGGCCCAGAGAGGACAACTGAGGGATCAGGCCCAGCCAATGTGGGTTTAGGAAAGGCAGGTCTGGTGTGAGCAACCTGATGTCCTTAGGGCTGTGGGTGATGTGTCTTGGGGCTGAGGGAAAAGCTGTGGATGGAGTCTCCCTGGACTTCAAGCAAGCCTTTGATTCTGTATCCCACAGCACAGTCCTGGAAAAGCCGACAGCCCAGGGCTTGGGCAGGGGCACTCCTTGCTGGCTTAGGAACTGTCAACACGGCCATGTCCAGAGAGTGGTGGGGAATGGTGACGAGTGGTGTCCCCTGTCACCAGTTGGTATCTGGTGACGAGTGGTGTCCCCTGTGACCAGTCCTGTTCAGTGTCTGTCCTGCTGATGTGGCCAAGGGCATTGAGGGTACCCTCAGTATTAAAATCCTGACACCACCAAGGTGGGTGGGAGTGTTGATTTTCTAGAGGGTAGGAATGCTCTGCAAGTGGATGTGGCCAGGTTGGATTGATGGTGTGAGGCCATCAGGATGAGGTTCCAGAAGAGCAAGGTCTTGGTCCTGCCCTTGTATCCCAAGAAGCCCCTGCAGTGCCCCAGGCTGGGGGCAGATTAGATGGAAAGCTGCCCGGCAGGAAGGGCCCTGGGGGTGCTGGCTGACAGTGGCAGAACATGAGCCGCGTGTGCCCAGGTGGGTAAGGGGGCCAGTGGCCTCCTGGTCTTCTGTGTCAGCAGCAGCGTGGCCAGCAGGACCAGGGCAGTGATTGTCCCTCTGAGCTGGGCTCTGGGGAGGCCACACCTGGAGTGCTGTGTGCAGGTGTGTGCCCCTGGTAAGGTGTGGTCAGTGAGAGATGCCTGTGTGTGAATGAAGGTGCCAAAGAGACCATCTACCGACGTTAACAATGGGGATTTTATTTAACAAGAAATGTGGGGTAGAGGGATAGGGAAGGGAAAGAAACAATGGGGATTTTATTTAACAAGAAATGTGGGGTAGAGGGATAGGGATGGGAAAAGGGAGAGGGAGAAGGGGAGAAGGGGTAAAGTTGGGGTGGGGTGCCAATGCCACCCGGCCCTGCCACTTGGAGCCGATCATTTTCAGGGGGAGCCAGCATCTCAGGGCCTCCTCCTGGTCCTGGCTCTGGGCTCAGTCCTCCGGCTGCCCCCTGAGGCAGCTGAAAGAGAAGAGCCGGCGCAGAGCCCGCCGGGCCGTCTTGGCGATGGAGCGCCATGGCCGTGGGGCCGGGGGCTGCGGGACGGCTGCGCTGCCGGCGGGGCAAGCAGGAGCGCTGCGTGCCAGGGGCTGGGCAGGCAGCGGGCAAGCCCCTGCCGGCTCCCCAGCCCTGCGGGGCTCTTCCTGGGGAGGGGCGGCCTGGGCACAGCCAGCCTCAAGCCATTCCACTTCAATCTCCTCCATGGTTTCAGCAGACGAGGCGCAAACCAGAGACATCTTTGCCTCTTCGGGAAGAGCCATGGGGAGAGGCTCGCTGTGCCCCTCATTGCAGGGATCACCGTCTGCCGCTGGTGCTGTCTCTTCCTCTTCTTCTTCTTGTGTTGGGAGAGACAGCGCGCTCTCTGGCTCACTCTGCATCTCTCCCGCCGCTGCTCTGTCATGGAGCTCTTCTTCATCCTGTATTTCCAGTACCTGGTTTAGAAGGGTACTTGATGGCGAGTCCCCAGAGACAGAGCACAGCTGTTCCAGCAGGTCAGGATGTGCAGTCTCTGCATTGTTTTCTGCCTTTCCTGTGGAGCCCTTGACGAGAGCATCAGAAGGCATGGAGTTGTCTGCGACAGGGTCCAGCTCGGCCAACAACTGGTCAAGAGACACAAGCTGGGAGAACTTTTGTGTCTCTCCTGCAGCATCTTCCATCATGCTGGATGCACTGTGCAGGTCCGAGGGGCCTACAGCTGGCTTCAGGGTGGGGCTTGGTGGATCCCTGGAGATGCATGTGGACCTTACGGGGCTTTCTTTGTCTTCTAGGGAGGAGAAGATGTCTCTAAACATCACATCATACACTTTGTCTTCCATCTCCTCCAGCTGCTTACTCATTTTACAGAGACGAAGCATCACAGCCTCGTCATCCTCTGGGCACAGCTGCTTGCGATGCGCACTTTGCTTGGCTGGACGATGAAGTGCCTCTGCCCCTTGGCGCCCACTCAAGCACTTTGTGGTTCTCTGGGTGGACTCGATGGGCCTGTTCTCACGAAGACATGGGCCCAGGTCTCTGAACACATCACTGCAGGTGCTGCTACCATGCCCTTCCAGAAGCTCGAGGAGCACCTCTGTCTCAGAGTGCCCCAGGTGCTGCCAAGCCGGCTGGCTCCCAGTGCAGATCTGCACGCCGTGTGCGGGTTGCACGGGTGGCAGGCGATGGCCCTGCCTTGCCGCTGACCCATGCCAGAACCCTTTGGTTCTGCTTGCCAGGGAAGGTGTTTCCCAGGCCCCACCAGCAGCCAGAGAGCCCCATGGTGAAGGTGTCATGAGCTCTTGGTAGCCACTGGCCACAGAGCCCACAACACGTGCTGTGCCTCTGGGAGGAGACCCAGAGGCTGCTGCTGCTGGCAGAGGGGGCAGCTCGACCCTTGCAGAGGCTGCTCTTTGCATTTGAGGGCTGAGCTGGCAAGGAGGTTCCAGTGGCAATGGAGGGCCATGGAGAGGCGGCAAGTCGGACACAGACAGTCTCTGTGTCTGTGTGACACTGCCTCGTGGCATCTTGATTGTTGAGGTGACCTGCGGTGGTCCCTGTGGCTGGCTGTGGGTCACCTGTGGGAAGCAGGGGTAGGAGTGGGATGGAGGTGGCTGTGTGGGCACGGTGTCCCCCACGTGTCAGCAAGCCCAGGCCTGGCCCCAGGGCAGGTGCTGGCCACAGCAGCCAGGCTGGGCTGGGTTCCCAGCTGTGCTCGTTGCCTCTGGGTCATTGCTGTGCCTGAGCCATCCCATCATTGGCTCCCTTGCAGAGCGTGGCCTGGTGCCAGGCCTGGCTGTCTGTGCCCCAGGGCTTCCCCCAGGTCCCACTGCAGCCTCTCCCTCCATCCCCAGCCCTCACCTTTTGCTGCTTGGATAGCAGTGACTGCCCCTCACGGGGCTGGTCATGGGCATTTGCCTCCTCTTTCTTCCACATTGTGGGAGTGCTCTGACGAACACTGGCCACAATCACCCAGGGGAGCTGCTGCCTCCAGAGAAGCTGCTGCCTCCTCAGAGAGCTGCTCTCCTGAGAGTGACCACTGCAGGGATTTGTTGCCCCCACAGTCACGACACAAACCCATGTCACAATGGCCTCTGGGCACGATGTCACTGCGGGTCACAAAGGCCTGGTGGGTACGGCCGCCCTTTGTTCCAGGGGCCAGGCAGTTTCCATGCAGCCAAGCCTGGTCACAAAGGACTTTTTAAGGCCTTTTTCCATTCTTTGCCTTTGCTTATTCTTCTCCCAGTGACCTGCAGCTCTCTGTTGTGCCACCTTGTGTGTTCCTCCCCTAAACATCCCCAAAGAAGCCCTGTGCCGTGCTGAAGTGTTTTACCCACCCAGCCCACCCTGTGTCCCGGCCCTGAGCCCAGGCAGAAGGATCATCAGCAAGGCAAAAATCTGTTTGAATTTAATTTGTCCACTACTGTAAAAGCCAATAAAAGTCTTTGTTAGAAGAGATCAAGAACACAGGAGTTCCGAGGAAAATCTTCCTTCTTTAATTGATGCAAGGGTGAGGGGGAAATGGTAACAAGGGACGAGGAAAAGGCTGAGGTAGAGAATGCCTTGTTTGCCTCAGCTTTCAGGAGTCAGATGGGTTATCTGGAGGACAAGCACTCCCCTGAGCTGGCACACAGGGACAGGGAGCAGACCTGACCCTCTGCAATCCTGGTGGATGTCACTGGTGACCTGCAGAGCCACTGAGTCCCTGACAAGTCTATGGGGCTGCCCAGAGTCCCCCAGGGGTGCTGAGGGAGCCCACGGAAGAGCTTGCCAGGCAACTCTCCCATCCTTTATTGTCATCATTCCTGGCCAGTCGGGGAGGTCCCAGGTGACTGGAGGTGCCAATGGGACACCCAGGCCCAAGAAGGGCTGCAGGGAGGATGTGAGGAACTGCAGGCCTGTCAGCCTGACCTCGGGGCCCGGCGAGGTTCTGGAGCAGATCATTGTGAGGGGGATCACACGGCCCAGAGAGGACAACTGAGGGATCAGGCCCAGCCACTGTGTGTTTAGGAAAGGCAGGTCTGGTGTGAGCAACCTGATGTTCTTAGGGCTGTGGGTGATGTGTCTGGGGGCTGAGGGAAAAGCTGTGGATGGAGTCTCCCTAGACTTCAAGCAAGCCTTTGATTCTGTATCCCACAGCACAGTCCTGGAAAAGCCGACAGCCCAGGGCTTGGGCAGGGGCACTCCTTGCTGGCTTAGGAACTGTCAACATGGCCATGTCCAGAGAGTGGTGGGGAATGGTGCCGTATCCAGTTGGTATCTGGTGACGAGTGGTGTCCCCTGTCACCAGTTGGTATCTGGTGACGAGTGGTGTCCCCTGTGACCAGTCCTGTTCAGTGTCTGTCCTGCTGATGTGGCCAAGGGCATTGAGGGTACCCTCAGTATTAAAATCCTGACACCACCAAGGTGGGTGGGAGTGTTGATTTTCTAGAGGGTAGGAATGCTCTGCAAGTGGATGTGGCCAGGTTGGATTGATGGTGTGAGGCCATCAGGATGAGGTTCCAGAAGAGCAAGGTCTTGGTCCTGCCCTTGTATCCCAAGAAGCCCCTGCAGTGCCCCAGGCTGGGGGCAGAGTGGCTGGAAAGCTGCCCGGCAGGAAGGGCCCTGGGGGTGCATGGCAGAACATGAGCCGCGTGTGCCCAGGTGGGTAAGGGGGCCAGTGGCCTCCTGGTCTTCTGTGTCAGCAGCAGCGTGGCCAGCAGGACCAGGGTGGTGATTGTCCCTCTGAGCTGGGCTCTGGGGAGGCCACACCTGGAGTGCTGTGTGCAGGTGTGTGCCCCTGGTAAGGTGTGGTCAGTGAGAGATGCCTGTGTGTGAATGAAGGTGCCAAAGAGACCATCTACCAACGTTAACAATGGGGATTTTATTTAACAAGAAATGTGGGGTAGAGGGATAGGGATGGGAAAAGGGAGAGGGAGAAGGGGAGAAGGGGTAAAGTTGGGGTGGGGTGCCAATGCCACCCGGCCCTGCCACTGGGAGGCGATCATTCTCAGGGGGAGCCGGCATCTCAGGGCCTCCTCCTGGTCCTGGCTCTGGGCTCATTCCTCTCGCTGTCCCCGGAGGCAGCTGAAGGAGAAGAGCCGGCGCAGAGCCCGCCGGGCCGTCTTGGCGATGGAGCGCCATGGCCGTGGGGCCGGGGGCTGCGGGACGGCTGCGCTGCCGGCGGGGCAAGCAGGAGCGCTGCGTGCCAGGGGCTGGGCAGGCAGCGGGCAAGCCCCTGCCGGCTCCCCAGCCCTGCGGGGCTCTTCCTGGGGAGGGGCGGCCTGGGCACAGCCAGCCTCAAGCCATGCTGCGTCGGCCTCGTCCACGGCAGCCGAGGCACACACTGCAGACGTGTTTGCGTCTTCGGGCAGTGCCGTGGGGAGAGGCTCGCTGAGGCCCTCATCGCTGTCAGCCGTAGAAGATGCTGGCTCTTCCTCTTGTTGCGGTGGCAGATCCAGCGCCCTCTCTGGCTCATTGTCACTCTCTCCTGCCGCTCCTCTTTCTTCCTCCCACTTTTCCAGGAGCTCGTTTAGAAGAGCATCGCAGGGCAGTGACTCGCCAGAGGTGGAGCACAGCTGTTCCAAGAGGTCGGGAGCTGCCGTCTCTGCCTTGTTTTCTGCCTGTCCTCCCGAGTCTGTGGTCACGCTCGAAGTGCCGTGTGGCACCTGGGAGCCTGCAGCAAGTTCCGGGGTGACCCTTGACTCATCCCTGAGGACACATCTACCTTTGCCTTGCGGTGGCAGAAACAAGGCACTCTCTGGCTCGCTGTCCCTCTCTCCTGCTCCTTCTCTGTCAGGGAGCTCTTTTTGCTCCCAGTCTTCCAGGAGCTCCTTGACGAGAGAGTCACAGGACAGCGAGTCGTCAGAGACGGGGCCCAGCTCGGCCAGCAACTGGTCGAGAGACACCAGCTCAGAGGACTTTGGTGTCTCTCCTGCAGCGTCTTTGGTCACGCTGCAAGTGCTGTGAGGCACCGCGGGGCCTGCAGCTGGCTCTAGAGTAGGGCTTGGTGTATCCTTGAGGATGCACCTGGGCGTCGTGGGGCTTTCTTTGTCGTGCAGGGGGGAGAAGCTGCATCCAAACAACAGCTCATCCGCCTCCTCCAACGTTTTATCCGCACGACGCAGCAAAGTCTCAACATCCTCTAGGCACAGCTGCTTGTCACGCGCACTCTGCCCGGTGGGCCGACGCATTCCCTCCCCTCCCTGACGTCCACTTAACCACTTTGTGGTTCTCAGGGTGGACTCGATGGGCCTGTTCTCCCGCAGATGTGGGCCCAGCTCTCTGAAAATGTCCTTGCAGACTCTGCTGCTGGGCCCTCCCATCAGCTTGAGGAGCACCTCTCTCTCAGAGTGCTCCAGCTGTTTCCAAACTGGCAGGGTCTGAATGTCGAGCGGGTCCCCACGTGCAGGTTGAATGGGCGGCAGGTGACTGTCCTGCCTTCCCGCTGACCCATGCCGCTTGTACAGCAGGGGCTGCCACTCACGGGGCTGGCCGCGAGCGTTCGCCTGCTGCTTCTCAGTCATCTTCTGTGTGCTTTGCCAGACACTGGCCACAAGCACACCGGGTAGCTGCTGCCTTCGGAGAAGCTGCTGCCTCCAGTGAAGCTGCTGCCTCCTCAGAGAGCTGCACTCCTGCGAGTGGCGACTGTCGGTATTTATAGCCCCCATGGTCATGACGTTGACCTGTGTCACAATGGCCTCTGCACGTGACGTCACCGCGGGTCACAAAGGCCTGGTGGGCAAGGCCACGCCCTGTCCCTGAGGCCTGGCGGTTTCCATGCAGCCAAGCCTGGTCACAAAGGACTTTTTTAGGCCTTTTCCTTTTGACTTTGCCTTTGCTTGTTCTGTTTCCAATGACCTACAGCTCTGTGTTGTCCCACCTTGTGTGTTCCTCCCCCAAACATCCCCAAAGAAGCCCTGTGCCGTGCTGAAGTGTTTTACCCACCCAGCCCACCCTGTGTCCCGGCCCTGAGCCCAGGCAGAAGGATCATCAGCAAGGCAAAAATCTGTTTGAATTTAATTTGTCCACTACTGTAAAAGCCAATAAAAGTCTTTGTTAGAAGAGATCAGGATCACAGGAGTGCCAAGGAAAATCTCTCTTCTTTAATCAATGCAGGGGTGAGGGTTAATGGTCACAAGGGACGAGGAAAAGGCTGAGGTAGAGAATGCCTTGTTTGCCTCAGCTTTCAGGAGTCAGATGGGTTATCTGGAGGAGAAGCAGTCCCCTGAGCTGGCACACAGGGACGGGGAGCAGACCTGACCCCCTGCAATCATGGGAAGTCGTTAGTGTTAAGTTAGTTAAGGAAGTTGTTAGTGACCAATCACCCAGAGAAGCCGCTGCCTCCTCAGAGAGCTGCTCTCCTGGGTGTGAACACCGCAGGGATTTGTAGCCCTCTGGGTCTCCATACAGACCCATGTTACATTGGCCTCTGGGCTCAATGTCACTGTGGCTCACAAAGGCCTCGTTGTCACTGTGATGTCCTTGCTTTTGTCCTGCTCAAGGTGTAGGGGATGACCCTGGATGGGCTTGGCAGTACCCCCTTAGTGCTGGACCTCTGTTCCCCTCCTGCCATTGTCTTTTGATGCTCCTTGGTGGGCATTCAGTGGAGCTGTTTCCCAAGAGGCTCCTGGTAGTAACCAGAACGTTCTGTAAAGGATATTTTCTGACATAATTATCAATAAGGAATATTACAGGAATGTAGTGGGGTTGAGTTTTTCCTTGACCATCCTTACATCTCTGTGTTTTGGTATACTTTTAACTGTGTGTCATTTTATACATTTTTGCGAACAGAACAGTAGCAATGTTTTTTTTCAGGAAATGCTTGAGGGAGAAATGCCATGCCTGTCACAGAACGAGAAATGTACTGAATAAAGGTTAATTACTTTGTGATTCACAGAGTAACTGAAAGCACAGATGAATGCACCATGAAGACTAACTTTTAAAGCAGGATCAGAGTTGACCTGAAACGCTGAAAGAAACAGTGAAAATGTAGTTTTCCAGAATAAGAAGATAGCAGGGCTGTGATTAATGTCCTGTATTTGAAAAGTAGTGCTATCTTTTTTTATGAAGAGTATTATCTTTCGTGTCATATTTCCGAACTTTTTTAATGAATTTTTAGACAAATATCAGCTACATTTTTATGTATTTATTGATTATTATTATTAAACTGGAATGTTTTAAAAGTTGTGTAGGGATTTTTGCACTAAGAGGTTTTCGTAATAAATTCATATGTAAGAAAAGACAGTGTTCCAGGTGAATAGAAGCATTTAGGTTTTCATACTACTTTGAGTGCTAGATCACTACCCCTTAAAAAATGAAATAATACTATCTTTAAAATATTTGATGAAAAAAATGTGCATGCTAGCTCTGGTGGCTGTATTAGTCATTCACCTGCTGAAAGCTGTAGGAAAGGTATTTAATGTTACAAGTAACAGTAGAGTTTTCTTTTAATATTTTATGTTCATTAAATGCTTTCTGGTACTTGGTCCTTGATCTTGTGAATGGTTAACATAGTATTATCAACAAAGTTAAGAACTTGAAAAACTGCAGATTTTGTCATAGACAGGAGACTGCTAATGTGACAGAGCATTACTCCAAAATTATGCTTTATATTTTTCATTATGCTTCACTCTCATTTCTTCTCATTGAGAGGTGATGTTTCCTGGTCTGTAGCTGCCAAACACATTGATGTCCTTTATGCAGCTATGACCTAAGTCAGTAAAACCTAAATTATTTTCAAATACCTGGTTAACCAAAAGCAAATGTTAGGTTCTTTTATGTGTATGCCATTAAGATAAGGTAGCTTCAGTTAATAATACTGCTTTATGATAAGCGTTTGTAGCATAATAGTTTTAGAAAGCTTCCTATTTCACCTAACGGGAAAGCAGCTTTCCCGGAGAAAAGAAGATTTCCAGTTTAAATACTGACTTCTTAAACAACTACTCCTGCTGCAATTAATGAACTTTCCTATCCATGTTTATACAAGAGATGCTAAGTCACAGAAAGTAGAGTTGGGAGGGATTTCCATAGAGCATCCAGTCTCTATCATGCTTCCTTGAAGCTTGCAGAGAAGCGATGCCTTGGCCCTTCTGGAAGAAGATCTGGTGAAAGAAGTTCCACAATCTGCCTTTAATCATCTCCAGCCTTTGCTATTGCAGGAAACTATAGAAAGCTTTTCCACTTTGCTCTGTGAATTCTTCCTCTTGATGTTTTTCCTATCCGCAGTGGAAACTGTTCCCACCCTTTGTGCATTGAAATTTGATGACTTAATAACTGTTATTTGATATTTTCTATCACTACTCTCTGAGTTTTACAAATTAGGAGAAGGGACTAAATAGGAAATATCTAAATTTTATTCCAAATCTGCATGACTAGTTCATTTGTTGGCTTTGGGAGAGACAAGTAATACTGTCATTTCAGGGAAAACCTGATTGAAGATGAAGCTCTGCTACGTCTGACTGAGCACAGCTAAATTCATTTCCTGGGGTGGAGAGTGTTTCATTTATAGTCACAAAGCTGTTTCAGATGGGAGACAAAACTGAATTTTAAAAAACAATGCTGTAACTGAAAACTAGGGTCCATACAAGAACATAGACAACTTTCATGGATTAAAAAACTTCAAACTAGCTTCTGGCATTCTGTAACTTTTGGGTTGACTTGGCAAATCTCTAATATCAGAATGACTTTAGTTATAAATTGAATAGTGTCTTAAAATTTTGTGCTTTTTTGCCATCAGCTGTCAGGTGCAATGAACTAGTTCATAAAACTAAAACTGATTATAGTAACATTAGAATTGTTAAAATTTCTGCAATTTTGGTATTTCTTCTAAAAAGGATTTTAAGAGGTATGGTAAGAAAAAAGGTCAGTGAGCACTGTTAGCATACAACTGGAGAGAGTATGAGTGCATTCTTTGTCCATCTGTGATAGAGAGTTTAGAATACCTTTACTTTCTTGGGTGTCATGCAGTTATAGTGTATTTTAAGGCTTTATTCAATAGGGTATTCATTTTTTTGTTTGGGCTGTTACAGACTGAAGTACCATATGGCAGATGGGTCACCAAGCAATAAAACAATTGAGAAAATGTATGTTACAATATTACAGCTTGAGAAAAAAACATATTTTTTTCTCCCCTTACATTTTTAAAACTTTCTTCATTAAACTGCAAAAGATAGGAAATCTGTAAAAGACTCTGAATTAAAAAGTACAACGAATTAACAACAGTGGTAGTTAGTTACTGGCAGAGAATGCTGGCAGACACAGCAGGGACAAGAAATGCAGTGGACATGTGTGAACCAAGACAACCAGTAACTTTATTGATCATGGAAACTCAGTTCAGCACAGAGTCCCTTAAATAAATAGTTTGGCCTTTAGTATATTGACTAATTATTCATAACTTCCATTTCATTCAGTTTTGGGCTTTTTTTAACTTCTATGGTGAGCTTCAACTGCATTAACTAATTACAATTTCTAAAACTTCACAACTAAACAGGGATATGAAATGGAACAGTACATTCTCCCATTTCTTTGTTTTTCCTTATTAAGAACCCAGATATTGTTGAAATAAAATGTTAATTTATATAAAGCAGTTCCTCATAGAGATGAAATGGTTAAAGGAATGCATTGGTTGACTATAAAGATCTATTTAGTTTTTTCAACTGTTTATGGATACTTTGAATATGTCTAAGTTAGCAGTGTATACCTGAAGTGTGGAAAGATGCAGGATTTATTTTATTTATACATGATACAAATGTTTATGAAGTTTATTTTTATTACTTGTGAAGGATTTAAATGCACTGAACACTAGCTCTATTATTTTTTGTAGAAATCGGCGTATTGATGGAGACATTTTAATTCAAAGAAGACTGATTTTTCTTTTTTGTTAATTTGAAGTAGCAGAGTGATCTACATCGAGGTGATAATTCAGTTTGCCAGAGCAGGTATTTTATTAAGTTTTAACCTTGCACAGAAGATATTAATTGATTTACTACACATGAAACCATTTATTTCTAATTAGTATTAGTTATAAATATTTTAGAAGACACTTTAACTGATACACTCTGAACCAAAATTACCTTCCTAATTTGGAAGTTGCAAAGGTTTTTATAGTAAGAGTGGAAAATTTTATTGAGCATGAAATATTGCATAATACATTTTTAAGTTTGAAAACTCTCGATGCATTTGATAACGTATGAAGGAAAATCTTGCCTTTTTTTGATGGTTTTGTCTTTTCAATGTTTTCTTGCAGGGAGGAAAGATTTATTACCATGGAGCTTTTAGTGATGTCCAGCTTGTCCAGGTGTAGCCGATGAGATCAGTGTTTCTGCAGAGCTTTGAGGCTAAGCTGTATGTTTTAGTGTAATGTTTTTAGGTGTTAATCCTTCCACATGCTGTTAAACATTTCTCAATTAGTCTCATGAAGGCTGATGGTGTCCTGTAAAGTCCTTAGCATTATCTGAAATTACTGTCCCAAATTTCAGCAGTCATCTGATTTGCTTGTTAGTTCTTGATATTCCTGTACATAATGACTCAAGATAACCTAGAAAAACAGATCACTTTTTCCTCTGTAGCTACACATTTACATTATGTGCACAGTAATATTAATGTACCTTTCATTTGATTTTTAGATGTAAAATGGTGAGAGCTTGTTGGTTCTAAGGTCATATTTAGTTGGGTTTAGTGGACTCAGCTATAATATTGTGCTCACAGCTGACACTTCCCATTAGATGTTTTTTTTCTTGTTGCTGAGATAATCAAGTACATAGTTATTACCATAAAGGAGCAAAAAGTGGTTAAATAACTTGCACAAATAAATAAAAACTCACTCGAGATTCTAGCTATACTATGTTTGAGCAGGCTTTTAACAGAAAACAAATGTGTTTTTTTAATGTACATATTTCTGCATCATGAAATGCTCAAGGCTGGAGACTTCTTTTTTCTGTCTAGGCTGTGTATTTAGAATCACAGAATCACAGAGTGGTTTGGGTTGGAAGAGACCTTCAAGATCACTCATGCCCCATGGGCAGAAACACCTTCCACTATCCCAGGTTGCTCAGAACCCCATCCAGCCTGGCATGGAGCACTTCCAGGGATGGGGAATCCCTAGATATGCATGCTGCTGTTTTTGTGTTGGACTTGGTACCTCCTGAACTATGTCGACTGGGGATGGAGGATTCAGCTGATCTTCTGCAAAAAAAAATCTGTTTCTTTCGCTGTCCAGATAGGATTTTTCACAAGACCTTTGAGTCCTTTTATTTATATATTATTCTTTGTCTGTTCTGGCTCAGTGGCCTACAGTGCTCTCTTTTTCTGTACTGTGGTAGTTGCCTCTGGGCCATAATTTTGAAGGAACTTCCTGTCAATGGGTGTACTTACTGCTTTTAATTTATTTTTCTCTCAATTTTGTTGTCCCTTTGACAGTTTAGGTTAGTAGTTTTTTTTGAGAGAGTTCTAATTATAAAGATGTTCAATTATACTTCATCCCTACAGTTATTCAAAACAGTGTTTATTGGCTATGAGCTTGCTTAACAAAACCATTAAAACCCCAAATTCCAGATCCTGTTTTTTGTCTCAGTATTGTATTATGTCTCTTAATCCTTTAAGATGCACATTGACTTTGTCATGTATAATCTCTCCAGAGAATGGGAGACAGGTGTAATGCTTCAAAACCAATATTCTGGGCAATTCATTGAGCCTGTGTTCTATTCTGCTGAGTTGCTTTGGTTTTTTTGAGACTGTACATTAACATCCTGCCTGGTTTTGTCCTGTGCAATATTGCACTGGGCTGTGATTTCTGCAGTCAGTGCCACATCCTAATTCAGCCAATTTAAATAGGTTTGGGACTCGCTGTACTCCAAGATCTTAGGGTTTTGTAGATGTGAAAGGTTGTTGTGAAGTTTCTCAGGGAGGCAAAGAGTTAGTTTCAGATAAACATTGTGAAAGGAGAGGAATGTCTGTAAGCCATGTGTGTGAATTTTGACCCCCTGTGTTGGGGGATGGACATGTGAGCCCTGGATGAAATTACCCCACCCCAAACCCCTTGTGAAGGGCAGCCCAGGAGTTCTGATTGGGTTTGAGTCCCTGGGGGGGTTCTCCCATGTTGTGTTTCTGGTGGTCCCTGACCCTGAACTCCGCCCTCAAAGGTGGAGACCCTCAAGAGTTCTGTCCCTCAAAAACCTCTGCTCAGCCTTTGTTCGGCGCTCTTTGTTCTGGATCTGAGTTTGTTCCCATGCTGAATAAATGGTTTCATGAACAGAAGCCCATCTCGTTGGTGTTCCATGCTGGTCCCCAGAGCCCTGTGGCTTCTCTGGACGTGATCCTGCAGTTGTGGACTACAACAAAAGGTCAAGCAAACATCAGACCTAAAGTACTGGCTTGGTTGTGAATAAACTTACCAAGCTGTTGCTTTCAAGAAAAGTAGTTCTTAAATAGCATGCCAGCATCAGAACATTAATTTGATGAGAGATGTAATTAGATACATTTTCACTAGCTTGCTTAATTATTAGTCAGAATTAACTGATTATTGCATTAATAACACTCCAGGTATTGTTTTCATTGCCTGAATTTTAAATGCCCTTGCCTGAAGTACTAAGGGAATGGGTCAGGTCAAAAAGACCTTATGAATGAGCATCTGGCAGAGAATAGGGCCCTTCTATTCTCTTGTACCTTTATCCAAGTTCACTGAAAAACACAAAGCCATTTTACAAAGTCTAAAGTTCTGTGAGGTTGAATGTCTGGTTTTGAGGTCATTTTCTTGGTATCAAGATGAGTACCTCAAAAACGGTGATTCTGCTTTCCTGTAAATAATCTGTCAGACTTTTGGGGATGTGGTGAGCAAGTAAAAAGTAAGGAATGTTTCTCCATTGCCTCTTCTTTGAAAGTTAAAGTTTTGAACTCCTTCTAATAAAAGCTTTAGAAACCACTTTAATTTAGGAAATGAGGCTGGCTGGTTGAAGGTCATTAAAAGAGCCTGTAGTTGATCCATCAGGTGAGCAAGCAGTAAAATTCCTGATCCTGCGGTCAAACTCTGCCTGGATATGAAGGAGTAGTCAATGAACTTCTGGGGAGCAGAGATGAAGTTCTGCATGGACATGGTGCTGCTGCTGTGAGGTGGATGTGACATTGCCACTCTCAAAGCCTTCAATAAGCAAGTGCTCAACCTTCCACAGGTACTGCAGAATCTACAGAGTGCTGGAGTCTTTGCTCTCCTTGCTGTCCTGGCTGCTCCACCCCGCTGGTGCTGCTGCCATGGCTCTGCTCCCTGGCTGGGCAGCTCTGGGAAGAACCCCCAGAGCCATGGTGGGGGTAACCCCTTTCCTGTATTCTCATCATCATTCTTGGCATTCTCCTACTTTCATAATTCCTGTCTTTCTTTCCTCCTTTATGGGAAAAAAAATAAAGTTGAATTATCAGTTTGGATCCCAACATTTAATGTCATTTGTGTTTTAATCTCACTTTGGGGTATGTTTAGAAGGTAATTCCTTTCTGCATCTGTGGGTTGAGGCAAAACTTGCTTCTCCTCACCTTAAGTGGATTTGGACAGATGATTATGATAAAGCCCTGGAAAATTCATCTTTCCTAAGCAATGCATAGGTGTGTTTTATGAGTTTCAGATGAATTAATTTGATTCACTACAAGGAAAGTACTAATGAGCTTTTCAAAAATGTCTGTAATAAAAATATAGAAGGCCTTCATGAGGAGATACCATATTGCAGAACAAATCACTGTCATGCTGCAAATGTCTAATATTAATTTTTAGAAGTGTTAAGGGTGAGCTAACAAATATATTCAACATTTGCTTACAATCTTTAGCTCCTTCTTTACAAGATGGTTTTGTATTTTAGGATTGAAATGGGTTGTGCATTTATTTACGTTACTGACGTGTTCAGTAGAATAAGGCATTACAGAAAATATTGTTAACTGAAGGAAAAGGTGGATCTCATGTTAAAAGAAGAGTGAATTTACCATCAAAGGTTAAAAAGTAGGGTAATTTTAGTGGAGTCATTGAAAGGCTGGCTTTTGTGTCTGTGATATCAAATGGAAGTGGTAGAGTGTAAGTTTGAGCTGCATCAAGAACCAGACTGATCATCTCTTCCCTTCTAAAGGAAATCAACATTTTGGATTGCTACATTAGGTGCTAATTTATTCCAAAAGATAAACATGGATAAACACTAAGATAAACACTAAAGATAAACACTAAGTACTACAAAATATATAAAATATCTATAAATCTACTCTGGGATAAGTGTATTCTCTCCTCAGAAAAGGCTTCAGAAGCTTTTTCAGCAAGATGCTTGTGGTTTGCTGGATGGGTGCAGTTGGATGTCAAGTAGTCAAGTGCTGTTTCAGTGTTTCTAGCTATTTTTCAGAGCAGTGATAGCTTAGTTTAGCAGGATATTTTATCTCACCAATGGCAATGCAAGGTCTTGAAAGTAATCTCAAGTAAATAAATCTAGTCAGAAAATATTGTCTTATTTTCCTGGTGTATTTCTTTATACCATAAAAGAAGTACTTTTATACTTCTTTTTATCAGTTATAGTCTATTGAATGGTTGCTGTCTTAAAAAAAACCTGTAGTGTAAGTGCTAAACTTTCCTGTCATATTTCAAAAAGAGGATTCAGTTATTTAATTTTCTTCTTCTTTCTTTCCTTATTCCAAAGTCTTTGTTTTACCCCATTTTTTAAACAATTGAAACACCTCGGTTCCATTACAATGCTTGATGCATGCAGTTAATCTGAACATAAAAAGTTCCTATGTGAAAAAATAGAAATGTTATTAAAAAAACCACTTCCTACTCTGACCTTTCTTAAGCTTTTCTAAAATTTTACCTTTGATATTGCAGTCTTAAGTCTTCTAACAAATCAAACAAGTTAGTTGTATTTTCTAATATTGCCTAATAAGTGCCAAGCAATGTGTTTCTTTGACTTTGCCAATTTTCAAGGCTATTTTAGGTAATGTTTTCATTCTTGCACTTGGTCAGTCATTATTTTGTATGAATTTTTTTATAGCTCCTTGTCTTGTTTATGTGTTTCCCTCTGATACAACATTTCCTGTGTGCTTGTATTCCTTGTAAGGAATAATAGAGAATTATCCATACGCCACTCTCTGATGTCTGAAAATAGAGGTTATGCACATAAAGCAGGATTTTCTTTGGCCATATTATAGAAAGCAATTCCACTTGACACAGAGGTGGTTTTTACTAATAAATAAAGGACTCACTGTTTAAAACTTAGTTTCATGGGTTAATGAATCAGTCCCTAATCTGTGTCTGTGACTTAACCAAAGATCCCATCAACTTTTCAGCATAATTTTCAAAAATGCTGCTTAATTCTCAGTTGCATTTTATATCCTACACAAATTGCCTTGCTGACATTTAAAACTGTCTACCCATACACTGCTGTTTATCTCAGTGACCTTCTAGTTCCTCATGTTCTGATCTGAGAGCTAAGGTGGTGTCATTTGTTTTGGTGACTCTTAGGCGTTTGAAATCACAGGAGTAGTTAGTTGGAATGTAATTGTCCAAATGAAATTTGTCCAAAACATGAAGGTTAACACTTCTGTGCTTGTGAAAATGATCAGGTTTGATCAGTTTCAGCAGAAATATAATTCTTTCAGCAATGTATTTAAATACTAGGATATAAAGTCAGTGCCTTGTCCCAAAGTAAGAGTGCTGCCTTCTGAAAGATGAAGCATTCCCTTTCTTTAGACTGTGTTATCGACTTTTAAAATAGATATTCTCTTTTTCCACAGCTCAAATGCACTTCTGAAATCTTCTGTAACGTAACCCCCTTCACGTTTTGTTTTCTACTTAATAAAAATATAAAATATAAAATATGAAATAGTTTCTTTTGGTTTTGGAACTGGTAAGGGTGCAGTACAATGTAAGCTACACATTTATTATGGTTCACCACCTATATTTAACTCAGATTTGGTGATGTTTCTGACAAGCTGCTTGCATTTAGACCAAGTCAGCAGTTCTCCATGATGACACATGGGCTGGAACAGGAGAGTAAATCATCTGAAAAGGATAGAAAATAAAGGATTCAATGGCAATATGTTAGGAAAGACAATTGAAAGTAAATATTGAGAGCAATTGTTATTGTTAATTTTAATCTGTCAGTTTGACATCCAAGAGGTGCTGAGTGCTGTATTTTTTGGGTTATACAAATATAATAACTGGAATGAGCCATAGGGTTGAAAACCCAGAAAGATTTAGTTCTTCACAGTCTTTACAAGTACAAGAACATATTATTAAGTTTCTACATGCTTTTAGATTTTATTGGTTAGCCTTTTTAAGCTCCTATTGTGATCCTGAATCAGAACTTCTGTGTTTTTCTGGTTATTTCCAGTATATACTCTATTGTTAACTAATATTAGACTCGTATCAAGAATTGCTTAAAATTTTGGCATCAAATTATATCATAAATTCTGAGAAATCAGGAGAAGATTGAGTTCATGTTAGAATGCTATTGAGTGACTGAATGCAGTTGTTTTCTGAGGCCATTTTGAGAGAGAAGATTACCCATTTAAGGTTTAGTAAGAAGAAAATTTAAATTAAAACTATGTTTTTATAGACAATTCCAGCACTGTGGGATGACCTTGGCTGGCTGCCAGACAACCCCCCTTCCTTCCAGCAGTAGACAGGGGGGAGAATAAGATGTAAAAGCTCATGGATTGTGATGATGGGCAAGACTTGAGACTGCACATTGCCAGAAAGTGGAATAATTGTGGGAAATCTTTTGTTCTGAAGAGAGAAGGATTGGTTTTTTTGTGTGTAAACTGTCCACTTATGTTGGTGGTGTTGATTTGGTCCAGTCCAATGAGCAGAGACATCTTCCACTAAAGCAGGAGCTTCATCCAACCTGGCCTTGGACACTTCCAGGGATGGGGTATTCACGACTTCTCTGGGCAGCCTGTGCCAGGGCCTCATCACCCTCACAGCCCAGAATTTCTTCCTGTATCTAATCTAAACCTACTTCCTTTCAGTTAAAAGCCATTCCCCCTTGTCCTGTCACTCCATTCCTTGTCCAAAGGCCCCCTCCAGCTCTCCTGTAGCCCCTTCAGGCACTGGAAGGGGCTCCAAGTTTTCTCCGGAGCATTCTCTTCTCCAGGCTGAACAGCCCTGTCTCTCCCAGCCTGTCTCCAGAGCAGAGGTGTCCCAGCCTTTGGAGCATCTTTGTGGCCCCATCTGGACTCTCTCCAGCAGCTCCATGTCCTTCTGATATTGGGAGCGCCAGAGCTGGATGCAGGATTCCAGGTGGGATCTCCCCAGAGTGGAGCAGAGGGGGACAATCCCCCTGGAAATATCCCTGGGCTGCAGGGGGAGACCTGCTCTGGGCTGGCTGCCCCTCCTGCCCTTCTCCTCCTCCTGCAGCCTTTGAGGTCTGGAAATAACATCCACCCAAAACTGAGAGGGTCCTTTTGCCCTCCTTGTTGGCTTTTTGCTTGTCAGAACTTCCTGATAAAATTCCTTAGACTCCCAAGTTGTGGACAAAGTAACAATGAATAAAGGGATCCTTTGTGAGCTGGTGCAGGAAAATACACCTGGGAGCTCTGCTGAATGTGTGTGCAATTAAAACATGAAAATATTGCTGTGCAAAACAGTACACCATCCATCACAATCAGTCAAAGGAACTGCTCTTTTAAGAGCAGAACCAAATTTTAGTTTGTTTAGCTGTGAATTTAATGAGTAATTTGCTATTAAAATACTCAGAAAATTTGAAGTGAGAACATTTGCAGGCATATTTGGAATATTGGGCTTTTTTACAAGGAAGAAGTTTTGTTTTTTCAGAGCTAATGATTTTTAGCTATCGTGCAGGAAATCAAACTACAATACTTTCTCCTGTTCCTTGTGGTCTCCTCCGTGTGGTGCTGTGTATCTGTAGCAGCACAAAGCCGAATGTCTGAGTAGTTTTTCTATACATTAAAACATTTGACACCAACTCCTTAGCTTGATTGAAGTAAACATTCCACTTCTGTGGATAAATCAGCAACCTGGAACTTCGCATGCAGGAATTGTCTGTCACATCTCTTAATGTTTTGACTGATACAACCACTTAAAAGCATAGGCAGATTAATGGATTCCATTAATAATGACTTAAAATATATTAGATTAATCCTGAATTTATTACCTGTCACATAGTTCCAGGATTAGAGATGAGTGCAGGACAGGTATTTCTGAAGTGAGGAAGACTCACTGTGTTGTGGTATAAAAGGAGATCTTTTAGACAAGGCTGTAGATATTTGAGCTATGAAGGCACTGCCATACCTCAACCATACCTCAGCATAATGATAAACTGCAGAACATAATTGTACAAATTCTCTTAACATAATTCAAAGTTTTTAATTTTTTGCTCTGCATTACAATGATGGGCATTTCAGTGAATTTACAGGGATCTTTTTTAAGGTGGCACATTGCTGCAAATCAGGGAATATTTAAATCAACATGGATTAATAGGTCAAATATATCACTGAGTAACACAGAATGTGTAAAATCATGGAATGCATGCAACGTGTTCCAGTGTCTTGCCACTCTCACAGTGAAGAATTTATTCCTAATATCTAACCTAAATCTACTCTGTTTCGATTTGAAGCCATTCCCCCTTGTGCTGTCACTAAATGCTGTTGAAAAGTCTCTCTCCATCTTTCTTGTGGGCTCCCTTCAGGTGCTGAAAGGCAATTAAGTCTCCCTGAGGCCTTCCCTTTTCCAGGCTGAAAAATTTGATGTGGAAAACAATGTGTTGGGAATGAAGAAAATCACTATTGCTGTACCCTGAGCACCTCTGTGAAGTGCTGTGATGGTGGAAGTTGCCAACTGTAGTTTGTCGCCTCCTGCTTTCAGCCATCTCTGTGCCTGTGGACTGATTGACAGATGGCAAACAGGATGCCAGTTCTTTCTCAGAATTCCAGATCACAGACATTCATGTGATCCAGAATTCAGGACACAGTGTACTGCTAAGCCTGATGGCTCTGTTGGACACTGATAGAAATTGTAATGCAGAATTAGTGGGGACATGAGTGTATCCCATAGACTGGGCACCAGGCTTTTATTCTGCTTTTGAAGTCAGTGCTTCACAGTCCATATGCTTGACATACTGGAGTTCTTTGAAGATGTGAAGAAAGACTTGAAGGAGGGAGATGGTGAAAGTTCTTCTCTGGATTCAGAGAAACCTTCAACAGGATCAGAGAAGAGAGGATCAGCGAGGGTTACTGAATACGTAGAATTCAGCTTTGTTTTGTGCAGAAAAAGACATTCACACCCATTTCTCCTATAATTTTCAAGGAATCTCATACTATTTGTGACTGTGAGAGTGGGTTGAGAGGTATTTTGTGTTCTGGCAGTGTTCCTTAGATATCCCGTTTTGGTTGCTGTATGTGGCCATTTCTTTGAAGTATGAACTCAGAACTTTTCTCTGCAGACTGTGCCATTGATTAATTTTGTCTTAGTTAGGATAAAGACTCTTTCATTTTAGATTATAGCAGTGAATCTCAGGAAATGCAGGTGAGTAGGTGTCCAGCTGTGGAAATCTTCAGACATGTTGTATAGTAGTATTTTTAAACTGAAATAGAGAAAACAGCAATTGAGCATTAAAAACATACTGCCTTGAAGATGCATCCTAGCAAGTACTGTGAGCTGTGAGCTGAAAGAAATCTGGATAAAAAATCATCAATTATTTACATTATTTCACTGATTTGTAACTTTTTAGGGTGTGGATTTGTATCATAACTCTTAGTGCGAGCCAGGATTTATTTTTGATTTATAGTTGGGTGCTCATGCATTGATTATTGCATCAGATGTCTCAAAGAAGCACTTCAAAATATGAGAGTACACGGTGTTAATACATGGTGTTATTACCTTAAGAGAATCAGTGAAAAATGCAGCCACTTAAAAGGACATTTGTAGTTTAAGCTTCTGTTATAATCTCCACTATAGAGAAAATGGCTAAACCCCTAATTACTCTCTCTCCAGTTACCAAACTTAAGTTGTTCATTGTGTTGGCCTTTATTTATATTTTTAAATAGCCTATGAAAAAGTAAAATACTTGAATTTGAAACAGGAGAAAGGGAGAGCAAAGCCTGAAACATTTGAGTAATGTGGGCAGTGGGTGAGCAGTGTATAATAACTTGCCAGATATTTGCTCTGTAGAACAACATTCTTCCTTGACATCATTCATAAAGCTGTCATCCCCACACCACAATAGAAAGATACTTCCCTCTACACATTTTACAATATCTTGTAAGTTTGTTTGACAGGGCACATGACAGGTCTATCAAAACTGGGAGTCTCCTGTGACAAAATTCAAGACAACTGGCAATCCTGTAAATGGGAAAGGTGGAATTTATGTATGTCAAAAGCAACCCCATTTTAATTTAAATTTCTAAGAGTTGTCTTCTCATTTTTCCTTCTCATTTTTCTATCTATATGATTTGAAATATTAAATGGGAAACAGGCTGAAATGCTGTCTAGCTGCACCATGCCTTGGATCTCTTTATGTCATGTAGTTGGAAAGGATTAAACTAGAGAAAAATTAAGAAATGAACTTAAAAGAAATGTTGTATATTTCCCTTAACACGTCAGAGCTCAGTGAAGCAGGTGGCTGAACCCTGCTGAGAAAGGCTTGGGAGTTCTACTTGTGTTTAATGAAGCACACAGAAAAGCTGGAGAGAAGCTCAACGTAGTGATGGACATGGATTCCATCAATCAAGCACAAAAGCTGCATTTAAGTGCCTGAGAGCACAAACAATTTACTTTTATGAATTTGGGCTATACTTGGAATGCTGTAGACTGTTGTCCACAGCACTTTAGAAAGTGGTGAAGTTGATTATAATCCTTAAAAATGCCCAGTCACTCACCTGTGTTACACAGCTCAGCTCAGAGGTGTTCAGGTAAAAGGAGCTGTAGGCTGTGCTCCTTCCAAGAGCTTCCCTGGGTGGCAGAGAAGGTGGCAGGAGGATCCCTGCCTGCTGTGTCCTGCCTGCTGCCTGTTCTGAACCTTCTGGAGAGGGAGAGAATTTTCCATTTGTGGAAGCAGATCAGAAGGCTCACAAGGGGAGGTTTTGCAAGTGAGTACTGAGAAAAGGGGAAAAAGGAATGGCTGAAAGATGGAAGTTCTGCCATCAGGATGTTAGACCTCAGCAGCCAGGGACACTCATTTGAGGTGCAAAAATTGGATCATCATCTCTCTCTGGTGACAAAATGGATTTACATTCATAAGAAATGTGGCAAAAAAGCCTGCAGAGTTTTAAAGTGAAACAGGGAATGCTGAGGATAGGATGGTTGTGCTGCCAATGCTTTTGAGGAGGGGTGAGGATTTTACTTCAGACTCTCTAATCTGATATTATGGACTTGAATATCTGGTAGTGGATGGAGTGCACCTTCCAATTTACTATCACAGTATTGATTCTTTTGGAAAGGATGTCTCAAGATGGTCTAGCCCAGCACACTTGGTCAGCCACATGGTCAGCCACAGCAGGTTTCTCATGGCCATGTCCACTCAGATTTTGGATATCTCCAGGAGTAGACACTTTATAAGCTCTTTGGGCAACCTGTTCTAGCATTTGTCAATTCTGACAATAATAAAGCTCTTTCTTGTGATTAAAGGGAATTTTCTGTATTTCATTGCTGTCCTGGTTTAGGGCAAATTTGGGAGAAAACCTCCAATGGGGCCCCCCCCGGGAAGCAAACCCACGTGGCCCCTTTCTCCCACCCTGCAACCGGTTTGGGAAGAGATTTCTCTGAGAGAAGTGGAAAATTAAGAATACAAAGTGTCTGGGTTAGATGGATGAATGGGGATACAATTTAACATCATAATCAACCCAGGACAATTGCTCCTCATCTTTCCACTGGAACCCATCTTCTTTAGGCCATCACACTGGGTCTTTATTGTATGGGTGTGATGTCCCTGAGCCTTCTTTTATCCAGACAGAACATTCCAGTCTCTCCTCAGGTGGTCAAATTCCTCAGCCTTTCAGTGACCCTGGGCAGGACTTGCTCCAGTGTCCGTGTCTCTCCCCGAGTGGGGAGCCCAGCACTGGGCACAGCTCTCCCAAGGGGACAGATCACCTCTGGCCTGACCTGCTGGTGGTGCTCCTGATGTAGCCCTCGTAATTCACCCTGAAATGTTTGAGTTTCATTCTTCAGGACCCCACAATGTGAACAAAGACAAAAAGAATGAGGAGGAGACTGCCCACAAAAGCATCTTCCTGATCCACACAAACCAAGTCCTGAAAGTGTCCCCATAAAGTCTCATGGTGGATTATCACCAAGGTGAACTGATTAAAAAGTGTAAGAGTATAGTGGATTGTCTGATAATAAGTCTGATTTTTATTTACAAAGCTTTAAGAATTCTGCTCTGTTTTCTATTTATTTGTTTTTAAATGGCACCAGTCCTCAGAATATTATAGCTTCTAGTGGATGGGAAAAGAGGATGACAGGAGACAGAAATCCAGATGATTCTGTTCTAAAACTGGGCTGACTTCAGGTCCCATTGTAATGCTGTGGTTCATATTATCCTGTGTTATTTTAAACTTGGGTGTTTTCTTTTTAACATTTTGAGCTTACTGCAGTTATCTTGGCACAAGTGTATTATCAAATATTTGTAATATTACATGTATGTCTAATAAATTTCATTTTTCAGAACTCATTAGGGTTTCTTGTCTGCTTTGGAAAAGTTAATTTCCTTTTTTGAAAACCATTTAGCTTCTTTTTCTTTCTGACATGGGTTGAATGCAGGTGGGTTGCCTTAGGTAAACAATTACCAATCAACCCTCAAGCAGAGACCTTAGGAGTAATTTACAGTTTTCCTGTATTAAAGCTGTGATGATGATATATTTAAACTGATTTCTTGTGTGTCTTTATTTCAATAGGAAAAAGTTACGCTCCTGCTACCTAGTAAAAATAGTTCATAAGTTGCCAAACAGATTGTTTACCATTTGGTGTGATAAAATTAAAATCCTAGAGATGGACAAGAACAACTTGATTCTTTATAATCTTATTATTTTTTTTTAAAGCAGGCCGTGACACTTATCATGTAGATGCAGGAATATGGAGTCAAGTATTGATGCTTCGCTCTTGATTGACTTTTAAAAGCAACTTTTGGCTACTGTTTTTCTTCTATTAAAGAGGGTGTTTGTTATTGCCAAACAGTTCCTGATTTTTAAATGATACAATTTCTGACTGTGTTCTAATCATTGGGCTTAAAAAAAGGGAAGTGGGCATTGAAGGAATTCTGTATGGCTGAAATGATGTATTTTGACTCTTTATAAACAAATCTAATTTCTAAAATTTCTAAAAAAATCTGATTTTAATGTAATTACTCCTGTCAAAGAAACCCAACAAAACAAACAAAAAAAAAAACCCCAAAAAACCCACACAAGAAACCCCAAAGCACCAAAAAAACCCCAAAAAAACAAAAGAAAAAAAAATTAAATTAAACAAAGGCCCATCATTCTGGTTAAGTAAAATTGAATTAGGAAATAAAATTGCTGTTCTATCATAATTATTTTAATTGTCTTTTTCCCCTACTCTCTTCTTTTTTCTGAAAATTTAGTACTCTGTACAAATATTTCAAGAATAGGAGACTCTGTTTCTTTTGACTACAGACTATTGTGTAATTGCTGGGGATCATACCAAAAATTATTCCTGTCTTTTAGCTGGTGTAGCTGTAAATGGGAAGCATTAACACCTCTCTGTTTTTTATAATGTAGATACATTAACTTGCCTTTTGGTGAAATGATTTCTAACAAAGCCAATATTTTACTAAGATTTAGGAAAGTTATTTTATAAGGAGTTCTTGTTAATTTTACAGAAATCACAATGTTTGCAGTAATAACATTTTTGGTTATGTTAAAATTAAAAAAAAAAAAAGTCAATTTCAGGATGAAGTAGGAGTATTATGGTGTTGTTTAGCAGAGTAACCAATTTAACATGTATTCTTAGCACCATAATTCTGTAGGAATAGGTAGCTAGAGCATCTCAGTACATTGTCTGACCAGGAGTACACCAGGATTGCTGAGTTGCAGCTCTAAATACTTGTACACAAATAGAATTTTATGGAGGAGAAACTTGGAGATTGTTGCATGTTGTTTTTCTTTTTCTAGATTAAAACAAGCTGTCAAATTTATTTAGATTTTTGTTTGTTTGTTTTCCTCAGTCAGTCATTTGTTCAAAATAAGGTATGGACAAAAGCCACACATGGCATCAGTTGTACGGTAAAGAATATTCAATGTATGTTTATAATAAATATAAACATAGAAGCTGTTCAGAATCAGCACTCCTCCCAGTTTTCTGGTGTTGATTGTATTTTCCCATTGTGCTCTTTTTTCTGCAGAGCTTAATGGGTGGTCAAGTGGAATTCACTGAATAAGGGTGGCTTTTGCTTAGGATTTAATCGAGTATGAGTAACAGTTGGAAAATGCATGATTATGTTTTAAACCTCTGAAGTTATGAGTCACTGTTTGGGAGTTTCCTGCTGCATATTTATGAAGTGCTCAGAGATGACTCAGTGTGTTTTTTAAGTAAGCATTTGTAATCATTAGAAGTGTGTGCTAACCACTTGGGTTGGGAATCATGTTAGCATCCTTAATAAAATCAAAATAGTGGTTTAAACATCAGGTACCAGGTCCTTCCTTCCTTCCTTCCTTCCTTCCTTCCTTCCTTCCTTCCTTCCTTCCTTCCTTCCTTCCTTCCTTCCTTCCTTCCTTCCTTCCTTCCTTCCTTCCTTCCTTCCTTCCTTCCTTCCTTCCTTCCTTCCTTCCTTCCTTCCTTCCTTCCTTCCTTCCTTCCTTCCTTCCTTCCTTCCTTCCTTCCTTCCTTCCTTCCTTCCTTCCTTCCTTCCTTCCTTCCTTCCTTCCTTCCTTCCTTCCTTCCTTCCTTCCTTCCTTCCTTCCTTCCTTCCTTCCTTCCTTCCTTCCTTCCTTCCTTCCTTCCTTCCTCCCTTCCTCCCTTCCTCCCTTCCTCCCTTCCTCCCTTCCTCCCTTCCTCCCTCCCTCCCTCCCTCCCTCCCTCCCTCCCTCCCTCCCTCCCTCCCTCCCTCCTTTTTGTTGGACAATCAGTTATTTTTAGAGCATTATTGAACTGTGTGAAGAATACAGATGTGTCAGTAGTGGAAGATTGAAAAACAGGAATGGTTCAAGTATTGTCTGAGCTCATGCTCCAAAATCAGCACCACACACTTGCTTCAGACTCATCAAATTGTCACTGACAAGTCCTTCATAAATCTGTATTTCTGAGAGAGCATTTTGTTACACCTCTCATTTGCTTTGTGACCTTTGTCTCTGGTAAATTTGTCTGGTTTTTTGGTCACATCACAGAATTTAAGGTGTATTCTCAGCCTTCAGGAATGCTCAGTGCAGGTGGGACTGGAGCCAGCCAGCACAGGCTGTGTCCACCTGGCTGAATTTTGCCAAAATGGGGTCAGTGAAGAGTGGAAATTAATTTTAGTGACATCTTTATGTCTGATTCATACCTGCAATTTTTTTTCTTATGTTTACTGAAGAACTAAGTCCAGATACCCTGACCTGAGGGGAAACTTTTGAGGGAATCACATACAGTGAGTTTATAGGAATACTGAGTGTATTTTAATGGTGTGACTGAAGGCTTGGTTGCTTGGCAGATGGACTTTGAAAGAGCCTTTCCAGGGAAAGAAGAAAGATAACATTAGTATGGAAAGTGTTGCTGTTCTGCAACTCAAAGAACTGGCATTTCTAGCCAGACTAGAAGACAGATTTAATTTCTGAAGTCTTAGTTCTTAAAAACTAATTTCACTATTTTCTTATTCTGTTGGTTTTGATCATCGTATTAAGGAGTAGGAATTTGCACTATTCATTCCATATTAAACTCATTAAATCAGTGATAAATTTAGCTCAGTAACTTTAGTGATTTTAAAAGTGACTGTGCTACTGGAGCATCTGTTTCCAACCCAAGTAGCAGCTGAAAAATCTGAAGTGCTCAGTCTCTCATATTTATGTGTTAATGTCTGTGCTGAATAAACAGATCTATAGATTAAGTTGTTCAAGCATTCCTCTTTTAAAGCCCCTTTCTTCATTTGCTTCTGCTTTTGAAAATTCACTAATTGGGCTTATCCCTTCTAATCAGAGGAATTCCTGAAAAAATGAGGATTGTTTAAACCAGGAATTCCAGAGAGCTCTCATGTAAAAATCAGATCAGTTCCAAGAATATTTTATATAATTGAATTTGTTTTTCTGATTTGCTGGATGCATTGTTTCTTTTAAAGATACTTAACGTATTGAAGAGGAGGATTTTTATGTTTCAGGTTGTGAGTATAATTTTTTTATAAAGTGAAGGGAGTTGGGTTCTTCAAGAGTGTTTTGAACAGTGAGTGGACTTGATACCTTCATGAAATTATTTGTATGGGATGGATCTCTGTGATGTAAAACAGAAACTCTGGATCTGTGTAAGACCTTAAGCCCATAAGGGGAGGGCATGTGATTCTTCCTTCTTAGTCTGAAATATTATTTTCATATTCTCTGGTGGTTCAAAAGTTTGTAACTTTGACAAGTTAAGCTGTATGTTGCCATTGGAGAAGCAGAGCAATTAACAGTTACTTTACAATTACTGTTGGTAAATATGGTAAAACCAGAAATGAAACTGCAGAGTTAATTCTAAGGTACATATGTTGGGGTACTGTTGAAATGGGTTTTCTTAATGAAGGGCAGCATCATGGTAAGTAAATCTGCCCGAGTTCTTTGAAGCTTGTTCAGAGCTCCTGAACAAAGAGAAAATCATTGATACAGCTCACTTGATTCCTAAAACACTCCCAGAGACTGACAAAAAGCTCTTTGAGAGAGGTGAGTGTGCTGTGAGATGAAAGTGAAGGTCCCATCATGAGTTGAGCTGGTTCAAGGTGGGATAAGTGGCCCTTTTACACACTGCAGGGTGGTCTCCTGCCCAATTCCCTGGGATTGTGTTGTGCCTGTGCTTGCTCATAAAGGATCTGGGCATTAGGGTGATTAGGAATGTGCCAAAGATCATCAAGATTAGCACACATGAAAAGCAGCTCTGAGGGTTACAGGCTTACCCTGCAGCAGGGGTGGGTTGTTAAAGTTTGAGGTGAAGATCAGCACTGTGCATGGTGAAGTTAATGCACATGAAGAAGGTGGAGTCTTAATTCCAAATGCACAGCAATGGACTCTGAATTAATTCAACCTTTGCAGTGCAGGGTAGAGATCTTAGAAGCATGAGATGATCTAAAATGGCAAATAGAATATTAGGAATAGAATATTAGAAAGTAATGGAACAGAGAACAAACCAACAAGTTTTTTCTTTACCTCTGTTTGTGTGCAATTTTACCCTCTTTTCTCACAAAGGACATGGTGGAAGAAGAAGGAACAGGGAAGGGCTGTGTTGAGGAAGAATGAAACAGTATAGAAATATCTGGCATAAAAACCAAAACTGAATCACTTTGTGATGTTACACAGGGACTTGAGGTTGTTGCATATGAGCCTATTCAGGATTAGTGGTGTTGCTTTGGTGGGAGGGTTGGAGGAGGACTCACCCTCACGTTTGCAGACCTTAGCAGTTTTGTAGAACTTTGTAAAAGTCTCACTTGGTAAGCTGAGAATATTTTCTGAGAGGTAATGCTTGTTTGCTGAGCAGCAAGGTGTGGCATAGAGCCATTAATGAAAGCCCTGTGCTCGCTCTCTCTGAGTGAGAGGGGACCTGCCTGTGAATGAGCACCAGCACTGAGCAGAGGTGTCAGTCCCAGCTGGGCAGTCACTTCTTCAGCACTTTCTTCTGTTTTTTCCTGAAGTTCTGTCTGAGTTGTGACTGGGTTTATGTTATTTCATTTATGGTTTCATGACATGTAGGGTTTTTATGCTGGAGATGTATCTTTGTTGTACCCATAGCTTGGTTCCACCTCTCACTGGGGTGTGCCTTTAGTGAGAGGGGATCTGCCAGGACTCTGACTAGAGGGTGACATGAGCAAGTTTCAGTGAGGAAATACATGCAGTGGTGCTGCTGTACACCCAGCATGTTCTTAGCCATTGCTGGGAGAGCCAGGTGGTCTCAACATAGAGAAATTTCCTCTTGGAAGGATATGTGTATCTCTGATGATTTCTTCATCAACATGCATCCCTTCATTTATTCTCTTTTCCTACCTTGTCACTTCAGATTCAGGGCAGGATTTATCCAAAGCAGTTTGGGCAGCTGGTCAAGGGAGGGGATTGTTCCCCTTTGCTCCAGTCAGACCCACCTGCAGTGCTGTGTCCAGCTCTGGGATCCCAGCACAGGAAGGCCATGGAGCTGTTGGAGCAAGGCCAGAGGAGGCACCAAGATGATTGGAGGGATGGAGCAGCTCTGCTGTGAGGAAAGACTGAGAACTGGGATTATTCAGCCTGGAAAAGAGACAGCTTTGGGATGACTTCATTGTGACCTTCCAGTACCTGTAGGGAGCCAACAGGAAAGATGGAGAGAGAGACTGCAAGAGCCTGGCTTCAAACTGAGAATAGGCTTGGTTAAGATAAAAGCAAAAACATCTTTTACTATGAGGATGGTGAGGCCCTGGTACAGGTTGCCCAGAGAAACTGTGGCTGCCCCATCCCAGAAGTGTTCCAGGCCAAACTGGATGGGGCTCTGAGCAAATAGTGGAAGGTGTCCCCCCTTGCCAGGGGGGTTGGAATGAGATGGTCTTTAAGGTCACTTCCAACTGGTGCCATTCTGTGATTTCAGAATCAGAGAAGCTTTTAAGGAACATGTGGTCTGACTTGCCCCTCCATTCCTTCTCAGCCTCCAAGACCAGCATGCAGGGCTGCCTTGTTCCCTAGCACATTTTTCTAACAAATTCTGCAGTTTAGTGTCAGCAGACGGAAAACTCTCCATGGGAATGTTACACATAAAAGTTACTTCTGTTTAAATTATTTTTAATCTCTCATCTGTATCTCAGCCAAGAGCAAGATGCTGTGATAGCTGTGGTCAGCAGTGCTAGGGACCCAAGCTGAGGGAGGTAAAACCTCTGAGGCAGCTGAGAATGGGCATCAGCCCCTTGGGCATCCAGCTGCAATAGTGGGACCCAGGAGGTCTGGATGCAATTTGTCTTTAATTAAAGAAGGCAGAATTCTGTGATTAATACAACAAAAAGAATTATGTATTTCCTGAATATTTCCAGAGGGGATCGAAACTCTAGGAGGGAATATTGTCCAGGGGAATTATGCTGTGTATTCCTGTCTTCTGTCTTTAGGAACTAACAACTTGTATTCCAGTTAAAAAATGCACACAAAATCACTTGTGAATGTGTGGCTGCAATATTCAATTAGGAAGTGCAGAGTTTAATGGGAGATGAATGCTCTTCAGTACAAGATTGCTGGATATTATATTTTATCTGTCAGCCTGTGTATCTGTTTGTCAGAGCGACCTTTGATTCACCCTATTTGTTAATGCGGAATGACTACACCAGGCCTGCCTTTAAACTTAATATTATTCTGCTCACATCTCCATTCTCATTATAAACATGGCTATTTTTAGCCTGCACAGATTCAGAATATGCCTTGTAAGCTTAAGGGGGATTTATTGAGCTCCTGTGTGTATTCACTAGAGATTCCTTGTTGAAGCTTACTGATTTAGGATTGGGGAGGGGTAAAATGTACTATTTAATTCCCAGCATATGCCTGCAGGAGCTATATTTAGCTTCAGCTACTTGTCATTGCCATTGTGCTATTTTTACTAAGAGATGCAGCACTTTCATTGTTCAGGGGTTTAACTAGACAGAAATGTGGATGGATGAACTCCATAAACTCTGCTGTGGTGCAGAATTGCTGCTGAAAGTCCGTGTGTGTGCGCTGGGGGCACTTGAGTAACACTGCAGCAGAGCCCCACACAATGGGCACTTTCCTCACTAAACCAGGTGTGTAAAGTCACCTGGTTAACACAGGTGCTAAAAATTACATTTAATTGTGTGTTAGACTGATAGAAAAGCTTAACAGGAGTGACAATGTGGGCTTTGTTTGTATTTGTACATGTAAAGGTCTGACTTGCTGCAGAGGCACAATTTATTTAATTGCTTAATCAGTTGTTAAGAATTTTATCCTGGCTTTTGTTGTTGCCATGTGTATTTTTAATGGAATACAAAGAGAAAAATTAGCATGGAGAGTGCATGCTGCAGTTGGGTCCAGGAGGATGACTACATATGCACTACAAGATCATTACATATGCATATCCTTTTTATAATGCATGTATCAGGACTCCTGCTATCTATTACTGCACTGTTTGGTGCTGTAAGGAACAATATCTGCAGGGACAGTCTCCTTTACTTGCTTGGGGAAAATTAGGAATTCTACCTTGATCAATGAAGTATTCCAGTGGATTCAGATTTGCTTCAGGACTGGCATGCAAAGGAAAGTATAGGTGCTTCCTTGTGTGCTTAATTTCTCTTTAAAAACACAGGATTTATGTTTTAGCAAAAAAAAGGAGGACAGTCATATGATCTATGAAAATGCAAAAACCTTAAAAGACATTTTGTGTATGAGAAAATCAGACAAGTTAGGCATGAGTGAAGACACTGATACTGTCCAGTGAGAGTTCAATGAATAAATTTCTTTCTGCGAAGCAAATGGATCTCTTCCTGCCAATCTCCAGTCCATGGTTGGACTCAATGATCTAGGAAGTCTTTTCCAACCTTAGTGAATCTATGATTCCATGATATTGCCATACACTTATCCCACCAATTATTTTAATGTAAAAACTCAATTTATTATATATTTTACCTTTTTAAAAAATAATAATGAGGTAGTGTTTTTTACAGGCAGAAAACTCCATAAATATTTGTTGACATGTCCAAATTCTTATTTTCATTTTTTACATGGACCTTTCTTGGGCTTCCTTAGACAATAAAGACATCAGAGAGAACTTAGAATTAGAGAGAAATTGTTTTCAATTTTGAAATAATACTCACCTTGAATTAACCCTTGTGAGGTGTAAAGTTTTGTAAAGTCTCCTCATAACAATTGCTAAACTCTTCTTCTCCTCCCAAATGTCCTTTCAATACCAGCATTTCAAGTAAAGGAAGGTCTGAGTGTGAATTCTTGCAGGGAAGAAACTTTGAGGATATCAAGATCAAGTACTTCAGGACTGAGTTCAGCAGCAAGATTTGGATCCAGAGACTCCATGCTAAGGAGTTGTGTGTATCCCAAAACCACAGATTCCAGCAGTGCTGTTCTTTCCTTGGGGATTAATAAAGACATGATGCTACTGTCATTTAACTGGATGATTTTTTTCCCTATTTTATTGGAGATTTTTGTCCTCCCAAGGAGAATTATAGAACTTGAAGGCAGCCAGAAGTGTGTCTGCTTTTCCTTTTTAAGTCTGGGAGTGGTTTTGTTTTTTTGGTTTTTTTTTCCTTTTATCCTCCCAAGAACAAGTGGGCAGGAGGATATTCAGCCCATGGACATAGAGGCACCACTTGCTTCTCCCAACACTGTTGTTAAGCCTCATTCTTTTAAATCATCCTTTAGGCATCTTTTTCAATACAGATTTTATTCTTTGTCAGGTTACCACGTGGAACCATGGGCTGTAGACTCAGTGATGAGTGGAAGAAGCAAAAATAACAGGTGTTATTAACAGGTGTTATTTTGTTAGACCATTGTAAATAAAGCTCAAGAAAATGCTAATCTATTAATTTTGATAGTCAGATGAATAAATAGGCAGAGCTGTGTGCATTTCCAAATGCCAGGACTGAGTTTTGAGCTCAGTGCTAAACATAGACACAGTCCTTGTGTTCACAAATCGTACAAAGTGGAGGCTTGATGTATTTGAGTCTCATCTTCCTTGGTTTCAGCTATTTAGGCATCTCCATTTCCTTCCCAATGTTCCCTTTTTGGCCTTTTCCTTAAGGAAAAAGATTCAGCTGTGTCCCATGCCCTGTGTTTGTGTCTGAAATGTGTTGCTGGACCAGCACTGTTGCAGGACTGGACCTTTTGAAGTTGATCCACTACTGCACATTTTTGGGGCCATCTCTGCTGTTGTCAGGAGCTTGAGCATTGCCAGGGTCACCTGCTGCCCCTGAAAAGAGTGTGGTTAATTGGAGAAACTCACTTTCTCCTTGTTACTGCCAGATCATTTAATTAGTTACAGGTAGGCAGCTGAAATTCCTGATCCATGGTTTATTTACACAAAGCTCTTTAAAGATTTTAAGCATTCCACACAGTAGCAGAAATGGAGAAATTGATTTTGTGGAGACAGATCCTCTGGTGCCTTTTGTGAGATGGATCTGATGAAGTAGCACATTTTTATTTCTCTTTTTTTACTGATGAGGATTTTACTGATTGTTGGTCAGAGTTGAGTATGGGAGTGGAATGGTCAGAGAAGATGAATGAGGGAGGGAGGCAGAGAGAACTTAACAAAATTGAGGTTTATAGTAAGTTTAAGGAAAAAATCCCACACCCAAAGCAGAAAACACAAAGGCAACAGGTGAGAAAAGGGACTAAAGTAAGAAAAAATGGCTGAACACTCAGGAATGTGTGGAACCAGTGCTGCTATTGAGAATTTGGGTGAGAAGCAGATCAGGAGCAGAACTGGATTTGAGAATAAATCATGTTTACAGTTAGGCAAATAATCTGTATTTTTTCTTCCAAAGAAAGGTGTACTTGAAGGTTACACACCTAGAATAAATTATTTTTCAAATTGTAAACCTTAATCCCATAAGAGATTATACTCATTAATGGGAATTGTGTTCTAGAAGCCATTCAGAAGCTGAAACGGAAAGATTGTGTTCTGAATTTATATTGTTTTGAGTCTGGTCTTCATGCTGATTTGTTTTTTTCCCTTTATTTTAGTTTTTAAGCATTGCAAATTTAAGGAGTAAGTAGTCTGGTAGTTCTTTAGTCATTGCAGTCAGCATCTGCAGTTCCTCGGGAGCTCGAGTGCCTGCAGCACTGACATTTCCTTTTCGATCAAGTTCTGAGATCTACTTAGTGCCATTTTTACTATACTAAGGGAATTTAGAAAAGACCTGCAAACACAATGTATGTGAGCCTTGCTCACAAATTATGGTTTGTTAATTTAATTATGGAAAACACCACTAATACTTCAAAAATTATGTTTGCATTTGGAAAAGAATCGAGGACAAAATATTGCTTGGCTCTCTTACACACAAAGAGAGGGATATGGGGTGATGGAATACTCCAAGAAAAAAAATAAAATATAACAACAGCAGAATCTTCTGGTTCTTTCAGTAGCAAGATACACACAGGGATAAAGTCAATTATTGCCAGTAAAATTGTTTAGCGATAAAGAAGCAAAGAATAACAAAATAAATTGACCAAGCAAAATAAGTGATGTAGGAATTCTACCCAGGAGCTTCTGACCAACTGTTTCCAAGCTGGTAAATTTTACAAACCCCAGAATTAAGATGTATAAAAGTAATTTTCATCAGAAATGAGGAAAGTAAATGAATATTTTATTGTTTACTCATTTACAATACATTATTACACATTTGAGTTTCCTGAGTACTAATTCATGCACTGTGTGTCATTCTCACTGTTGGTGGTTTCTTTGCTGATTATTTCTAATTTTTCTGTTCAACAGTTTTTAAAAGCTTTTTTACAGCTTGTTTTTTAATTTATTTTTTCAGAAAATTATATTTTAAATGCTTTTCATATATTGAAGGATTTTTTTCTTTAAAAAAGGGTCTGATTATGACAGTTGCTATTATTAAATTAAACTGGTGCTTTGTGTTCTTCTATGGAAGTTTTATTTTCCTTTACATAGAGTATCTAATGATTACATCTCTGCAGGTGGGCCCTTATATGCTTGATTTATAGCTCCTTAATATGCTCTTGGTCTAAGACAAATTCTTGAGCTAAAATAGTGTCATTTGCCACACAGAACTTTGAGGACTTTTTTGTGGGTGAATTTTCTTAAGTCTGGTATTCAGTCAACCATCCCTCAGTTGAGAGCAAGCAGAGGGAAGGAGCTGAGCACCACCTTTCACTTGCCAGCACAAGAAATGCCCTTCACACAGCTTTTCCCCCATTCATTTCTCTATTTCTTTTGTTATTGCCTGTTCTAGAGTTTTCTGTTCTCAGTAATGTTCCAGTTTCTGCATGAGCAGCAATAATCTGTAGAATTAGATGGAAATTCTCTTTAGATTTGATTCTCTGCTTCTGCGTAGGAAGTACTGTGGTAGTAATTCAGTAGAAATACTTGCTCTGAGCTGTGGATCACAATGGAATTGGCAATTAAAAATCAGTATTAAAGGTGTTGCTGCTCAGAGTCACCACTCAGGTGTTGGCAGGTGGGTTTGTTTCCAGTGAGTGAGGAAACTTTAGTGCCCAATGGTTTGCTTTTCATTTGTGGCATCAATCCTCAGTTCTCTTTTAACTTTCCTTTAAATTCTGTTATGAGAGAACAAACTGGTGCCAGCTCTATGCCAAAAATACTTCGAGGACAAAATGCATGAAAAACCAAACCAGCAATTTTTGATAGTTTATCTTCAGAATATTTCTGGTAGGTGTCATTGATAGTGGGTGCTGTTGGTTAAGAATCTTTCATTTGGAATTTAGATGCAGAAACATTTTTGTTTCATTTTCTTCATTAATAGGAAGGACCAATGAAATCATAAAAAATTGATCAAGCCAAAGCCATCACAGTAAATATTTACTGTTGGGTTTCCAGAATGGACCTCTGCCTTAAAAACAAGAATCCCCCAAAGTTCACAGGTTTCTGAGTTTCAGATGTGTTCAACAGTTATCAATGGGCTTCTTTCCCTGCCTGCCCTGAGAGCCTGGTGTACTCCCTCCTTCTTTCCTTTTGTTTTTATGGATCATCTGCAGGCAGAATAATGTTCACAGGGACACCCTGCCATCTCATTTTCAGTCTGCAGTGATGCAATTTGGAGAGATCTGAGGGATGCTATTGGGATTTGTAAGGGTGAAGAGACTCTGCAGCTCAGGCTGTGATTTCTGTAGGTTTAACAAGGAGTCAGGATACAACATTATTTAAACTGGGGGCTGTGGCACTTGGGCCATTCTCTGCAGGTGCTGTGGGAGAGACTGGTAAATTATTTTAAATGTGTAGGTTTATGAAAGTGTAGGGTTTGTTTTTTTCCTACCATAGAGATAGAAAATCAATCTTTCATGTTATTGGTGAAGTAATTTTTGAGGTTTTAAAGGAGATTGAATTTTGTTGTTGTTGTGGGTTTCTTAAAATATTTTTTTCTGTTCATATTACATTAATCATAAGCAATAAAACTTTCTCTAGCCACCTGAAGGCTCCTGAAAAAAATAATTATTTCCTTCAGTCTTGCTTCTACCCTACACATCCATCTACAGTCCTGATGTAAAGTCTGCCTGATGTTTTTTCTTTGTGGGCACATGCACATTGGTAGACTGCTGCAAATCATCATGGCCAGAGAAAGAACAGAGGTTTTGTGTGTTCTGCAGTTCTCAGAATGTCTTGTCTTTAATATGCCCAGTTAGATCTTACATTTTGGGTGAGAAGGGATGTCCTGCTGCTCTCTGGATTAAGAGAAGATGGTTGGGTTTCCTTTTCCCTGTTCTCTCCAGTGGGATTTCAGGAGACACAGCATAACCAGCAGGATTTCTCCCACAAATTCCTCACTGCAGCAGGGACCAAGATTATGATGGTGCCCTTAAACTCTCCTGCTGATCAGTGGCACATAATGGTTGTATTTTAAACCTTTTTGCTGGTGGTTTTTCACTTGGTCTAGGATGGAAAGAAGTCTGAATCAGGTACAGTGATGCTCTGTGACCTTTCCAGCTGAAATGTGTTTACCTGTAGTGACATGGGTTGTGCCTGCTAAAGCAGCTCTGTGCCATGGTCCTGTGTAGAGTGAACCATGGAGCTTTTCCCAACAGGACACTGTGAGCATTACAGCAATAATTCAGAACATGCACGGAGTTCTCGCCATGCCCTAATTGAAATTGAAGTCCATTCTCACATTACAATGTGAATAGTGTCAGATCCCTGTACTTACAGAGCCTGGCTCTGATTTTTATGAAATGGTCCAGCTGGTTAATTAGGATGAAGTATGTTTTGAATGGGTTTGTGCTTTTTTATTTTTGTGTTTAATATTGATTAGCTCTCCTGACATAATATAAACTTGAGTTCATTAACTACAAATTAGGAATTGACATAAACAGAGTAGATGGGTATGTCCAGAGTGCCCAGTGAAGGGTTTTATTTGTATTGTAAGGTGACTCCCATGAATTTTAATGAAACTAAATTAAGAATTAAAATTAGTCCACTTAAAGCAAGTTGGAAATAGGCAGAACAGTTAAGTGCACACATGCAGCAGAACATTAAATTCTTGATTTCGGTATTCTTTAAATCAATGGATTGTGGTTATTTTAAGAAAATGATTCTATCTTGATTTCTTTTCCTTCAGCCAGGCTTGCAAACAGAATGGCATCAAACAGAAAGAGGTTTTTTTTAAGTTGGAAAATCCTTAGATTGTTCCTTAGAGCTCATGAAAAAAATAACAGGTCTCATAAATTTTTTTTGTAAATCTTCAGTTGAAAGGCAGAGTGCTTTTACCTATCTGAGGCTTGTCTGATAAATAGTTTTGCCTTCCTGGATAAGTTGTTGACTTGAGGTTTGGCATTTTTTGTCTTTTTTTATAAAGAATGAGCTAAAAGCCAAACAAAGGTGAAATTGATGTGGTTTCTAAAGCCTTTTAAGAAATGTTTGTCTTGTATCTGTCATTCCAGATACAGGCTCCAGCATAATATGTGACTGTATTACTCCAGAATTATATGTGTGTCCATCTTAGGGTGGAGGGCTGGCACTGCCTCTGTCCTTGCTCTGAGATGTGGCAGCTGCCCGAGGACCAGAATAAAAACTGAGAAGAAAAAAAAAATCAAGTGATATCTCCCAAATTCTCACCTTGCTTCCAGCAAATCGTATTTCAGGAACATATTGAAAGAAGAGGTGGTGAATAATCTCTTTGGATCAATCAAAGGATTGTTCTGAGCTGGAACACTGATGATGACATGAGGACTGTTCTGGAAAGCTTCTCCCATGCTGCTCATTGAGGGGACAGACACAAAGCCCCAAATTTCCTCACAGAAGTAAAGGGTCAGTGCTGCTGAGAGCAATGAGTGCATAAAGCTCATGCTAGAGAATCATCTTCATTTTTAATATTTACTAAGCAGCCATTTCCTATAAAATGAACACAAAGACAAGGTGCATGCAATTAGGTGTTGTTCCAGTCTGTTAGTTCATGGACATGAGAGTCAGTTTGCTGTGACTTGTTGAGAGACCAGATTCTTTTAGCTTTGTATAATCTCTATCTGCTCCCAAACTTTGAAGCTTTTCCATTTGATTTTGAAGATAGTGAAGTGGTGAATATTTTTCAGGAATATGAAAGGGTGCAGCATTTAATAAACCCTAACTCTTTTAAGAACCTCTTTTCATTTTTTCGATGTTGAATGTCATATAGAGAGGAATTATGTGAAAGGAGGTCCAGCTGACTTTGTGCTGCACTTCTTAGTTTTCAAAAGGATTAGGCAACTGTTTGCCTAAGCTGCAGTTATTTATTAGGTTGCCTTTTTTCTGGAAATAACAGAGTGGATGGGTTAGGAATGCAAATTTGCAAATCACTTCTGTGGCATAATTTAACTGAACTTGTGAAATGCAAGTAGTGAAAAATAGCTAACAAGGACTTTTTAATTCCTCTAGACACTGGAAGCAATTTTGAACTTCAAGTACTCAGGTGGACCAGGACATGCTGAAGGATATTACAGGAACCTTGCCCTGGGCCTCCACGTGGAGGTGGAGCCCTCTGTTTTCTTCACCCGCATCAGTACCCTGCCAGCAACCAGGTGAGCCTTGCCCTGACTCTTGAAATCTCACTCTTTGTCTCTGTTTTATTGAATATAACTTGAAGACCATATTGAAAACATTTTTAATATCATCAGCAACATGTAGGTAAAAGAATTAAATGAAGGAATTTTCAAGATTGCTCATTTAGGAGTTTATTGATGCAATTCACATGCATTCAACAGCTTCTGAGGTTCAGGTGTTCTCTCATGATGATGTATTTCAGCAGGGACAGGATTTCTCGTGTTTATTGTACAATTTGATGACAATTTTCTGTATCTCTTAGCAGTTGTGGTGTGTTGTGCATTACAGAGTTTGGTATTTTTATAACAGAATCTTACTGAAAATGCACGTGTGATTGTTGTCATGAATAAATTGTGACCAGACTCTCCTTTGCTGCTTGTTTTCTCTTGTAAACCACAGAGTAGTTTCACATGTCATAGTGAGTATTAAAAATCAAGGCAGCACTTGATGGTGGTCAGATGCTGTGATCGTGAAAATCTGTTTGAATAAAATTTGTCAGCCACTGAATGCATTAATAATTAGTAATTAATGCGTTAATAATTAATAGTATTATTGTAAAAACCCTCTATGCACTGTGGGAGCAAGAATTCAGTGTGATTAAATTCTGAGATGATTTCATTGCAATTATGTATGCAACACTAGTAATAATAATAATAATAATAATAATAATAATAATAATGAGAGGGAACTTAATTGATCCAAGAAATTCCTACTGGGCCTGGGACTCTTTCATGACAGACTTCAGAAATTTAAAGATGGGCAAGAAGGAAATGCCAGTCTAGGAGATACTGGGTCAAAGGAAAGAATTGAGTCAGCAGTATCATACCATGACAGAAGTGTCCAAGGATAGATGGACAGCCTGTGGCAGCAACATAGCCTGAAAAACAGGGCTGTCAGCAGAAGAGTTAAAGCATCAAGGAAAGTTTTAGGCTTGAACATGAAGAAAAGTTGGAGATTCTGGAACAAGAAGAGTGATAAAATGGGATTTTTGCTAAAACATATGTTTAAAGCAACTTCTGTTCCTGCTGAAGGGAAGATGATTGACAAGGGAGTGGAGTTTTTAATCATGACACTGCCAAGAGGGATGGGATTCTGCTTTTCCCCACAGGTAATACAGCAAATAATGACCTTTGCAGAGAGCAAGGGAATTTTAAGTAAGGCAAAGATACTGAAATGCTGCAATAGTTTTTTTAAGAAAATGTTCAAACATAAGAGAAACAAGATTATTTTTAATGAGTCATTTGTGTCCAGGTCTTTTAAAATCATATGGCTGTATTAGCAAGCAAGTTTCTTGAGCATTTTGCTGCTTGAAAGTGTAACATAACATGGTTTTATTATTTTAGGAATTGCTCAAGTAAAGCAAATTTAATGCTGCTTGGCAAAGTCAGAGCATGATATCCGGAACAACTGTTTGCAAAATTCTGGGCCCCTTTTAATGATGTTCAGTTTTATCCCTGCAATGGCACCTTCTTCAGCCTTTGTAAGGTTTTCAAGATGGAATAAGTGATGTCTCTTGAACAACCTGGAAGTACCACAGCATCAGCTAAAAATAGTTTTCAAGAAGACTCATTATACTGGTTAAAATAATCAGATTTCATTTATTATTTGAATGCACAGTCTCCTCCATTCAGTGTCAAAAAAGCTCCCCATACTCTCAAAATGTGTATTTTTAATGGACAGACTGCTCTGTGGTTCACTGCAATTCCTTATAGTTACGGGATGGATTGAGGGTGAAGCTGCCAACCTTCCATAAAAGCTTCAAACACAACCTGATGCTTTTATTTAACTCTCCCTTGTTGGGATGTTGGCTTTTTGTGCTCAGCTGCCCAGCTGTGTTTTGTGTAGCCCAAGGTTATCCCACCCCTGCTTTGTCAATCTTCTCTCTGGAGTTCATGGTGTGGGGCAAGCATTTAACCCTGAATTTTTCACAAATAGATGGAGGTGCTAATTCAAAGGCAGAGTTTCTGTGTTAGCAGGGCACAGTTTCCCACGTGGAGTGGCAGCTGGTGCTATATTTAGTGGCTCCAATTCAGCCAAGTGCTTCAGCTCATGTTGTGTGTGTTTGCTTCACCCTTTGCCTGTTCATCACACTGATCAGCAGTTAAGTCAGTGGAAACTTTCAATGGTTTGCTGATTGGAGATGTAGTTAAAGATGTGGCTGCTTTTAAAAGTGCCTAAAAGCTTTACCGAGTTGGAGAAAAAAAGACTGTAATATTTACATTTCTCTCAGAAATGTTTTCATGCCAGACCTGTCAAAAAGCTTTTTTTTTTTTTATTACTTTAGGGATATATTGTTTGCTAAGTCATGAATGCATTTTGGTGTTCTTATCTCTTACTGCTTGTTCCATGTTATTGGCTTTAGTGATCTGTAACACTGCTCCTTTACTCTCGTGCATCCCTGTGCAGGTTCTCCATCAGAAGGAGAAGTCATGGCATTTGATATTATAATTTAGAGTGGAAAATGGCAGAAATGTGTATCCCAATCTGCTAAGGATAACTGTTCATCATTAAAGGAAACAAAGTTTGTTTTTTTACTGTTGACATCTCTGCCAATATCTGAGACACAATGACAGCAAATTATAAGTTTGGAGTTTTTTTACTTTTGCTTGCTCTGGTAAAAACTCAAATCTGATTTCCTTTTGGTTTACAACTGAGACTTCATTGCTTAAGTACTGTCTGAGGTGCTGAGCTATTTCTGTTTACTCATTACAAGAAATTGTATTTTATAATTTACCTCCTTAGCTGTCATTTCAGAATGGAAGTTATCATTGCTTTCATTATCTGGATTAAATTTTTTCATTTTCTTTTTCATTTTATTGTTTTTATTTTACATTTTTGCCTCCACAAAAGTAAGGAACATTAGCTTATTACCTCCTGGGCTTAAAAAAGTCAAAGCAAACTAAAAAAAAACTTTGAACATTGATTCTTCCCTTAGGCTTTTAGTGAAAAAACCTCAGGAAAAATGTTAATGAATAACACTTCACCCCCCATTGTAACATAAAGATTATGGTTTATGTAAAAGTCTTCCAAACTTAATTAGTATTTCTTCTATTTAACTGCTTGAGCAGAAATGCATGGGAAATATCACTAAAACAACTGGGGATTTGGGCTTGGGTTTTGTTTTTTTAAATATCTAAGCAAAATTATATCTTCCACTCATGCAAAAGCTCCTGCCTCGTGGGGAGAAGGTTCATTAACCACACCTCAAATATATCTTCAGTTAAGTTTAATCATGACAACAGATCCTTTTAACCTTTGTCTGTGCTGTTCTATGGGGTGTTGAGAGCAGTTGGATACAGCTCTTGCCATGCTGCAGTGCCTGATCTGCTGCCTGGTTCTGGATCAGATCCCTGCTCTCCTCATATCGAGTTCTGGATCAGATCTCAGCTCTCTCACACCCAGCTCTGGATCAGATCTCAGCTCTCCCCACACCCAATTCTGGATCAGATCTCTTCTCTCCCCACACCCAGCTCTGGATCAGATCTCTTCTCTCCCCACACCCAGCTCTGGATCAGATCCCTGCTCTCCTCATATCGAGTTCTGGATCAGATCTCAGCTCTCTCACACCCAGTTCTGGATCAGATCTCAGCTCTCCCCACACCCAGTTCTGGATCAGATCTCTGCTCTCCCCACACCCAGCTCTGGATCAGATCTCTGCTCTCCCCACACCCAGCTCTGGATCAGATCTCAGCTCTCCCCACACCCAGCTCTGGATCAGATCTCTCCCCACACCCAGCTCTGGATCAGATCTCAGCTCTCCCCACACCCAGCTCTGGATCAGATCTCTGCTCTCCCCACACCCAGCTCTGGATCAGATCTCTGCTCTCCCCACACCCAGCTCTGGATCAGATCTCAGCTCTCCCCACACCCAGTTCTGGATCAGATCTCTGCTCTCCCCACACCCAATTCTGGATCAGATCTCAGCTCTCTCCACACCCAGTTCTGGATCAGATCCGTGCTCTCCCCACACCCAGCTCTGGATCAGATCTCTTCTCTCCCCACACCCAGCTCTGGATCAGATCTCTTCTCTCCCCACACCCAGCTCTGGATCAGATCTCAGCTCTCCCCACACCCAATTCTGGATCAGATCTCTTCTCTCTCCACACCCAGCTCTGGATCAGATCTCAGCTCTCTCCACACCCAGTTCTGGATCAGATCTCTGCTCTGCCCACACCCAGCTCTGGATCAGATCTCTTCTCTCCCCACACCCAGCTCTGGATCAGATCTCTTCTCTCCCCACACCCAGTTCTGGTTCAGATCTCAGCTCTCCCCACACCCAATTCTGGATCAGATCTCTGCTCTCCCCACACCCAGCTCTGGATCAGATCTCAGCTCTCCCCACACCCAATTCTGGATCAGATCTCAGCTCTCCCCACACCCAGCTCTGGATCAGATCTCAGCTCTCCCCACACCCAGCTCTGGATCAGATCTCTTCTCTCCCCACACCCAATTCTGGATCAGATCTCAGCTCTCTCACACCCAATTCTGGATCAGATCTCAGCTCTCTCACACCCAGCTCTGGATCAGATCTCTGCTCTCCCCACACCCAGCTCTGGATCGGATCTCAGCTCTCTCACACCCAGTTCTGGATCAGATCTCTGCTCTGCCCACACCCAGCTCTGGATCAGATCTCTGCTCTCCCCACACCCAGCTCTGGATCAGATCCCTGCTCTCCCCACACCCAGCTCTGGATCAGATCTCAGCTCTCTCACACCCAGCTCTGGATCAGATCTCTGCTCTGCCCACACCCAGCTCTGGATCGGATCTCAGCTCTCTCACACCCAGTTCTGGATCAGATCTCTGCTCTCCCCACACCCAGCTCTGGATCAGATCCCTGCTCTCCCCACACCCAGCTCTGGATCAGATCTCTTCTCTCCCCACACCCAATTCTGGATCAGATCTCAGCTCTCTCACACCCAATTCTGGATCAGATCTCAGCTCTCTCACACCCAGCTCTGGATCAGATCTCTGCTCTGCCCACACCCAGCTCTGGATCGGATCTCAGCTCTCTCACACCCAGTTCTGGATCAGATCTCTGCTCTGCCCACACCCAGCTCTGGATCGGATCTCAGCTCTCTCACACCCAATTCTGGATCAGATCTCAGCTCTCCCCACACCCAGCTCTGGATCAGATCTCTGTGCCCACACCCAGCTCTGGATCAGATCTCTGTGCCCACACCCAGCTCTGGATCAGATCTCTGCTCTCCCCACACCCAGCTCTGGATCAGATCCCTGCTCTCCCCACACCCAGCTCTGGATCAGATCTCAGCTCTCTCACACCCAGCTCTGGATCAGATCTCTGCTCTCCCCACACCCAGCTCTGGATCAGATCTCTTCTCTCCCCACACCCAGCTCTGGATCAGATCTCTCCTGCTGGGACAGAGGATGTTCTGTCAGTGAAGGGCCTCCTCTGCTCCCTGGTCCTTCCCTGGGTGTCACCCCCTGCTCCCTCGGCTGCCTGCATCCAAAGGGGATGCCAGAGCAGCTTTGTGCTGGGCAAAATTCCCTCTGAGCATGTTCCCTGTGATCCTTGGCTCTGCTTGTTCACGTGTGCAGGGAGGGGACTGTCCCAGGAGGCATCATCAAGAATGCAGGAGTCTGGAGCAGCCCTGGAATGAGGTATAAAAGAGAAGGAATTAATGTTGGAAGTTCTCCCACTCTGTCCTGCAGCTCAATGAAATCTTGAAGGGCTTCAGGGATCTACTTGTTTAACCACTTATTTACCATAAAATGCAGATACATCTATGTAGTAAAAGTGTATTAATTGTCTTCTGTAATTGGCCTTAGCACATTAATTGATTCCATCCCAGGGCTTAGCCCCAAAACCCTGCTGTGCTTCCAGGCCTCCAAGCAGTGCAGTCACCAGCAGGTTCCAGGCCAGTGGGGATCCCATGATCTGATCCCAGGCTGCCAGTGGAGATGGATTGCAAATGCTTCAGTGAAAGGAAACATTCTATTGATAGTTTTGTGTGATTCTCCTCCTCATTTTGATATCCTGTTAGCTCTAAGCAAGTCTGCTGTTGAAACTTATCTAGATTGTCTTGAACAATCTTCTTTATGCCTGTTGTTTCTCTCAGATGTATTATCTGACAGTTTTCATGGGCACTGAATGTCCTTCCTTATTGCCTTTATAAAAGAGCATGAAAAAATGCCAGACAAAATACTGCAGGTCTGATAGGAATTAAAGTAACGTGCTCTGCACGCTGTGAGGGGCCTGCTGGTCTCCTTGTGTCCCTTGCCACTGTGCCATCAGTACAAAAGTGTCTTAAATAAGAGCCTACAAATGCCAGAAAATGTTGATTTTGCTTACTACAAATGTGGTGAGAGAGTCTGAATTTGTAGATGAAGTCAGTCCTCAGGGATGGTACGTTCGCTTTTAAGCAAAGTTGGGAATCCAGATATGTAATATTCTTACCTGTAAATTCTACAAATTCAAGATTATAAAGCAATTTTTTAATCTTTAATTTTTTTTTTTTGGTGGGACAGAATACTTTCCTTTCTATCTTAGGACCACCATACAGCTGCCAGGACATTGTTGGAGTCCCAGGCACAGAAAATGTCCTTTTATCTGTGCTGGCAGACTTGGGCACTCAAGAGGATGCTGGGTTTAACTTAAGACCATAGAGAAAGCTTCTAAAACTGAGTGGAGAAGCTGGGAATGTGAATGTGTGAGCTAGATAGAATTATGTTAAGTCATGGGGTGAAAAATACAGAGTTTGAGATATACTAGTGAATTAGAGACAAGCTGGAGGTTCTAGGGCATTGGCTTATATTTGCCTTTCTTCTTCTTCATGGTTTTGGGTGGTACTGGGTGATTGGCAGTGTGGAACACGGGTGTTTGGTTATTGGGTTAAAAGTAAAAATAAATTAGCTGGCATTTGATAATTGGATGGTTTATGCTTAAAAGGCCTTTTGGACAGAACCTGAAGTTGTCATTTGTAGATTGTTAGGTTAGTGTGTAGGAGTATTTACTGTCTGTGAAAATGTAATATAGATAAGGTAAAATAAACATCCTAAGTCTGAATGCAAAAACTGTCTCTCTGCTCATCAGTCCCAATCCTGGGGAAAGGAACTGGACACTTCTGCATTAGGTGCCCCAGAGACTTTTACCAGACACCAGCTGCAGATCTCTTCTGGCAAGTGCTGAGCCTTAGACTCTGTTCTTATGCTTAAACCAGAAGAAAAAAACAAAGGAATGGTAGCAGGTCTGACACTGTTAAATTCAAAGTGCCAGTTCATCTAACTGTAGGCTCAAAGTAATTTTCCTTTGTATTATCAATGTACATACTTAAATGATTTTGTTTTGTCCCGAAGGCATCAGTTCATAGCAGAGTCTGCAGTGTGCTCCCTAGTCTGAGGCTTCTCATTTCTGTATTTGAAGTTAGGATGCAGTCTTTCCAACTTGGTTTCACTGAGGGTTTGGAGACAGACAAATCTTGGCTATGGTGAGGGTTCTCAAGATGTCCTCAGTTGGGTGGGTAGAACTTTGGGGCTTAATGAAATCAGACATAATTTTTGGAATTTCCATTCCAGTTTCTAAGGCTGTCCCTATTTTCACTACAATAAATTGCAACACATCAGGTTTGGATCAGAAATCCTGATTATTGTATGTTTACAAATTATACAAGAGGAAGAGTAAACAGCATTGTTTCTTCAGCTGTGCTCTAACAGGCTTTTTTGTTATATGATGAAAAGTTATGTAGTGGTTTCTGAAACTCTTGTTGGTTTTATATAGACAGATTTTTAAATTAAATGTTCACATTTGCTACAGTCAGAATGAGAATCAATCACCTACTGATAGGTAGCTGCCTATAGTCTTCTCTTTCTTAGTATTTTGGTGTTCAAAATGTCATAGAGCTTTGAAAGGTGGAGGAAAACCTCTATTGTTTGAGTGCTTGAAGACCAAGATACTTAGTTTGGAGGAGGAGATGACCTGTTTAAATTGATATTTCTACATGGAGAAAATAATTAGTATTAATTAATTAATTAGTATTAAATTCACTGTTTTGTTAATGAAAAATATTAATAATAACAGTCAGGCAAATTCAACTAAATAAAGCAAATAAAGTTCTCATTTTGTACAATTAAACTGACAAATCATTAGGAAAGTCTGTCAAGCAATGGATTTATATTAATGTTCACAGGAGTGGATGTCATCCCAAAATATTCCTTATTTATACACTATTGAGCTCAGTATAGATTCTGCTGAGTGGTAACTTAACACATGGAAGGTTGCATCCAATAGTTAAATTATCTTGGTAATCAGAGGTATTTAACTTCTGCTACTGGTGTAACATTGCAGTGGGTTCATGGAAGATCAGCAGAAAGTGGCTTGCAGATTGTGAGAATTGATTTTTGAGATCCAGATGTTAAATATGTATGGTTTGACACATGAAGATGTGAGAACATAAATCTGAAAATATTTATAGATGTGCTGGGAATATTTAGCATAAGTGAAAAGGTTTACAACTGGGGGAAGTCAGATAAGGACGCTTCTTGGAATATGTGAAAAGACCTTTTGCCAGTAAGGTGGAGAAACTGACTTAATCATCTGAAGTTAGTATTGAGAACTGCATTTGTAGATAATTAAAAAAAAAAATAAATTGAAGAGACCCTTCTGAAGTCACATCAGCATCAACAAAGGTGGTGTAGATCAATGTTCTGCTGTGCTGCTCTTGGTTTTGGTCAGTGGATTTTGGAGGACAGGGCTGTCATGTCACACCATTGCCACCAGAGCCAAAGCTTCTCTTCCCTGTCTTTGTCCATCCTGTGTAGCAATGGCTGTTCAAATAAAACAGAAGGAAAAAAAATAGGGAAAAAAAAAGTGGCTATGAAAATACTCCATGATTTCAGCTGATGGGAAAGTGAGATGAGTCAGGATGCAGAAAACTTGCTAACCCTCCTGAGAGTTTCTTGTTTAAAGTGACTTTTAAACTAAGCTGGAGACAGAGCTGCAGAGAGATTGTTCACTGGAGTGAGCCATCATTGCAGCTGCATTTGGGGTTTAATTCTGTGTTCAGTGTTAGTGAAAAATATTCTCAGCTGTCATTTCAAGTAATCACAATCCTCCTGAAAGAAATTTCTAGATCACAGTGTCATTGTCACTTGCCTGAAGTTCCCATGGCCCCACTTTTGTGACTGTTTTTGGAACCATAACTGGCATTGTAAGATTTTAAAAATACAGCATGATTCATTGTGCTGCTAACTTTTGCTTGTGCTATGTTCTCAATTCTGCAGTAGATGATAACAGAAATTCATTTATACACTAAATCTCTAAGATACTGTTGAATTAACTAATTTTTCAATTAAAAAAAGATTTAAATGTTTTTTGATATCAGTATTGACTTAAATTTGTTATTCTGAGATGTTCATATGATAAATCAATCTACTGAAAATGTTTCCTTCTAATTCTGGTTTTTACCTCTATAACCTTCTGCAGTTTTGTGTCACTTGTAACAGAAAATCTTGAACATGACATTTATAGAAGATTTTTCAAAAGCAAGCATCATGAACAAATCAGGAAGGTTACCAAAATGGAAAAACGTTTGGGTGCTGTGATTTTTTTAGTAGGCTGAGTTTATTGGACCAGACTTCGTTCCTTCCCATTAGATGGGAGGAAGAGTCAAACCCTTTCACAAACTTTTGTTCTGTGTCCTGGTGTCTGTATATGGCCCAGCACAGCTGGTGATGGTTTCATGTTGTGTGTTTGATACCATCCTAAACCACAAACCCACCCCACCCAGACAAAAACTGACTTACTCTGGATTTGTTCAACCCAAACCTTCAAAAGGAGCTGGTGCCAATGAAATGACCCCTAAAAAGGACAGGGAAGCCACTGGTGACCCTTCAGAATGTGTGAAATGTGTGGGGATGGTGTTCTCTGCCTTCTCTGGGATAAATAGTAACTAACACCTACTTAACAAAACTTAGAGGACTCCAAATCTCTTCTCCTCAACCAATTAAATATTTAGTGTGAGCTGTTACATGGTGGTGGAGAGTTTGGGAAAGGGAGAATAAATTGTGTGTATATGGATAAGTCTTTTCCATTTCCAGAAATCTGTGGCTTACGACTGGAGTTTCTTTGCCAAACATGTCAGTAGGTCATTATGGTATATAATGTAATCAACTTTAGATCCATTTATTATTTTGAGTGTTTTAATTTTTTTTTTGTAAGTTGCCAGAGTTTATAAAAAACCTGATTTACGTAGTGGTGAGGTCAGCAAGAGTGGTCTAAGATTTGGTCAATTGACTTAAATCCTTAAAACAATTTGATGTCTGAAATTTTCTGGTAAAGAGTTTGGTTTAAGCAACACATTTCTGACTGCACTTAAATGTAGGAGTTCAGCAAAATGTTGCTGGAGTTCCTTTATCACACTTGCATGAACATGATTTGCCTCTCAAATCTCCTTTACTGACACTGAAATAGGTTCTGTAATTCCTGTCTTGCAAGGGATGGCCTTCTGTATGTTCTGCTGGAGGGAAAATTGATATTAATTATTTGTCTTTCTTGTTAATTCTTTGTTTTCCTGGACCATTCATAACTCAGCATCATCAGTTCTACACAGTCCTACTGATTGCAAAATGTTAAAGAAAAAAATAAAAAAAATCCTGCTAGTTCTCAGATCTTCAGCAAATTGTTCTTTAACAACTTCAGGGTTTTTATGGTTTTTTTGTTTTTTTTTTTTAACTTTTTTTTGGCATTACATCTGATTTTCCAGAGCTTATGCTTTCTTGGTTTTTATACTTGGATGCAGCTCTGTTTGAAGCTTCCTGTTTTAATAAGAAACTTTTTTTTTTAACTTTTAATTGTGTTTGGTTTTCATTCCTGTAATAGTCTCTTTGATACTGTCCTGTATTTATTCTGAAGATCCAGTGCTACCTTTTTCTACAGTCTTAATGTTACTTTCAGTTCCTTCACACTAATATCTTATTCTTCTAAATTTTCAAGGTATTGTAATAATTCTTTAACTTCAAGTTTTATGTTTTTTTACCTAAAGATTTCCCTTGAGAATTTAATGTAAAATTACAAGGAAAGAATTATTTCTCCTACATGTCTGTTTTGTGCACTGTTGGAGGAGGAAATAAGTATCATGGTGATGAATAATTTTTAGGAATTCATATTTGGGAATTTTTAATATCAGTGATGTTGTTTAGTCCTGAAGGGCAGCTGCTTCTGCAGGTCCTTCTTGGCATGAATTATTTGCAAAACTTTGGCTCTGCTGCCAGAAGATATTGCAGGAGGCTTGAATGTTTTTTGTTTGGGTTTGCTGCGGCAGAAATAACAAATTCCTTCCATATTAAGTTTTCAAAACTAATCTACACTGGAAGTTGCTCTTCCAGAGCATCACGTTGTATCTACTGGAGATGCAGAGGTTGTCTGAGACTTCACTTGAGACTCTGTCCCACTCTCCCAGTGATGAGGTAGAAGCTGATAAAAGCTTTTCCCCCTTTTCTTTTCCATTCCTTTCTGGGAACTGACTCAAGCACTGCCCTTCCAGTTATTTCTCTCTTGTGAGTTCTAAGGAAGAAGTTTCTGACAAGAGCTACGTCTCCTTATTTGTTCTAAATTCGTGAGTTTTGACATGTTTGCTTCAGGCACTCAGCTGCCTTCCTGCATCCCCCTCTATATCCAGTAGTCATTGGGGTTTTACAAAGAGAGAGAAATCTCTTAAAATATATATTAAAAAAGCCTCCACCCCCACTTTTGCTTTTTATTTGTGCTAAGAAACTTGGTCCTGATGCCAGCAGTGCTTGATGGTCTTGCAGTGCCTGGCTGCAGGTGACATTATTGTCACTTGGTGACCTAAACCTCGACCTCCTGGGCTTGTCCTGGGAGTGTTCCCACCCCAGGGATTGGCAAAACATTTCCTCCTGTGTGTGCTCTGGAAGGGACATCTTTGATTTTCAGAACAAAGTTGTATTATGGACCAGAGAACCTGTTTCCAAAGTAGAACAGTTCTTAAACTTTTGCACCTCTGAGTTTAATAGCCTTAGGATTGGCATTTCAGTTCAGTTGTAAACTATTGTACAGTAAATATAAATATAAATACAAATATATGTATTTATAGAAATATTCTTGGTTGCCCCAGAAACACAACACTAGCTTGATCGTGCACAACAAACGATGCCTCTGACAACTCTCACCTCACAAATATTCCTTTCTTCCCCTTTGGGAATATTTCTGGGTTGTTCAGTAGCTTCTTGGGAAGTTTTGATTTTTATACAGATTGGTAAAGTGCTATTGCAGCTGTCTGATTGGATTTGGCATTTTTATACCTAGTTCCAATAAATTTTCATGTATATTATATTTTTATCACCAATGCTGCTATTTCTGCTTACTCTCACAAGGAACAAAAGGTTGTAAATGAGAGTAAAATTTTCCAGAATATTAATTAGAATAAAATAATTGTTGAAAATATTAACACTTAATTGTATTAAATAGTAACAGAATTAGTAAATTATTATTTTTATTAATATGAACACAATTAGTTTGTGATCATATAAATAAAATATATTTATTATTATATAATGATAAATATAATAGAATAATTATATAATTATTTTAATAATTTATTAATATTAACATTAGAACTTAATTAACAAAAATTAATATTAATATAATTAGCATAATTAATAAGAGTAATGAATTAAGAATCATAATTAAAAAGTTTATTGGAATGAACTTTTGCAGTAAGGTTTCTATTCTGCAGCTTTTCTAGCATTATTTTCTAAGTTTACCAGAAATGCAGTTGGTGTATTTCTATCAAATGCATCTGGGGAAATTTGGATTTGAAGGATAGTAGCTGACAAATAATGAGTTTTTGTGTGAGAAAAGTGCCTGAGTTTGCCTCTTACAGAGGGGAGAGAGTTCTCCCTCTCAGAGTTCTTCTCAAGGTTAAGTGCTCCAATTGCCAGCTTGTTTTGGTCTGCAGGCAAGCCATGGAAATGGAATTTCTCATTTGCAATGAACTTAAACCAATTTAATTTTTGCTTGCAAATTTGTGTTTTAAAGAGTAATTTAAAATAGGTAATTTAAAATAATACATCTTTTTTTTTTTTTTTTTTTTTTTTTTTTTTTTTTTTTTTTATGTGGAGGATCAAAGAACTGAAAAATGTTTGTGGCTTTCTCCACAGAAGTGAATGTGAAAGCTGCAAAGTGATAATACAGACAGGTGAACAAATGCTGTGGGGCTTGATATTGTGCAGGTCAGAATTGTCATGGGACTGCTTCTCTTTAGGATGTGCCCTTCTGTTTAGTTCTAGCAAAAAAAAAAAAAATCTAATTATCAGAAAGTTTATTTTAGTAAGAGATAAGGATATTCTTACAATTGGAGTAGGAGATAAAACCTGCATGTGTGTTTTGCATCTATATTTATATCCATGTATAAGTACTAATTTTGATAGACATACAATGATATCATCACTGAAATTGTGCTTTTTTTCCCTCTATCTGGACAGCACCCGGCAGTGTCACCTCCTTCTTGATGTCTTCAATTCCACAGAGCACGAGTTGACCATCAGTGCCAGGAACAATGAAGATTTAATTCTGCACGCCGGGGAGTGTCAGCGGTGAGTGCTAAAGGACCCAGATCCAGCCCTATATTTTTTTCTCTACACAACTGATGACATTTAGGTGCCTTGTTTTTCTGTTTAAACATTGTACACGTTGAAGACTATAAAAGTTTTCCTTTCTTGAAGGTGCATCACTAAGTTTTAGCAATATCTCAAGTCTATTTATCTTGGCTCTGCATGTAGTAGTCCTGAAAATAATGAAATACGAAGCAGCTGGTACTGAGGTGTGCAGCTCATTTTACTTTTGTAGAGTGTTTGAATGTAATTTCCATGTGCTTTGAATGTAATCCTGGTGTTAAACCCTGATCTCAGTAGTTTGTTATCCTTTCCCAGTTTTAAATTTTCTTTACCTGATTCCCCAGCTATTTCCTCACTTTTCCTACAAAGAAAACTGCAGGAAAGAGAAGTAGAATTGAAGAAAAAGCAATTCTAATCTCTGTGGGAAAATATATTTCGGATCAAGCAGACTGTTGTGGGTATTGATTCTTACAACTCTACTAGAGCGATGTACAGCTCATTATTAACCATTATTTGCCATTATACACCTGCCTTGGATTCCTGCTGCTGGCTGCAACCCAGGCCTGCCTGGTTAATCTCCTTCAGCTGATCACTGCATCTGAATTCCAATTTCATCCTAGAAAAGGTGATAATGTGAAAAAGGGAGTCTTTTGGGTAGGGGCTCCCTCCCTGTTCTCTTTGGGAGAGTTGTGCTGCGCTCCAAGGCCTGCAACAGAGAAACTTGGTCAAAGAGAGATGTTTTCATGTCTGCAAATCCCTGGATGAATATTAAGTTCAAAGTCAAACCACGTTAATTGCAAGGAATGCAGCTGTCAAAAAGAATTACAGGATAGGTAAGATAGTAAATTTGGAGTGCTTTTTGCCTTGATGACTCCCAAAGCACAACCAAGTGGAAATGTGTTGACTCAAACTCAGGTCGAATTTTACTTTACCAAGCAATGGACAAAAACATCAGTAACATACAGTGCTTCTTCCTTTTATTTGGAAAGAATTGGCTTTTTTATTTTTTAAAATGCAATCTAAACAGTCTCCAAAATGTTCTTGTTCTTACCCATATTGTTTTATAATTTTATTTTTATGCCTCTTTTTTTTTTTGGCGTTGTTTTTGTAGTCTTCAAACCCCTTGAAATTTTTCGTACCCAATTTTTGGGACAATATATAACAGATAGAAATTAAGCTACAAATCAGGTTATAAAATTTCTTTGCATCCCTTAGATTGAATTTTATTTTCATAAGAATTTAAATTTATATATCCTTAAATCATTACATTGTAATGGATATAAACCCTTTCAATAAGTCTTTTGAAACAGTCATTTATCAAGGGAGATTGTGTATATATTGGAGGTATTTAAACCTTTAAAGTTAGTTTTATTCTTACTGCAAAATGTGTTTTTAGTGTTGGTTTGAAATTGCAGAGTTTTCTATGGGTTCTAAACTCATTTATTATCTGTTTCTTGAAGGTAAGTGCTTTTAATTGGAAAGTTGTGTATATGGCTCCTATGTTGCCATGACTTCTAATTTTTATTCCAATGAATCTACTACAGAAAAGCAGGTGAAACATACACTGGGCTTTAAAATTAGCTTCCTGCCCCTAGAAAAAGGCTTTTATTGCTCTTTGGGGGAAAAAAAAAGAAAAAAAAAAAGGAGAATTTTTTTCCGTTTTTCAGCAATGGCTCCAGATCTCTTCTTTTTAATACAGGGCAGGCATTTCTGGGAATCTGCATTTGAACCAAGGTTTTCAACCCAAATATACAAAGCTTTTCAATGCATCCCTCTTTTAGAGTCTCCTTTTAGGATTTTTTTTCTTTTGAGTATTGATTGTTATTAATGCCTGATGAATATTTAAAGAGAGGCTTTTCAATCAAGTTCAGGGTTTCTTTCCTCTTCCCTGTACCTTTTTGATGCTGCCCTCATTCTTAATGTTTGCTTCATTCTACCTTTATTTACATTGCAACTTTTTGCCAGCTTTTGTCACTTTCTCTTCCTTTTGTAATTTTTCTCTCTCTGTTCATCACCCTCACTTTGAAATCTCCCATCCTGACAGAGTGGAGAAGATTGTTTTCTTTATCCCTGTTGTTATTGCTGGGGACTGGAAGTGTGTTCAAATTCTGTCTCCAGACCCACAAAGAAGGATAATGCTGCATCCTGCTTACTCTGGCCTCTTTTGCTTCCACTTTGGATGTCTAGAAAGTAAAATAACTTCAAAGTTTTGATGTGTTGCTTCTCTTCTCTATATTACAGAATGGTCACTGTAGAATGTAAGTTTTTCCCTCCTGAGAGGGAATTTGCAGGGGATTCTTGCATTGCTCCCATGGGAAATGAGGAATGGTGATGGAAGTTCCTGGGTGTTGCACTTGTTAGAACACCCTCAGCAATATATTTGATTTATAACAAAGCTGTACTATTGACCATGGTGCTGGCAATGGGAAGGGTGAGGAGATGGAAACAGAAATGTCAAAGAAAGTCTGGGATTGTCAGCAGGTGAGTGCTGGCACTGCCAAATCTTTCTGAGCCCATGAAGGACAGTCCCTGCAATCCATTTTGTAGCATCCACATTATTTGATGCATTCCAACCCTGTCCTGTTCTCTGTCTTATTTGTATTCATGTAAAATGGATCAAATGTGTAGAGTACTGCACAATATTTTTATTTTAAGGTCTGAAAGGCAGTTTGCTTCAATTAACTTAGAGACAGGGCAATAATAGCTGCTACAATAACGCTGCATATGTCAGGAAAAACTGGTATTATGCTACTTAGAAGAAGAGACACCCTTTAGGCCATTAAAAGACTATCTGGAAAATAGATGCCTTTTCTACAGTAAGATTATTCTGATGACTAGTGAAAATTATCATTTTAGCTTTCAGAAAAGCTTAAACTTACAATTTGCTGTACTTTTTAAGCCAATAATTTGGATTATTTACTGTGTGCATTTTAGCTGTTCTTGGAGATATATATTAGCAGTGTTTCTGAGAACTGACACTCTTTTCTCTCCATTTTAGGATATGGAAACATTTTGCTCCCTGTCGTTTTATAGTCAGAAATGATAATCTGGGCTCAGTGATTATTTTGTTCACTCATCTTTCTGTCTTTCATCATGGCTGGTTTTGCAGACAAATGAAAGGATCAGTGTTTTTTTCCCCCCTATATCCCATCATAACATTAATTAGAGACTTCATATTCCCATCTCTGGTTTCCACATGACTTGAAATGTTCCTTTGTATCCCATTGTGGAATAATTAGTGACATGGTTTAGTTGGAGGTCTTTTGTTCCCATGAGATTATCATGAGGAGACAAGAGAACCAAGATTCCTTTGGAGTAGAGAAGGAAAAGACAGGAGATTTGTCCTCTCTCTTATGAGGTTGGTTGAAGAAAAGAGAAGAGCAAGAATTTTGAACGGTCGTTTGTTGAACTCCTGAAAATAATTTTAGGGTTCGTTGCAAAGCTAAATTCCAACTCAAATTAATTTTTGCTGCTTTACATCTGCAGGATTTTTTTTTAAACTTCAATATCCACAGAGAAATGCACTGGAGACTGGTGTCTTGATGAAAAGATGTCAGCCAAATTACTCTAGAGAAGTTCTGGCTGCCGTGAGTGATGCTGAGGTGTTGGCAATGCCTTCAGTTAATTTAAAATATCAACATGTTTTGTTCACCTCTCCATCTGAACCCATGACATAAGGGAAGCAAATTCTCTCATGTCTGCTATTGGAAAGTTCAGCCTCTAGAGATTTTTTCTGGACTAGTTGAGTCTCCAGTTTCTTGGGGAAGAAAATAGCTGTTCCTTGAAGCATTCAGCTGCACTGTTAAAGGAGTTTTGCAATGCACAAAGTGCAAGTGTTTTAAATGTAATCAGTGGGAAGTCTGAGCTTGTTTATCCCAGCAACAAGGTAATCAACAGGTTGTTCTGACATGGAAAGAATACAGCTGACAGCTCTTGGAGGGAATTGTATTCACATCTGTGAACAAAAAAGTGTTGCCACTAGCAGTGATCTGAATTTATTGAAAAACCATAGGTACTGTAATTATTGTGTTTCTTATTTGATTATCAAACCATTAAAATTAAATTTCATGTCAGCCCTCATTTATGCATAAATAACTTCATAATTTATGGTAATAGATGTTATCTCATTATGTGCCCCAGGATATCTCATTTTGTAGCACGCACACCCTGCCTTGCCTTGCCATTCCCATTCTGTGCACGGTGTTGGGGGACAGTCGATGCTGGGGAGGCTCTGAGAGGATCAGTCCTCTCCTCTGTCCTTGTGGGACAGCACAGATGAGCTGGTGATGTGTGACATGTCCCCATGTGTGACATCCACAGCTGGGCTCTGCACATTCACACATTGCACTTTTCAGACTGTTCTGGCCTTGGCATGAGGATCATGGGGATTAAAGCTTGGGATGCCCAGGACAGGATTGGTGTGAGGAGTTGAGGAATGAAGAGCAAACAGGACAGACCATGGTAAATGAGGAAATAGTTTTGTTGGTAATTCAAATTGAAGAGGCTTTTGTGCAAAATTTACAAGTTCTGGTGACTGCTGGTGACCCAGGGGTTGCTGATGTGAAAGAACATGATGGAATTCTGGCCTTTTCATTTTTTTTAATTGGAAGTCACCTAATTAAAAATAAGCTGAAGAAATACTGCAGTAGCAAAGTCAACTCTCAAGTTCAGGCTTCCTTTCTGGGTCAGCAGTTTTACCCTACCTTTTAGCAGGGTTACAGGGTTAAATGAGTGTGTTTGCTTACACATACACTCTACAGTAAGTTTTGGTTATTATTTTATAGTCAGCAGAATTATAGGTATTTTGTTCAGTTTTGCTAAGTGAACTTTTGTGTGTATTGACCTCACCTGGTTGGATTTTTTTCCTGTTACATTTTAATGAGACGAGAACAATTAAAGAAACAAATTATTATTTTCATTTTTATACCTTTCATCATATAGTCTGGTATTTATTTTTCAAAAGTCCTTTGCATGCATACTAATTATGAGAGCCATTTCTGCTGCTTAATTATTTGATGTAAATGCGTTGATTAATTGAGATGTGAAGTCTGTGCAGTGGTACACTGCAATTTCTGCAGTATTAGTTAACAATGCACATTTTGGAAACACTTTGAAATAAGTTCTCTTTCAAAGGGAACAAGAATTAAAAATTCTTCCCCATTTTGAACCAGAAGTTCCCCCAATAAATTTATTGTCCCTGTGTAAGTAAATGATGATTGTTATTTCTCAGAGCTGCCAAGTCTGTGTTTAATTTGTGTGTCTGTTTAAGACAGGGCATGTTGTCTGTATGGGAGATTAATGATTTTTTCCATACATTGCTGTTACAGTTTATGTTTTAAGGACAAAACTGCAATGATTAAGGCTTTGTCTGCTGTCAGGAGAAAATAAAATTTCACAGCAGTTGTCCTTGGTCTTCATGTTAAATCTATGGCCAGATGGATATTTCTGAGATACCTTCAAGTCAAATTGTATTAATTAAAACATGAAAATCACCCTTTGTTTGTCAGGGCAAGAGTTATCATTTTGTCTCTTTGACAGATTTTAAATACACTTTTAGGTTTTTTAAGGCTTGCCTTTTTCTACTAATAGCCAATTCAATCTTTAAACATAGTACATAATTTTGAGTGAATAATTAGCTATTTTCAACAAAAAAATTGTAAAGGAATTGTTTGGGTAGGAAAGGGTGATACACCTAGCATTGGTCAGATCCATAGTATGAACCAGTTTTGATTTTCATATTTATTTCAAAGCATATTGCAAAAATTGGAGATTTTACAGGAGAATTCTGCAAAAACTATAGAATGGCAAAATAACAAACAATAATAAAAAAAAAAAAAAAGGGAAGAGAAATAGAAGAAGCAATAAAGAGAAATTTCAGTTTTGGACTGCTTTGTAGCTAAAGTACTCAAGGAATCCATTTGTATCCCATGAAAACCAGATGCTCTTTTGAGGTCCTGTCCAAGCTGGTCCCTGCTGTGGTCCTGGTTCCTTTGCAAGGTGCGAATGCCCAGTGGGTGATCACAGGGGTTGAGAGTCCTCAGTGTGACTGCACTGAAAAACCCAAATGTGATCTGAGGAGAGGCAAATGGGAAGGGGGAATGATAGGAGAGAATGATGATATTCAGCTCTGGTCACACACACAGGACAAAGAGGAGATCACATCATAGAAGATGCAGGTGACTGGTGAAATAAAAGAGTCTGACTTTGGTTTGACAAGCACAGTAAAACTTAAATGCATTATTAATGCATTGTCTGAAGTGGGGACAGTGGAAGGCTCTCTTATAAAGGCTAAGGGAAGTGAACAAATGAATAAAAAATGAACTTTGAGCTGTCTATGAATACTTCTAGAAATTAAGAGATTTCAGGGCCTCAGGCATCTTCAGACCACCTCCTTCCCAGAGAAGTGGAGGCAAAGACCTTCACAAAGGCTGGTACTGAGGTGTCTCCGTGGAATTGCCAAAGACCTGCCTGCAACTGCCACAATTCCCAGCTGGAACATCCTTTCCAGTGCTCTATCCCTGTAATTGATGATGAAAACAAATGCCCTTGTAGGTTTTGCAGCAATATATTCCCATTCTTTTCCCTGTCCTGTCCCCAGTGCAATATCATCCTTTTCTTCTGAATAGTTAGGATGTATTTCCATAGGGAATGTGCAGACAATCTATTTCCTATGATTTGCATTTGAATCTAGTATTTGTTTCTGTCAACAAATGTGTATTTGAGCTCAGGTGAACTCTCCTTTTCCAGCTGCTGGCATGAAGAGCTTTCTTTGGGTTGGCTTTCTCAGGCTTGTCTGAGAAAAGGGGGGTTGTTGCTATCCCTCTCCTCGGTGGGACCCCTCTGTCCCACCCCCCGTGGTGCGAGCCTGCTCGTCTTAAGGCACAGGCGGCGGAGGGGGTCCTGGAGTGGATACAACACGAACTCAAAGTATCTAGACACAGGAGGCTCAAACTTGCTGGAATAATCCCGGGTTTATTGTCTGTGTTCCATCCGGGGCAAGAGAGAGAGCGAAATGCTCAGGGTCTTATCTCTTATACCAGGGGGCAGGGGTGATTAGGGGATGCAGGAAGGTCACAGCCAATGGGAAGGGGGAAGGGAAGGAAGGTTCTCAGGTAGGAACTAACATTACACAACCCACAGGTGAGTTTTACCCTTGGGAGGTACCAAGATTTTAGGATGCACTACTACAGGGGGTTGTTTCTCCCCTTCCCTCCTTTCCCCAACACTCGATGTATGGATTATCTCAGTCCTGGGATACTGCACTGGGTAGGCAGCTCTTTCGGTATTACCTGACTTTCCGTAAAGTTTTTTTGTTTTTCCACTTCTTCATTGCCTTTTCCTAAATCAGGGGTGACTAACTCACTGGATCTAGCCAGCATGGCAGTTCTTCTGACCTATCTGAACATTGCTTTGGCCTCAGAAGACCCAATTTGCACTGTTTATAATATTTTGTGTATGCAGCTGGTGAAACGGGAGCTTTGTGAGCACAGGCCAAGTTTGTCTCTGACAGGATTTATTAAGTTTAATAGGGTACAACACAAATGTGGCTGGATAGTTTGGCCCTTACACAAAATATCACACAGATGTAGCACCAGTTTGATGTCCCAGTTTTAAATGAGCTATAAATCATTCAAAATCCAACCAGTCACCTTCATTTTCCCCTTAAATCCTAAGTAGATTACAGGTTGTAGGACTTGCTGAGTTCAAAAGCTGTCTCTTGAAAAAAGTCAGAGTAATTGATTTCAGGATTCAGATTTAGAATTTTTTTTTTTTTTTAATAACTATTTTTTTCTCATAGAAGAAACCAGGCTTTTTACTTCCTTAATTTCTTCACTACTTGGAAAAAAGTATTTATTTACTGAAATTTTTGGGTGCTAGGCACAGCTGTGGAAACATTTGGTGAAGTGCAGGCCTGTTAAAAAAATTGACTGAAGTGCTAATACTTTTTAATTGGATTTTCATTTTTGTGCAAGGTATGTGGAAGAAAAAGTAAGAATGTAAGAAAAAATATAATTGTTTCTTTTGTTTGATAGCAATGGAACAACAAGATAAACAGGAAAAAATGCCTCTTTCTGAAGGAAGTCAGAGCTGAAATGACTTGTTCTTGCCCTTAATTCACACATATTCAAACCAATACATTCAGACCATGGTTTGAGAAAATCATGTTTTACCACTGACGGGTGATGGAAAAAAGTGGGGGATGAAGATGAACATTATCAACCTTTCACTGTTTTAATCTCCCTGCTAGAATGAAATACAAAAATACCAATATTCCCAGGAAGAAAAGTTTCCATGGAATTTTGACGTTTGTCTTTTTTCCAGTAGGTTTTCTGAACATTGAAGGAGAAAGGGAAGTTATATTAATCAACATTCTATTTTCTCCCCACGTTTGTCTGTATTTCTGTGAGACAGATACTTAATCAAAATTTCTGTTTTGTCTCAAACCTGCTCTGTGGTCAGCACACCTGAGATACTCTGTTGGCTGTCTCTCTTCCTAAAATCTGTGTGAGGAATCTGGGAGTCCTGAGTGAAACGATGGCATACGACCACGAGGCAGAAAGAGGTGCCCTCCACAGGAGCTCAGACAAGTGGGAGAGTGCATTTGTACAGCTCCAGCACAGTTGGCACAACCCAAATTTCTATCAGGCTTGGCTTGCAGTGTCAGTTCCCTTCAGGCTGCAGAGATTGTTGTTGCAGAGGTTGTTTCAGAATTCTTTCTTACCCAGTGGGATGCGGCAGTGCCCAAGGCAGGGCAGGCAGAGGGAGCTGCCCTGAACTCTGTGTCTGGATGGGAGCAACAATGCAAAGAATAATTTACTTGCCTGGTGCTGTGCTGCAAATTTGGGGCTTCATGGCCAACTTCCAGGTTTGAGGGAATACCTCCAGAGAGACCTCCCAACCTACACTATTGCTTGATTTGAAAATCTGCCTACTCATTGATAAAACTTGCTCATTTTTCCCAAAGCCAGCAGTGCTATGGACAGGTGTCCATAGGAACTGGTTCTTCTGTCGCTTTCTTTTGTCCATCAAGACTTTCTGTCTTTCCAAAATTTGTCCTAATCTGGTTTGAGGTATATTTTACTCTTCTCTGGGGGACAAACTTTTTCCTTAGCCTTTTTTCCTCTTTTTATCTGCTGTTACAAATGGCATAGTGCCACTTTTTGATAAGGGTTTGACCTCCATACTCATGTCTTATTTTAAGCAGTGTTTTATTGTGAGCAATGTGAATTTGCAGAGTTCTTCTCCATAGGTTCAGTTAGGTACAATACTTTCTCTGCTCACTGTCACCTAAACCTGGTGCCTTGTATGTTCATCTAACATATGAAAAAAATCTGTGGAATTCATTTGCTTAATAAATTGCTCTTTTGTGATATTTGGACACATGGACAGAAGGAGTGAAGGGTATCTGGATGCTACCTGGACCCTTTAGAGATTGCAGGATAGAGTGGTGAAGGTAACTGAATAATTTTAGTCCATTTCCCAATTAACCATCATCTTTATTTTTTTGTGGAAAAGCTCCCTAACACATTTCAGGTCATTTTTGTTTATGCTGCCAGTAAAAGACCGAGCTTTTGGGTCTAGATGCAGCTCCAGGTCACACCTGGTTTGATTGATATCTGTAGATAAATAGATTAATTTAGACCATAGAACTCCCTGTATTTAGGAGCACTTGGCTGTGTTCTGTGGCTGTGGTGACACAGTGGCTGCGTTAATGGGATGAAAGAAGATTGTCTTGAGTGGCTGCCAGTTATGTCTGCCTTAATGGCCAAAGGATTTATGAAAGTTACACTCAGATGTTGCCCAGATTTGGCTTTCTGCCTTCTCTCTGATGTTCTGTAAAAGATCATGACGGTACAGCATAGATTTCCTGAAGCTGGAAATTAAAATATCCAATTTCTATTAATTTGTTTTAGATGATCAAAAGTATAATTAAAATAGCTGGTTTGTGAGCATTTCCTTCAAAGATAACACTCATTTGAAATTAGTGCTTCATCAGCTTGAATTTATTCTTCACTCTTGACATCCATTTAATTCTGCCTTCATTAACTGGAAACAAAAGCTAAAACAACAGTGATTTGAAAAGATCACTGAAAGATGTTAAGTAAATGCTGTAGTATATAAAGCCAACCTTTTATGACATTTTAATTTTGCAGTTACAACTGTGTCTTCAGATGATGATTTGGAAATTTTGTTTTCTTCCCCCCTCACCAATGCCACCATAATTGGGATCAAAGGCAAAAAGTTGAAGTATTCTTTGGAATAATGGAAAGATTTATAGGTCCTGAATTAAAAAACAAAACAAAACAGTATTCTGCTAAGTTTGAATACAATTTGTAATTTGCCCTATAAAAGTGTCTAAACTTAGCAGGGAATGGGGGGATGTTAAGTCTGTAATCTTTCTTCTTCAACCTCTTTTTCTGTCCACTCCAGCCCACTCTTCCAGTGGCTGAATCCTCCCCAGCTAGAGCTTTGCCGTGTTTGAGGTTTTCAAAAATGCACGCTCTTTCTAATGTGTTTTAATAACAATGAAGAATTCTGCTCTAGCTTTGGATTTTTAAAGTATAATTTGACAATTCTGAAATGAGATCACTGGGAATTGTTTGATTTCCTGGCCTTCAGTGGGAAAGCAACTCTCAGTCTGGATTGTGTAGTACCTTGATTTCTGCCTAGTGCAGGAGGTCTGTTTAAAACCTCCATATAATAATACACTTACCAAATTACTCCCTATCTTATATAGTGCTTTCAGGCTATGAAAGATCCCAACATCATGGAAACATTCCAGATTTGATATGTCAAATAATAAATACCCTTAGGAAAGAGGGTGACATGTGCTAAAGAAGTCTAATTACATGTTTATTTCAGTTTTATGCGTACAGGTGCATTGAATAAATGTGCTGAACTAGGAAGGGGGCAAAGAGGGCTTTATGAAGGGAAGATGTAGCTCATAAATCCATTAAAATTCTGTTCAGGAGTGAACAAGCTTCTGGGTGTGGAGGGTCTGATTAATGTGATTCTTGACATGGGAAGGAGTTCCCCACCAGAAGCTGATAGAGAAACCAAGCTGCTCTGGGATAGGAAGGAAAAGTTATTAATTGGTTAAGAAGGGGAGCAATAACTTGTAGAGCTCAGGTCCCCATTGGAGCCCCTCTGGAATGTGGGCTGGGCTCTGAACTGCTCAGCCTTGTTTGGAGCTGTGCTGGGAGAAGAGTGAGCAGAGGGCTGGGAAGGTCCCTGGTACTGGACTGAAAGGAGGGAGCTGATGTGAGGAGTTACAGATGACAAGATGATGAATTGTCAGGTGAACTTTAGTCTTAATAAATCCCAAGTGATGAACAGAGTGGAAAAAGAATCTGCACTTTAAATAGTGGATGATGAGCTCAGGGCTGCCTTTTACCTGAGGAATTGGATCCAGGTTTTAATACATCTGTGAAAATCCTACCTATGGCTCAGTAGTGGTTGAATACCAAACAAGCATCTTTTTGAGCAGAATGTTTTGTATCAGCACAGGCCAGGGTGTTTTCACTTCTTAGGAATGATCTCATCAAATGAGAAGATGATACTTGAAAACCAAGTTGAAAGGAAGTGTTAGGAAAAAATTGTTTGCAGAAGGGAACCTGCTATGAGAGAGGAATCCAATGTTGCACTTGAGGGGGAAAAAGAGAAAATAAAAGCAAGCACACATGGTGAATAGGAGAATGAAGTATAAAAATATTTCAAGTTTAATACTCCAAGATGATTTGTAATATAATTTATTTTTTCCCTTGCCCAATTACAGGATAAAGCTTTGCTGGTTGGTGTAACTGTTGTTAAGATGGCTAAATGGAAACTGGTTTTTTGATTCTCATCTTCACAAACTGAATTATTTACTTTTTGGTGAATACTTTTGCAATTGTCCACAGATTTTTTCCTGACTCCTAACCTGAAGGTTTCTGGAGTGTTCCCACACATGCAGTTGTAGCAGGATTTGCACTGCTGAGCAGGGGAGCTGGTTGGAGGCTGTTTATAGTAGATTATTTTGGGATGGAATAGAGATTTTCCTCACCAATGGCAGGTGCTCTTCTGGGTGCTTCAAATACTCTAGTTCTCCTCTCCCTTGCTGCTTTTCTTCTCTTCAGAGGCCTCTTCCCCTTGATTTGTGCTGATGGTGGTTTTAGGTCTGTGCTTTAACTGAGAGTGGAAGGCAGTGGACAAGCAGGAGAGCAACCTTTGCTTTAATATTTCTAGTCAGCTGAAAGAGTTATAAACTACAAAACAAAACAGTTACAGTCTGGATAAATTCAGGTATTCGTTGCAACTAAACTCGGTGTAGCAGAATAGAGTTGGGCCAGCAGTTTAGTGTGCCTTTCATAGAATTAAAACTTTTTTTTTTCCTTCTTATCTGTATAAGTCTCCAGAAACAAAGCTTCTTTTGGAAAGAATCTACTGAGTCATTGCTTACATGAGGAAATTTTTCTTTCTAAATGACTCCTGCTCTAACACTTTGCTAAGACAGGAGTATTTTTACTGAAGTATTTATTCATTGTCTTTTTTTTTTAAAGTTGAACCTGAAATATGTGTCAGCTGTGCAGAACACATGGCAGAATATTATTTCTGTTAATAGCTGGCTGTGAAATGTGTGATAAAATCCCTGCCATGGGATTATCTCAGCTAAAACCTTTTCCTTTGACAAGTGAGGGCCTAACATGTAAATTATACTCACCACCAAAGTTTCCTTCCAGGGTTACTTCATCAGGGAAGCTTCTCAGCCCTATCTTTTATATCTAAATTGAGTTAATGAGTTGTGCATCTCCTGATGAGTTGGCAGAGCTTTTGCAGCTTCAAGGAGATCTAACACCTGCTAATATCAATGCAAAAGCTTGGCTGCAAAGTTGCCAAACCCTCATTTAACCTATTTAAATCACAAGCTACCATTGATCTGGTTTTCACAGTGTGTTCTCCTGAGTGCTTTGGGCTTAGATGTATTACTTAAAGAAAGATTTCCGTATTTAATTTGCAGGGTTTAAAAGGAAAGGAGCTGCCTCTTTAGCATTGAGAAAGGTAAAAAAATGCAGTTTAGTAATTTATTGATAATTAAGAAGAGGCACGAATAGGGTTCTTTTACTGCATGAAGATTCAGTTTGGTATGAGCAAAACCAGGCTTGATCAAGGAAAAAAACTAGGAGTGAAAAGCTGCAGTGAGGTGTATCTATGTTAACAGTGAGGGTAGGAGCTGTCATGACACTCTATGAGCCAGGGCTATTCCTGTGGGCCCAGCACAGCTGAGCTACCACTGACAGCTGGCCCAGGCCTTGAGGAGGGTGATGGTGCCCGGGTTTGAGATGGGGGATGGTGTTGGACAAACCTTTCTGTTCAATTTGTGGTTTGAAATCATAGAAATGTAGAATGGTTTGGGTTGGAAGGGACCTACAGGATCATCCACTTCCAATCCCTGCCATGAGCAGGGACACCTTCCTCTATCTCAGGTGGCTCCAAGACCCATCCAGCCTTGAACACTCCCAGGAATGGGGCATCCACAGCTTTTCTGGGCAACCTGTGCCAGGACCACCCTCATCATAAGAGCCACATTCCTTACATCAAATTTAAACCTGCCCTCTTTCCATTTAAAACCACTGTCCTGTCACTGCAGGCTTGGTAAAAAGTCTCTCTCAGGTTTTCTCACATTCTTTTAGGCACTGGAAGGTGCTCTGAGGTCTTCCTGGAGCCTTCTCATATCCAGGCTGAGTTCCCCCAGCTCTCCCATCTTGGCTCCAGAGCAGAGGGGCTCCAGCCCTCTGAGCATTTCCATGGCCCTTGTTTGGAGCCCCTTGAGCAGGTCCACAGGTCTCATGTGCTGGGGAGCCCAGAGCTGGATGCAGCACTCTGAGAGGCACCAAGGAGTTGCAGCAGCACATATTCTATTGTTTTTTCACAGTGCTGAAATATGTTTTTTAGGGTCCTGATGGGAACTGTCATTTTGTGTGCACTGTAAAAAGTTAATCCAGGCTTGTCCTTAATGAGAATGCTTGTGGTGGCAGTGACAGCCCAGATTTGAAATAGCTTTTGTTTGTAAACACTGGAAATGAAGTGGATTTTGTGTAGAAAAAGGAGAAACATTATTTTTTTCAAGCTGTTCACTTTTGACTACTTGTCTGTGTGTATTTGGAGAAAGTACCAAACATACATCTGAGATAGTTTCCATCTAGTAAAATATACTTTTAAATGATAACAGCTGCACATTGTATTTGCAAATAAGAGAATTGATGCAAGATTTTTCAGAAACATTTTTCTTGTTTTCTTACTCTAAACCTGTGTCTATATCATTTTCCTAGGTAAAAACATTTCACTCCTTGGAGTTTTTGGATGACTTGTGAGTTAGATTTATTTTTGCAAAGAGTAGGCAAAGTGTGGGCAATGTTTGTAAATCTAACCTGTTCAGTTTGGATAAATCTTAGACTGAGATCTTAACAGTTCAGTGACTGAAGGACTGGGGAAAGGATAAAAAATTGAAAAAAATACACATATTAAAGCTTAAAGTTTATTTTCCTGCTGCTCTTTGAAAAAAGAGGGCAGGGGAGAAAAGTGTCTTTAAATAGCCTGTTGGGCACATCTACTTGCTTGTGTGACAGATACTGCATTTCTCATTAGAGGTACCTTGCAAGTGCCCATGGTCACCATAGTAACTATCTTGGAGTTATACCTTAAATTTATCCTTATATAATTTATCCTTTATACTTATACCTTAAATTTATCCTGACAAAGGTTACTGTGGCAATTCCTACTAATTGGCTTTTTTTTTTTTGGCTGCTGCTATTTTTAACTCATCCCCTCCTCCTCCTCTATTTAAGTTCCAGATCCTAAGTGGAATGAATTGGCAGAATTAGTGAGAAAGCGCTTTACAGGGTAGGACTAATTGGCAACTAAACTCTGTGTTTTGTTCCTCAGTGTGAAAAAAAAAATAAATCTAAATCATAACTTTCAGTGGTAACTAAAAGGTTATCAGATTTGTCCTCCAAATGTTTTGATATGAAACAATATCAGTGCTCTTGAGACAAGGTTTGCTTCATGCAGGCTTCTACTATTGTTTAGTATCAAATATTAGTCATGTTGTTTATTAGCAGATATTACTACCAGCAGAGATAGAGGGAAACAAGCCATATCCTGAAGAGCTGAAAAGCTAATTTAAAGTAAGCCTGTAATAAACAGAGGAGTTAGCCCTGTGCTGTGCTATATTGGTACCTGGGACAGGTGCTCTATTGGTACAGATGCAGCTCCTTGGCATCTGCTGGTGCAGAAGGTTGAATTAAAAAGTTATTCATAGGCTGATGATAACATTGTTTAATTTCCTGTAGGTGTATTAGAGGACGACTGCTACATTTCCAGTGGCTAAACAGTCTCAAATTTAATTGCTGGATTGACTCCAGTTCCAGTTCCCAGGCCCAGGACTGAGACAGCAGAGCAGTGACTGGATGAGCGCTCCCAGGCTCCTCATTCCATGGGCAGAGAGGAGCAGCCAGAGCTGGAATGGGGCTGTCAGGGACTGCAGCTGCTGATAGTGGGGAGGGAACAGCTCAGTTCTGCTGAGTTTCTGGAGAAATGTGATTGCAGTTATGGAAAGGTACAAAATGTGGCTGTAAGGAAGGCAACAGAGTGGTAGGAGATGAGATCATGGCAGTGAGGAGATGGAGAGGGGAGGGGAGGGGAAGGGAAGGGAAGGGAAGGGAAGGGAAGGGAAGGGAAGGAAAGGAAAGGAAAGGAAAGGAAAGGAAAGGAAAGGAAAGGAAAGGAAAGGAAAGGAAAGGAAAGGAAAGGAAAGGAAAGGAAAGGAAAGGAAAGGAAAGGAAAGGAAAGGAAAGGAAAGGAAAGGAAAGGAAAGGAAAGGAAAGGAAAGGAAATTCTCAGTGTTTCAGTGAGGTGCAGGACAGAGATGCATGTTCAACAACTCTTCTACACTCAGCCCATCTCTGTGTGGCAGAGTTCACCCAGAGGTGCAGCCAGCAGTCACTTGACATTTTTCTTCTTTTTGAGATGTAAAACTCTTAAAACTTCACAACCTTTAAACACTAAGCTTTCTCATTTTAATACCAATTCAGTCGTGATGTAGATCAGCCCTTAAATTTACCACAAGGCAAGCTTAAAAGATGTAAGAGATGTTTATTCAGTGTTGACTCTGAAGCACTAAGGATGATGCATTCAGTTGCTTTGAAATCCAAGAATAATGCACTGGAACTGGTTAGAACAATTTCATTTTCTTCCCATGCTTCCTCAGCAGAAATTTACAAGGACTGTAATTTCATGCCTGGGAATGGGAATTTGCTACAAAGGTACAAATTTTAAAAATAATTAAATAATGGAAACCTGGGAATTACATCCATCCTCAAGGGCTCTGCAGGGCTGTGTTTCACCTACTATTGTTTTTTCCTTTGTATAACTTTGAGCAGAAGCCTTTTTTTCAATATAAAACCATCAAAAAATCTGGAAGACTGTCATTGGCTTTCAGCAATTTTAATTCTTCTTTAGCATGAAGGATAAGATGAAGGATTATTCTGTGCTAAGTAGATGGACAGGATTTATATCTTGTTGACAGTAAGTCTGCCTTTCATATAATTTAAAATGACGTTAGCAGAGCTTTGTGGGATCCAAAGTTGGTATTTTGTCACAGTGAAGCCAGTTCAATGGGCTTTGCAGAGCCCTCATTCTCTTCTCTGAGGTATTGGATCCTACAATTCCTGGCACACAGTTGAGCTTTCTAGATTTTCCTGTATTCTTCACTTGGGATGTCTGAACAGGAGCAGAATTGAGAACTGGCATTTTGCTCATTTTTTGGGAATTTTGGTCATTTCATCTAACAGGGTGACCTGGGATAACAAAGTCCCTCTCACATGACTTTTTTTATCCATATGCTGTATCTTATTGAAGAGATGTAAGGTGTGATTTGGAGCCTGAGAGACCAAATGGGGAGTGATATTCTGGCCTTGGGCAGGAAAAAATGTCCAAGAGCAGGAGCACAATCTGCTTCTCTGGGTTTGCTGTACTGAATTCACTGCCCTGGCAGCAGCTGAACCTGAACTGCCTGAGTGCAGATATCAAAACACAGTGAAAAAATACAGTGAGACCAGAGCTGGATATTGGATAGAGCATCTTCAAGGTTTCCAGAAGTTTTTAACTTTAAATATATCACCAATGGTGATCTGAAATTTAAATGATGACTTGCAGTCATGTAGAAAATTACAACATTGTTCAAGACAAATAATTTCTTCCAGTGGTCAGTCCTGGAAATACCTGAGCCCTGTTGGAAATCTAAAATTAAATGTAGGTTGAATAAAACAGCATTCACATGCTGTGATAATTTTTCAAGCTTTTGAGGCATTTAAATTTTAATTTTATGTAGCAAATTATACTCATTTGCTGCTTAGAATTTGTAGCTGAACACCTACTGAAGATTTTTTCTTATTCTGTTGACTTTTATATTGTCTTGACTGGACTTTTTGACTATGGTTTTTGTTCTTCTCAGCAGTTTTATATTTTCATTTTGATCATAGATCCATTGGCAGTGGGATGCCTTTTCCCATGTGTGTTTTCTCCCTGACACAAAGTGATTCTGATCAGTACTTATGTTTGAACACTTACTGTTGCAGGAAGTAGAAAATATTAAGGGATAATACAAAATTATGGAAAAGAGGAAAATAGTAATTTAAGTTGTAGCAGCAAATGTTTTTTCATGTATTTCACTTAAGCGTGCAGAAGGTGTTTAATAAGTCATAATTACTGGTTTTATTATTATTGGAGGAACTAGAAAAAGTTTCAATGGAAGTTAGTCATATACCTGATTCTAAAAGAATTTTAGTTTACCTACCAAAAGTGTTAAGTGTGTTTTTTTCAGATTTTGCTTTGCAGATTGTGTTAAATTCTAGACCTGGATATTTCAGGAGAACTAAGCAGATTTAGCAACTGAATGAAGTGCTCATGCTGTTGACACAGTTCTGTGCTTTCTTGCAGTGTGAATACAGTTTATGAATGGCTCAGTGTAAGAGGCTTGTGAAAGCTCATTCATGGAGGGTAATTGTCTAATAAAATCTGCAGCAAAAATGCAGTTGTTTAAAATTACATTAAATTTTATTGTCATGTATTAAAGTATGAAACATATGCTCCTGACAGCTTGAGCCAAAGTTTTTTCTTCATATATCATTAGTGGCGGTAGATGTAGTTTCAATACTCAGGAACTTTAAGACCATTTTGGTTTGGATGTGAATGCTCCATCAGAAATATCAATGAAATGTGTTGTCACAGCATCATTCAGAGCCTTTTAGGTTGGAGTGGACCTTTTGAGGTCAGATAATGCCATGCCCCTGCTCAAGCAGGGTCACCTAGCACAGGTGGAATCTGCTGCAGTGCTGTACAAAACGTAGTGGCTGCTAAAATTTCTCAGAGGGAAGGATTTTGACCAAATATTTCCTGTGCTTTCCTTTCCCTTCCCTTCCCTTTTTTTTTTTTTTTTTTTTTTTTTTTTTAAATAAAAGATTCTGAGGTTTTACCTGCAGCTGAGACAAGTTGTTATATTGACTGTAAGGAGCACAGTAACTTCACAAAGAACAGAATCCCAGTATTAAGTGTACTGTTTCTCTGAAGGACTGAGTTTCCTAAGACATGATTCCTTTTAAGCTGCTGTTTCTCTCTGCTCCCATGTCTTTGAAGAGCACTTTTAGAAGTCCAGGCATTTATCTCTGCCTCTGATGGGACTCAGTCCTGGATGATGAAAGGGGTAGGAAGGGTCCCCACAGAGCAGCTGATGAGGGACTTGTGTAGATGCTGGAAGTCCTCCCTGAAATTACAATGATCAAGGAAATGTGGTGTCCAGGAAAAACTGGCCCTTCTGGGGCCTAGCCTGATGACTTCTGACCCTTACTTTTTCAGATCTGTCGCTTTTAAAAAGGGATTGTTTTGTTTGATGGTTTTTAATTTTTTTTCTTTCCAAGATAAAAAACAGTTCCAATATTACGTTCAGTTTCTTTCACCTCTCCCTTATCCCTTTTAAAGGTGGTTTTGTTGACATTGTTGATTGGATATGAAATCTCCCTTGCCTTTTGCCTAGATCCAGAAAATCTGGAGATACTTTCCCTTCTATCATTCTCCCTCTTTCTTGGGTTTTCTCTTCCCTAGCAAAGACACCTCACTGGTTTGAAGTATCTTAAGGGGGAATTTTCATCATTATCAGATCTTAAAATCAAACTTCTATCTCCATTTATTGGCAAGCTTCTTGCAATTCCCTTTAATCCAGATGTGACCTATGTCAGAGATTGGTGCCTCACTCCTTTGCAGACTGTTACAGATATATAGATATAGATATATAGATAGATAGATGTAGAGACATATCTATGTATACATTCACAATTATATTTTCACACTGAAGGCTTTTGGGTTTTTTCTTGTGTATTCCTTACCTTTCCTGTCATTTATTTGAGGAATGTTGAAAGAATATTAGAAAACCAGAAGCTGCTTTTTTAGTTCAGAGTTTTTGTTAAGTGTCATATAGTAATTAAAAAATAATTAGAGTTGCATAACTTTAAGGTGAATTTTTTAAGTGTAGGTAAATTTGTCATTTTAAAATGATGGCAGTGCTTGTGGTGGATGTCTGATCTCTTAGATGAAAAATTATTAGGGTTTTAACTTTTTTTTAAAATTCTGAGCGATATCTCAGTATCTCAGTACTGTTAACAGAAAATTTGGGTTTGGTTTAAGGTTTTTTTGTACCCTCTATTCTGACAAAATATTTTACTTTGTTTCACTGAAGAAAAACTACAAATAGGTTGTGTCCATCTGTGCATGAAGACTGAACAGATGCTCATCAAGAGTGAAATACTTGGATCTTAAAGAAGTTAGCAGGTTTTCAAAATTACTTTATTTACAAGAACACATTCATGTGGCATCCAAATTACAGCTAAGCGTCACAGGCAGGATGCTTGAGGAAACACAAGCAGTGCAGATGTCTTTTTCTTTAGTGAAGGTGACATAATAACCTCCAAGTGTAGTGTTACAGAGTACCTGAGAGATTATTTGCTTTGCTTTATTTGGAGCATTTTGACTATTTTAAGCTGGCTGAGATAGAGAGGTAGCAACTGCATAACAGAGAAACATATACAGGAATAACAGAAATAAAACATTAGACTAGATTTTAAGGAAAAAAAAATCTTATTTAGGCATGGAGTACTGTGGAATTGTTTAAATAGAAATGATAGAAATTGTAGGAATTACTCAGCAGACATGAGATTTAATTCCTCACAGTAGAAGATTTAAGGCAGTGGAATATTCTATCTTGTTCTTCAGTTCAAATGATTGCAGGTGGAATGAAAAGTAAAACTGAAGAACATAGAATATAAATTTTTGCCATCTCTTTGGTGTGGAAGATCAGTGCCAGTGCTTGGCCACCTTTAGAAATTTAATGTGTGCTGGGGTCTCAGTTCTTGCTTGGAAGAAGAACAGGTCCCACATTCTTGATTTCTGTACTGGAATTTGGTGAAAGTTTTAGCCTTGGTGCCTTCACTGCATGCCAGGTCCAATTAAATACTGATTTAGTCACAATCCTGCATGCAGCAGGCCAGTAGGAAGTTATTTCAGTAGAATTTGGTGCTTAAGGAACATACACCAAATCTGAGGAATGAGTTGTAATTTTCTATTAAACCTTTTTACTCCGATGAACTCCTTGAACGATTAGACTGAAACAAGTCTAGTTTTGATTTAGGCTCCCCAAAGTTCTGTCAGTACCTTGCAAGCCCATCAGTGATGCCTTACAGGTGCCTTTGGGTGTGTTGCATGTTTTATTTTAGCTCCATATTGACTATCACCACTACTGATTCCATGAGAAGTGTGCAATTACAATTCCTTGGTTGCAAATACATTGCATTAAAAACGTGCAATGAATTGAATATGCTTTTCTGAATCCACTGAAAACCATGCTGAGAGCTGATCACTTGGAAATTCATCAGTTTTCAAGTCTGGTTCAAATCATGCAAATTAAACTTACTCACTGCTAAGTGTGGTGTGTAATATGTTTACACAGAAGTTACACTCTTGCACAGACATAATAACCTACAGGGGTTCAAAATAATTTAATGTAAATAATACATGTTATGGCAATATTCTGCTGCTTGGCTGGGATTTTTTTTTTTTTTCCTTAATAATCATCCTTCACTGTTACACATATATTTCATTGTTTTTTAAACATTTTTCCTTACTTCAGTTCAGAAATAAGTCTGTCAAGTTTACAAACCCAGTTGTTTTCTTAGAATTTAAAGCAAAACTAATTATTGTCAAAGGTCTTGAATAATGTACAAAACATGATAAAGAAATAAATTATATAACCTGAGGGAAACAAAACTTGACTTTCCAGAAGCAGCTTTAAAAAGCATTAATAATATAAACAAGATAAAGAAGCAGTTATATGCCCTTCCAACTCAGAATGTCTGTGGTCTGGAAATAAAGATTAAATATTTCTGAAAATAACGATGCAGATGGTCATATTTGGTGTTGATGAAGTGTACAATTTGTAATCTTCGTTGAGACTGTGAAATGCAAGAAGCAGTAATTAGATTGGAGAACATGAAAAACTGATCTAAGGGAATAAATTTCAAAGTTTGTGTAATATGTTCAGTCCTTTCAGAGTTTACACACACAGATTCTGGCCAGGGATGGAGAACACAATGCTGGGAATTCTTAGACTGGAAAGAAACTTGCATTTTAAGGTCACAGTCTAATAATGTGGAAATGGAGAAAGAAAATATGAGTGAAAGAAATGAGAATATAGGAACCTGGGTTCCTGTGCCACAGGAAGATCAGTGAAATAGCAGAAAACATCAGCACAGAAGGGTTGATCTCACTGAGGGCTTAAAGTGCATCCTCCTCTGATAATGCTTGTTCCAAGAGAACCAAGAGGAGAATTCTGCCTGTAACCTCTCCAGTGCTCAGCAGGACAATTGTCCCCTCCCAGCTGCAAACTCCCCCCTTGGCACTGGGACCCTGGGCTTGGACTCTGTGGTTCGTGCTCATCTTCCTCCTTAGGCTCTGCATTCCTCACTGTTAGTCTGTCATCTCTGAGACCTTGGCCTGCTAAAGAAATAAACCATCCTTCTTGTCTATAAAATAAAGGTTCAATTTTGCATGATGTGCCAGAAGAGTGATTATATTTGACAGTTTCAATATTTTGATTTCACACTGAGCCCTGTTTTGAATTGCATCTGTCAAGGTAAAGGAAAGGTTTGGTCCTACAGAGAGCATTGTCTGTGAGACAGGATAGTCTTTATTGTGCTGCTCAGCAAATTGATGTATTTCTTTCCAGCTTTGTCCACAGCAGGCAAAGAATCAGATTCATTTTGGATATGATTAAAAAAAACAAAGACTTAATAAGGAATTAAAGAGTTTGGAGTCAGAAAAGGCCTGATAATGATGGAGAGTTGTATTACAATTTTATGTCTTTTTCTTTTTTTTTCCCCCTAGCTAGTGTAATGAAAGTGCAAGTATTGAAAGTAAAAGTTAAAGAAAGTAAATTTAAAAAATATCCAAATTAGCTGATTTTGTGTGATTTAATGATGGGGTATTAGTTCTCTTTTCTGCTTGTACTCAGCAGTAGTAATTAATTTAAAATAACTTGTTTTGAACATAGTGGCATAAAGTTGGAACAGTGCTTTACCTGTTTTGGTTATTTTCTTGTTATTGCTATTTCTGTTTTACTGAGCTGGCTGTTGTCAGTATTTTTTGTGATCCTTGAGCCAGGTATTTGCTAGAGAGAGAACATGAGAATAAAAAGGTTTATAGTTCTGGTGGAGAGCTGTCTGTTCATGAAGAGTGAATAGATGTCACATAATGAATGTACTATTTTGAGTTCATATAACTGTTTTATAAAGTCCTAGAGTAACAAAATGCTTTGATTTGGAGGGGACCTCAAATATCATCTCTTCCAACCCCCCTGCCATGGGCAGGAACCATGTAAGCAGTGCATATTAATCTGTTGCAAGATAATCAGAAATCTGAGAAAGTAATCAAGGAGGAATTTCTCCCCCACCCCGAATCCAGCAGAAAATCATCCCTGAAATACAGTTTAGGAAGGAGTATGTTCCTCCCTATTCTTAGTGATTCAGGATGTTGCCAGAAGATAAATGATACTGAGCTTATCTGCACTAACTTCGACCTTCTCAGATGGAAAGAGAATAAAACTTCTACTGTTGCAGCAAATTCTTCATCCATCTGAAGTTTAATGATGTTTCATCTAAGCTATCCTGGTGTATTATGGTTGATTTTCCTTAAAATTCTCTGACCTAGCAGCCTCCTCCTTTTGTGGTAGAACTTAGCACTTGAGATTCCCATTAGTACCCAATTCCCTGTTCATCAAGAACTCCTTAAACAAAGTGATTTATTGATACAGAATGTTGTTACTGAGTGAACTGGCAGCCATAAACACTGTAGTAAATAAAAGTCTGAGGAAAATGCAGTTCTGGAATTGTTGTGATGATTGGGCTTTATTGTAAAAATTCTCTTTTGTGAAGTTCAGAGCTCACTTTCAGAGCTGTTTGCTGGTTCAGAAGGTTCCTGTATGAATTCTTTTGAGTTTGTGCCCTCTCTGTATTTTTCCCTGGGTGCTAAAGTTCCAGGTTCTGCAGACTGTGTCCATCAGGTGTTGAGCTGGGAAGTGTATTTTGTCTGTCTTGTATCAATTCTGGGTGTATTTAGCAGCCATGTATAAACCCCAGAATTATAAAATTCCTCAGGGCTTCTTTTGCAGCTCATTGCCCTCTCTCTCATTCATTTCCTGGTTTAGCCTCTGTTTTTCTCTCATCCCTTCACCTTGAGCTGCTCCCCATCTCAAGTAAACATATCTTGGAAGCAAAAGAAAATTTTCCTGTTTTTCCCCCCCCTCTCCCTTTTGGCAGTATTTTGTTTAGACATTGGGAGTAGCTGAAGGTTGGATATTCCCTTACAGAGAATTCGTTTTGGTGAAATTAATTGAAGGAGCAGTAGGAAATGAATATACCAGAAAACTTCCATTTTTTGTGAGGGCAGAGATAATGAGCAGGAGATGATCCCAGAAGTTCTTGTGTACATTTCTATTCCACTATATTAAACATGTTTTCTGAGCTAACTATGCCTTATGCAAGCAATCCTTCAAGTACTGAATGTAAAAAAATCCAACCCAACTCTGCATAACTTCACTTGATAAATAGAAATGCTGTCCTCCTGCAGATAACATATTTATTCATCTAGAGCAATCCCCTAAACGTTTTGTTCTGTGTTTTTCAGCCTCTTTAATAATTGGGAATATTTTATTTATTTTCCATTGAAGAATTTCTGCCATTACTTTCTAATTTTTTATTAGTAAGCAAAATCTGGACTTGGGACATTTTAGAGGGTGGACATTCTGGAATAACCTTCAGACTATTTTTTTCCCTTCTAGTCTTCCTAACTAGTTTGAAGACAGAACTAATAATTTTATCAACAAGGTCACAGACTCACACCCACAGTCACGGACTGCAGAGTCTCTCTGAGCAGCCTGTTCCAGTGTCAGACCACCCTCACAATAATAAAGATTTATACTGTATCCAGATGAAATTTCCCATATTTTGATTTGTGTCCGTTGCCTCTCGTTCTGGCACTGGGCACCACTGAGAAGAGCCTGGCTCTGGCTTCTTTACTCCTTGCCCCCATCAAGAATTTATGGATAAGATCCTCCTGAGCCTTCTTTTCTCTGGGTTCTCTCTCAGCTTCTCCTTGTATGACAAATATTTGTATCCATTAATCATCTTCATGACCCTGGGCTGGACTCGTCTTTATTTCAAAACACTGCTTCATTTACTTTAAAGAGGAAATACAAAACACTGAATATTTTTGCTGTGTAGTTTCCTTTTACTTGTGGCCTTAGCTGTATTTTCAGTCAGTTGTTGATTTGGGACACCAGATCAAGCCTCATTCCTTTCTTTTCACCTCTTCATCTTTTTCATTGATTGTGCTTCATCTTCAAAGGATCACAGAATCCTGGAATGGTTTGGGTGGAAAGGGACCTTAAAGATCTTCCAGTTCCACCTCTTGCCATGGGCAGGGACCCTTCCCACCATCCCAAGCTGCTCCAAGCCCAGTCCAGCCTGGCCTTGGACACTTCCAGGGATGGAGCATCCACAGCTTCTCTGGGCAAGCTCTGCCAGGGTCTCAACACCCAATTAAGAATTTCTTCCTAATATCTAATCTAAATCTCTCCTCTTTCAGCTTAAAACCATTTCAAAACTATTAAAAAGTTACCAATATTTGAGTTAGGTTTTTCATTTAGAAGAACGTCTTGACTTGAGGAAATATGAGATAATTCTGTGCTTTTCCTAGAAGTAATTATTCTGTAATTGTGTCACATTTTAAAGCTTATCTATGGAATTTCACAACTTTTCTCCTCAGATACAGTATTTGTTTCAATTTTTTTTTTTCTGTTCTGACTGGTGTTTGATGAATCTTCTGCCAATGAAGAATGGAAATGGATATTTGACATCTCATAAAAAATGTTGTTTTCTGAGTTTCAGTTAGCAGTTTAATCAATTCAGCTTTTCTGTTGTTTTTCCCAGTTATATAAATATTCTATGGAGCAGAACCATTTATGCCCATTGCATCAAGAAGAATATTTATTTGAAAATAAACTTGCTCTTTTCAATATTTCATTAAGATTTCCACCTACATAAATATACAATATTTTTACTACATATCAGCTATTTTACTTAATATCATATTCAGTTAAAAAAACCCAGAAACATTAAAAAAACAAACTACAGCTTTTCATCAGGCATTATTAAACAAGTGTTGTAAATGCTTTATATCCTGGTATGTGCTAGAAGAATTTTGTTAACACATGGTGAAAAAACTTCATTCATTCATAGAATTACACATTTATTATGGTTCATTAAGGTTGGAAAAGACCTCTAAGATCAGTGAGTCCAAATGTTAATTCAGCACTGCCAGATCCACGACTGAACCTTGTCCTTTAGCACCACATTTTTCTATCTTTTGAACACTTTAGGGATGGTGATAACACCACTTCCCTGGCCATGCCTGTTCCAGTGCCTGACCACCCTTTCTGCTTTGTTTCTTCACCTTTTAACTAATTCATTTTGGCACAGATCCATAGTTGACTGTATTGCTCTTCTTCAAGGATGTAACGACCAAATTCACCTCATTTAGTTAAATACCTAATTTTTAAAGCATTTTATAGTTTCTCCAAGGAAGTTATTAATTCATCTATTTGAAGGGAGATTTGTGAAAATGAGTTAAAAAACTGGTTTAATGTTCATGACTTTTTTCAGGTCGCATTTCCCAAACTTAACAAATCTTACCAGTAACACTGAAACTGAAAATCAAATACAATTAGTGAGGAAAGTGGTATTTTTGTGCATAGCTTTAGCTAAAAATAGGAAAGACCCTCAGGATATGGTGGTAAATCTATTTTTAAAAGAGAGCATTGCTATTTAATGAAATGCTGAGCCCAGGGAATGCAGTCAAGGATAATCAGAGGCACTTATCACCTTTGACATGCTGTGGTATTTCTTACAGCTTTGTTTCAGCCCATGAGTTCTTACTTCAGTAATTGAATACTTTTTGTGCCCATTCTTAAGGAAAACATTAAAGCTTTAAAAAAATCATCATAATAATTAAAAATTATATAAAATTATTAATTTAAATTGAATTACAAAAAAAAAAGTTAAAAAAAGTGTAGCTGCAGGGGATGGGAGCATGCTTGAAACATCAGCTTTGAAATATTTAGATTCCTTAAGTCAGACTTTAAAATCACAAGAGAGCAGGCTCAGTCCTTCATCTTTTGCAAGCCATGTAAACTCAGCTCAAAATCCCTAAATTTTTGTGTGAAGAAATCACTTTACTGGTGTTCAGAGCACACTTTTTGATGGTCTTGTTAGGTTGTTTTTCAAGGTCCACAAAGAGCAGCTCTCTCCCTTGTGTCAGGGCATTCTGCCAAGTGTGGACCTGCTCCAGCCCAAAAAAAGGAAATTCTCAAGGCAGTCTGAGCCCCCATCACTGCCACTATTGCCACTATTTTTCTACTCTGAGAAGTTTGAAGTGTGTTAAAGGAGCAGTTGGGCTGTGATGAGACTGATCTGGTTTCCATCAGGAGTTGGAGAGGAATCCATTAGCAGATCCACGTGGAGAAGTTTCCTGATGTAGCAGGATCAACATTGTGACCTCTGTGTTCTGGTAATGAGCCATTCTGTACTGCTCTGAAATGCTGAAAATTACTGGTTTCTGCCTTAATGCACCTCAAATGTACCATCTTTATTCTCCTTCAGTACATCATTTGTAAAGAGTGGAAAGGACATGCACCAGAGTTTGTTTGCAGTTAGTAAGTTTGAATAACTGTTCTCTCAACACCAGCAAAGTGGTTCACTGATGAGAACTGGATGGGTAAAACTCACCAGAAGTTGACACAGAAGAACTGTAAAGAAATAGCTGTAGACCAGTGGCAGCACCTTCACTTTTGTCAGTAGTATTTTCCTCTTGGAAGCTCTTTGTAGAGCTTTATTTCTTTGCATCTGCTCCTTCTGACCTTGAGGGTGGGCAGCTTAAAGTTATTTTTAGATCTTTTGTGAGTATATTTATGTGACACTGACTTTTTTAAATTTGAAAAGCCAACTAGCATTTTATAGCATTGTTAAAGAGGCAGTGGTCATGGCTCAGTGGTTAAAATTGAATTCTATTTTGCACTTAAAAGCTGAGATTTATCCTTTTAAGCCTTGTGCTGGCTTAATGATTCAATGCAACTGTATGTTTGCTGGGAAGCAGCTTCTGGCTGTTTTGGTCTGGTTGTGTGGTTTTCTGCCTTAAAAAAACCCAAACAGGTATAGTTTGTACTGTGTATCATCTTTATGCTATATTTGTAGACAGTTTTGAAAACCACTGCATTTTCAGTATAAAACCCAGGCCTCAACTTTACTAAAATAGCCCAAGGTTTAAATCAGCAATTTAAACCAGAAGAAAAAAATAGATGCCCTAATTACCTGCACATTAATGATTAAATTTTCAATAAGTTCACAATTGAAACTACCCAAAGACTGGTCTGTAAGGTACTGGTAGAGTGGCAGTTTCTCAGCAGCAATGACTTGCATTTTGTATTTCTGTTTTTTGGGTTTTTTTTCCCTGATGGGTTTGAAAGAAGCTTGTCTTGGAATCTCATAAAATACCTTGCTTCTTCTGCACACATTATTTGATCAAAGTCTAGGATCTGCAGGTATTTTTCTGTTAATGAAAACTGCCTTGGAAACAATCCTTTACAGCAACTACGTCAGTTCTCTTTGTGCAGTTGGCTTTTGACGCATTTTTGAGTTGTTAAAATAAATATAGATGGGCTTTTTTTTTTTTTTTCCTTTTTCAGTGATTTCCCCATGTATGTTTTCTAACAGGGATGTGTTTCCTTCTGCTTGTCACCAAATGCTTCAACTTCTCCTTCTCAGTTAATTAATGCCCTCAAAATATGTGGGTATCTGCTGGAGGAGATTAATCTACCTGTGTCATTCTTAGCATGACATTGCAGCTGCATATATTTTCCTTGCTGTCTCTTCTAGAATATTTCTTTGCTTGTGTTCTGAGAGCTTTGACAAAAATATGTACAGGGGGTTTGAATTTCTGGGTGTTGACTTTGAAGCTGTTGGGCTTTGATGGTCTCACTTGATCTTTGATGTTTGATATCTTTCCTTGGTTTCCTCTATTCAAATGAAAACAACAGAAGTCTCAGAACACCCAGTCTTGAGGAAGGTCTCAGTGTTCATAGGGAGAGGTGGTGCAGACCTCAGTCAAGCTGCATTTAGCAGCCCCAGCCAAGGAGGAAAATTGTCCTCCTCAGATTTGGTGGTGCCCATGAGCATTTCTGCCATGGATGCCCTACTGCAGCCTCTGCTGCTCTTCAGTAATTCCAGGGAAATCTCAGTCTCTCCATGAAGCTTCCACAGAACTTCCCAGGAACACCTTGCAAGCCTTTTCATGGCAACACAATTATGTTAACAGAAGTGTATCATCTCTCTGCATCCTTGAGATACCTGGAATTCTTCCCATCCACAGCGTTATTCCCAACATGCCTGTTGAGGCTGACGTGCTGAATTAAGGCAGATCCGTGTCCCAGGTGGGTGCAGTGGGCACATCCTTTCTCAGAAGTGAGAAAGAGAGAAAGCACTCTGCCAGTAAGAAATCCCATTGTTTAAGGAGGGAAGATGAAGTTCCTTGTGCCTACTCAGGGCCTCTGAGGCTTGACATGGCTTTGTAAAAGCTGCCACCAGTTCTTTGACCTTGTGATGGAGCTCCTGCAGGGATCTTCAGCTTCACAAGGAGATTGTCCTTCTCCCTTGTCTGCCTTGGGGGCAGTTGTTGAAACACAGCAGGAATGGTGGAATCCCAGGTTTTCCAGGAACCAGCCTCTTGGTCTCCTTCGCCCAGGTTAATGGGTATTTCAACACCAGTGAAGACAGCACTGGTGGACTTAGCTGGTGAGAACAACTGCTTTGCCTGCCAGTTTTCCCTCCATCCTTCTCAGGAAAAGGCTTGAAAGCTGGTTGGAAACAGTACTCAGTGTCTTCCTCATAAGGTTGCCTCTCAACTTGAGAAAAACAGAGTTTTACAGCAGTTGTTTTGTGTGCAACAAAGAGGAAAAAAAACGTACAGAGACTTTTTCTGAATTTCAGAAAATTGTGGTTCAAGTTAATTATTGTGATTGAGGTTGAAATAAAATTATATCCCTTCATGGGGAAAACTGATTTGTATTTATTTGTCTTCTGGGGCAGGGTGAGGGAAGGGCTGGTGTGCTTTTCATATTTTGCATGTTCTTGTGTAAATAGAATCAGTTTCTCATAGGTGAGGAGCCTTGTCTGTACCAGGATCTGTAGCTGGATTCTCTGTAACTCTAAGGCTGCATATGGAGATCTCTGCCCCAGTGGATATGGGCATCTCAGGTTAAGTGAAGGGGTTTTTTGTCATTACTTCAAACAGGTACAATGATTTCCAGAGATGATTGTGCAGCTGTTTCACTTACTGGAGGTAATTTGAGCCATGCTTTTTGTTTGATGATGAGTCATGGCCAGCATCTGCAAAAAGGAGCCTTTCATCTCCAGCCCTTACCCTGTTAAGGATTTTCTCTGGTTAGGAGACAGGGTCTGTGTTCCATGAAAGTGCTTTGGAGCTCTGGGCTCCATCGTGCCCCAGGTCCTGGCAGGTACTCAGAGTGTAAAGTGAAGCCCAAAGCATCCTGATGTGCTTGAGCCCTTTCTGGATTCCAAACAAAAGAGGTAACATTAAAAATAATGTCCTTTACTTAATTTTCAGCACTGAACACACCTGGAATTTCATGTGTGTGGCATGCCAACCAAAGCTTGGATTCTGCTGTGGGTGCTTTACTGGCCCAGCCCAGCTCTCATTCACTGGCTGTGATTAATGATGGATGCTTTACCTCAGTTCCAGCTCTTACTGCAAATACCTTAGGAAGAATTCATTGAAGCTGTACTAATTATGTTCATATTATAATAAGTGAGTTTCCAGCAGCTGCTTGATCTTTTGATTTATGAAAATGCCCTGAAGTTCAGGATGGAAGTGCATGGTCTGGGAGCTTCTCTGCACTTAACTGAGTGGTGAATTTACCTCAAATCAGCCAGACAGTCACTGACAGCAGGAAAAGATGCAACTCCTCTCTTAATGGTGGTGGAGAGGCCAGAGAATAATTTAACACCCAGCTTGATAGAGTTGATGACAAACTCTGTAAGACCTGCAATACTGAGCTGATTTTTTCCCTTTATCTTATTTATTTATTTGTTTGTTTGTTTGTTTATTTATTTATTATTTAATTCAGTTTGAGCATTGAGAGAAGCTGGAGAGGGCCAGGGAATTACAATGTCATTTTTTGGGTCATTTTCCAGCAACATGTGGATGTGTCAGAGCTTGAGTGAGGTGTTGGTTGAGGTATTTGAGGTATTGGTGTTGGTTATAGGGCTGAGGCTAAGAAGGTGACTTAAATCAGAGGTGAGTGTAAGCAGAACATAAACACTGAAGTGGACATGGGCTTCTTAAAAGAACTTCCAATTTCTGGTAAATAAATTTCCATATTTATAAATACTAAAAACTGATTACCTACTGGGGTGCCGGAGTATGATATGGGGAGTCATTATAGCCTGGGCCATGTATAATCTACAGAACTTTTAATTGAATTCTAGTTCCTTGGCCAAATTTTATCCTTCGCATTTCCTTTTCTTCTGGGAATAACAGTGACTTTGGAAAAGTTTGTTATTGATAGTGATGAATAGAAAAAAGCATTAATAATCTGAGTGTGGGGATTAGAAGACTGGAAGGAAGGAATTAAATGATAAACAAAAGAAATTTGATTTGGAGTCAGTGATCCAATAAACTATAGGATGGTTTTTTAGAATATAAGTACATACTAAACAAAGCGTTATTATGCCTCAAGTTAACTCAGTTTAATCGATGAGCATTTATGGGCAGGGCAAAGGTGTTGTCTAAAGATTTGTTGAGATTTTGAAAAAGGTTTTGTGCTGCAAAATACCTTTTTTAATTATTAATAGATCTGAGATTTAGAATAGATGATTTCTCCACTGTAATAAAAAGGGCACATCAAAACACAAAATGTTTTTGTACCTTCACATCATGAAACCTACATCTCTCCTAAAGCTGTCCAAAGAAAAGGTAATTTATTGTTGTAGAAAGGCTTATGACATAAAATAAAATCATGAAACAATGAAAGTATTAACCCTTAAAGAAGTAACTCCATTATGAAGTCTACCAACCTTTGGAGGAAATGTGAGTGAAAGAATTCAGTAACATTGGTAGACTGGGTAAATATTCCACCATTTTTAAGTCCATGCACTTGGAAATCTTTAGGGTTTGATAGGGTTTTTTTTCTCTTCTTACATATTTGATACCCATTATTGTTACAAGCGTTGTCTTTTTAGCTGCTTAATCAGACCTTACTGTTGTGGATCCTGACATGAATGTAACAACTCTGTTTCATTTCCCCCCCTGAATTCAGTTTAGATTTATTCCCAGGCATTACATGCTATATTGTATATTATTTATTATCCATTGAAGGGAAAAGCACAGTATGTATGTAAAATGAAATCAAAGGTGAATGTTAAGAAATTCAAAACCATTAATTTTAAGGTAGAAGAGCATAGGCATCAAGATGGAAGTTCAAGTGAGTGAAGTCCTATTTTTCATTTGATTCTAGACTCATTAAGTAGTAAACTTGGGAAGGAAAATTTGTGGTAAGTCATTGAGATGTTTTTGAAAATATCAGTAATAATAATACATAAAATACTAAGCTGTTCTGTGCTCTTTAAATAATGCTCTAACCTGCTTCTTATTATTGTGTTTTGTGTTACTCATGAGCAGACTTTACCCCATTTCTATCTACAGCAACTCTGCCAAGCCCAGCAATGTCAGCCTCAATAAATCTACATCACACTTCACCAATATTTCATTTTCCCCTCCTGATACATTGATGGAAAGCATCTCTTAAGATGGGCATCACTAGCAGATTTTTTCAAGCTGTCATTTATTTTCTTTCTGAATCACAAGGACTTAACTAGGATGGGACTTTAGAACATTCAGTCATGATTTCCAATATGAAACAGAGAATTTTATGAGTGTAAGCTATGGGGTGATTAGTGACTGCTGATTACGTGGTGACAGCAGGCAATAAATACATGTATGCAGGCTCTAATGATGGAATTTGAATTTACATGAGGAATATTTTTATGTTAGTGCTCATTGTTTCTGGGGCTGTTCCATGTGAGTTCAGAGCAGCTTCTTTGTTGTGTTCTCTCTTGTATTTTGACGTTGTGTCTCTCTTTCTGGGAAGAACCATCCATCTGTAATTTGAAGGAGAGCTTCTTGCCATTTATCTGGCATTATCTGAGAGGCTGTGCAGGCTGGACTCCTGTACAGTGATATTTGCAAGCACATGGTGACATTAGACAGTGGGTTATGTCTGTACTACTTGTCCTCAGAACAGGCTCACCAAAACAAGCCCTGGTTTTTGTCTTTCTCGTGGTCTCTTGCTTTTCTCACTGCTGCTGTCAGCTACACTAACTCACTTATATTTGATCCCTTGTGCACAGGAACTGGTTTATACAAATAATTACCATTTAAAAATATCTATAATTTTTAAAAGCTGTTTGTTCTTTTCATATAAATGGGTTAATTTTTTCCTAAGGCAATTTAAGCCATGTGTTTTTTTCAGTTTCTGCATTTCCATGCTATTCAATAAAGAAGGTAAATCACTTTGTTTCCTTTCCATGTCTCCATTTTAATTTGTGTATATGTATGACATAAACAATAAGCTGATTTTTCCAATATTGAAGTAATGATAGTGATTCAACCAGGGTTTCTCAGCCTACCTGGCAAATGTCTTCCTACAGGATAAGAACTTCCTTTAGATAGAAAGTCACAGATTTACCATTGAAACTGTATTATCTAAGAAACATAACAAAAAAAGAGACAGATAAAAAGTGACTTATTGGGAATTACTGGGAGGAAAATACCAGTTTGGCTTAGGGTACAGAGGTTGTAAAAATGTTTGCCCCCCCTTGGTTGCTGGACAATCACAGAATTGATTTAATTCCAAAAGGCAGTTTGTGCTTAGAGCTGTCAATCCATTTCTGATATTCTGATTATCATCTAGATGAACAATTAATGGTTTAACTAAATGATCCTGTTCTCAAAATGAGGTGCTGATGGCTTTTTACCTGGTTTAGCCAATTTCCAGAAAGGAAAAGCATGGAAAAGCACCATGGGCAGAGGTAAATGCTGCGTCTCCTCCTCCTCCTCCTCTGCCTCCTGTAGTCCGGGACAATCTGTTGTATCTGCATTTTGGAATTTATTTCCAAGCCAGCCTGAGCTCCAGCGCCAGGGGCTGTGCAGTGGCACGAGGAGAAGGCTGAGCTGGTGCCTATGAACAGATTTTGGCCTCAGTGCTGAGAATGGCAAGAGGTGAAGAACACAAACCTTGGAGGTCAGAATTGTTCACGCTGCACTTTTTTCTTCCCCACTGCATTGTTCCTTTTGATGATTGCAATGATTACAAGCCAAATTATCCCCAGTTGTTGTCACTCTCATTTGGCAGCTAAGGTGGTGGTTTGACCTGGTGGTTTCCTGGGTTTTGGGGATCTCTGTAAGAGAGCAGTCACCCTGAAAAAATATGTGTATGTACCGAGCTGAAGGATATTACAGCTAAATAAAGTGAAGGAAACGACTTTTTATGATTTTGTTCTCAATTATACATCATTAAAGTCTTGTATATTTAGGAGGAAATGCTGCTGTTTAGGCAATTTCCTACCACCTGGAAGTAACTTGATTTATGGTTAAGAAAAGTGCTCTTTTTAGCAATATCCAAACTCCTCATGTACTATTTTAGTGACTTGTCCTACTATGTGTCATGTGCTGATTAAAGTCGAGTTTTGTCCTTTTTGGGAATGATTCTAATGTAGTCTAGTCAAAGAATTTAATTTAATTACATGTGTAATACAACTTTCTGCCTTTTACTTAATTGGTCTCGCCTACGTTGTTTCTGCCTATTAGATGACAATTTAGCAATTTCCAATTTGTATATCCCTGAGGGAGGCTCAATGGGAATAAACGGGAGTAAAAAAATCTCTGCAGCTTTATTCCTCGATTTACTTGCTTGATGGCTTCTCTTTTGTAGTTGTATGGAAGAAGAGAAATGGAGAATAGTAAGTAATGAAAGGAAATCTTTTGTGTGAAAGGCTTATATTGAGAACAAAGCAGATCAGTGTAATCTTTGTGTATTTACAGCATTATTTGCTTAGCATGGGATATATACACACAATTTTAATAATAATGTACTTTCAGTTTTAATTTAACCCTCTAATCCATTTATAACTGTTTAATTGAGTAACTCAGGGCAAATCAGTGCGTCAGAACCATGCCGACTTCTCAGCTGTGGATGGGGAGGTTTGAAAAACTGCTCCACAGTTTTGGCGTACAATTTTTCTAGTAGTTGTATAGTCTAGTATTCTTTTGGGGTAATCTGGGTCTGGAATTTCTATGTTAAATTGCTCTTTGTAGATGGAAAAGAAGAAAAATATTTTTTCTTTGAACTGTCAAATCGGCCCAAAGCTCTGTGTACGTTAATGTCTGTGCCCTCTGTGTTTTCTGGGGGTTCTGTCTTCTTTACAGGAACTGGGAGCCTGATGGCACAGCATGGTTTTTAAGAAAAATCATGTTGGTGATCTATATAAAAATGAATTTCAACTCTTTCATAAGCTGGAAGTGAAACTATGATAATTTTGCCATTCTTTAAATGTAGAGAATAAATCCGATTCCTAAACAGGAATCTAGTTTAAAATAGATGCCTAAATCTAGATATGCCTGTGTTTTTTATAGTCAGAAAAATCTAGTCAATGAGTGAAAAGTAGATGTAATTTTCATAAAAGAGATGTCAAAGCACTGTTTTCTATTTCAATATCTTTGAATTTTACCTCACAATTTCCCTTATATTCTAAAGGAAAATTTTTCTGGCAGATGTTTAGATACCGTCATCTTCTGGACTTTTATTATATGTAAAAGAATATTACAAGTAAACAGAGAATAAAAGAATCTTCATTAAAATTGTTTCTCAGTTCATAAAATTTAGATTTAGGTGAATGAAAAGACTTTTAAAATTTCTCTGTTAAACATAAATGCTGAAAAACCCACCTTCAATATTTAAATATTTTAAAACATTGCCAAAACTTCTAAATAATACTATGTTAATGTTTTACTTGAAATAATCCCGTCTCAGTTTATGAAGCATTATAAAGATTATAAAATCTTCATATTTATAAAGCTAGACATTTCTAAAGCATTATTTCAAGTAGATATGCATGAAATATTTAACTGAAGAATTGTATTACTCCTTAATCATGTTACGGTATTCCTCATTTTAAGGAGAATACTTTCTCTTAAAAATCATTAAAATTCTGAAGAAGTTTAGTAGCAGACTTCAAATGATACCTTCAGTGTAAACTTGTAATGGAAAGGTCATATTTTGGGAGTTTTGTTTTAAATTGTTTCACAGCTGGAGGCTTTTTGCTTGCCATGATAGGAAAGAGTGCTCGGATAAGTAGATTTTTAAAACCAAGGTGTCTGTCTCAGACACCATTAGCTGACTGCCCATAACTTGTGGTATTTATAGTTTCTTTTCTCTCACTTCCTCCAAGTGTAGTGAAGAAATCCATATAAGAATAAGAGATATGAGTATATGAAGTTGATAAGAAAAGTTGCTTTATAAGTGGCACCAAAAATCCTGGGTTTACCTCTGAGATCCTTTACACAGCTGCATATTCTGTGAAAGCTTCCCAAGCATGACTCTGCTGACAGTGAAATTTCCCTGTCTAAAATTTGGACTGCTATGTTCAGACTTATTTCTGAACCACAGGAAGCAGGAGTAAAAATCCCCTTGATCTCATTTGACTTTAGTGGGTTTGTTTAATTTGCTTTAGTTCTTTGAAGATGGGTTGGTCACTTCTTGGACATCAGGCCACGTGTGAGAAGAATCCATTGTCCATTTATAATGTGGTCTCTGCCCCCCTAATTGACCAAGGGAGGGTAGTGTGGCAGGAATCTGCTCCTAAATGGGTATCATTCCATCACAATAATTAAATAAATACTGAATTTCTAGCTGTGGTGTTCAGATCTGAGTCTGGTGGACATTGCTGCCCTTCCCCAGAGGAGCTCAAGCTCAAGGCTCACTGAATAGCAGAGCACCTGGCAGGGCAGTTATTTGGGATGGTGATTTCCACATGGGGAGCTTGGGCTAAAATTATAAGGTTTTATTAGATATTTAATATAAATAAATAAACATTTATTTAAATAAAACATTTTTTATTTATTATTAGGTCAAATTTTACAGCTGTACTCATTTTCTGATAAACTGGTAAAGCTCATCAGACAACTAACACAGCTCAGCAGTATGTGGGGCAAAGTGTGTGGAGGTGAATCAATATAAATATGATGAGATGAAAGTGAAGGCAACCCCAGCTCTGCATTTGGCTGAAGCTGGACCCAAGGCTGCCAAAGGCTGAGTGTAATAAGCAGCAGAAGCAGTAGAAGCAGCACCTTGGTTTATTACCCATTATTGTCTTCAGTTTAAAACCATTTTTGTTCTATCACTACAAGTCCTGATGAAAAATCTGTCCCCAACTTTCTTATAACCCTCTTTTAAGTACTGAAAGGTTGCTTTGAGGTCTCCCAAGTGCATTTTCCTCTCTAGGGTGAACAATCCCTGTTGGTTTGTTTTCTGAGAATAGCTTGCTTCTGAGCATACTTCTAAACACATACAGGTGTCATTGCTGGTGAAAGCATTCTAATATGTACAGTGATTTTTTTGGAAAATAAAAAAAAAAAGTTTAGGTGAAATTGTGTGTGGGTGAGTGAGATGTGTATAGTTTCTGTTATTAGTGCTGAGCAGGTGACTGCTATGGAACCTGTGACACACGCTTACTGTGAGCTAAGATTTCTGGAGCATGATTAAAGCTTTTGTGCTCCCACTCATGTCTGTGAACATTTATTCCTGTCACTAGTTAAAGAATAAGTTGAACTCATGGACCACATTGCTTTGTTGAGAGATGTTCTCTGCTGTTCTGGTCTGTTCTGCTTTGGTTTCCTAAACTGAAGATGTCCTGACTGCTCCCCCAGCTTTGCTCTTTGGCAGAGATTCTAGATTTCCTTTTTTAAGTATGGCATCACACACAAAGCTTGCATCTGGGACTTGAGAATCTGTAATAAAATCTGTGCAATTCCTAGAGGTGAAAAGAATCAGTGTGGCCAAGTAAATATTTTAGTCAATGGACTGGGTTAGCTTGACATAAAAGACTCTTCACAGGACTCACCAAGGAGTGAGTGCTCTGAACAGAAGGTGTGAAGGTTGCAGGTCTGATAAAATTGTATGGGTTATACTGGGAAAACAGTGACTTGGAAAAGTATTTGTTTATTACACTAAATCATCTTGAGTTGAACTTTTGCTGCAGTGCTCTGGGAAAAGGGAAAATGTTACCTTTGTGTATAAAAAGAGAAGACAAGCAAGTAGACGGTAAATTAATAATTCATTATGAATGTAAAGTCTAATTGTATCTTGAAGTGACAATCCATGGCAAAATGTGTACTCTTGCACACTGAGCATTCATGCATCCTGTGCTCATACCCAAAAAAATGTTTGAATCACCTCCTTTGTGAAAAACCTCCATTTTTCCTTATGTTGTATGTAAAGCTCTGTATCTTTGCATTTTCCCTTGAGCAGTCACTGAGACAGACTCTTCTCGTGAATAATTTCCCAGATGTACAGGCCATCCTGTGGGTTTTTGCCCCCTAGTTTGGTTTTTGAGTAGGATCTCAGCATCTCCTTTGAGGTAACCTTCCAGTTGGGTGCCACATGTCGCACTCATATTCCTTTAAAAGAGGAACACTGAGAATTTGGGAATTTTTCTTTTTTCTCGTAGGCAAAAGTGAATCGATGCTCCAGGTTTATCCTGTGCAGGAGGTTGTGAGATCCCTCTGAGTGTTTTGGGGTGCTACACACATCCAACTCCACTCCTTTGGATCGTTCTGCAGGGCTCTGGAACCAGCAAAAACCATCAGTGCTGGGTCAGGACAGAGCCCAGGCTGGGAAATGATCCAGGGGTGATTCATGACCAGCATTTTTGGTTGCTTTGGGACATTCCAGGAGCAGAGCCATTTGGTGGCTTTGTCCTCAATGCTCAGTGTGAGCAGATTCAGAATGAAAATCAGGTTTGCACCAGGTGAGCACCTGGTTCCTTCTCTCGAGGCTCCCTGGTAAAGATGCTCTGAACAGAAGTACTGACCTCATCCCAGTCTTATTTTTACTGTTTATATTTTGGGGTGTGCAATCTTCTCAGTCTTTTCCCAAGGAGATTCAGACAGCTGGAGTGATAACTAGGCATGACTATAGAATTGAGGTTTTTTTGGTCTTGTTTGTTATATCTGGAACAAAATTCCATGTTTTAAATTTGCATATGTTTTCTTCTGAACTTTCTACCATATGAGACAATAATGAATTACAGAAATGAGCAGCTGAATATGAACTTATATATTTTGACATTTATTTCTCTGATTATTAGTATTCCACTGAGAGAGAGGAAGGAGGTATAGTATGGCATTATTTTGGATAAAGAGAATTTTGAAATCCTTGTGTAGTTCATCTGTGATAAGTGGAGGATATTTAACTCAATATTTTTGTACTTAGGCTTTTCCAAATTTCCTAATGAAAGGCTATGGATTAATGGTCTTTTATGCCCCCCATGGAAATTGGTGTATTCATAAAGCAGGCTATAACCATAATTATTATTATTTTAAATTTCCTATTTCTTTAGGTAGTTAACAGCTTTGCTGCATGGTGATTGCCATGGGAGTCCAAATTATTTAAATGGGCAAGTGAGAAAAGAGGCAAGTTGAAGTTAATTGTTCTGCCTCTTCATTTGCAGTTTATGGTTTCCAGATTTGGACTTAGGAATTAAGAAACTATATGCCCAGCACGCATAGTATAATCACATTTAAGCAGAAGATTTATGTAGCCAACTATCTCTTAGCACTGCTCCATTTTCAAATATTACATTATATCCAGTGGAACAATTCTTTCCTGGTTTAACTTTTTATCGTCTGAAATGTTATTGCTCAGATAAGTTTAAGCTGTTGAATATTGCGGACTTAGCACTATAGTTTGACTTTTATCTCCTCTTCAATTATTTAAAATAAATAATTAAGTTCTAAATGCAAATTTTTAAATTTAATTGACCTTTCTCAAGATTAATGGAAAAATTTATCTTGTGCTCTGCACGGTTCAGATATTAAAGCCATCATTTTTTTTTCTGCAGTCAGTTTTAGGCCAGGAGGAGAGATCATTACTTGTGGGTCACTTGAGCTACTGAATTTTACAGTTGTATTTTATAGTAGTGAATGAAATACAGATTGTACTTCTAAATCTGTGAAGTAATTACAAGTAAACACAAGGTATATGTCAATTAGCATTACTTTACATTATTATTTCCAGCCAATGATATATAAGTATTCTCTTCACAAGAGATTTGATTCTTGAAGTCCTCTTTGCCTGTAAATTATCATATACTGGGGCATCACTTCTAGTTTGGTATCAATTGCAGGACTTGTATTTAGGGTGGAATTGTGTCTACCTGAAACATGATATAGTTCTATATTAGAGGTGAGATTGCACAATGAAAGTATCAGAGTTTTAAAAGGAAACTTGCCTTATGCATTTTTTTTTTCCTCTTGAATGTGAGAACGAGTGTATCATCCTCACTTCAAGTTTCCCTGAAATTTAAAATCATTGAGTGCACAGGGGCTCTTAATGCACATAAGCATTCTGCATAAGTGGCAGTAACATGGTCTGGCACAGTGTCCCTACTGTCTACTTTATATAAGAAAGGAGGATGAACAGGAAGCATAATATTGAATAAAGTCTCCAACTGCCTCCTGTCAGCTTCATTTTGGAAACAGCTTGCAAACTCATCTGTGGATGATAGTATTTAAATAGGTAGTTAGCCATGAGGAAGAGTTTTTGGGTTCCTGTTATATTGTTTCTTCCTAAGGATAATTAAATAAAGACTATCTCTATATTTTATTCTTCCAAGCTAAGCAGCACTGTTTTATTTACTTAATGAAAGATGAAATCTACTTATGTTGACCAGATTGCTGCTTTTCTTTTAATACCATGCCTGCTCTTAACCTCGTTTTATTTTGAGAGTATCACATAATTAATTTCACTTTATAGATTTATACTCTTGGAAGAGGACATGGAAAGATCTGAGGTGCGTCACTGGTGGATGGGATACGCCTGGGAGCTGCCCACTGTCCTGCCAGTAGCAAAGGCAGGAGTTTGCAGCACCCCCAGTGATGTTCCCTCACTCAATTTCTCACCTATTAATTGTCTCTGACGGATGCCATTTCTGTGATGCTGTCAGTGCTGCTTGATTTTAACTGGCTCTGCTTTGGGAAAGGGGGATTTGGAAGGCACTGGCTGGGGAGCAGTTGTGATGTCATTTGCAGGAAGTTATTTTCCTCCCTGCAAATCCTTTCTGCTGAGCCTTCTGCTGTCAGGGCAGGGTAGGATTTCCAGTAAGGTTGCAACTGTTTTTATGAGAAGAGGGGAAATTATCTGTCCAGTGCCTTTAGTGGCTCTGCACTGTGACTTTAATAGGACTTTAGGTGACTGTCATTGAGATGTTGGCTGTGCCATCAGAAGGTTTGTCACTTTTTTCCCTGTAAGCCATCCTGACAGATGACGTGAGGCGATACCGTGCAGACACATCATCAGCATTGCCGATGAGCTGACCTTCTCCTCTTCATCCATTTAATTTGTATTTGAATAATTTGCATCCCTGTAACAATGCTCAGCTGTCTGAGGAGCTGTCACAACGGCTTGGGCTGGTTTCGTGACAAAACCCAGTAGTTTCAAAACACAATTGTTTCATTATTCATGAAAACTGTTGTTGCTTTATTCCTCCTCCTGCTCAGACAAGTTTGGCCAGAGAGAAACAAAATCTGATTTGCATTTGCAGGATTGGATTTTTTTTTGATTTTTTTTTTTTAATAATGCAGTGTTTTTATACAAATGTCTCATTATTTATTGAAAACTCATCTAGTAGGAAATTTGGATAGCTCCCCATGAGGCAAAGAAGTTGAAATGGAATTCTAGTCCCTTTTCCTGGAACAAATTTATTTCTAAACTTTTGAGTTTTAAGATCTTCTCTGTTTTCCCTGATACGTAATTACTGTGAAGGGCAAGGAACAGGTGCCCTTGCACAATGTGAGCCATCATTATCCTGGCTGTTTGCAACAAACTGAATGCCTGCTTCAGACTGAATTGTCTATTTTTACCTTTTTCTATAGATTCCATAGATTCTTGTATATCACAACAAGCAAGGACAAATTTGGGGAGAAGTGCAGAGAGCTCTTGACAGGAAACAGGTCGCAAAGTAACTGCAGAAGACAGCAGAGAATGACTTTTTTTGGCTAAAATACATTTCAGTCTCTTTATTCTGATTCACAGCCCAGTGACAAAGTTGGTGATGTTCAAAAGGTTGCCTTTCACTGCCCTCTCCTTCTTCAGGGTGAGGTCTATGTGATCTCTAGAGATCACTTAAAAGTTAAAAAATATCCTTTTTTCAGTTGCTGATTGTAATTCATTGTCCAGTTTATCCATTTTCTCATTCCATCATCTGGCTCTGGGAATTGTTTGTCCACTCATTAACGCTTCCCTGGTGAAATGCATCTCTTGAGGTGGGAGAAATCTTCATATCTAAAAAGAAAGTGAAGAATCTGGGTTTGAGTAGGGGTACTTTTCTCAGGATGAATGACTGATTTAGGTTATGGTATTTATTTTTTGTTTTGATTCTTGTGCAAAGCCTTCTCGTGTACTACATGTTCCATAGGCTGAGGAAAAAATACTGAAGCAACGTTACAGATAAAAAATGCAGAGACAAAACTCGAAATGAATATTTTTAGCACAAGAGGAAGCAGAATACAGATGATAAAAGGCAGATACATTTAAGAAAAAGAGCAAAGATTTAGTTCTGTTCTGCTTTACTTTGAAAGGAACTATAGTCTTGAATAATTTTATTTTATTTCTGTTTATTGCTTTCATAGATCCTACCTAGAGCTGTGTTCATAGTACTGCTTTGTGGGATATTTTTCTCTCTGTAGTTCTCTTTTACTCATACTCTTCACTTTCTAGCTGGCAAGTGTGTTGTTGGGGGTGTTTTTGTAGCTTCTCATGTGACATGAGGTGCCACTGTGCTAAATACAGTATAAACATTACAAATAAAACCATGGTTAGAAGATTTGAAAACTTAGTAGAGTCTCTGAGTACTGAGAGCCCTGTTTACTAAAGCTTTCCATAACTTAGAGCTTAATAAAAGTTACTTGAAGCAGAGATGCACAATGAACAGTTAAGAGCAATCTAGGCTGTATTGCTAAAGCTGATGTGGATTTATTGGAGGCTGTTGGGGTACAAAGTGCTTACATGCATATTTAATTTCCAGACAAAAATTACCATATTTCCAGCAACAATCTTTCAACAGAGGAATGCAATCTGAATCCTGCAGTTGCATATTAAATATTGTTAGACAAGAATATTTTTCTCAAATATCAATCACTTAGAAAAGTGCAACGCTAATTAGATGGGAGCTATTTTCCTGGTCCCGTTGGAGATGGATTCTAAATACTTCTGACTGTCCAGGAGCAAAGACAATTCGTTAAAATATGGCTATAGGAAACAAACTATATTTCTGTGAGAATATAAGCATTATTGTGTATATCATAGAAATCAAGTACTGGGTTTACATCTGCTCACGCACCACAGAGGGGTGGAGTGATCTCAGAAACAAAGACTATGAAATTAAAAATATTCCAGTTGTGTCTTCCATGTGCATTGCCTGTGCTAAATCCAGGAAGCCTTTGCAGAATCAAATCATACTTCAATGCCAGTAAGAATTAATGTTGTTAGTCATAGTTTCAGGCCTGGTAATTTTTTTTCAGAATCCACTCTTCAGATTGTATCTGGGTGTTTTTCATTATGGTCTTTATTTCTGGCTTGATTCTGGCAGTTACTGTGATCCACTTTTATAACTCATGTTTAGGTTTTGAATATGCCCAGCACTTGATGGACTGTGCATGCAAATGAACTCCTAATGATCTCTTGCTGCATTAAAAATAGCCAAAACAACCCCCCACCTTGGAGAGGAACAGATTAATTCCTCCGCCTTTGGGATGTGAGGATCAGCAAAGATGCAGGCTGCAGAAGTGGAGCTTGCAGAAACCTTTGCTGGAGTGCTGCATTTGAACTTTTTTTGTCGTGGAATCACAGAATGCTTTGGGTTGGAAGAGACCTTAAAGGCCATTTAGTTCCACCCTTTTGCCGTGGACTTGGACACCTTCCACTAGAATGGTGAAGGGGGAACTTCAGAAACGTCTCCTCAGATGTCAGTTTTTGCTCAGTGCTGATAAGCACTATTTGAATTCATCTTCCCACTGCGAACTTCACAAGCTCCAGATTATTCATTGTAATTGACATCTATTTTCACCCAGTTTCTTTAAATTAATGTAAATTATACAAAATATTTTCTGGTCTGGATGGATTTCCAAGTTCTTTCTTGTTGACATTTGCTACTGGTGATTTCCTTTTGACAACACTCATAGAATATGTTTCCTTCTTTATATGAAGAAATAGATAAAAGGATAATAGTAATCCTATGTTTTTGTGAAATGCCCTTCCCAGACTGCTTCTCAGTTTGTAGTTGCATTTCATCCTGAATGGTTTTCAAAGCTGTTGCTTGGTCTCCTTAAGTGCAAAGTCATCTCAAGAGCAATATATTTTAATTCTTCTCTAATTATTTTTCTATTTCAGACAATTCAGGAAATTAAAGCTGTTTTGGCAGCATAGTATATTAGATCTTCCATAACCACATTTCATGTGATGTGAGCTGGTCTAAATTCCCTTTTATATTAGATTAGTGATTCTAATTTAACATATCAGTATTTAGTATGCATTATAGTGTACTATATTTAATTTGATTACCTTTTATGCCTTACCGTACATTTAATAAAGCAATTATTTAACCATTTGCTACTAATGAATTTTACTGTGATATTGAAATTAATATGGTCTGTAATTCATGAAGATGCACAAAACAGGAGAGAAAGTCAAGGGCCACATTAAGGCCCTACTTGTGTGGTTATTTTGTTTTTCCTTCCTGAGTTTTGCAAGGAAAAGTGAGGAAGTTGCCTTGTGAAACCAATGAACTCCCCAAGTGTGTTACAGTTCACTTCAGGAGACACTTTCATGTATAATATTCTGCTTCCCTTTTGTATGGGTTGGTATTAATAAACAACTTTAAATAGTATATTCCTCAGCTTTTGGCCCAGTCTTGCTGCTTTTTTTCAGCAAGTCTTGAGCATGACAGGAGCTTTCACCTACCAAGAGAGGAGGCAGGTGAACCTCTACAGGACCACAGTGAGGTCATCTGCCTGAAACTGCAAAATAGGTGTCTTGTACACCACTCACAAAATCATGAAGATGTTGGTTGATGATCTGTAAAACATTTTTACCATCATCAGGCTTAGACTTGTGTTTTCAGTAGCATAAACCATGTGGTTTATAGATCATTAATTACAGACTAGGTGCCAGTAAAACCAATATATTGATATTGTGGTGTTCATGTTCACAGTAGCCTGCAGCTCCTGCAGAAATAATATCAGCAAGAATGATGTTGTTGACTTTTTTCTTTCTTTTCCTTTGCTACAGCATGGCTATCCAAGTGGACAAGTTCAATTTTGAGAGCTTCCCTGAATCCCCAACCGATGGGGCACAGTTGGCGAATGCAAAGCAGCTGGAAGAAGAAAGGCAACAAGCAAGAGGTCTGGAGATTAACAGCAAGCTGGATATTTGCTGGAAAATTATATCCTTTCATAAATACTTGCTTCAAAAGTATATAAATAGATGCCCTCTGATACATTTTATTTTATAATTCAGCTCACTTCACAACAGTGTTACTGAAAAGAAAAAGTAATTAGAACTATGAAGCTTATCATAATTATAGACTGTTTAAGGTTAATTGTGCTGTATATTATTTAGGCGATGCTTGGGTCATCCTATAATGGCTTTTTCTGAGTCACTGGGCATATCATAAATCCTGTGTGTTTTTCCCAGCTTTTAGGGAACTGAGGAAGTGTAGTTAGGATTGATGAGTAGTAGATTCATGGGGTCAATTTTTTCTATTCTCCCCACACCGAGTAACTGAATCATGAAGAAATTAATGAAGTTGGATTTAGAGAGTTTGCATATATTTAATTAAATTTGAGTAAATCAGAACATATTAGAATAATTTATTTCCAAGTCCTCTTTATAGATTTAGTAATGTGTCTAATCTTGGGTAGCTTTTTAAGGCTTAGACAGGACTTGTGTGATGACTTAGTCATTCTAAACATAAAATCCCCACAATAATTCTAAATGCACTAAAATATTGCCTTATGATTATTAATAAGAAATTGCATTCAATTTAGAGTTAAAATAAACCGATGGTGTTGCTATAAATTTCGTGATTTCTATAAAAAAATCTTGTGCTTGGCTTGTCAAAAATACACATTCTCATGATTTTCTTCAGGAAACATTCTGTACAGCAAACAGGCCCCCAAGCCATGTGATGGTACTCAGCACTTCCCAGGAGATTTATATTTTTCACTCAGATCATCCTCAAACTCACATGATTAGGGGCGGCAGAAGATAAGGGAAGAATGGCAATCAAATCATGCTTTATCTGTTTGAACTTTTAATTGTACTTTTATCCAGTGATCTGAAATGATGTTTCATTACTAATTACTGTGAGGAAGAACTGTGAGGGTGGCTGAGCCCTGGCACAGGCTGCCCAGAGAGGCTGTGCAGTCTCCTTCCCTGCAGATATTCAAGACCTGTTCTGGACACAATCCTGTGCTCTGGGAACCTGCTTGAACAGGGGGTGGACAAGATGACCTCCAGCAGTCCCTTCCCAACTTAACCATCCTGTGATGATTGAATCAGATCAGGATTTGTCAGAGGCAAGGCTTGAGACATAAATGAGATTCCTAATGCCTGGTTCAGTCCAGATTCCCCAAGCAGCATTTCAGAGAGAGCTCCTTTTATGCAAAAATGTCAATATTTAACCAGAACTCGCTTGGAAAATGTCTGAGTTACAGAAAGATATAAATATTCTATGATAGCACAGATGAATTCTTACACTGGAATTGAGTGCATAGTTGTAATCATTTTGTCAAGGTGTAAAAATTCATCCTAACTCATTCCAGTTGCTGGGCAACACTGTTTACATCCATTCTGTGTTCTGGATTTAACCCCAGTTTTGATCCCAGAACCATAGTGGCTGACATGAAAGTCAGTACCTTAGAAACCAGTAGAACAGTGTGTGGGCTCTGTGTGTTAAATTCAGTGCAACCAGTAGTTTCTGTATTTTTAATACTTTAAATGATTGTTCTCTCTGTTCCAGGAACTAAAACTCATCTAATTAATGAAAGGCA